>NW_023270158.1:2273973-2866959 GCF_011800145.1 Mirounga leonina | reverse complement strand
ATACATATATATACACTTTACATGGAATCCGACAGAATGACTTCTTTATATTTATATATATATATGATCAATGGGTCTTAAAAGGCATTAGAATGGTTGTCTTGAAATCAACTGTAGGGTCTCATTAAAGGACGAAGAGGAAAACTTCATTTTCACGCACAATAGAGTGTCTCAATAAAGAATCAAAATCTTACAGAAAGGAAGCCTTTGTTTTCTGAGGTAGGTTTACCCCCCACTCATTTAACTTTAATGGTGGCTCTCACAGTGACACCAGATCTTTCTACTTAAGGACTAATCAGTTTGAATGCTTGATTAGTCCATCTTTGTGGGTGAAGACTTAGTGTTTGGCACTTTTATGTGCTGTAAGAAGTTAATATTACTGAGTATGATCATAAATGAGATGGTAGGATGTGATACAATAGTGATCAGCCATGTGTCATCCACTTGAAGTTGAGCCCCCCCCCCAATCTTTTTTTCCTGTGTACCTATTGCATTATGCTTACATTACAACATTTCAAAGTTTTTTTGGTTTTTGTCTACTAGTCTTTTTTTTTTTTTGTTAAGATTTTACTTATTTATTTGACACAGAGAGAGACAGCTAGAGAGGGAACACAAGCAGAAGGATGGAGAGGGAGAAGCAGGCCTCCTGCGGAGCAGGGTGCCCGATGTGGGGCTTGATCCCGGGATCCTGGGATCATGACCTGAGCCAAAGGCAGACGCTTAACGACTGAGCCACCCAGGCGCCCCTTTGTCTACTAGTCTTATTATTGGACTTGTCATTTGCTGTGCTTGTGAGTAGTGATGCCAATTTGTTCCCGGCTTGCTTTATCTTGAGTAATTCAGTCACGTTATACTGAGTCATCTAGACCAATGCTTCTCAAACCCAGTGATCTTGTTAAAGTGCAGATTCTGAGTCAGTAGGTCTGGGGTGGAGCCCAAGATTCTGCATTTCTAATGAGCTCCCAGGGGACGCCCTTTCGACTGGCCCAGTGATCCCACTTTAGGAGCAAGGGGCCACAGAATAATCATCACCTTGTCAGTGTTCTGACATTCAAATATAATTTAGCATTACAAATGTTTAGCTATACAAATACCGTATTATGTCAGATGATGTATTTTGCCTATCATCTCTTGTCCCCTAACCCCATGCACATTCTGTTTGTTAATAAACTCTCATTTTCTTCGGGGCAGTAATTCAACCTTGGTTGTTCTACTCCCTTTGCTAAATATCCACTTTCCCAGGGTCCCTTGCATCTAAGGATGGCCATGTGACCCAACACTGGCCCCTGGGATGGAAGGGAAAAGTCTTCTAGGAGGCTTCTGGAAAAGATTGTATTTTCCTGCTGAAGAAGACTGTGACACGAGGAAAGTCCGCAGCATCTCCTGACCTTGAAAGGAGTGAAACACGTTTACCCCCTCTAAATCAAATTAAATCTCAACAGCCAAGCATTTTGCTGACACAGGCTGTATTACTTTCCTAGGACTGCAGGTAACAAATTATCACAAACTTGGTAGTTTCAAACAATAAAATTTATTCCCTCACAGCCTGGAGGCCAGAAGTCCAAAATCAGTGCGTTGCCAGGGTTGGTTTCTCTCTCCTAGCTTCTGGAGGCTGCAGGCAGTCCTTGGCATTCCTTGGCTTAAAGACGCATCGCTCCAATCTTTGCCTCCAACTTCATATGGCCCTCTGCTCTGTGTGTCTCTGTGTCTTCTCCTTTTTCTGTCTTTTGTAAGGATACCTTACAAAAGGTATCCTTAGTGGATTTAGACCCCACCCTAATCCCCGATCCTCTTGAGATCCTTACCTTAATTACATCTGCAAAGGCCTTTATTGCAAATAATGTCACATTCTGAAGCTCCAAGTAGACATATCTTTTGGAGGGACCTCATTCAACCCACTACACAGGGAGACCCTCATTTAGCTGAGACATGAACCCTGGGGCTTGGGAAATTCATAGTCATTGTCCAAGTTTTTATATCCCTACCAAAGCAGGGGGTTCCTCTAGTGGATCCATTTATTTCTTGCCAAGCTCAGCTCTGGGGATCTTCACAGTGACTCCTAAGGCACACCATGGCCCGTCCTCAAAAATCCCTGTGGTCTCCCTGTCAGAGGAAGAAAATATCCCCCCGCCTCACTGCCACCCTCACTTCTTGGTCTTCACAGTAGATCAGGCCATGTAATTTGTGGAACCCAGTGCAAAATGAAAATGCAGGGTCCCTTGTTCAAAAAGTATGAAGAATTCCAAAAGAGTAACAGCAGGGCATTAAACCAAGCACAGGGCCCTGTGTGACTACATGGGTCACTCACACATGAAGTCAACCCTGTTTCCCAGGCTTCAAGAAGCCAACTATACCCTTGGGTTTGGCCAAATCCATCAAAATTCTCCCTTCTATTCTCTGTCCCTCTGGGAAGATGAATGAAACATAGAAGCTCTCATCTCCTTTCTGAGGCCTAGAGACTAGAGCTCAGGGTGCAAGTCCTGGCTGGATATAATAGATATAAGGAGAAGGTTTCTTAGTGGTCATCTTTCTGACTAGTCCACAACATAACAAGCCAATAAGATACAAATCAGTACACAAACTTACATGTCAGTAACTCACTCTGTTACAAAAGAACAGTTCAAAATAGCTACCTGTACATGTTCTGAGGATCCTGGAAAACATCAGGGTGGGTCTAGAAGTGAAAAACAAAGAACATAACAAAACAAAACAAAAAGCAAACACCTACCAAAATATCACATTACTTTACCTTCTTAGACCAACTACATGACTTTCTAAAAAGTTCTTAAATGTTCTATGAAATAGGGAAGTTACTGGCCAAATTCCTCTGGTTTGTTTTAAAAACTGTCACCAGAGAAAATGTTAGTCTTGCAAAGCCAACCACAAGCTGAAATGCAAAATGAAATGACAGCTAAGCTATTTAGGTTATTAAAAATAGAAATTATAATGAGTATAATAGTATCACCCTGTTTCCTGGGATCTCCATTTTCATTTCTTTCAGAAACATGAGTATGAAAAATATTGAGGATGTTAAAATTTTTTGAGATGATTGATTTTCCGGATTTAAGTGTTGTTATAACTTTTAATGGGTATCTACTCCAAAGGAAATTGACAACGTTTTCTTTTTTTTCACCTCAGTAATTATTTTTACATTTAATATGTCATGTTAAACTGCATTTTGTTTCTGTGAGGGCCACCAAGCTATAATTTCTGTTTTCAGAATAAGTAATAGCAGATTTTCCCCACATAGTTTGCTATGACGTTTTGAGAATTTCAAGCTTGTTGTTTTACAAACTAAATAAAATATATACAATTTCAAAACATGTTTGAATTAGTCTCTTAATATGCACAATCCTGCAACTGGGTATAATTCAATGAAATAAAAGTAAAATTTTATCCCATGAAAAAATATAAATATTTATATGAAAAATAATTAATTCTATTTGTGATTACATTATGGCTTGAGAAATATGTGTGGGTAGTAAATAAATATATACATATAAAAATGCCTAACTTGGGGCACCTGGGTGGCTCAGTCGTTAGGCGTCTGCCTTCGGCTCAGGTCATGATCCCAGGGTCCTGGGATCGAGCCCCGCATAGGGTTCTCTGCTCTGCAGGAAGCCTGCTTCTCCCTCCCTCTCCCACTCCCCCTGCTTGTGTTCCCTCTCTCACTGTGTCTCCCTCTGTCAAATAAATAAATAAAATCTTTTTAAAAAAAATAAAAATAATAAAAATGCCTGATTTTACTCAATTTTAACATGTACTTTTTTTTTTTCTTTTTATACCCTTTATCAACCTCTCCCTATTTCCTCCACCCCCTTTACCCTGGCAACCACTTTTCTACATTCTGTTTGTATGAATTTCTTTTTTTTAGATTTTATTTATTTATTTGACAGAGAGAGAGAGACGGCAAGAGAGGGAACACAAGCAGGGGGAGTGGAAGAGGGAGAAGCAGGCTTCCCACGGAGCAGGGAGCCCGATGCGGGGCTCCATCCCAGGGCCCTGGGATCATGACCTGAGCTGAAGGCAGACGCTTAACGACTGAGCCACCAGGCGCCCCTGTATGAACTTTTTTTTTAAGATTCCACATATGAAAAAAAAAAAGATTCCACATATGAGTGATACCATGTGGCATCACTTCCTCTGGCTTATATCACTCAGCATAATGTCCTCAAGGGGCATCATGTGTCACAACCGGCAGGATTTCCTTCTTTCTCGTGGCTGAATAATATTCCATTGTATGTATATACACCACATTGTCGTTATCCATTTCCACTAATGGACACTTCGGTTGTTTCCATATCTTGCCTATTGCAAATAATGCTGCAATGAATATGGGAGTGAGGATATCTCATCAATATCTTGTTTTCACTTCCTTTGGATATGTACCCAGAAGTGGGATTGCTGGATCATATGGTAGTTCTATTTTTAATTTTAGGAGGAACCTTCATTCTGTTTTTCATTGTGGCTGCACCAATTTACATCCCTAATAAAATCTGCCTAAGGGTTCCCTTTTCTCCATACCCTCCCCAACACTTGTATTTTATTTTTAAATAAATACGTTTAAACATGTAAATATTTTTTTTTAAAGATTTTATTTATTTATTTGACAGAGACAGAGATAGCGAGAGCAGGAACACAAGCAGCGGGAGCGGGAGAGGGAGAAGCAGGCTTCCCGCGGAGCAGGGAGCCCGATGTGGGGCTGGATCCCAGGACCCCAGGATCATGACCTGAGCCAAAGGCAGACGCTTAACGACTGAGCCACCCAGGCGCCCTAAACATGTAAATATTTTATATTTAAATATTGTATTTATATATCCAAGTGCTATATCTCTACTTTTTCATTTTTTTAAGTAATCTCTATGCCCAACATGGGGTTTAAACTCATGACCCTGAGTTCAAGAGGCACACGCTGCACCGACTGAGCCAGCCAGGCGTCCCTATATCTATATATTTAAATAATATATTTAAATATCATATATAAAATATAACTATTTTAGGGGCGCCTGGGTGGCGCAGTCGTTAAGCGTCTGCCTTTGGCTCAGGTCATGGTCCCAGGGTCCTGGGATCGAGCCCCGCGTCGGGCTCCCTGCTCCGCGGGAAGCCTGCTTCTCCCTCCCCCCTCCCCCTGCTTGTGTTCCCTCTCTCGCTGTGTCTCTCTCTGTCAAATAAATAAACAAAATCAAAAAATAAATAAATAAAAATAAAATAAAATATAAATATTTTAAACACTTAAATATTAAATACTGTTATTTTTTCTTTTCCTTTTTTTTTTAAAGATTTTATTTATTTATTTGAGAGAGAGAATGAGAGAGAGAGAGCACATGAGAGGGGGGAGGGTCAGAGGGAGAAGCAGACTCCCCGCCGAGCAGGGAGCCTGATGCGGGACTCGATCCCAGGACTCCAGGATCATGACCTAAGCCGAAGGCAGTCGCTTAACCAACTGAGCCACCCAGACGCCCTCTTTTCCTTTTTTAAGTAATCTCCATGCCCAATGTGGGCCTGAACTCATGACCCCGAGATGAAGAGTCACGTGCTCCACTGACTGAGCCATCCACATGCCCCAAATAAATACTTTTTTTTTAATTAGAGAGAAGAGAGAGAGAGGGAGGGAGGGAGAGGCACAGGGAGAGGGAGAATGTTAAGTAGGCTCCACACCCAGCTGGGAACCAATGCGGGGACAGGGGTGGGGGGTTGGCTCGATCTCACAACCCTGAGATCATGACCTGAGCTGAAATCAAGAGTCCGACACTTAACAGACTGAGCCACCCAGGTGCCCCCCAAAATAAACACTTTTTTATTTTAAATATTTTAAAATAAATCATCTCTTGTCTTTTTTTTTTTAAGATTTTATTTATTTGACAGAGAGAGACACAGTGAGAGAGGGAACACAAGGAGGGGGAGTGGGAGAGGGAGAAGCAGGCTTCCCGCCGAGCAGGGAGCCCGATGCGGGGCTCAATCCCAGGACCCCGGGATCATGACCTGAGCCAAAGGCAGACGCTTAACAACTGAGCCACTGAGGCACCCCAATGATCTCTTGTCTTTTTTTTTTTTTTTAAAGATTTTATTTATTTATTTATTTGAGAGAGAGAAAAAGCATGAGAGGGGATAGGGTCAGAGGGAGAAGCAGACTCCCCGCCGAGCCAGGAGCCCGATGTGGGACTCGATCCCAGGACTCTGGGATCATGACCTGAGCCGAAGGCAGTCGCTTAACCAACTGAGCCACCCAGGCGCCCGATCTCTTGTCTTTTTGATGATAGCCATTCTAACAGGTGTGAGGTGTTATCTCATTGTGGTTTTAATTTGCATATCCCTGATGATTAGTGATGTTGAGTACCTTTTCGTGTACCTATTGGCCATTTGTATGTGTCCTAAAAATGTACATTAAAACAATTTATCCGGGATGCCTGGATAGCTCAGTTGGTTAAGCGTCTGCCTTCGGCTCAGGTCATGATCCCGGGGTCCTGGGGTGAAGCCCCACATTGGGCTCCCTCCTCAGTGGGGAGTCTGCTTCTTCATCTCCCTCTGCCCTCCCCCCACTCATGCTCTCTCTTTCTCACTCTTGCTCACACACACTCTCTCTCAAATAAATAAATAAAATATTTAAAAACAAAACAAACCCAATTTATCCAAACATTTGTCAGTCAAGAAGAGGCTGTAAAGCAACCAAAGCACTAATATGAGGTTTTAGGGATTATAATCCAGAAGACAGAGTGGCCCGAAATCATTGAACGTGTGCTCTGAACTGAGAGCAGAGAGTGCAGGTGTACAAAGCAAAACCCACAAGGTTACATGACATGTTTTGGAAGAATTATGATCTGTGCCGGCAGAGTTTAAACTGACTATCTAATACATGACTGGCTATTTAGCCCACAGGTGTTACATTATCTCTATTTCAGTGCAAGGTAGGAGGATGTGTTCCAGGAGATGGTCGAGTTGCAACTGATAAAGTCAAAAGTTTATAGTGTTCTGAGAATTGAAACAGGAGAGGTGTGCAGGCCCTACGTGCTCAATGTCCTTTTGACTCTTTTCGAATGCCTCTCTTTAGCAACGCTTACTTCATTTTGAATCTTCTTTCACACATTTCTCATCCAATAATTGCCAGCTAAGAGATTCTTGAGATGGAAATATAAGAAAGATATAATCTCGGGCGCCTGGGTGGCTCAGTTGGTTAAGCGACTGCCTTCAGCTCAGGTCATGATCCCAGGGTCCTGGGATCGAGCCCCGCTTCGGGCTCCCTGCTCCGCGGGAGGCCTGCTTCTCCCTCTTCCACTCCCCCTGCTTGTGTTCCTGCTCTCACTAGCTCTCTCTCTGTCAAATAAATAAAATCTTTAAAAAAAAAAAAAAGAAAGATATAATGTGTACCTTTGAGGATCTTAGAGTCTACAAAAAAGGAGACAAGCATGCTAACAAGTGAACACTAAAGTTACATAGGTGCACAAGTAGAAATCTTTATGTGGCTCTAAGAAGGGCAAGGTGGGCTTTGTTAAGGGGGTACACCTTGTTCTGTCTTGAAAGATGTTCAAAAATCAGTGGCAGACTAGTGTCTGAGACTCAGAGTGGGTGCCTGTATTCCAGCTGAAGCAGCAAGAGCAATGTAGGGTGAGGAACAGCAAGGTATGTTCAGATAAATACAAAAATCTCAGCTGCCTGGTATCTGAGGTTGTGAGTTGGGGGAAAGGAGTAGAGTGAGATAATGTGGGGCAGACAGTTATATGTGAGAGCGAAGGACTTTGAACTTTATCTCACAAGGACTCATAAATGGCTGCTCATTTATATGTATTTCCTAGCTTAGATCATCCTGATTCAGGGAGGCTATTACGGTCAATGCTTACTATTGTGAAAATTAATAAAGGAAAACTTCACTAAGTAGGCCAGAGGGGGAGCTCTCACACCCTTGTCAATTGCAGACTCCAACAGGAAGAGATCTACTTTGCAAATTAATATTTCTTCAGCTATTTCTTCCTCCCAGGAGGAGGAAGAAAGGTTCTCCTCCTGCCCCAGCAACAGCCCAGCCCAATGAGAGACAGTCACAACTCAGTCAAAGAGAAGCCACTGCAGATCAGCTCCCAGGTTGCTCCAGTGGACTTTTTGTTTCTAACAGCCTTTCCAATGTCCTCCTTTCCTCTATAAAAGAGCATTCCTCTCCTTTGTTCTTTGGACTTGCCTATGGTTTTGCCATAGCTTGCTTGTCCTGAATTGCAATTCTCTGCTATCCCCGACTGAACCCAGTTTTGCTGGTAAAATAACTGACAGTTTTTATTTTAAGGTAAACACTGTGACAGATTGTTTGCAAAACGGTTGCCATCATTCTTCTCTCTTTATCCATTCCTTTGGTGGTCCCCTTCCACCCTGACCCTGGGCTTGGCCATGTGACTTGCTTTGGACAATGGGACAACAATAAACATGAGATTAGGAAAGTGTTTGTGCTTTTCCTATTCCTGGGAACTATATAGCCATCACCAGGTGAGTAAGTCCAGGCTAGTCTGTTAGAGACATGTGAGCAGTCCCCCTCATCACCCCAGCCAACATGAGCACCCTGTCCATATATGAGAGTGATGTCATACTAGACCAGTAATTCCTGTTAATATGTACTCAGAGAAAAATCAGAAAGATAGAAGGAAACATGTCACCCATAGATGTACCACCTAAATATAACCATTTTAAGCTTTTTTAGTTTCTTTATTTCCAATCTTTTTCTCTACACAGGTTTGTTTTCTATATGGTTATAATAATTCTATATGGACATTTTGCATCCTGCTCTTTAAATTGTATTAAACAAGTATATTTGTAAATTTTTTACTCTTCAAAAATACCATATTTAATGGCTAGATGATATTCCATCCAGTGAATGAACCCTAATTTCTTAGCTGTTTGGGGGCAATTAGGTAGATGCTGCAATGAATCTTCGTAAGCATAAAGCTCTCTGAAAATTGGGGAGTCTTTCCTTAGAATATTCCCATCAGATAGAGCAATTGGATCAAAGGATATGAATATCTTTTAGAACCAACACATACTGACAACTTTCACAAACGATTTCATACCAATTTACACACTTATCAACATTGAGTACCCATTTCACTAAAGCCTCAAAGACCCATAGGTTTTTGTTATTGTTTGTTTGTATTCTGTCTTTGTTAATTTGGGTGAGAAGTGAATTTTGGTTTCCATTTTAATTATTTCTTCAATAATTAATAAAGTTGAAGAGTTGGAAGGTCTCATTTTCTCAGTGCCTATCAGAGCAGTGGGATAGTTGATTTCTCAAAATGATTTCTTCAAATAATCCACACAACAGCTGCCTCAAAATTTCTTTTTTTTTTTTCTGCTTCATAATTTCTATATAGGAAATGTCCAGAAGTAGCTATCTGTTTGAATCTATGTTTGCACAGCAATTTACAAATACTGAGAAGATATCAGTTGTCCGTATCTAAGAATGGGCTACCACATGAGGATTATTGGTGGGAGGCCTAAACTCCCCGCAGGCTACCCCTGGGCATTGTTAAAGAAAAAAAGCAGAGCCAGGCGGTACTTAAAGTGGTAAAAATAGATTTTATTCAAGACTATTGCAATATGGAAAAGATACCTAAGTATAGAACCAGGCTCAATTCCAAATACAACATGGACTAGTGAGAATTTATAGCCAAGGGGCAGGAAGGGGGCCAGGGGATGGAAAATTACAAAGAGGAAACACCAGGGGTAAGGGGATGTCTGGCTAAACTACCCTAACAGGATTCTTACTGAAGGCAGGCCAGGGTGATCAGACATCATGTGGAGAAGAGGGTGGAAGATGAGGAACCTGATTAGATACTGAGGGGGTTCACCAAAGATACAGATGCAGTGAAAAGAAGAGCCACCTGCACCCCAATGTTCATAGCAGCAATGTCCACAATAGCCAAACTGTGGAAGGAGCAGAGATGTCCTTCAACAGATGAATGGATAAAGAAGATGTGGTTCATATATACGATGGAATACTACTCAGCCATCAGAAAGGATGAATACCTGCCATTTATATCGACATGGATGGAACTGGAGGGTATTATGCTAAGTGAAATAAGTCCATCAGAGAAAGACAATTATCATATGCTTTCACTCATATGTAGAACATAAGAAATAGCACAGAAGATCATAGGGGAAAGGAAGGAAAACTGAATGGGAAGAAATCAGAGAGAGAGATAAACAATGAGAGACTCTGGACTCTGGGAAACAAACTGAGGGCTGTGGATGTGGGTGGGGGGATGGGGTAACTGGGTGATGGGCATTAAGGAGGGCATGTGATGTGATGAGTACTAGGTGTTATACGTAACTAATGAATCACGGAACACTACATCAAAAACTAATGATATGTTGGCTAACTGAATTTAAATAAATGTTTTACACTTGATCTTAGCCAAAAGGCTGAGAAGCAATTAAATAAATTTTTTAAAAAAAGAAAAAAGATACTGAGGGGGTTCAGATATGGATGATGGGGTGTCTGGCTAAACTGACTTAAGGTTCTTGCTAAAACTGGCTTTTATAAGGAAGTGCCCAGATGGGCCTAGGAGAAGTTTCAAACTTTGGTCAGTTTCATGGAGCCTGACCAAGGGCCCCCAATATCCATGCTCAAGAGTTTCATGGATATTGGGGGCCCTTGGCTGGCTCAGTTGGAAGAGCATGTGACTCTCGATCTCAGGGTTGTGAGTTCAAGCCCCACATTGGGTGTAGAGCTTACTTACATAAATAAACAAACTAACTTTTTTTTTATTCTTATGTTAATCCCCATACATTACATCATTAGTTTTAGATGAAGTGTTCCATGATTCATTGTTTGTGCATAACACCCAGTGCTCCATGCAGAATGTGCCCTCCTCAATACCCACCACCAGGCTAACCCATCCTCCCACCCCCCTCCCCTCTAGAACCCTGTTTGTTTTTCAGAGTCCATCGTCTCTCATGGTTCGTCTACCCCTCCGATTTCCCCCGCTTCATTCTTCCCCTCCCGCTACCTTCTTCTTCTTCTTCTTCTTCTTCTTTTTCTTAACATATATTGCATTATTTGTAAACAAACTAACTTTTTAAAAAAATGTTTCATGGATATACAAACATCAGAGAATATAAATAGAATATCAGGACAGGGTGAATTAGGTTCATAGAACAGTTCATAGAACAAAAATCAAATGAAATAGTGAGAAGTCTAGTGAATACCTCATTACAAAATCTTTCTTGTATATTTCAAGCACAACCACTTCTCACATGTCTGCTGCTGCCAGCCCAGTCCAAACCACAATCACACTCACCTGGACTGCCACAATATTCTACCGACTAGTTCCCCTGATGCTGCCCATGCTCCTCTATCGCCTCGTCCCACATGTCTCTTATATATTTCAGCAATCTTCATGCTCCTTTTATTCATTTGGCAGACAAGGACACTTGCACAGATAATTCTAGTTGACCTCATCTCACAATGCTTTGGTTCTCCCAACCCCCAAACAAGGGGAAAAAAACAACCTAAAAGTGCACGAGCCCGAGTTGACGCATTCCCCACGGGTATGACTTGGGCCTTGCCCATGCCTGGATGGGAAAGTCAGCCTGACCATTGTCTCAGCCACCTTAAAGAGTCTCACCCACTTCCTTTCCTCAATTCCGAGCCTGTCAGATGGAGAAAAAAATGCTTCATTTTGTTTTTTATTCCATAAACCTCAAGTATCTTTTTTGAGACAGGTGCTGTCCTACTTACTAGAGACAGGACGGTGAACAAGACACAAATGGTCCTCGTATTCTGGAGCTTACATTCTAATGAGGGATCCTGAGAAAACAAGTACATAAACAAGTAAAGAGAAAGTTCACACAGTGCAATAAGCGCTAGGAAGAAAGCAGAGTGTCACGTTAGATTAGAAAATAATAGGGTGGGGGCCAACTTAGATTGAGTGGTTGGCAAAGGTCTCCCTGGGCAAATGACATAAAAGCTGCAACTCAAAGGAAGAGGAGGAGGGGTGGGGTTGGTGTGTGGAGAGGCGGAAAGAGAACAGTAAGTTCAAAGGCCCTGAGGTGGAACCAAAAATTGGCAAGTTCGGTAAACTGAAAAAAGAGCAGAATGTTCTTACTACACACAGAGCATGAAATGTGCCTGAGAGGTAATCAGGAGTCCAATTATGTAAGGCCTTAGTGACTATGGTAAGAAGTTTGTATTTTATTCAAGGTATGAGGGGAAGGTATTGAAGAGTTAAGTAGGAAAGAGAAATAACCAAATATCTCTTGATAGTTTGTGCGAAGTGGATTAGAATGGTTAAGGATGACAGTGGGAAGACGAGGTAGGAGCTCTATTTAGATGGGCAATAATGGTGGTTGGGACGAGGCTGCTGGCCATGAAGATGGAAAGGACTGGAGGGATCTGAAGATATATTTTGGAGGTAGAACCAAATCAAATGAAAATGATAAAAAAAAGTCCACTTTTATCAGTTTCATTTGTTTCACTAATAATAAAAAACCATGAAATATCCTTAGATCAAAATGGCAAAAAGTATATGTAAAAAGTTTCTACAAAGAAAAGTTATATTGCTACTTGTGATCTAAACTTAAAGAAATTATGCTGAAGGGCTTAGATAAAATATGGTATAAGAAATCTGTATGAACCCTTGTATAATTGCCATTGAATTTGGAAAAACACATCATTCTAATCCATCTGAAATGAGAAAAAAAGTTATATTCAAGGGGCACCTGGGTGGCTTAGTTGGTTAAGCCACTGCCTTCGGCTCAGGTCATGATCCTGGAGTCCTGGGATCGAGTCCCGCATCGGGCTCCCTGCTCGGCGGGGAGTCTGCTTCTCCCTCTGACCCTCCCCCCTCTCATGTGCTTTCTCTCTCTCATTCTCTCTCTCTCAAATAAATAAATAAAAAATCTTTTAAAAAAAAAGTTATATTCAGGCACTTACAATTAGAAACCTGATGACTCACAAAATCAGTTAAATGTTTAACCATTTAAAACATTTTTTTCATTTAAAACATTTTTTAGGGGCGCCTGGGTGGCTCAGTCGGTTAAGTGCCTGCCTTCGGCTCAGGTCATGATCCCAGGGTGCTGGGATCGAGTCCCACATCGGACTCCTTGCTCAGCGGGGAGTCTGCTTCTCCCTCTCCCTCTGCCCCTCCCCCTGCTTGTTCTCTCTCTCAAATAAATAAAAAATCTTAAAAAAAAATTTTTTGTGTGTAAGTAAAATCTACCCCCCCAACGTGGGAGTCAAACTCACAACCTTGAGATCAAGAGTCGCATGCTCTATTGACTGAGCCAGCTAGGCCCCCCATTTAAATTGCTGATGGATGTAGAAAGTACAATCACGAATGACTTTAAGGTTTCTGGTTGGACAATCAATTGGTCGGTGTTGACTTTTAATGAGACCAAGACAACTGAACAGGACACGAGGTAAAGGTTGTACACAGGGATTAAAAGTTCAGTTCTGGACACATTTAGTTTCAGATGGGCTTAGTCTTTTTGACTCTGGACAAGGTAAACACAAGATGGTTCTTGGTGAAAATATATATGATATACAATAAATTGGCACAACAACAAATTGGGAACTCACAGAGGGGGAAAAAAGAGGGAAATTTGTAAAAGACTTTCAGAATCCATGCAGAACTGTTGTGCTTCTTAGAGAATTTATGTGAAACTTTCAAATAATAACACTATGAGGCAGGTATAGAATTATTGCTCTCATAGATGAGTAAGCAAAAGGAATGGAAGCTTAAGAAAACTCATCCAAACTACACAGCTAATAAGGGGAGGGGTTAGGATTATGAAAATTGTAATAATTTATGGTAACTGTAGGAAAATCTTACCTTGTTTTTCTATGATCTTGTATCAAACAGTAAGTTACTGGACCCAGGTCCAAACCAGTCCTTCTATATTCTGGCTGATGATGCCAGGGCTTGGGACTCTGTAAACCACGTGTCTGCCAGCAGGGGGAGTTAGAGAGACAGAGAGACAGAGACTTGCTCTTCCTTATCTGCTTCTCTACACCTTGGCAGCCACAGTTCCTTCCCACAGAAGCATCTAAATTCCGCCGGCAGCTCTTCCAACATCATTGTTGCCACATCTCAAGCGCAGACATAGCAGCCCCAGTTGGCAGCACCCCTCCCCCGAAGTCTGGGTCCCAGTCCTCACCTCCAATTTTCTACGGGTTTTTTTTTTTAAGATTTTTTTTTACTTATTTATTTTAAGTAAACTCTACACCTAACGTGGGGCCCGAACTCATGACCCTGAGATCAAAAGCCGCATATGCCACAGACCGAGCCAGCCAGGCGCCCCTCTGAGTTTTAATAATTCCAACTTCTTCCTTTTGTTCACTCATCCATGACGCCTCAGAGTTCTCTCTTTATCCTTTCATAGTTAACATTTGTTTATGTTAAATCCTCTTTTCAAAATTATAACCTATGATTTATTTTAGAATGGAATACAGAATTAGAGGATGTCCCTTTAACAGTGATTTTCCTGGATTCTCTTTTTTTTAAATTTAAATTCAATTAGCCAACATATAGTCCATCTCCAGTTTTTGATGTTATGTTCAGTGATTCATCAGCTGCGAACACCAGTGCTCATCACATCCCGTGCCCTCCTTAAAGCTAAAGAGATAATTACAAGTTTTCAAGAAAATGTATTGGATAAAAGCTTTTTTTTGCCCAATTGATAGAATACAACTCAATTTGGATTCTGTACATAAGGAGAGCCCTCTTCCAGGAGACTGGTTTTTTTCCTCCAAAACTTACATATTTTGCATGACTGCTCTGCATCCTTTGACCAACACCTCCCCATTTTCCTCTCCTCCTAGCCCCTGGCAACCACCCTTTTGCTCTCTGCTTCTACATGTTTGACTATTTCAGATTGCATATATAAGTGAGTTCATGCCATCTTTTGTTTAAACAACTGGTGTGGTTTCTGTCTCCTAACTGACCCTGGTTGATACAGGCCTGAAAAATGAAAATTACCAGCCAATGTCCCTTATGAATATGATGCTAAATCCTAAATAAAATTTTAGTAAACTCAGAAGCAAAACGGTTAGAGGAACAGCCTGTGGGCATGAAATGGATCATCCTGGTGGAGCAGGCCTAATTAGCTAAACCATTCATTTGATATACTCTTATGGAGTATCCCCCATAGGCAAGATGCAGTCAGGAACAAGCCACGAATCTGGGAGAAAATGCTTGCAAATCATTTATCAGATGAAGAATTTGTATCTAGAACATATAAGTAACTCTTGTAACTCAGTATTAAGTCTAATAACCCAATTTTTAAATTGAGTGGGGCACCCAAGGGGCACAGTGGGTTAAGCAACTGACTTAGTTTCTTTTTGGGTCGTGATCTCAGGGTTATGGGGTCGAGCCCCACGATGGGTTCCTTGCTCAGCGTGGAGTCCGCTTGAGATTCTCCCTCTCCCTCTGCCCCTCCCACTCGTGGTCTCTCTCTGTCTGTCTCTCTCAAATAAATAAAGCTTTAAAAATATAATAAAAAATGAGGGGCGCCTGGGTGGCTCAGTTGTTAAGCGTCTGCCTTCGGCTCAGGTCATGATCCCAGGGTCCTGGAATAGAGTCCCGTGTCAGGCTCCCTGCTAGGCAGGGAGCCTGCTTCTCCCTCTGCCTCTCTCTCTCTCTGACTCTCATGAATAAATAAATAAAACAGTTTTAAAAATAAAAATAATAAATAATAAAAAAAATAATAATAATAAAATATAAATCTACTCAAGTTAATTAAAAATAAGCTTTTCAAAAATGTATTATATTTATAACAAATGTAAATAGAAAAGACATGCTATTCACTGTAAAAAAAAAGATGAATGATCAATAAGCACATGAAAAGATGCTTAACATCATTAGGGAAACAAATTAAAACCACAGGGATATACCACTTCACACCCATAAGAATGGCTATAATCAAAAAGACAGACAATAATAAGTGTTGACAAGATTGTAGAGAAATTGGAACTCTCATAGAATCCTGGTGGGAATGTAAAATGGTGCAGCTGCTTTGGAAAACAATTTGGCAGTTTATTAAAAAGTTAAACATAAATTTACCATATGACCCAGCAATTCCATTCCTAGGTGTGTACCCAAGAGAAATTAAAATATGTCTATACCAAGACTTGTATTCAACTGCTCATAGGAGCATTTTTTAAAGATTTTATTTTATTTTTTTTAAGATTTTATTTATTTATTTGACAGAGACACAGCGAGAGAGGGAACACAAGCAGGGGGAGCGGGAGAGGGAGAAGCAGGCTTCTCACAGAGCAGGGAGCCCGATGCGGGGCTCGATCCCAGGACCCCGGGATCATGACCTGAGCCAAAGGCAGACACCCAATGACTGAGCCACCCAGGCACCTCAAAGATTTTATTTTTAAGTAATCCCTACACCCAACATGGGGCTCAAGCTCCCAAGCCCAAAACCATGAGTTGCATGCTCCACTGAGTCAGCCAGACACCCACATAACAGCATAATAATAATAGCCCCAAATTGGAAATAACCCAAATGTCCACCAACCAGTGAATAAATAGATAAAATGCAGTACAGTTCATTCCCAGTACAGTTCATTGAGGAAAGCTGGATAAATGATTGGTTCTTTCCCTTTATTTACCAGCTTTATTTATTTATTTATTTAAGAATTTATTTTTAAGTAATTTCTCCACCCAACGGGGGGCTCAAACTCACAACCCCGAGACCAAGAGTCACACGCTCCACCCCCTGAGCCAGCCAGGTGCCCCTATTTACCAGCTTTAAAAATAATCATTTGATTTTTTAACATGCACCAAAGATGACCAGTGAATTTCTCAGCATTATATTTTTTCAAGTAATCATGATGAATTTATTGATTGATGAATACTTGATGTGTTTAGTTTCTATTGATAGCTTTCAAGGTGATACATACTTGTGTAAAATACAGAAAAGAAGAAGAAAGTCATCCATAATCATACACACCAGAAGCAACCACTGTGAACATTTTGATTTGTTTCCTTTCAGTCTTTTTTCTATACATAGAATTTTACTGGGTGTGAACATACTGGATGGCAAATATTTTGGCATTTCTTCAATGCAAGGATGAACACGGCCACATTCCAGTAACACTAAAGAAAGGCCTAAAGACTGGTTTCTGGCTCTCTAAGAGCTCTCAGCACAGTGGTCCTGCTGTCTTTTTTTTTTTAATTAATTAATTTATTTGAGAAAGAGACAGAGCATGCGGGCAGGGGAGGGGCAGAGGGAGAGAGAGAATCTCAAGCAGACTCCCCGCTGAGCACAGAACCCCATGTGGAGCTCAATCCCAGGACCCTGAGATCATGACCTGAGCCCAAATCAAGAATGGGACGCTTAACCGACCGAGCCACCCAGGCACCCCAATGGTCCTGTTGTCTTAATTTGACAATAGTACACTGTCATTTCTCCATGAGCCCTGTGATCCAGGAGTCTGCAGTGTAGCAAGGAAGAGAATATAAATACAAAGAAGGTAAAAACTATGAAGTAGCATGGAATGAAAATTATATGGGAGTTGAGAGGAAGGAGAGATGCCTTCTACTGACCAAGTCTCCTTCCCATGACACTGCTTCTCAAGTGGCGTCACCTCTGCTCTGTGGCATGCATCTCTTAAGATGTTACTATGATTATCCAAAAAAGAAATGAAGACCTCTAGATCAGTTCTTCCCCTTAGCCATACTTTAGAATCATCTGGGGTACCTTTAAAGTTCTTAGGTTGCACCACAGAACCAATTATGTCAAATTCGGGGATGGGGGGAGAGACCCAAGCATCAACATTTAATAAAAACTCCCCAGAAGATACGTGCAGCCAAGGCTGAAAACTGACAGGCTATTATTGTATCCAAAGCCCTATGCCAAATTCTGTGCAGTGCTGTAGAAAAATATAAAATACATACCTGTATATGAAGGCACTTCACGTTTTAATAACAGGCTATGGTTACATAAAGCAAATTTGCCTGGGGCGCCTGAGTGGCTCAGTCGTAAGCGTCTGCCTTCCTCTCAGGTCATGGTCCCAGGGTCCTGGGATCGAGCCCCCCATCGAGCTCCCTGCTCTGCGGGAAGCCTGCTTCTCCCTCTCCCACTCCCCCTGCTTGTGTTCCCCCTCTCACTGTCACTCTCTCTGTCAAATAAATAAATAAATAAATAAATAAATAAATAAAATCTTTATTAAAAAAGTAAATTTTCCTTGTGCATTTTTGTACATTTGAGCAATTAGAGAGAAACACTTCAGTCATTTGAACTCATAACTATTTGTACCTTATTAATTGCCCACTCTGATAGAACTAGTGGACTTAAGATGCAAATGGGAACTCCAAGTTCAAAGCTATCAAAAAGTTAATGATTTATCCTCCCCCGTGTTGTTGCTGAAAGATGACTCTTTGATAGAGTTTGTGTTTATTTTGAAAGCAAAGGATTGATACCTGCTATAAAGAATGATTCCCATCTCCATTCCCTTCATCTAGAAGTCTAAAATTGGAGTTGCCTTTTTTTTTAAGATTCTATTTATTTATTTATTTGAGAGAGAGAGAGAGCACGAGCGGGGGCGGGGGGGAGGGTGAGGGCCAGAGGGAGAGGGAGAAGCAGGCTCCCCGCTGAGCAGGGAGCCCAGTGCAGGGCTCGATCCCAGGACCCTGAGATCATGACGAGCTGAAGGCAGAGGCTTAACCGACTGAGCCACCCAGGCGCCCCTAAAATTGGAGCCTCCTTTTAAAAATTGTTTTATTGTGAAATAATTTCAAAGTTACAGAAAAGTTGCAAAAATAGTACAAAGAAATCCCATATTCACCCAAATTCATCAGTTGCTAACATTTGACCACATTTCCTTTCATTCTCTGGATAGATAGATAAATAGATAGATAGAGGCTAGATGGCAGTAGATAGATGGTAGGTTGATGCAGATAGACACAGATAGATTATTTTGATCCTTAGTAGAATAAGTTTATCATGCCCCTTTACCCCCTAAATACTTCATAGTATACGTCTCAGTAATAAAAACATTCTCTCATATAACCACAGTTCAATCACAAGAATCAGGAAATTTAATGTTAATATACTATTATTCAATGTACAGTTCATGGTCAGATTTTCCCCACTGTCCCGATAATGTCCTTTGAAACACTCTTTCCCCGTCCAGGACCCAACCCAGGAGTCCTATGCATATCTCTCCAGTCAGTTCCTGTCCGTTCCTCAGCCTTCTTTGCCTTTCTTGACATTGGCAGTTGTAAAGAGGATAGGCCAGTTATGTCATGGAAGGTCCGTCAGTCTAGGTTTGTCTGATGTTCTCTCATGATTAGATGGAGTTATGCATTTTTGAATGGGGATGCCACATAAAAGATCTCATGTCCTTCTTGGGGTACCCCATGAGGTCAGCTTGTCCCATTGCTGGTGAGGTGTCTGCCAGTTTTGTCTACCGTAAAGTTACTAATTTTCCCTTTCTAATGTCATTTTGGGGGACTCACCGGGCCAGGACTAGGATGAGGTGAGTGAGGCATTTGGGGCACAAAACGTAAGGGGACACCCACTCTCAGGGGCACTAGCCCAGCCCCTCATAAAGAAATAGTATTCTCTCGGGGCGCCTGGGTGGCTCAGTTGGTTAAGTGACTGCCTTCGGCTCAGGTCATGATCTCAGGGTCCTGGGATCGAGCCCCGCATCGGGCTCCCTGCTTGGCAGGAAGCCTGCTTCTCCCTTTCCCGCTCCCCCTGCTTGTGTTCCCTCTCTCGCTGTCTCTCTCTGTGTCAAATAAATAAATAAAATCTTTAAAAAATAAAAAAAAGGAAAAAAAGAAAAAAAGAAATAGTATTCTCTCATTTTGAAAACATCTTTTCGCTTTAGCAATTCATCTGCCATTTCTTATCAGGTTCAGGAGGAAATCTCGCAAACTTAACATGTTATCAGATTTGAAAAATAAAATTGAGATCAAATTCTGCCATCAAATTTAGTCTACCTAAGAAGAGGAAGCAGGAAGCACAATCCAGGTGGGTGGGGATAAAAACAACAAAAGCAGAGCAGGTGGGGAAGGCGATACTGGGCAAAAGGTCACGGGTGCTGAGAGCCGTGAGCGCGGCTCAGTATGACTGTGCAGGCTTCCTAACCGGACCCCCTGAGTCCATCTCTGTCCCCCTTCAGAAACTTGCAGCGCCATGTCATGCTCGCAGACTGAGAGGCTAATGGCTCACCAGGCAGCCCCCATCCACCTTTCTTTTTTCTTACATTTTTTATTTAAATTCAATTTTGTTAACATACAGTGTATTATTAGTTTCAGGGGTAGAATTTAGTGATTGATCAGTTGCGTATAACACCCGGTGCTCATTATATCCCGCGCCCTCCCTAGTGCCCATCCCCCAGTTACCCCGACCCTCCAGCCACCCTCAGTTTGCTTCCCGGAGTTCAGAGCCTCTCGTGGTTTGCCTCCCTCTCTGTTTTTATCTTATTTTATTTTTCCTTCCCCTCCCCTCTGTTCCTCCGTTTTGTTTCTTAAATTCCACACATGAGTGAGATCCACATATGGTGTTTGTCTTTCTCTGACGGACTGATTTCGCTTAGCCTAATATTACTGTTCAGTTCCATCCACGCCCCATCCACCTTTCTGACCTCTGCTCACACCTTCGCCGGAGCTCCTGCTCTGCTAGAACAAAGCAAGCTCACTCCATTCAGCCTCAGGGACTCTGTGATAGTTTCCTGGCCAGGGCCGTTGTGTCCCAGATAGCTCTGTGGCTCCGCCATCCCCTCATTCAGATTTCTGCTTAACCTTCTCAGTGAGGCCTTCTCTGACCACCCCCAGAGCTCCCCCTGCTCACTCCCACTCCCTATCTCCCTGCTTTACTTTTCTCCAAAGCACTTCTAACCATAGGATGTGCAAACGCGTTTCTTTGTTTTAGCTCGTTCAACCCATTAGCATGTGAGCTCCACCGGGACACAGATTTTTGTCAGCTTTGCTCACTTCTGGGTCCGCAGTGCCTAGAACGTGCCTGGTACACAAGAACTCAGTGACTATGTGTGTGTGCGTGCGTGCCGGAGAGACAGACAAAGGGAAAGGAGATCTATCTAGTAATTGACAGGGAGGTTGGAACTCTATGCTACTAACAGGATGGATCTCTCGGGAAGCTAATGAAGCTTAAGGCCCTAGCAACGTGTTTATGTGGCCATATGCTTAAATTTGCAAAACCAAAATGCGTAAGCTGAAATCAATTTAAAACATTGTCTCCTTCCATTCCAGTGTCCCCTCTCTCCCACTTCCTGTGGTGGCTTTGTCCTGCATCAACTTGGCTAAGCTGCAACTATGTTATCTCCCCTCGATGGTTCCAAGTTAGCACCAGCCACTAGACACATTTTGTGGGAGGCAGGTGGGAATTCGCAGCCACATTTTTGCAGCTCTGAAGGTTAGTCCAGGGTGCCAGGCACCGTGGCAGCTTGCCCACAGTGTCGCTGATCTGACCCTCCCACACTTAGATGGGACTGGGCAGCACTCAGGCCCACACTCCATCAGCTGCTACCAGATGTCCTCCTCCTTTTGGTTCTCCTTCCCAACTGCTGGTCCCGATGACCTACAGCGACTTCGGGATGGACCACAGACACAGTGGCAGCTGCCCACACGCCCTTGTCCACCGGCTCCCACAGCGGCCAAAGATCTAACCCTGTAATGAGTCTCTTACTATATATCACCCATGGCGGTTGAGCTTCCTCCCTGAACCCTGACTGATACACTTCCCATCATGCTCAGTGGCACTGGAGTGGCCACAGGCATTTGGGGGCCCAGCTAAGGGGAAGTTGAGTTGGAGACAGAATTTTGCTAGGATTCAGAGACACGTACTTACACGGTTTACAATTGCTTCCATGAATGGTTAGGGCACTGATAGCCACCCCACATGGGAAGGGCTCCCAGGAATATTCCCCTGGCCTACTGCGGAGGGCCCAGAGGGCACACGGCAATATGATCGTGTCTTACAGCACCTGGCACCAGAAGTACGAGGGGGGGTGGTTGGATAAGAAACAAGATTTAAAATGTCCAGAGCCTGGGGCCTCCAGCTGGCTCAATCGGTTAGAGCCTGTGATTCTTGATTTCAGGGTGGTGAGTTCAAGCCCCACACTGGGTGTGAAGCTTACTTAAAAAAAAAAAACACAAGATAAAATGTCCAGAGCTAGAAGCATGTCTGTGGAAAGTTCTTCCAATCGTATCATGTGATTCTTTTTTCAGATTTTGTGGTGCTTCTTATTTGTCAGCTTTTTAACCTTTGTAATTCGCTATGATTTCTTTTCTCATTCCAAATAATTATTCACTTTTGTACCTAATATTATACTATTAAGTTTGTATTATTCTTTAAGAGGGCCCCCAAACTGCATCATCTTCAGGACCCATGAGACCTGGATCATCCCCTGCTCTTAAATATCAAGCTGGAGTAGTTAGCTTTTATCCTGGAGGCAATCAGGAACCATCACGGGATTTTGGCAGAACAATGGAATAATCAGATCTGTACCAAGCAGTGGAATACTGGAGCAAGGTCGTATTGGCTCCTGAGCGGTAACTGTTAAATTTTCAGCATTTTTACGAAGTGGTTGATGTCATTATCAGTAGCTTAAAATCAGCAGCAGCCACCGTGGGCCTATTTATCCACAGAAATTGGCAAATGCTACAAATCAGGCCCTCCTCCAGCCCCACCCCCAGAGAGCTGGTTGTTAAACACACACCAATACACCACTGGTACCGAGTGATTTCCTTGGTCATATATCTTTATGAGAAAATAGGCCTATAATTAATTTACTCTCAAGTGTAATTGATCAAGATGGGGTTTGGGGCAGAAGAAAGGAAAGAAGGCGTCACAAAGGAGAAGTACTTAAGAGCTTTGAGTACCTGAAGAGAAAGAAAGGAAAAGGATGGGAAACCTTCAAGACAAACAAAATGGCACCCACTCCCAACTTTGCCAGAGATCAATCCTGGTGATCTTCAGTTCTATGGGGCACGGGTCATCACTAGTGGAGATGTTTGACTTTGTGTGTTGCATGCCCTCTCTTAGTCACTCAGGGAAGCACTGATTATGACATATACAACTGAATATTCTAAACTGTACTTAGAATCACTATAGAATGTCATTGTCTTTGCCTCTGGGGGGATTTCAAAATGTATATTAAAATAAATTTAAAGGTAAATATTTTTACTGATATTCTAAGATCACACAGACTATATTTCACCTAGTCTAATGTGTCATGACTGTAAGATCCACCATTCTTTTAGGTCTAACTAAGAAAAATTGCTGCCAACTGACCATTAGATAAAATCTGGTGAAAAAATGTGAGTCTCAGGATCAGTGAAATATGAAATAGTCCTTGGAGATCTCCTAGGCTAAAAGTGTTGTTCAAGATGTGAGGAACTTCTAGCCCTGGAAGGGCAAACTATCTACTTAA
Source organism: Mirounga leonina (assembly GCF_011800145.1). NCBI lineage: Eukaryota > Metazoa > Chordata > Mammalia > Carnivora > Phocidae > Mirounga > Mirounga leonina. The sequence goes on along the minus strand of NW_023270158.1, from coordinate 2,843,576 downwards.
GGTCATAGGCCTAGTTAGTAGACAGAATTGAAAACGGAAAACCCAGTTATCCCTCTGCCTAGGTCAGATCTCACAGTGAGAGTTTCATACGCCAGAGATTGTGCTAGTGGTTAGTCTGGAGGTTTCTTTCAACTCTGAGAACATGATATGCAAAAATATACAAGTCATCCTCAGATAAATCAGAAAATATTACATGGAACACAATGATAGCATTTACTAAAGAGGCCCCCATATCAAGCGTTGGTTCCTATTACAGATTTCTAGTGTCTATAATAGAGTCTAGCTGATATATTTATTGACACATTGTAGGCTCTCAAAAAATATTAGATGGGTATATCTGGCTCAACAACTATCTCTGACTTTGGACCATTTACTTCAACTCTCTGGAGTCTGTTTCTTCGTTCATCAAATAGACATAGTAATATCCATCTCTTAGATGCGTAGTAAGCCAACTGAGGTGGATGTAGAAGTACGCCTGGCACGGTAGCTGGCCAATGGTGAAAACATCACTGTTAGTCACCTCTTAAGTTAGCGTTGTTAGATCCAACATCATTTAAATGTCAACACATAAAGCTATTCAGAAAAACCAGTATTCCTATGGAGTCTAGCACTCTAGACTCGCGTGGTCCAATATGGTAGCCACCAGCCACACGTGGCTATTTAAGTTTATAATTAAATTAAAATTAAAAATTCATTCGCTCAGTCACATCAGCCACATTTCAAGGGTTCAGGATCCCCATGTAGGTAGTGGCTGATGGACTGGACAGCGCAGATGTAGAACATTTCCATCTCCCCAGAAAGTTCTGGCGGATTGTGTACCCAATGCTGCCCACGTTTTTTTTCCTCAGCCCGAGTCAGGACCGTCCCCAATTTTTTATACCGAACTTCACTTGATTAATGTATTTGTGCGCCCTCCTGTGGCTAGAGATGAAAACTGGTCTGTGTTGGAGGTGGAGCCGCACATTTGCAAAAGGGATAGTTTGGAAAGCTTTAGTAATCTGAGCGCTCGAAAGAAAAGGAACATAAAACATTTACATGCATTTTGAAATCTCTAGAGACTACCAGAGAGAATCTGTCTGAGGAGGTCTGATCGCCTAATGATATTATTTTCAAATCTCAGTATTGTGTGAACACTTGCGAGATAGACACTCCGTGTTTAAACAAAGGACAGTACTATATATATATAACTGTTTGGAAGTGAGGGGAGACAAGCAGGATTATTCGATGAAGGAGTCCCGAGAACTCTCTATGGGGCAGCTGGCAACAAACTGGAACCTAAGGCTCCTCCCGTGTTGGGTGGGGGGCTGGGGGTGCTAAACTGAGACTCTCCTCGCGGGATGAAGGGGACTCCTGTTTCTGGCAGCGGGGCAGGGGGTCCCCGCACTGCCTTACACAGCTGGCGCCTAGGCTCAGCCTGCTGAGCGTCTGAGGCCAGGAGTTTATTCCCCACCTCCACATTGGCCATGCCAGGCCGTCCTCACGCTTGCGCAATGAAAAGGGAGAACTGTGGCAGCGGGGCGGGGCCTCCCCGGGAGCGGCGGGCGCCCGAGCGCAGCAGCCCCGCCCAAGCACCCTGTCCGCAGGGTGCACAGAATGTGCGGGGCCTGGGCAGCCCCTCACTCTTCTGCCCAGGGTTCCTGCCTCACTAGTGAATCTCTGAGGTGGACAAAAAGCTAAACTCTTCGTGAAGGTTTCTTTTTTCTTTTTTTTTAAGATTTTATTTTTTTTAAAGTACTCTCTACACCCAACGTGGGGCACCAACTCACAACCCCAAGATTGAGAGTCAAACGCTCTACTGAGCCAGCCAGGCACCCCAAGGTTTGTTTTTTTCCAAAGACAACATTAATATATAATTTCTACCAAAAAAAAAAAAAAATCAGAGAGCTTCTGGATTGGTGAACAGGAGGAAGTGCTGTGAGGGTTGTCCACTGGAAACCCCGTGTCCCTTTCCCCCATACCTTGCCCTATGCATCTCTTGCATCTGGTTGTTCCTGCGTTGTATCCTTTTATAATAAAGCGGCAATCTCAAACAGATTCTCTTTATACTCAACGAACAGTTCCAGGTTATAGAAAAGCGTGGAAAACTCTCTAATTCATGGTATGAGAACAGTACAACCTTGAAATCCAATCTGGGGGAAAAAGAAAACAGAAGGCGCTAAATGAGAAACTAGAAATAAGATAAATTAACAGCAAATAAAATTCAGTAAGACATGAATAGAATCATTCACCATGACCACGTAGGATTTAGCCAAGGAATGCAAAGACTTTTGTTTTTCAAATCATTTTATTTAAAAAAAGAAGTAAAATCTTACAGATTTTTAAAACATCAAAAAAGACAGAGAAGTAGAAAGAAAATAACGATCATCTGGAATTTTGCCACCCAAAGGGAATCACTTACTAATATAGCTAAATATAAGATTGCCCTACACGCTGTGGTATTTCTCCCCGCACACTAGTTCACGTAGCTTTAACAGACGCGAGCCAAAAGGCAGCTGCCTCGTGGGTGGGGCCACGCATTAGGCGCCGCTTCCGGGTCACTCCGCCCCACTGAGCTTCCTCAGCCGGGAGCGGTAAGTTGAACCGGCGCAGACACTTCAACCAGGGCAGCCACCCCGGCGATTCAGCAGCTACGTGCACACGAGGCTCGGTGCACTGTGTCTGAGAGTAAGTGCCAAGTCACATCCCTCCTAGTGCAGCTGCAACTCATCAATCAGGGTTTTCACAAACAATGTTGCTGAAAACCAGGTACAAGCTGACCCGCTAACATTCCACATTTATCTTAAGCTCACTACGTTCGAGGGAGCAAATACACGTTGTGTTGCTTTTGCTTTTCTTTTTCTAAAATAGCTTTATTTTTTTTATTTTTATTTTTTAAAGATTTTATTTATTTATTTGACAGAGAGAGACACAGCGAGAGAGGGAACACAAGCAGGGGGAGTGGGAGAGGGAGAAGCAGGCCTCCCGCCGAGCAGGGAGCCCGATGCGGGGCTCGATCCCAGGACCCTGGGATCACGACCTGAGCCGAAGGCAGATGCTTAACGACTGAGCCACCCAGGCGCCCCTAAAATAGCTTTATTGAGATATAATGAACATACTGTAGGATTCATTTAAAATGTACAATTGGGGGCACCTGGGTGGCTCAGTCGGTTAAGTCTGCCTTCTACTGGGGTCATGATCTCGGGGTCCTGGGATCCAGCCCCGCATCGGGCTCCTTGCTGGGCAGAGAGCCTGCTTCTCCCTCTCCCTCCCCTCTCCCTCTGCCTGCCTGCCGCTCCCCCTGCTTGTGCTCTTTCTCTGTCTCTCTGTGTCAAATAAAAAAATATAATCTTGAAAAAAAAATGTACAATTGACTGGCTTTTAATACATCTACAGATTTGGGGCGCCTGGGTGGCTCAGTCGTTAAGCGTCTGCCTTCGGCTCCGGTCATGGTCCCAGGGTCCTGGGATCGAGCCCCGCATCGGGCTCCCCGCTCAGCGGGAAGCCTGCTTCTCCCTCTCCCACTCCCCCTGCTTGTGTTCCCTCTCTCGCTGTCTCTCTGTCAAATAAATAAATAAAATCTTAAAAAAAAAATACATCTACAGATTTGTATAATTATCGCTACAATCTTTTATTTATTTATTTATTTATTTATTTATTTATTTATTTATTTATTTATTTATTTATTTAAAGACTTTATTTTTTAAGTAATCTCTACACCCAACATGGGACTTGAACTTACAACCCTGAGATCAAGAGTCTCATGCTCCACCGACTGAGCCAGCCAGGTGCCCCTTCAATGTAGTTTTACAACATTTTTATACTTCATAAAATCTTCCCCATTTCCCCCCAAACCTTCCAAATTTAGGCAGTCAATAACCTACTTTGTGTGTCTAATGGATTTGCCTAATCTAGACACTTCATATAAACAGAATCATATAATATGTGGATTTTATGCGTGGTTTCTCTCACTTACCATAATATTTTCGGGGTTCATCCATGGTGTAAGATACAGAGATACTTCGTTTGTTTTTATTGCCAAATAATATTCTACTGCATGGATATACCACGTTTTATATATCCATTCATCAATTGATGGGCATTTGGGTTGCTTCCACTTTCTGGCTACTATGAACAAGGCTGCTATGAACATTTGTGTACACCTTTTTGTGTGAATATATGTTGTCATTTCTCTCGGGGGCATATCGAGGAGTGGAATTGCTGGGTCATACAGTAACTCTGTGTTTAATTTATTGAGGAACTGCCTGTTTTCCAAAGCAGCTGCACCATTTTACATTCCTACCAGCGGGTGCCTGGGTGGCTCAGTCGTTAAGCATCTGCCTTGGCTCAGGTCATGTTCTCAGGGTCCTGGGGTCGAGTCCCACATCGGGCTCCCTCCTCCACAGAGAGCCTGCTTCTTCCTCTCCCACTCCCCCTGCTTGTGTTCCCTCTCTCGCTGTGTCTCTCTGTCAAATAAATAAATAAATAAAATCTTAAAAAAAACAAAAACATTCCCACCAGCAATGTATATGGGTTCCAGTTTCTCCATGGCCTTACCAATACTTGTGATTACCTGTCTTTTTTATTACAGCCATTCTTGTGGGTGTGGAGTAGCATCTCATTGTGGTTTTATTTATATTTTCCTCTTCATGTACTTGTTGGTGATGGGGTTCAGAACATGCTACCTCCATTTACTTATTCATACCCTTTTTGTCTTATCACATTTTACCATGTTTGTTCATTCTTCATCGAACCTAGCATAAAAGCACTTCGGTTTAACTGCTTCATCAGGTCTTCATTTCCTTATGAAAGCACTTGTGTGACATAAAACTTATATTAAATAAATTTGTATTCTTTTCTCTTGTTAATCTGTCTTTTGTTACAGGGGCCCTGGTAGAAAATCTAGAAGGGCAGAGGAAAATTTTTTTTTCTTCCCCTACATCAGCCATTTGTACATCTTTTTAAAATTAATTAATTTATTTATTTATTTTTAGAAAGGGGGAGGGGCCGAGGGGGAGGGAGAAAGAGAATCTCAAGCAGGCTCCACACCCAGCGCCCATGCGGGGCTCGATCCCAGGACCCTGAGATCATGACTTGAACTGAAGTCAAATGCTTAACCAACTGAGCCACCCAGGTGCCCCTCCTTTGTCCATTTTTCAATTGGGTTTTCTTTTATTATTGAGTTGTAAGGGTCCTTTATATATTCTGGATACATTCCATTATCAGATACATGATTTCCAAAAAATTTTTCACATTCTGTGGGTTGTCTTTTGGCCGTCTTTATGGTATCATTAGCCAGCACAGAAGTTTTGATTTTGATGAAGCCTGGTTAATCTTCCATCATTTATAGTTTTGGTGTCATATCTAAGAAATTGCCTAGGTCAAGGTCACAAAGATTTAGTCTTATAATTTATTCTGAGAGTTCTTCTTTTTTTTAAAGATTTTATTTATTTATTTGACACAGAGAGAGCGAGAGAGGGAACACAAGCAGGGGGAGTGGGAGAGGGAGAAGCAGGCCTTCTGCTAAGCAGGGAGCCCGAAGTAGGGCTCGGCCATGACCTGAGCCGAAGGCAGACGCTTAATGACTGAGCCACCCAGGCGCCCCTATTCTGAGAGTTCTGCAGTGTGAGTCCTCCAACTCTGTTCAAGACTGTTTTGGCTTTTGCAGATCCCTTGATCTTCCATCAGAATTTGAGGGTCAGCTTATCAATTTTCTACAAAGAAGTTAGCTGAGATTGGGATAGGAATTGCACTCAATCTGGAGATCACTCATACTGTTTCATAACCTGCTTTTCTCCCCCCAGTTACATATATTGAGAACATCTTCCCATTTCAATAAGAATGTCATATTTTTTTTCTTGTGTAATAATTCAACAGATATTTATTAAACACTTACAAGACACAAAGTGGTCTGGTTGCTGGTTATACGGAGATGAATCAGACACATATCCCATCTGTGAAAAGGAGCTTTCTACCAAGAAAGGAAAATAAGACATGAACATAAATAACTCTATTCCAAGTATGAGAGAGAGAGAAAAAGCTTCAAAAAAAAAAAAGTCATTTACAGAAATGAGGAAGGAGGTAAAGTTTCCACACAGATACAGTCATTTGGTTAGTCTAGGGTCTTTCAACCTTAGCACTATTGATATTTGGGGATTATTCTTTGTTGTGGGGGGCTGTCCTGTGCATTGTAGAATGTTCAGCAGCATCCCTGGCCTGTACCCCCTCGATGTTAGTAGCACTCCCCTCCCCAAGTTGTGACAATCCAAAATGTCTCTGGACATTGACAAATGTCCCTTGGGAGGCAAAACCACCCCTGGTTGAGAACCACTGAGCTAGAACTTACATAATCATTTTTAATGGTGGTGTAGTACATCCATGGACATTCTATAATTTATGCAACTAATACCCTATAATTGTACATTCTTGTTGTGTTCAATTTTCCACTACTTTTGAAAAAATATAACTTTTAGAATCTATTACATCAGCTCCTTAGGATAAATAGGTACAGCATGCTAGATTTTTTTACAATAAAAGTTATACATGTTAAAATTATTTTTTGAAACAACAAGCAGATAAAATTAAAAGGCGCTCTTTCTCTCCCAGTCCCACTCTCCAGAAATACAGTCTATGGCATATCAATTTTAAATTTTTATATTTATTCAGAAGTGAAGTGGTAAAAGCCTCTTTTGATGCATTTTAATCATTACATACGATATTTGGTCTACTCATTGCACATTTCATCTGGAGCTTTCTAAGCTATGTTTTTGAAACTGTGGGTCTTGGTCCATTAGTGAAATCAAATTAGAGAGTCATGGTTGTATTTTTTTAATGAAATAGAACAGAACAGAATAGATCAGATCAGAGAGTATTACCACATAGAATAGGTGCTACTTGGTGAGAAATGTGTTTCAGTATCATAGAAAGATAGACAGATGATAGGTAATGTAAAATGTACATGTTACTGTGGGTTGCAGCCAAGAAAAAATTTCAAGCCACTGCTTTAAGCAATCTAAATATATATTCAACATTCCTTTCTATAATGGGAGTGAATTGATGGATGTGGCAAGCCTATTTTTTCTTGACTAAAAGAGAACAATTAATATAACATAAGCAAAAATACTTAGTATTAACAGTTACTCCCCAGAAAAGTAACAACACTAATTCCCATACTAAATACTGGGGTTTTTTGTTTTGGGGTTTTTTTTAAAGATATTATTTATTTGACAGAGAGAGACACAGCAAGAGAAGGAACACAAGCAGGGGGAGAGGGAGAGGGAGAAGCAGGCTTCCCCGCGGAGCAGGGAGCCCGATGCAGGGCTCGATCCCAAGACCCTGGGATCATGACCCGAGCCGAAGGCAGATGCTTAACGACTGAGCCACCCAGGCGCCCCTAGATTTGTTTTTTTTTTTTTTTAAAGATTTTATTTATTTATTTGAGAGAGAAATAGCGAGAGCAGGAACACAAGAAGGGGGAGTGGGAGAGGGAGAAGCAGGCTTCCCGCAGAACAGGGAGCCCGATGCGGGGCTCGATCCAGGACCCCGAGATCATGACCTGAGCTGAAGGCAGACGCTTAACGACTGAGCCACTCAGGCACCCCCTAAATACTGGTTTTAATGTAAATTTAGAGTCAGGGCTCCATCAACTCAAGTTTCCTTAGGACTTAAATGATTCAATAAGAATCATCTACAACGCTTTTATTTATTTTTTTAATATTTTATTTTTAAGTAATCTCCACACCCAAAATGGAGCTCGAACTCACAACCGCGAGATCAAGAGTCACATGCTCCACCAGCTGAGCCAGCCAGGCACCCTTCTAATGCTTTTATATGTTTGCAATTTAAACAGCATTGTTGTATACATTAAAAGGGGGCTGCTGATGGGGGCGCTTGGGTGGCTTAGTTGGTTAAGTGTCTGCCTTCAGCTCAAGTCATGATCCCAGGGTCCTGGGATCAGAGCCCCGTGTGTTCAGTCTCCCTGCTCAGCGGGGAGCCTGCTTCTCCCTCTCCCTCTGCCACTCAGCCTGCTTGTGCTCTCTCGCTCTCTCTCGCTCTCTCTCAATAAATAAATCAAATCTTTTTTTTAAAAGATTTGATTTATTTATTTGATACAGAGAGACACAGCGAGAGAGGAAACACAAGCAGGGGGAGTGGGAGAGGGAGAACAGGGAGCCCAATGCAGGACTCGATCCCAGGACCCCAGGATCATGACCCAAGCTGAAGGCAGACACTTAACGACTGAGCCACCCAGGCACCCCAAATAAATTAAATCTTAAAAAAAAAAAAAAAAAAAAAAAAAGAGGGTTGCTGATGTTTTCCAGTCTAGTTTTCTGGTACCTCTTTCTTCATTCAGTTGAATCGTTAGACATCATTATCAAACATTTATGACTGTCTATAGGGAACATGGGACACAGGAGCTTATATAAATGTTGTTACTCCCTTCTGCTGGAGTGGCGGCTTATATGGCCAGGATCCTCTTGAATGTCTTTATTTCATACCAGGATAACACTACAAGGACCCTGTGACCAATTGATTTTACATTATCATATAAATTTTTGTGTTCATGTAAGACTGAACTATTGTGATATTTAGCTACAAGGCCAGGTTAACAAAGGATTTCGCTGAAATCTTAATATAACTAAGATTTCTCCCAAAAGTTAGCATATTTACCCTAACTTGAAATGATCATATTTTCAAGGTCGCCAAAGCCAAAATTGTAGCTGAACACACAAAATGGCTTTCATACAAATGTGGACAGGAAACTTAGACAAAGAAACAAATAGATATAGATAGACATAGAAACAAATTTTCCCTGAAGTTCTGTTTAAAATATTACCAAAAAGACTTGATAAAGAAAACTTTACTGCGTGAGTCTATTCTTTGCCAGAACAAACACAGCCAAGTGATGGCACCTCTGCTGATCTATCAGTGTAATCACTGACAGCCACATGGTGGGAGAGATGACAATCATAAAGTAAACACTCTGGGAAATAAAGGGGGTGGGGGTGATAATTCATCTCTCCTTCTTTTTAAGATTTTATTTATTTATTTGACAGACAGAGAGAGAGCACAAGCAGGGGGAGCAGGAGAGGGAGATTCAGGCTCCCCGTTGAGCAGGGAGCCTGATGAGGGGCTCGATCCCAGGACCCTGGGATCATGACCTGAGCCGAAGGCAGACGCTTAACCGCCTGAGCCACCCAGTTGCCCCCATTCATCTCTACTTCTAAGGACAAAATTTCATTCTGAGATCTAATCCAATTCCTCACTTCTGAGATGAGGAAACCGAAACTCGCAGAGGATAAGACTTCAATTAATAGACATTTTTTTTTGAGCAGTTTTAGGCTTACAGAATAATTGAGTGGAAAGTACAGTTTCCACATAGCTCCTCCTCCCCCCAATCCACAGTGTCCCATGTTAATCCACACATGTTAATCTTTACTGATTCAATTTCACACATTAATCTTGCATTATTGTGGTACATTTGTTCTAATTGATGAGCCAACACAGGTACATTATTGTCATTAACTAAAATCCATAGTTCACATTAGGGTTAACTCTTTGGGTTGTACATTCTTTGGCTTTTGTCAAACACATGACAACATGCATTTACCATTATGGAATCATACAAAATAGTTTTGCTGCCCTCATGCACCCCAATGTTTATAGCAGCAATGTCCACAGTACCCAAAATATGGAAAAAGCCCAGATGTCCATCAACAGATGAATGGATAAAGAAGAGGTGGCATATAAATACAGTGGAATGTTACCATCAAAAAGAATGAAATCTTGCCATTTGCAATGATGTGGATGGAACTAGAGGGTATTATGCTAAGTGAAATCTGTCAGTCAGAGAAGGACAAATACCATATGATCTCACTCATATGTGGAATTTAAGAAACAAAACAGATGAACAGAGGGGAGGAGAAGGAAAAATAAAATAAGATAAAACAGAGAGGGAGGCAAGCCATGAGACTCTTAACTATAAGGAACAAACAGGGTTGTTGGAGGGGAGGTGGGTGTGGGGATGGGGTAACTGGGTGATGGGCATTAAGGAGGGCACTTGATGTAATGAGCACTCGGTGTTATATGCAACTGATGAATCACTAAATTCTACCCCTGAAACTAATAATACATTATACGTTAACTAACTTGAATTTAAATAAAAAAAAATTAGTTTTGGGACACCTGGGTGGCTCTGTTGGTTAAGCGTCTGCCTTCAGCTCAGGTCATGATCCCGGGGTCCTAGGATCGAGCCCCACATCGGGCTCCCTGCTCTGCAGGAAGCCTGCTTCTCCCTCTCCCTCCGCCTCCCACTCCCCATGCTTGTGCTCGCTCTCTCAAATAAATAAATAATAAATAAATAAATGAATAAACCTTAAAAAAAATTTTTTTTAATAGTTTTGCTGCCCTAAAAATTCCATGTGTTCCATGTGTTCATCCCTTCCTCCCTCCTTCTGAGCCCCTGGCATCCTTTTAGCTGTCTCCATAGTTTTTAGCCATTCTAATAGGTGTGTCGTAGTATCCCATTGTTTTAATTTGCAACTCTGTAATGACATTTGATATGGAGCATCTTTCATGTGCTTACTTGCCATCAGTATGTTTTTTTGGTGAGATGTCTATTCAGATTGTTTGCCCATTTTTAAATTGGGTTTTTTTCTTTTTTTTTTTTTTAAGATTTTATTTATTTGACAGATAGGGACACAGCAAGAGAGGGAACACAAGCAGGGGGAGTGGGAGAGGGAGAAGCAGACTCCCTGCCGAGCAGGGAGCCCGACGCAGGGCTTGATCCCAGGACCCCGGGATCATGACCTGAGCCAAAGGCAGATGCCTTAATGACTAAGCTACCCAGGCGCCCCCGTTTTCTTATTCTTGAGTTTTAAGAGGTCTTTATATATTTTGGATACCAGTCTTTTATTCGATATAGATTTTGCAAATATGTTCTCCAAGTTTGTGGCTTGTTTTTTCATTCTCTTAACAGAGCAGAGCATTTTTAATTTTAATGAAGTCCAAATTATCAGTTGTTTTTCTTTCATGGATCATGCTTTTGGTATCATATCACGGAAGTCATCACCAAATCCAAAGTCACCTAGATTTTCTCCTATGTTATCTTCTAGGAGGATTTTTTTTTCCCAGCATTTTCCCCCAAACTTTATTGAGGCATAATTGATAAAATTTTAAGATATTTAAAGGGTACGGGGGCACCTGGGTGGTATTGATTTGCATTTCTCCAATGATGAGTGATGTTGAGCATCTTGCAACTGATGGCCATCTGGATGTCTTCTTTTGGAAAATGTCTGCTTAGGTCCTCTGCCCATTTTTTAATTCTCCTAGGAGTTTTATAGTTTCACAATTAGGTCTATGATCTATTCTGAGGTAATTTTTGTAAAAGATGTAAGGTCTGTGTCTTGATTTCATTTTTTGCACGTGGATGTCCAGTTGTTCCAGAACCATTTGTTGAACAGACTATCCTTTATGCATTGAATTGCCTTTACTCCTTTGCCCAAGAAAAGGGTAAGACTTTTCAGCAACACATCCAGGTGTTCTTCTCATGTCAGTTCTTTTTGCTGATAAACTGACCACAGCTATATTTAAGGGCATTGCTCTGGAGTCAAAGATTTAGTGGGGTTTTTTTTAATGTTTTATTTATTTATTTGACAGAGAGAGAGACAGTGAGAGCAGGAACACAAGCAGGGGGAGCGGGAGAGGGAGAAGCAGACTTCCTGCTGAGCAGGGAGCCCAACGTGGGGCTCAATCCCAGGACCCTGGGATCATGACCTGAGCCGACGGCAGACAGCCGACTGAGCCACCCAGGTGCCCCAAAGACTTAGTTTTTTAATCTAAGCTCCTTCAGTTACAAGCTGTGAGACCATGGGCAAGTTACCTCTCTGTGCCTCAGTCTCCTCAAATGTATGAGTTTGATAATAATAGTATTGATAATAACATAGGATTATCATGAGACAAAATAGATAATATATATAAAATATCTGACATAGACTGCTCAATAAATATCAGCTGTTATTATGATAGTATTCTAAGTTTAACTTGCTTTCTGCCTCAGGGGCTCACCATCAAAATATATAAAGAAGAATATGCGTATATTTTTCTTTATTCTCTACATTCCCTTCTAATTTTTATAAAATCGTGTACCATTTATGTTGTTGCTGTTTTCAAAACCACATTCTCTGTAAACTCATTTTAGTGACAGAAAGCAGATCAGTGGTTGCTTTGTGGCCATAGATGGAGGAAGGGGCACAAGGAAACTTTTGGGCATGATTGAAATGTTCTGTTTTTTTTTATTGTAGTGTTGTTTTCATAGGTGCTTACATCTGTCAAAACTTATTGAATTGCATACTTTAATTTTTTTTATTTGAGAGAGCGAATCAGAGAGAGAGCATGAGGGGGGGAGGGTCCGAGGGAGAAGCAAACTCCCCGCTGAGCAGGAAGCCTGATGCAGGACTCGATCCCGGGACTCCAGGATCATGACCCGAGCCGAAGGCAGTCGCCCAACCAACTGAGCCACCCAGGCGCCCCTGAATTGCATACTTTAAATAGGGGCTGTTGGGGTGCGTGGGTGGCTCAGTCTGTTAAGTGTCCACCTTTGGCTCAGGTCATGATCCTGGAGTCATGGGATCGAGCCCTGCATCAGGCTCCCTGCTCAACTGGGAGTCTGCTTCTCCCTCTCCCTCTGCCCCTCCCCTCCACTTGTGCTCTCTCGCTCACTCTCTCACTCAAATAAAGAAGTAAAATCTTTCAAAAAATAAATAGGTGCTGTTTATTGTACATAAACTATACCTCAGTAAAGCTAAAGCATAACCTTTATTAAGAGAAAAGCCAGTAAATATAAATGCTGTCTGGGTATTGATATCAAAGAATTGATACTTTTTTTGTACATGCAAATATATTGCTGTTATTTTGAATTTTTTAAAAAAGGAACTTGGGGTGCCTGGCTGCCTGGCTGCCTCAGTCAGTAAAGCATGTGACTCTTGATCTCCTGGTTGTGAGTTTGAGTCCCACGTTGAGCATAGAGATTACTTTTAAACACTCTAAGACCCCCAAAATCAACATCCTCAGTAAAAAAAAAAATTAAAATAATAAATGTTTAAAAAAGGGAACTCTTATATAAAGATGCATATAGAAATATTTACAGATGACATGAGATGTGAAATATGCATCAAAATAATGAGGGATGGCAGGAGTGGATGGGGGGCATAGATGAAACACACTTGACCATGAACAGATAATTATCAAAGCCAGGTGGTGTGTACATGGGGGTTCATTTCACTACTCTCTTTTCTTTCGTATTTGTTTGAAATTGTCCATAATTGAAAAGTTAGGGGCGCCTGGGTGGCTCAGTCGTTAAGCGTCTGCCTTCGGCTCAGGTCATGATCCCAGGGTCCTGGGATCGAGCCCCGCATCGGGCTCCCTGCTCGGCGGGAAGCCTGCTTCTCCCTCTCCCACTCCCCCTGCTTGTGTTCCCTCTCTCGCTGTCTCTTTCTCTGTTAAAAAATAAATTAAAAAATCTTAAAAAAAAAAAAAAAAGAAAAGAAAAGGGGCATCTGGGTGGCTCAGTCGGTGAAGCGTCTGCCTTCAGCTCAGGTCATGATCTCGGGGTCCTGGGATCAAGCCCCGCATCGGGCTCCCTGCTCAGCGGGAAGCCAGCTTCTCTCTCTGCCCCTCACCCTGCTCCTGCTTTCTCTCTCTCTGTCAAATAAATAAATAAAATCTTTAAAAAAAAAAAAAAAGAAAAGTTAGAAAAAGAAACCACACATGCTGGTGGGGGGCACCTGGGTGGCACAGTTGATAAAGCATCTGCCTCTTGGTTTCAGCTCAGGTCGCGATCTCAGGGTCCTGAGTTCGAGCCCTTTATCAAACCCCACATCAGGCTCCATGCTCAGAGTGGAGTCTGCTTTAAGTCTTTCTCTCCCTTTGCTCCTCCCCACCGCACCCTCTCTCTCTAAAATAAATAAATAAATCTTTTTTAAAAAAAAATCACACATGGTGGTGCCTGGGTGGCTTAGTCGGTTAAGCATCTGCCTTCGGCTCAGGTCATGATCCCAGGGTCCTGGGATCGAGCCCCGCATGGCTCCCTGCTCAGCGGGGAGTCTGCTTCTCCCTATCCCTCTGCCCCTCCCCCCAACTCATGCTCTCTCTCTCTCTCAAATAAATAAATAAAATCTTTCTTAGCTCTTTCTCTTCAACGAGGTGGCCGAGCGGTTTGGTGGCGGCGGCCTTGCGGATTCGCGCCAGACGCAGAGATGCAGATCTTTGTGAAGACCCTGACGGGCAAGACCATCACCCTTGAGGTCGAGCCCAGTGACACCATTGAGAATGTCAAAGCCAAAATCCAAGACAAGGAGGGCATCCCGCCTGACCAGCAGCGTCTGGTTTTTGCGGGCAAACAGCTGGAAGATGGCCGTACTCTGTCAGACTATAATATCCAGAAAGAGTCCACCCTGCACTTGGTGCTTCGCCTACGGGGTGGCATCATCGAGCCTTCCCTCCGCCACCTGGCCCAGAAATACAACTGCAACAAGATGATCTGCCGCAAGTGTTATGCTCGCCTGCACCCCCGCGCTGTCAACTGCTGCAAGAAGTGCAGCCACACCAACAACCTGCACCCCAAAAAGAAGGTCAAATAAGGCCCTTCCACCAGCTCTTCCTTTGCCCGCAGGGTGGCCTCCTGCCTGAGCCCCAAGGCCCTGGGGCCTCAATAAAGTTTCCCTTTCATTGACTGGAGAAAAAAAAATCTTTTTAAACAATCACCCATGTAGGAACTATTGTGTTTACTTCAGTTAATAAATGGACCTAGACTGAAAGTATTGCTAAGGTTTTTTTTTTTTTTATTGTTACTGCACACCACTTCTAATTTTGATTTTTTTTTAAGATTTTATTTATTTATTTGACAGAGAAAGAGTTAGCAAGAGCAGGAACACAAGCAGGGGGAGTGGGAGGGGGAGAAGCAGGCTTCCCACGGAGCAGGGAGCCCGATGTGGGACTCGATCCCAGGACCCTGGGATCATGACCTGAGCCAAAGGCAGATGCTTAATGACTGAGCCACCCAGGCGCCCCTAATTTTAATTTTTGATTAAAATTTTTGAGATAATTGTAGATTCATCCTGCATACACTTTGCCCAGTTTCCCCCAAAGGTAATATCTTGCAAAACTGAAGTATAATATTACAACCAGGATACTGGCATTGTTATAATGCACTAATCTTATTCAGATTTCCCCCAGTTTTACTTGTACTCATTTGTGTATGTTTGTGTATTAAGTGCTACTCAATTTTATGACCTGTGGAGGTTTATATATCCACCACCACTGTCAAGATACCAGAAAGTTCCAATACCACAAGCATAAGGATTCCTCACTTTGTCCTTTTATAACCACACTCACATTCTTGAACCTCCATCCCCAATCCCTAACCCTTGGCAACTATTAATCTCTCCTCAGTTTCTAAAATTTTGTCACTTCAAAAATGCTATATGAATGGAATCATAAAGTATGTAATCTTTTGGGGTTTTTTTTTCACACAACATAATTCCCTAGAGATTCATCCAAGCTTTGTATATCAATAGTTTCTTTCCTTTTATTGCTGAGTAGAATTCTGTGGTATGGATGTACCATAGTTTAACTATTCACCCACTGAGGGATATCTAGGCCAATTTCAGTTTTTGGTTATTACAAATAAAGCTGCCAGGAACATTCATAGATGCATTTTTCATCTAACATTTTGTTTTGCTACTAGTATAGTATTTTCCCCTTCTATTCATTAATCTTAGAAGACTAGTAATTTTGCAAACTTTCAAATAAAATCTGTTGGCTTAATCAGTCTATACTTTTGAAGCATGTGTAGTAATTTCCCTTAAGTGAGACTATAAAGTATTTTCTCAATTGTATAATGAATTTCACTGGTTTTTCTCCTAGCATATTTTGAAAAGCAATTCTCAATAGGAATTTGTAAATGACCTTACAATTACAGACCTTTTGATGACTAAGATAGGTCTACATCAAAGCTGGTTTCCTCTTTGTAATAATCAAAGGGAACAATCTTGCCGTGCCTCCTGCACCTCATAAATAAATATTAGGAGACAAATTTTTCAACTGATACATCCATATGCCATCACTAAGGGCCGGAGAACATGTTACAGGTTTGAAATTTGAGCCCTTAGGTCTTTTGGCATAAAGTAAAATAATGATGCAATTTACATTTAGCCACAGATATACTGAAAATTTCCAATTTGCTTGGGAATTCTATTTTCAAAAACCATTACCTATCCTTTTAAAAGCATGCTTTTGTCATGGTTATTTACCTGCCACCATCTCTTAGCTCCAAACTTTTTTACTATGCTCTGTGGTGCCAGGGCTGGGATTCTGCAAACTCCTTTTCCCAAACTCCCATGCCCATTGTCTCCCTATTAGGTTCTGTCAATGGAAGGTTCTGATGGCAGATTGAAGGGAAGAAGGGACCTCTGGTTGCCAGCTTCTATCAACAGCTTCCCCCCATAGTTCCCGTCTCCAGCTTCTTTCAATCTTCCCAGCACACAACACCAGATCCCCACAGAGGCACCAACACTCACTGGCCACACCTTCCTTGGTGGTCTGACCTCGTGCTCAGTAGTACACCCCTGAGCAGGGGCTGTGTGGAGTGCCTCCACCAGAGGTCCAAGAGCCAGCCAGCTCGAGACCTCTCCTTCACACTCCCAGGTTCTGGTAACCCCACTTCTTTCCTTTTGTTCTCCCAGCCCAGCAGTGGTAACTTCTTGCAGTTACTAAGATCAGCCCTAGGGGCACAGGAAGCAATCACAAATATCTGGGGTATCTTGTCATCCCCTCTTTCATCTAACATGGATGTACCCAATTCTCTGTATTGAATCCGCTCTATTGGAAATACTTAGCATGGCTTTGTTTTCCTGTAGCTTTTATACAGTTGCAAACAAAATGTTCCCAACTCCGCCCCCAATATTTTAGTATCTTCTTTATTTCCTTTCCACCTATAAGGGTCATGTTCCTTATTCAGAAGAATCTGTGCTTGAATTCAGGACTTGGAGCTGGAAGGGGATAGGGTTAGGTGACTATCAGAGATTCTGTTGTATGCAACAGATGGACTCAGGAAGGGAATCTATGGAAAGATATGATCAACTCACAGAATCAAAGGAACCAATTTGTAAAGGGTGGGAACCAGAGCCATTCCAGAGATCTAGAAAGTGGGAACCAATGGAAGGCAACTTGGGATACTTTAGCAGCATGAATCTACAGAATCCACTTTCCAGGAAGGGTGTGGCTGACTGGCCCCACTGGGTTAATTGCCTGCCCTTTGGCTGGTCGAAGGTGAGGTATCTTTTTTTATTTATTTTTTTAAAAGATTATTTATTTATTTGCGAGAGAGAATGAGAGAGAGATAGAGCACATGAGAGGGGGGAGGGTCAGAGGGAGAAGCAGACTCCCCGCCGAGCAGGGAGCCCGATGCAGGACTTGATCCAGGGACTCCAGGATCATGACCTGAGCCAAAGGCAGTCGCTCAACCAACTGAGCCACCCAGGCACCCTCTTTTTTTTTTTTTTTTTTTTAAGATTTTATTTATTTATTTGACAGAGAGACACAGTGAGAGAGGGAACACAAGCAGGGGGAGTGGGAGAGGGAGAAGCAGGCTTCCCGCCGAGCAGGGAGCCCGATGTGGGGCTCGATCCCAGGACCCTGGGATCATGACCTGAGCCAAAGGCAGAAGCTTAACGACTGAGCCACCCAGGCGCCCCGGTGGGGTATCTTTTGTTTGTTTGTTCATTTAAAAAAATTTTTTAAAAGATTTTATTTATTTATTTGACAGAGAGAGACACAGTGAGAGAGGGAACACAAGCAGGGGGAGTGAGAGAGGGAGAAGCAGGGTCTCAGCTGAGCAGGGAGCCCAATGCGGGGCTTGATCCCAGGACCCTGGGATCATGACCTGAGCCGAAGGCAGACGCCCAATGACTGAGCCACCCAGGCGCTCCTCATTTAAAGATTTTTTAAGTACTCTCTATACCCAATGTGGGGCTCGAACCTACAACCCCGAGATCAAGAGTTGCACACTCCACTGACTGAGCCAGCCAGGCGCCCCGAGGGTGAGGTATCTTGATGGACAATCCTACCAACCTATAAGAAGTTTGGAGAAGGAAGAGGAACTCAACCAAAAGAAATTTAGCATGCTGTTTCCTGGAGAAGGAAGAATGGATGATAGCTAGCAATTAACAACAAATTTTCACTATATTGAACTTCAGAAGCAGTCTTCCGTTGTAAATTACAATGCATTGTGTACTTAAAACTTTGAATAAAAGAACAATGATCTTGGGGTGGAATGCTCAGAGCGATTTTTCTAAAAGAAGGTTCCACATGTGAAGCCTTGTTATCACTACTTATGGATTGGGACAGACCAGGAGGAGTTTCCTATTCAATATTTTTCATTTGACAAATATTTATTTACTCCGCCCCAGTGATTCTAAGTCTAAGCCCAAGGGATTCTGGTCTAGGTCATTTCCTTTATTCACTGTCACCAATGCAGAGATCATGTTGCTTAACATTAACAGCCAGCACAACGGGGTAAGTTGGCCTTTCAGAAATCCAGAGGGACACCCACAAAAGTTAAATATTAACACATATATAAGTATAAAACAATGACTTCACTTTACCTAATAAACTATCACAATAGTAAATGAAAACAAAGTACAAGTTCAAACAAGTACAGTGTGTTTTCTATTTCACAATAATTTCCTTCGACTCCCTTTAACACAAGTGTATTAAACAATATTTTAAGAGAAATGACTTAGAATTCTATCACATTAAGACAATTCATTTGTATGCATTACTCTTCTACCATTCTTCATATTTTTTTCAAAAATGTGTGGGGTTTTTTTTTCCCCTGCTTATAAGAGTAATGTTTGTCCATAGGAGAATTTTTTTAAATAGAGCAATGTATGAATAATAAAATAACCATCATTCATAATACCAGTAACCAAAAGACAATAGTTATTAATGTTTTCTGTACCTTCTTCCGCTCCTAACAATTTGGATGAAAATAATTTGGTCAGAAACAAAATTGGTATTCTTTATGCTCTTTTTTGCTTGTGTAATTTTCATATTTTTCTGTAATGAGCTTTGCTTTTGCAATAAAAAAACAATAAAGGAATGTATAACATAGAAGGAATGTATGTACAAACAATAACGGAATGTATAGAGTAGGAGCTCTATATGTCTTGTTCATTCCAGGTATCTTCAGTTCCCAGAACAATGCATGGCAAACAGTAGGTACTCCAAAATCTTTTTGAATGGCTAAGATTTTCACCAAAAACTAGTGAGGGTCGCTTACAAACACAGAATGTCTGGGTATTATTTCCCTCTCTCATTTCTTTTTTTAAATTTTTTTTAAAGATTTTTTTTTTTTTATTCATGAGAGACACAGTGAGAGAGAAAGGCAGAGGGAGAAGCAGGCTCCCAAGGAGCAGGGAGCCCGATGCGGGACTCGATCCCAGGACCCTGAGATCATGACCTGAGCCGAAGGCAGACGCTTAACCATCTGAGCCACCCAGGCGCCCTCCCTCTCTCATTTCCTTTGGTAAACAGTTCATTCTATCACATAGGATCAGTTTTGCTGTGTTAATATAAGACTGATCGAATTCAGATTCCAAGTCCAACACTCACTAGCTATATGACCTTGGCAAGAAACCACCATTCTCTGCTTGAGCTTCCTCATGTGGTAAGCACTGGTCCAGGTACTGGGGATATAACAAAACAAAGATCCTGCAACTTACATTTTAGTGTAGGGAGAATAACCTATGAACAAACATTTGTCAGGTGGTGAAAAGCACTATGAGAAAAAAAGAGTAAAGGGGATAGGATGCAATTACCTGTGTGAGGGGAGGATGGGGATGTGTTGCTATTTTTTTAAAAGATTTTATTTATTTTGAGAGAGAGAGAGACAGCAAGAGAGGGAACACAAGCAGGGGGAGTGGGAGAGGGAGAAGCAGGCCTCCCGCCGAGCAGGGAGCCTGATGCTGGGTTCCATCCCAGGACCCTGGGATCATGACCTGAGCTGAAGGCAGACACTCAACGACTGAACCACCCAGGTGCCCCTGTTGCAATTTTTTTTACAGATTTTATTTATTCATTTGAGAGATAGAGAGAGAGATAGCAACAGTGAGCATGAGCAGCAGGGGGTGGGGAGGACAGAGTGGATAAACAGACTCCCCACTGAGCGGGGCAGGGGGGTGGGAGGTGGGGGGTGGGGGGGGGGGGGGGGGAGCTGGATCCCAGGACCTGGAGATCATGACTGGAGCTGAAGTCAGACACTTAACTGATTGAGCCACATAGGTGCCCTGGTGTGTTCCTATTTTATAAAAGATGGCTAGAGGCTTCAAAAATATCCTAGTGTGTTTTTCAAACTTCCAAGTTGTGACTAAGTGTGATCACAAAAATGCAATGTACAGGGTAATCTGCATATTTTTTAAATGAAATAAAATACCAGACTGCGTCATACATATTAAAGGTCAGCACGGTTTGGTGTAACCCGTTTTGGTTTATAATACAAGTAAAACACAGTAGGCATGGAGAAAGTGGTGGCTAACAATATAGCAACTTTGATGTAAGCAGTCTTAGAGAAAGGTACATAAACAGGACTTCTCTGGGGTAAGAGAGCATGCATGCACCTGTTGGTGCCTCACTCATTTAGCAGACTTAGCTGAGTACAAGAGAAACAAAAACACAGAGAAAGTGGGAGAAAAGATCATGACGAGAGCTAAAAAGTTGAGGTGAAAAACAAAAGCGAAATCGAACAGTTTAGCAACTTGAAGGAAAACATATTACCTTTTTGAGGAAAAACAAGTACCTGACCGAGGGAAAAAAAAAAGACCAAAAAAACTAGAGAGAAGGATTGACAGATTCTACCTAACAACAACAACAACAACAACAAAATCCAAAGCTAATAAAATATGTTGTACATGATACTTTTGGATTAAGTATATAATAGTGCCTGAATATTTTCAGAAACTCCCAAAATATCTGCTTCATACTTCTGCCTCTGACCCTCAGTGAGGTGGACAGTATAAAGATTTTAAAGCCATAATGTCTGTGAAGATTTCTTTCAACTTTTTTTTTAAGATTTTATTTATTTATTTGACAGAGAAAGACACAGCGAGAGAGGGAATGCAAGCAGGGGGAGTGGGAGAGGGAGAAGCAGGCATCCGACCGAGCAGGGAGCCTGATGCAGGGCTGGATCCCAGGACCCTGGGATCATGACCTGCGCTGAAGGCAGACGCTTAACGACTGAGCCACCCAGGAGCCCCCTTCTTTCAACTCTTTACACATGTAATAGGTTTTGGAAATCATGCCTACCCATCAAATATAAGTAAAATAGATTAAAGGGAGACTGGAAATTGTCTGCCAAGCCTTCTCTTGCTGTGCACATGAGGACATTCCCACCGAAGTAAAGCTGTTAAGACAATTATTCTAGAACAAGGTGGGCAAACTAGAGTCCTCTGGCCAAATACAACCCACCACCTGTTTTTGTATGACCCACGAGCTAAGAATGATTTTTCCATTTTAAAGTAGTTGAAAAACAAATCAGAATATTTTGTGGCACGTGAAATTTATAAATTTATATGAAATTTATATAATTTATATTTTATAAATTTATCAAATTTATATTTGCCTCCAAATTTATATGAATTTATATGTGGCAGTGAAAATTATTTATATGAAATTTCAGTGTCTATAAAGTTTTATTGGAATACAGCCAGGTTTATCCATATTGTCTGGGGCTGCTTTCTCACTGTAAGGTGGCAGGGCTGAGTAGTTGCTCCCAACGCCTAAAATATTTACTCTCTGGCCCCTTTCAGAAAAACATTTGCCAACCAGTGTTCTAGAATATGAGAGCTGTGCTATTTAAACACCTTCCAACCCTCGTCCCTCTCCAGCCGAGGCTCCCCTCTGCCCCGCCCCGCCCCAGCTTTAGTCCCTAACAAGATTCCTGGGCCTGACATGAAAGCAGAGTGTTATAATAATGAATTGTAACCTATTGGAAAGCAGAGACACCAGACAGTAAATTTCTATATAAGGTAATATTACTGGTTCTGCCACCGACTAGAGTAACGTCTGAGTTTGTTTCCTGATCAGAAAAGTGAGCATCACAGCGGCAACTGAACAATTTCGTCTGAGGATCACCATGGTCACTCTTGTGAAAGCATTTGGAAAATATCAAGGCAGCAAATGTTCTGGGGTGCTTTTGCAGGGGGAGCCTCTCTCCGAGTCTGGAAGTACACTGAGGTTCCCTTTGCACGTAGGCATCTTGGCCACCTCCCCCAACCCGGTACCCTCTGGCCCTTCTGGCCTTGCAGCCCACTTTCCCCTCACCCCCACGCACTCAGGGGCTAGCAAGTTCCAAGGCAGAGCAGGGCTCAAGTAAGCCATCCCGGGTCAGCTTAGGGCAGCTCTCCCCAGCTTCGCCATCGTGGAGTGGGGTCGCCCTGGGACCCCTGCAGGTGACAGGAATGACTCAGCAGGGTCCAGGACTGGGACGGAGACAAGAACGCCGGGGTAGGGACACAATTCTCTGCAGTTCGAGAGGCCGCAAATCATTTTAAGGACCCAAATGTGCGAACAAACGAAAATGTTATTCAAGTCAGTTTTGAGCTGTCGGCGGCCTGTACCAGTACAGGCCGCAGGTTTAGCCTCGCGGGGAGGCCCAGAGGCTTCAGCAGTCAAAAACGCCCGCGGCCTCTGTAAAAGGTTCCCTTTGCCTCCAACGAACCCCACCTCAGCTCGACCGGGCCCCAGGAAAAGCCAGTCGGCCGGAGGGAAACCTTTCAGGGTGCACAGAATTGCATGCCCGTGATTATCGGGGAGATTTTGAGGGCACAGTAATCTCTCGAGACTAGAGACCATTTTCCTCCCTCGCTCTGAGATTTTGCTTGGCTAAGCGGCGGCAGTCTCCCTGCCCCCCCCCCCCCCCCGGGAAGCAGCCACGCCCCGCGGCCCCGGGGCTCGTGGCCCCCGCGCAGCCCGCACGCCGCGCCCCCATCCGCCCCACCCCCGCGCGCCCCCCATCCGCCCCCGCGCCCGGCCCTGGGAGCGCTGGGCGAGTCCTCGCGCCTGCGCCTCGCCAACTTCCTGCCGCGGAACGCCCCGCCCACCCCCAGAAGCCCGCCTCCAAATGCCGCGTGAAACCTGCCTGCCGCACCTCATTGGTTGAAACGACCGAGCCGTTGGCTCCCAGGCCCGCCTCTCCGCCGCCTCTCACTTTTCCCAGGGCGGATGCGCCTGCGCTCAGCTGCCTGGGCGGGCTGGGAGGCGCGGGTTGAAAAGTCTCGTTCCAAGTTTGGAGAGAGAGAGAAGAGCGCCTCAGACCTCGGTACCCGCGAGCGGGGAGGAGGCAGGAGAGAAGGACGCAGCGTTTGGGGAGCACCCAGGCTGTAAGACGGAGCTCACGCTTCGAGAGCTAGAAGAGTGTGACGCGCCTGGGCGAGGCAGGAACGCCTGCGGTTGGGCGGCTGTTGGCTAGCGAGGGGAGTCCGAGGCGGCAGCGAGGGGCGAACGACCCGACGCAAGATGGCGAGTAAAGAGAGTAAGAGGCCCTGCGGGGCGGCGCGCGCCGGGACCGCGGGGGGCGGCGGGCGCGCGAGGCCGCGGCACGCGCCGGCGAAAGGCGCGAATTGGCGTGAGGAGCAGGGGGCGGGGCCGGGCGCGAGGCTAGGCGCGCGCCTCGAGGGGCCTACTCGGTACGGGATCGCGGCGCGGAGGGCTCCGAGCACTTCCGGAGCCGGGCGCGGGGCCGCGGGCTGGGCCCCCTTCCCCCTCCGCCCCCCCAATTCCCCTCCCCCCCTCCGGCGGCGGCGCTCCCTTCGGCGCCCTTGGCTCTCGGGCGGAGGCGGCCTCCGCCACCGGAAAGCGGACACGGCTGCTCCTTCCACGCGCGCGCGTCGACCGCTTCGAGGTCGCGGCCCTTGTCCGGGGGATTCTGGAACACGGCGGTTTATGGCTGCTGACGCGGGCTTCGTGGGAGCGGAGGCCGCTCTTGGTGGGGGATGGAGGGAGCGGGCCGAGGGGTTTCTGCTACACGTGGATTCGTCTCTCCGGGTGGGTCGTGGAGCCACTGTGCATATGGGTCGTCATCTTAGAACAGGTGCGAACAGCTGTAACTGGCGAAACAAAATCGTTGTCTGTGTAATTACCCAATTCTGTATACGCAAGCGGTATTGATTTCTAAGTGCAAAAAATAAGCTTCCCGGTGTTAATAAATACTCTCTCCACATCCTGGAAGAGCAGTTAGTTCGTGTCCAAATTAGAGGTAAAGCTGAGTGGATTAGGTGTGGCCATCTCGAGGTGACCTCCAGTATCTGTGTACAGATTCTGATTTCGATTTCTCTCAGCCACTTAATTGTATGGGCTTTCTCCAAATTTCAGTGTTTGAAGATACTGTGGAGGAGCGTGTCATCAATGAAGAATATAAAATCTGGAAGAAGAATACACCGTTTCTGTATGACCTGGTTATGACCCATGCTCTTCAGTGGCCGAGTCTTACGGTTCAGTGGCTTCCTGAAGTGACTAAGTAAGGGTTTCTGGCAACTTTTACTTTGCATAGATTTAACTATTGTCCTTAATTTTCTAGTTTCGGCATTTCACACACACAACATGAGCGTGTAATCAGTTTAGCCTTTGGATGAGGTGGCAGGTGATTTATATTTTCAAAACAAGTGATTTATGGGATGGTTTCTGATACGTAAGTGTGGGGATAAAGTGTGATTAATGATATTCGTGGGAAGCATCTGACATATTTGACATTTCTTGGGCTTAAATAAAGAGTGGCATTTTGGGGGGCCCCAGACTAATGGATTTCTTTAAAACTTTATTGAAAAATAGGGTATGTACGGAAAAGTACACAAATCATAAGTATATGGCTTGATGGATTTTTATGAAATGAGCACATCCATGTAATCAGCTACCCCAATATGAATAGGTTTTAATTGACATAGGGGAAAAGAATTGAGCAACAGTTCACCGAAGAAAAGATGTTACTGGCTAATAGTGCGGAATACACTTTGAGGCTGTTGTTGGTCTTCTTAAGAGTGTTCTTTTCAGCCATTTCTAAGATTTCCCTGGTAATAATTGCTGGTGTTATTGAACACTTAAAATAGGGCCTGGCACATGTGAACAGTTTTGTGTCCCCTTGTTTGGTTTAATACTCAGAACTATACTGTGATTACTTTTTATCATCCTTGTGTTGTGGAAACGGGGGTGGAGACGTTAAGTAAAATTCCCAAGATCACACAGCCTGTAAGTGGTGGAATGTGATTTAAAAAAAATATATATTTTATTTATTTAATTGACGGGGAGAGAGAGAGACAGCGTGAGAGGGAACACAAGCAGGGAGAGTGGGAGAGGAAGAAGCAGGCTTCCGGCTGAGCAGGGAGCCCGATGCGGGGCTTGATCCCAGGACCCTGGGATCATGACCTGAGCTGAAGGCAGTCGCTTAACCAACTGAGCCACCCAGGCGCCCCTGGAATGTGATTTTGAGCCCAAACTGAGTATCCCAGAGTTGAGGCAAGCCCTGTATTAGACTACCTTTCTCATGCACTTGTGCTTTTTCTAATAGGAACTTGGCCATGTACTTTAAAACTATTAAATTTAGGTATTGTGAGCATATAATTTAATGAGGATTAACAAAACTAGGAAGGGGATTTTGAGACAAGTAATGAAAATAAGAGCAAGTTAATTTTATATAAGGTTACTCCTTCAATGGCCAGATTCTCCATATGCAAACATTGTCTTCCATACAGGTAGGGGCTTCCATTGGGGTTCCCAAAAATCACAGTGTAGATATACAGATGTAGGAAGAGTAGCCAAGAAATAAATAATGGAGACTTCTAAGCACTGACATAACAATTTTGAGCATCAAATACTTAAGGGTATTCAGGTTCTCATTTTGAACACCATGTATTTTTGACTCCCTGTGCATTCCTTTAAGTAAATTAAAAGCTTTAACAGCTTAATTTACATTCTTTTGGATCTTTTTGACCTACCCTAACAGTAGAAAACAGCGGGGGTGGGTGGGACTCTAAGGTTAGAAACTGGAGTTTGAATCCTGCCCCCTGCTTCTTAGTAGCTAAATTAGGGCACGTTGGTTAGTCTCTGTCCCCAAGCTGTCTGATCTGTAAGTGGAGGTGCTGGCCGTTCTGACTGCCTACTTTTGAGGGAATTAAATAAGATCATGCACTGTTAAAGTGCTGGCACGGTGTAAGTACGCAGTAAGTGGTGACTGATGCTGATATTCCCACCCCTTTGTATTCAGAAATAATTTATTAGAGTGTAATTGTTTTTCTATTGATTCCAATGAAAACTGCTTATTCATGTCTTTTGAAAATGTTACCTATGATATGTTTTGTGTAACAATTTTAAAGATGATAAATTTGTAAGTTCTTAGCCCAGATAAAGATTTTTGTTTTTAAATAATCTGTACACCCCACGTGGGGCTCAAACTTACAACTCTGAGATCAAGAGTCGCATGCTCCACCTACTGAGCCAGCCAGCCTCCCCCCATACTGCTTTTATATTAACACTTAAGAACTTAACAGAAAATACCTTAAATTATGTATTCCGTGGTGTTCTTTGCATACAAAGAAGTGGGATCTGGTTGTGGGATGTGCAGTTGCTCTGGGAATGCAAGAAAATGCCAGCCAGCCTGCATTCTTGGATGTTGAGGATGGCTTTGTGGTGCTTCTGCAGGGTTCTATTTGGAATATGAAGGGACTGTGATTGTGTTTTGTTACTATATGGAACACTGGAAATGTTGGCTACTCTTAACTCCCTGAGTCTTTGAGGAGCTAGATCCTAGTCAACCTCATAAGGCCTGCCTTCTTTTTTATTTTAATATTTATTTATTTGACAGAGATAGAGGCAGCAAGAGAGGGAACACAAGCAGGAGGAGTGGGAAAGGGAGAAGCAGGCTTCCCGCTGAGCGGGGAGCCCAGTGCGGAGCTCAATCCCAGGACCCTGGGATCATGACCTGAGCCGAAGGCAGATGCTTAACGACTGAGCCACCTAGGCTAGGCGCCCCAAGGCCTGCTTTCTACCTACATACTACATACAACATACTTCCTAATAATTACTTGCACTTTCTGAACTCTTGTCCTTAAACTGAGTTAGGTAATTGTCCACATAGTGGATTTGCCTTGTAAAAATTTTTATTTAGGTGTTTCTAAGAAGTAATTTCATTTTTCCATATCTCTTATTAAATAATTTGTTATTAAACATACTGAGACTAACTCTCTACTTAAAAATCTTTGTAATCACTCAAATTCAGGTGGTACAAAGTGCATGGAGTGAAATATAAGTTCCCTTTCCATGTCCCTATTCTCCTGGTTTTATTACCCAGAGCAGAGGGTCATTTTTGGCTTTTTTTTTTTTTTTTTTTACTCATCCTTCCAGAAATAAGTACGTATACATATCTATCCTCCATCCTTTTTTTTTTTTTTTAAGAGAGAGACACATGTGCACATGAGCAGGGGGAGGGGCAGAGGGCGAGGGAGAGAGAGAAAGTTAAGCAGACTCCTGGCTGAGTGCGGGGGCCGACAAGGGGCTCAATCCCAGGACCCATGAGATCATGACCTGAGCCGAAACCAAGAGTCAGACGCTTAACCAACAGAGCCACCCAGGTGCCCTCTCCTCCATCTTTTTTTATGGTAGCAAGTTACTCATTTGACTTTACAGTTAGTAGTTTATATTGGAGACTTTTTCTTATCAGCATGCTTAGATATGCTCTTTTGTTTTAAGGGCTCCATAGAATTCCATTTATGAATATATTATAAATTATGTCATCAGTTCTTTATTGATGGATATTTAGGTTGTTATCGGTCTTTCGCCACTAAGACAGTGCTACTGAGAATAACCTTGTGATAATCTGTGATTGTTAGATGAATTTCTTAGCAGTGAAATCCAAGTGATCAAAGGATGCTGGCACTGAAAATGGATAAGGTCTTTTTTTTTTTAAAGATTTTATTTATTTATTTGACAGAGAGAGATACAGCGAGAGAGGGAACACAAGCAGGGGGGTGGGAGACGGAGAAGCAGACTCCCCGCCGAGCAGGGAGCCCGATGCGGGACTCGATCCCAGGACCCTGGGATCATGACCCGAGCCGAAGGCAGCCGCCCAACAACTGAGCCACCCAGGCGCCCCTGGACAAGGTCTTTTAACATTAGTGCTTCTGCAGCCTTAGGTGCATTCAGCATTGGAGGAAAACATTGTAATATTGATTGGTTCAGGAAAATAAGTTTGTATTTTAATGATGGAGATGAAAGGATTTCCAGTAAAAAAAAAATCCTTATATGATTATTGTGTCAGGGATATATGAATTGAATTTTAGAGTTGAGGAATTTTTTAGATTCTCCAGTCCATGTTGGGACCCTGCTCCTTAGAAAGGTCCTATTTTTTCTGTTTAACCCCCTAAAAAGTCCCTTCCTTCCTTTTTATGTTAGCCTTAATATTGCTCTGCAGTGCTTCCCTTCTCTCAAGCATTCCTATTTCTCTTCAAATGGTTTTAATGAGATGTGTTTAAGTTCCCTTTCATTTTGAGCTACGAAGATTTTGTTTTGTCTCAGTCCTCCTAAACTACATTGCTTAGAGCCTAATTTTCTAAGTTTTTTTCATTGAAAAATAAGTGGGTGAGTGCTCACATGCATTGCCTCCCCCCTCCCCATATAAGTTCATCTAAGATAGAGTTAACTGTTTTGATAGCTATATCCTATTTTTGGCCCCTGAACATACATTGACTAAGACTCATGTCTTTTTTCAGACAAGTTGCTATTGCTTAGCCATGGCTGCTGCATTCTCTTCTTGGAGTTGTGTATGTATTTATTGTTCTTTTTTACATTAAGCCAAATCTTGGTAAAATTTCATCTTGTAATTTTTTTTAGTTATTAGTAAATTAACATTTGTAGAAGCAACCCTCAAGCCTTTTTTAAAATCGATTGAATCCTGGGGCACCTGGGTGGCTCAGTCGTTAAGCGTCTGCCTTCGGCTCAGGGCATGATCCCGGGATCCTGGGATCGAGCCCCGCATCAGGCTCCCTGCTCGGTGGGAAGCCTGCTTCTCCCTTACCCACTCCCTCTGCTTGTGTTCCTTCTCTCACTGTGTCTCTCTCTGTCAAATAAATGGAATCTTTAAAAAAAAAAAAATTGATTGAATCCTTTGTACAATTGGACTTTAGAAACAGATAAATAGCCTAACTTGTCTGGTGTTGGGGCCCAGAACCTTATGTCTTGGCCCTCTTCACTGAGGTGGGACCATGGAGCACAGGTGAAAATTGCTATTCTAGATAATACAAATGGGAAAACAACATTAATAGATACAGATGTAAAAAATCACTGTTTTGACCAGGGTGCCAAGAAGCATCAGTAGGTTCTTTAGCCTCAAAATAAGTTCCATAAAGCAAGCTAACAAAGATACCCCTCCCCCCATAAAATTGAGAGTCCCCATTTCATAAACTTTAAGCACCATGAACATCAGTAAAGTGTTTTCATGCCTTTTGCACTCATAACCTGTTTTTTAGGTGAAGAAACTGGGGCCCCCAAGAAGTTGTGATTTAAAGAATTGCATGTAGTTAATTTTAATTTGAGCCAGGATTTGAACCCAGTTTTCTGGCTCAGTGCTTAAACTTTCCATTCTGTCTTGTTGCCTCTTACTGGAAAATTAGAAATGTCTAGTTTATTAAAATGGAAGGTATTTTTTAGGTGAGAAGTCAATGATTATGAGTATGATTGGTGATGGACTGAATTTGTTAGCAGCTGATGTCTTATAGGGTTAGTGTGACTTACTTTCTTTCCTAAACAGACCGGAAGGAAAGGATTATGCCCTTCATTGGCTGGTGCTGGGGACTCACACATCTGATGAGCAGAATCATCTCGTGGTTGCTCGAGTCCATATTCCGAACGATGATGCACAGTTTGATGCTTCCCACTGTGACAGTGAGAAGGGTGGTAGGTATACCATATATTCCAGTATTGATGTTTAAGGGAGTGTGCCTTCTTTCCGAATATGTTATTACCGTTTTCTATTAATATTTTTTGGCCTAGCAGTTTAACTTTCAGGAGTTTATCTCATAGAACTACTTGCACACATGTGCACAAGGATTTCACAGCATTATTTGCAGGATTGAAAAATTAAGATCAACCTAGCAACCCAGATGTTAGTTCATAGGAAATTGGTTAAACACATTGTGGTATGAATTACTGTGCAGCAATTCCTAAGAATGCGATAAATCTGAAATTTTACACAGACTCACAATGAGGCAAATCTGTATGCCCTAGTATGGAAAGGTGTCCAAGATAAATTGAGTAACTCCTTTGTATGATTATAGTACCCATTTTGGTAAAAAGTAATAATATGTGTTGGGTTTGCATAGGAAAAAGTCAGGAGGCATATGTACCAGTTAATAGTGGCTTTTTAATGGAAGCTGTTGACTTCCTTTTTTCTCCTGTCAAACATACATTCCCCTGATTTGGTCTTTCCACCATCACCCAAGGTTGGTCATTGTGCTAGAAGGACTCACAAGACTCATAGCAAATTATACTCATGGCCAAAGTTTGTTACAGTAAAGAATACAGAACAAAAGCAGCAAGGAAAAGATAGACATCAGGGAGTCTAGGGAGGTCTGGCACAAGTCTCTTCCAGGGCTGCACACGATGTGCTTTCTCTCTGGCAGCAAACAACAGGGACATGTGCTGAATCTCTCTTCTGCCCAGGGAAACCCATCTGAGTGTCAGGATCTGAGGCTTTTGTGGGGGGTTGTTTTCACAGGCACATCCTGCTGGCAGCCAGTTAAGACAACTGAAACTTAGGACCCCAGTAATGAAACCAGGTGCATGTCGTCAATCTTGGTATTTGTGCAAAGCAACCCTGACAAACTGGTACAGCATGGTCCATTGCTCCAGGTGTACACCACAAAATCATCAATCCATCAGTGACATTAAGAACATTCTGAGGTCCATGTTCCTAGGACTTGGCCAAGGGCATTCATGGTCCCAGTGTCCCGCAGAGCTGTGAGGGCTAAGCAACCAGACCTGTTGGGTTAGTGCTGTCTGCACGGCCCTAAAAGGTTTAATCTTAACATTTTAAGGAATTTACTTTAGTTTTTTTCTTATTGAAAATAAAACATTATTTTATAGCTAAAGTCCTGCCACCCCATACCCCTTTCCTAACTTGCCTCCCTTTGAAGAATTTATCATTGTCCTGAAATTAGTGTGCCATTTTTTAACTGTTTGTATTTTTATTACTCATACAATAGTAAATATATATAAAGGGGTTTTTTCCCCAGCTTTTTTCTTTGGGTACTGTTTTGTGTATGTGCGTATACCGTGTAGATGTCTATCTCTTTTTAACTGCTGTGTAGTGTTCCATTGTGATTAAACCTTACTTTATTCATTCTTCTACCAGGGGAGCAGTTGGATTGCATCTCTTTGGTATTTTGCTCTTATAAACAGTGCTTCAGTGAACATCCTTGCCATGTCTGCTTGTACACATGGAAAATTTATCTAGTGGAGTGGAATTGCTGAGTCGTATGGTGTATTCATTGTCAGCTTAAAATAGTATAAAACTATTTTCCAAAATGATTTAATCTGTTTGTCACTGCCACAGTTCACAGTCCATTTCCCTACGACCTTATGCATTATTTCTGTAAATACTGTAATCAGAAATTTTTAGTGGCTTTTAATCCTAAAGTATATATTTATTGGACGTTTGGCTTAGGAATTTGTGCATAATTTATGGATGTATTAAGTTACTGAAGTTACTTGTTCAGTATATTACATTCCAACAAGTGACTGAAATAATCCACAGTTAACATCTCTTTTTATTTTCAGTTACGGTATTTTTTTAATGCATACTATTATTAAGATGGTGGGGTTTTTAAAATTTTTTTTTTAAGATTTTATTTATTTGACAGAGAGACACAGTGAGAGAGGGAACACAAGCAGGGGGAGTGGGAGAGGGAGAAGCAGGCTTCCTGCTGAGCAGGGAGCCCAATGTGGGGCTTGATCCCAGGACCCTGGGACCATGACCTGAGCCGAAGGCGGACGCTTAACGACTGAGCCACCCAGGCGCCCCAAAATAGTGGTTTTTATTTTCATACTTTTGAATTTGAGAAAACAAGGCCCTGTGTTGAAAGTAAATCTTACCTGGAAATCCTTTTTTTTTTTTTTTTTTTTTTAAGAGGAGAGCTGTTCAGGTTGTTTTAAGTAAAGGAATTAGGGAACTTGAGTGTCTTTATATTAGAAATGTTAGAGCCCTTGGAGTCCACGGTGGGGGGGGGGTGGAGGGTTGGGTGGTAGGTTGAAAGAGCAAAGTCGGGGCAGGTTTGGAGCAGAGTCTCAGAATGAGTGGCAGTCCTAGAAAGGCTGGGCCAAATTTCTCCCATTGACGTGATGGAAAGGGACTGTGCTGAGAGGGAGAGAGGTGATTGTGTATATGGTTGTGTAAGCTACGTTTGCCACAGAGAAGAATGGCTGAATGCCAATATTAAACCATGGGAGCCAGTGTTCATTAAGCATTCCCATATAGCAAGAGCTGGCTGAAACTGAGAAATGGTTTGCTGCTTTCAGTTGGTTTTCTCCAGAACCCAGCTAGTCTGTTTTACTTGTTTTACCTGCCTGGCTCCATTAGGCATTTGAGTTAGTGTTCCCTAACCTGAGACACAGGGGGAACAAAAAAGGAATGTGCAGAGAAGCAGCAATATAGGTCAGGAAGAAATAACACAGTTACAATGTGAAACCTCCCAACTTTTTAAGCGTCAGCAGCTGTTCGAGTTCTTTTTTTTTTTTTAGCAACTATTCGAGTTCTTAATCTATGAACACAAAAAAAGATGTTCTTATTTGTCCTTATCTGCTTAGATGTTCTCTACTTGTATTCTTTCTGCTATTATCTTGCTGCTTCTCAGAAGTTCCTTATACTTTTTATGTGATTTTGTTGCTTTTCCAAGGCCTTTTTAATAACTATTCAACACTCCAGTGTTTTTTTTTAAGATTTTATTTATTTGACAGAGACACAGCAAGAGAGGGAACACAAGCAGGGGGAGTGAGAGAGGGACAAGCAGGCTTCCCGCTGAGCAGGGAGCCTGATGTGGGGCTCGATCCCAGGACCCTGGGATCATGACCTGAGTTGAAGGCAGATGCTTAACGACTGAGGCACCCAGGCGCCCCTCAACACTGTAGTCTTATTTACACACCAGATAGAGAGGTTAGCCCCCTCGTTTTAGCTTTGGCACTCCACTAGCAGTTGAATTTGGTATCCACCATATCGGTGGAACCAGTATGTCTATGTCTTAGGGTTGGGTGGGGGTTAGTTAGCATGGATTTCTGATTTTAGGGAATAATTACATCCTCTTCACAACTGAAAGAGGCCAGTTCTTAATTATTCTAAATCCAAGGTGAAACAATTAATTAACTTGGATAAAATAGCTATCAACATTTTCCAATTCAAATGGGCTTTGAGAATAAATTAATTCCAAGTGGAAAGTGAACCCATTGGGGCACCTGGGTGGCTCAGGTCATGATCTCAGGGTCCTGGGATTGAGCCCCGCATTGGGCTCTCTGCTCCGCAGGAAGCCTGCTTCTCCCTCTCCCACTCCCCCTGCTTTTGTGTTCCCTCTCTTGCTGTGTCTCAAACAAATAAAATCTTAAAAAAAAAAAAACCCATATTTTTGTGTTCTCTAGTTAATTTGTGTTGTATTATGTCACGTTAAAATATGTTGGGTGGATTACACTAAATGACTTGTGATTTTTAATCATAAGTGTATGTGTTTCTTTTTTCTCACATTAGAATTTGGTGGCTTTGGTTCTGTAACAGGAAAAATTGAATGTGAAATTAAAATTAACCATGAAGGAGAAGTAAACCGTGCTCGTTACATGCCGCAGAATCCTCACATCATTGCTACAAAAACACCATCTTCTGATGTGCTGGTTTTTGACTATACAAAGCACCCTGCTAAACCAGGTATGTAGTGATGAAATTAGGCCATTGCTTGAACATTTTTCTTGATTTGAAATAATTGCTTTGAGATCACTCAGACTAGTATAATCTATAATTTTTAAAGGTTTAAAAATGCTTTCAGGGGTCCCGTCACCACCCTCAAAATTCAGTTGATGTAACAGGACCTCCCAACAGGTTATACTCCTGGCTAGGGTTTATTACAGCAGAGGCTACAGAGCAAAAGCAGGAGGAAAAGATAGCTATCAGGCAGAGTCTAGAGAGGTTAGGCACAGGCTTCGGAGTCCTTCCCCACCAGAGCCACGTAGAACGTGCTTTTTCTCTAGCAGCAGACCAAAGGGGCCTGTGATCAATGTCTCTGCTTAGGGAAGCCTATTTGAATCTCAGGATCTGGTGTTTTTATAGAGGTCTGATCACATAGGAACATTCTGTTCTCTGACCAGCCATGGTAAGGGCAACTCAGGACCCCAACAGTGAAGCCAGATACATCATGAATCTTGCTAAACAATCCTGCAAGTCTTGACGAGCTGCTACAGCATGCCTCACTGCTCTGGGCATACACGGCTTCATCAGTCGGCGACATGAAGAATTTTGTGAGGGTCACATTCCTAGGGGTTGGCTAAGGGTCAGTCATGGTTGCGGGCTACCCTGGAGACATGCAAGGACTGAGCAACCAGACCTGCTGTGTTAACTCTTTCCTCACAAACCTGTTTGAAAAAAAAATTGATCCGGGGATGGGGCAGGTTGCCACCACTCAAATTTGAAGGTATAGCTGTAGTTTTCAGTATTTTGTGTTGGAGCTAGTACTAGGTTTTGCAAAGAACTCTCACTTTATGATCTTGAGACTTGGTTTGCATTGAGTATTTGAAATGAAGCACAGAGAACAGCTTTTCCGGGTGGCTGTGGGTCCGACCAAGTCCTAAGTCATAGTTTGTAGGTGATGCTTCATGCATTGTAGTGAATGTTACGGCTCATTCAGTGAGGAGTGAGGATTGCTTTTACTAGTTCTGATGAACAGAAAACCACTTAGTAGTTAATGTATTTCTTTTCTTTTTTAGACCCAAGTGGAGAATGTAATCCTGATCTTAGGTTAAGAGGCCACCAAAAGGAAGGCTATGGTCTTTCCTGGAATTCAAATTTGAGTGGACATCTCCTCAGTGCATCGGACGATCATGTGAGAGACTTATTCTTTCTAATCTCATGTACTTAAGACTGTGGTGGAGAGCTGTGCGCTGAAGGAGCGCTGTATTGTTGAGAAAGGTTTTCTGAGAT
Organism: Mirounga leonina; assembly: GCF_011800145.1. Classification (NCBI taxonomy): domain Eukaryota; kingdom Metazoa; phylum Chordata; class Mammalia; order Carnivora; family Phocidae; genus Mirounga; species Mirounga leonina. The sequence goes on along the minus strand of NW_023270158.1, from coordinate 2,808,331 downwards.
AATACTCCTGATTACTGTGATAACATTTTCACAGGATTTAGAGCAATGGTTATCATACTGCCCTGTTGGAGCCTTAGAATTCCACAGAGCTCTTTTGAAGCAGGGAAGGTGGGCAAAAGGTGTCCCATTATTTCAAAGTATCTTTGTAATGGAAACTATGAAGTGTTTGTGAGACCTGATAAACAGAAATTACATTTTAGTTTATTATTTCATTGGTTTTAGTATATTCACAGAGTTGTGTAGTCATCACTACTATCTAGTCCTGAAACATTTTCATCAGGGGCGTCTGGGTGGTTCAGTCTGTTGAGCGTCTGCCTTCGGCCCAGGTCATGATCCTGGGGTCCTGGGATCAAGCCCCGCGTCGGGCTCCTTGCTCAGCAGGGATCTGCCTGCTGTTCCCCCTGCTTGTGCTTTCTCTCTCTCTCTCTCTCATAGGTAAATAAAATCTTTAAAAAAAAGTTCTTCTGAAACATTTTCATCAAATGTCAGAAAAAGAAACTCCATACCCATTAAGCAGTCACTCCCCACTTCCCCCAGCTCCTGGCAACCACTAATTTACTTTCTATCTGTGTAGATTTGTCTCTTCTTGATAATTCATATAAATGGAATCATACGTGCTTTTTTTCTGTCTGGCTTCTTTTCATTTAGTGTAAGTTTTTCAACCATGTTGAAACATAGGTCAGTATGTCACTCCTTTTTATGACTGAATAATCCATTATATGGATATGCCAGAAGTGATTCTTTGTCAGGTGATGGACATTTGGGTTGTTCCTACTTGGGGCTTTTTCCTTTTTTTTTTTTTTTTTTAAAACACTTTGGGACTATTTTGAATGATGTTGCTGTATGATGAACATTTTTGTATAAGTTTTTGTGTGGATGTAGGTTTTCATTTCTCTTGGGTAATTACCTAGGAATGGAAATACTGGGTCATATGGTAACTCTATGTTTAACTTTTTGAAAAACTGCCAAGCTTTTCCAAGGCAGCTGCACCACTTCACATTCCCACCAGCAATGTGTACCCCAGGCTTCCAGTTTCTCCACTTCTTCGTCAGCACTTGTTGTTGTCCGTCTTTTTTATTATAGCTGTCCTGGTGGGGGTGGAGTGATTTGTCTCCTTGTGGTGATGATGACTAATGATGTTGAGTATATTTTTATGTGTTTATTGGCTATTTATAGACCTTCTTTGGAAAAATATTCAAATCCCTTGTCTGTTTTTAAATTTTGTTTTTTTATTGCATTGTAAGAGTTCTTTATATATTCTGGATATAAGTCTTTTATCAGATAGGATTTCAAAAGATTTTCTCCCACTCTGTGGGTTGTCTTTTCACTCTTCTGGTGATGTCCTCCAAAGCCCAAAAGTTGAATTTTGAGTCTAGTTTATGTAGTTTTTCTTTTGTCACTTGTGCTTTTGATATCATATATAAGAAACCATTACATAATCCAACATCACAAAGATTTTTACATCTATGTTTTCTTCTAAGAATTGCACAACTTTAGCTCTTACATTTAGGTCTTTTATTCATTTTGAGTTAATTTTTGTATATGGTGTGAGGTAGGGGTTCAAGTTCATTCCCCACATGTGGTTATCTAGTTTTTTATTTTATTTTATTTTATTTTATTTTTTAAGATTTTATTTATTTGCGAGAGAGACAATGAGAGACAGAGAGCATGAGAGGGAGGAGGGTCAGAGGGAGAAGCAACTCCCCGCCGAGCAGGGAGCCCGATGTGGGACTCGATCCCGGGACTCCAGGATCATGACCTGAGCCGAAGGCAGTCGCTTAACCAACTGAGCCACCCAGGCGCCCCGGTTATCTAGTTTTTTTAGCACCATTTGTTGAGAAGACTAACCTTTCCCTATTGAGTTATCTTGGCATCCTTAATACAAGTATTTTAACAAAAGTACCACACAAATGCAAAGTGATTTTGTTAATTTATTGTAGATCAATGTTTGTAGCATTCTTGCCACCTACAGCTCCATACCTTCCTTCATGGATCCCATACTGTAAGCAAAACATGTTTGCTATAACACCAGCCCAGAGCTGAGAGTAGACTTCTGGAGCTTTTGAAAGTTGTTGTAACTTGGCTACAGGTTCTTTACCTTCTTCCTCAGTATATCCTCCTGCCTAGAACAGGGCCTGTCCCGTCACAGACTTTCTTTATATTTCTACTGGTCACAATTTGTTATGCTTTTTTAAATATTGAAAGTAGATAATTGGCCCAGTTAAGAATCTTTAGCTGCAAGCAACCAAAACCAACTCTGGCTGATACAAACAGAAAAGGAATTTATCAGAGGGGCATTGGGCAGAGTAGCTTACAGAATTGCTGTGCTGGCTGGAAAATGGCCTAAAACACAGAGAAGAAACCAGTGGATGTTACTCTCCACTGTGCACCCCCCCACACACACACTCGCAGTCATGAGAACAGATTTCCCTGTTGATGTTCACAGTTCAAAATCACGGTCAGACTGATGGAGCCAACATCATGTCCCAGCCACAAGAGAGGCTGGGAAGCAAGGGTCTTCCTTAGTTCTCCGAAAGGAAGCTTTCCTCCACTTGCCTCAAAGTGGGCGTGGTTGAGTCCCTGAAACAGGGAGGATGAGTTATGCTTAGTAACTTAATTACTAGTGCATTTTGAAGACACCAGGCTGGGAGTTGCTAGTTATAATAATAGCTGACTGTTTTCCAAGGGCTCTGCATGTGCCAGGCATCTTGCTAATCTTCCCAGGATCCTTCTGAAACGAGCAGGGGAGGATGACAAGAGCTCTACATGTTCCTTTCTCTTCAGTGCTTGTAAATTGTGTGTCTGAGTGTGTATCAACAAAGACTGTGTGTATTACGTAAAACTAGTTTTTTTGTTACTGGGGAAATAGCTATTACTGGGAAATAGCTTTGTTATAGAAACTCAGATAAGAGCGTGATTTTCAAAGTGATGAACCCCATACCAGTGTCAGTGGAATTACTGCAGGAAATGTACCTTAATGGAATTACCTTTTATTTTAAACCGTTTGGATGATAATCATTGCCTTATAGCTTGCAATATTTTTTTAAAAGATTTTATTTATTTATTTGACAGAGAGATAGCACAAGTAGGCAGAGAGGCAGGCAGAGGGAGAGGGAGAAGCAAGCTCCCCGCCGAGCAGGGAGCCCGATGCGGGACCGGATCCCAGGACCCTGGGATCATGACCCGAGCCGAAGGCAGACGCTCAACCGACTGAGCCACCCAGGCGCCCTGATAGCTTGCAATATTTTTTCATAAAAACTTTCCTCTTAACTTTGTGATGATTGTCATTTGAAGGCCCAGGTCCCAGAGCCTGCTGATCTGTGATCTTTGAGGCCTGGGGAAGGCCCATGGCCTCTCCTTGGGTTCTGCTGATGTTTTGAGGAGCGCGCTGTGGGAATCTGTCCTCAGGCCCTTAAGCTTTGGCCTCTCAAAATAGCCTAGTTGGGGTTTCTGGGTTATTCACCTGTCCCACTTCCTAATGTTTGTAGTGGCTTCTACTGTGAAGTGAAAGACTTATCCAAATATTTTTGCTGTTTAAGAAGCATGTTTTAGTTTTAATTTCCAGTCTCCCAACCCTGTGTGAATTTTTAGGACACAAATACCTGTTCAGTAGATACTGAATGTTGGGCTCTCAGTGTTGCGTTGTGCAATCTAGATGAACTTTAGATACTGGACTGAAGGTATGTCGGTAGAAACGCGAACCTGAATGTCTTTTGCCTGCCATCGTGCTTGGTTTCCCCGTCCCCATTATCGTATCCTTTCCTTGCCCTCTGCATCTCAGATGATGAATGCTACAAGCATATATACTCTTCTGTTTTAGAAGCTTCACTTTTGTTTATGTTTCTTCTCTCTTGTGTTTATTTCTACCTTTTATGTGGTTAGATAATTTTTTTAAGTTTGTTTATGTAAGTAATCTCTACACCCAGCATGGGGCCCAAACTCACGACCCCGAGATCATGCTCTTCCGACTGAGCCAGCCAGGTGCCCCTAGTTAAATAATTTTTTAATGAAGATTGTTTGCTTTTTCCTTCTTTAGACTGTCTGTCTGTGGGATATAAATGCAGGACCAAAGGAAGGCAAGATTGTGGATGCTAAAGCCATCTTCACTGGCCACTCGGCTGTTGTAGAGGATGTGGCCTGGCATCTGCTACACGAGTCCTTATTTGGATCCGTTGCTGATGATCAGAAACTTATGATGTAAGGTGGAAGCTTCAGTGGGGTCTTGCTATATGGGTGTCCTGAATGACCATCAGTGATTGTGGTGGCCTGTGGTTTGATTTTTTTAAGTTCTATACTGGCCTTAAAAACTTCAGTGAAGTATAATTGACATACAAGAAACCATACATGTATAATGGCTTTTTTGCATAAAAGTTACGGTGTTATATAAATGAGCACCATTTTTTACTGGAAAAAAGAAAACAGATAAGTAAATATGAAGAAACATGCTTGGTAGTGGTAAATGTCAAAATCGGTGTCATGGTGACTTTGAAGATGAGGGCTAAGAATGATTATATGAGGTCATGGCCACAGGGCTGCATTCAGCCACCTATAATGTGTTTTGTTTCATAAAGAAACTCCTATCTGAAGCAAATGTGGCCAAATAGTAAAATTTGACAAGGCTATGTTGTAGGTATCAAATTGTTACATTATTCTATATGTAGTGGTTGGTGTATGCTTGGAAGAGTTGGTATTAAGACAGGAGTCTAATAAACAAGAAACTGGAAATGATAGCCCTAATTAATTTTCTGTAGGTTTAGAATATGTCACTCAGTGGTTGGAAATCCGAATTGGCAGCTTTGTATGTGGCTGGGGTGTCTGTGAAGGGGGGCGAGCATGGCAGAGATCAGCGGGTGTGGAGTGGTGCGGACATGGAAACAGGTGTGAGAAGCTAGGGAGGGGCGGGTGGCTTCGTCTTGTGCTGTGTGCCTTGTGCCTTTCTGTTTTAGATGGGACACCAGGTCCAATACCACCTCCAAGCCAAGCCACCTGGTGGATGCACACACTGCCGAGGTCAACTGCCTGTCATTCAACCCCTACAGCGAGTTTATTCTCGCAACTGGCTCTGCAGATAAGGTCTCTTAAGTTTTTGTATATTTGGTGTTTATGAATCCAGTTTTCTTATGCTACAGTGAGATATTCTAAAATTCTTACATAAAGTGCACAAATGAACTTTTCATTTGTTATTTTTCTTCAGACTGTAGCTTTATGGGATCTGCGTAATTTAAAGTTAAAACTCCATACCTTTGAATCTCATAAAGATGAAATTTTCCAGGTATGTGGTGGTTTTCTGGTGTGTCTGTCAGGTTTTTAGTAACTTGTTGATGGGGGAAATTTAAAATCTTTTTGCTTTTATAGCAGGCATGCTATGGGTTTTTTGTTTTTTTTTTTTTTTAAGTTCCTCTTCTGTATAAGTTAACTAGTGGGAAGTAACTTGGAGCTCTGTGAGATTATGACTTTAGAAGTAGAAAATGTCTCGCAAAACAGGATCAGTTCAAAAAGTGAAATCCAAGGATTCTTTAGTTAAAGTGTCCAGTGTGCGTGGGTCCTCTAGTGGGAAAAAAAAAAAACACCTTGTATGTGGTTTCACATTGCATAGGTTTAAGATACATTTCATTGAAATGTTGAAAAGCTTCTGGGATAGTTACGGGTCTGAATAACTTTATGGGGATTCCTGGCCAAGCTCCCCCTGTATTGGGGTGTGACCTTCCTGGAGAGCGGGCTGAGGAGATGGGCCGTTTAAGAGCACTTGAAAGGATAGGACAAGGAGAGGATACAGAACAGAAGATGGAAAAGTCTCCAGGATTAGAATAATACCCACAAACGTAGGAACAGATGATACTTCACACTTTCAAATCTGTGTTGCTAGGTCCACTGGTCTCCACATAACGAAACAATTCTGGCTTCAAGTGGTACCGATCGCCGCCTGAATGTGTGGGATTTAAGGTAACTCTGAGTCCAGGGACCAGAAACGGCTTAAGTACGCTGATCTGACAGATGATGTAATTCATAAAGTAGAGAGTAGTTTGCTGACCCCAGTTTCATAAGCCAAGTATTAAAGCAACTTTCAAGTACCTTCCTGAAGAGTCTTTGTTCTGTAAAATAGAAGTGAATCAGCAAATGGAATGCAAAATAAATTTATACGAAGAGAGTTTTTATTGTTATTCAGGCATGAAGTTGGGGGCATGTATAGGTCTTAACGATCCACATAATTGTATTGAAAACCCTGTTGGTACAGAAAGGGATATAGATGTTAGCTGTTCATGTCTCATTGGAGCTCACATGATACCTGCACTCCTAGAGTGTTTCTATCATTTACTCTTCTGTGCTTTCATTGGTTCATTTTGAGGAGCTGAGCTCCTGCTGTGGCTGTGTAGCTGCTGGGGATACACTTGGGAACGGGATAAGCACAAGCCATGCTGTAACAGAGCTTACGTTCTTTTGCAGCTCTTTCTAGAGTTCCTTCCAATTTTGTAAAGTACCTTGATTTCAGAGTTGCCATTCTAAGAATTTCAGACTCCTTTTTTTTTTTGTCTGAGCCTTTAGAGCCATTAATAAAGATGTTCACTTGTATATAAACTTCCCTTTAAGATGTCATTATTCTAAGTTTAAATCATTACCAAGAAATAATTTATTTTAAATACTGATTTTAAATGTACTGCTTTGAAGTAGACTAAGTTTTTAGTTTATTAAAACCAAGGCAGAGACCGTAGACCGGTCCTTCAGTGTATAGAACATAAGACATTAGAATAAAATGCTTGTATGGTAAAATTTCTGAACATCTAATGTTCTGTGTTCGTATAGAACAAACTCTGGCCATGATCGAATCTTGGAAATATAGAGAATCTTTAAAGCAAACATTTGAGTATACACTATTTTATTTGAAAACAATTTTAGTAGTAAAAATTAGAAACTGAAAACTCTAGTGGTTATATGAAGTGAAGCAGCAAGCTTTGAAAGTCTGATGCCCTGGCAGCTGAATTGTCCCTAAAGGTGCCAATAGTAAATTTGTAGGCATTGTAAAGTTTCTTAACGTTTTTATGACTTATGTACTATTAAAATTACATTACATTGGATAAAATTACAGAGTAAAATGGTCCTGACCAGAGGATATACATCATTGTCTAGCAGTCCCATGTGTTTGGTTTGAGTTTAATGGGAAGAAAACTAAAGTATCACTTGGAAGGTTGTGCATTTTGGTTGCTTTTTCAACAACTCTTACTAGCAAAGTCCACCTTGGGGCTAGATACCAAGGCTGATATTTGTTTGGTGTGTAACTTGAGTGATTTCACTGCTGGGACTGCTGGCAGATTCTACAAATTGAAGTTGTTAAGAGAGGAAAAAAGTTTAGCCTTTCCTTGGCTTATATCACCTTTTAAATCCAGTGTAGTAAACAGCCACAGTTAAAAATAATGAATTTTAAATTAATATTTATTATTAACAATTTCTGTGCTGCATCCTCAGTTAATGAACAGCTCTTATCATTTCTAGAAAGTGAACATCCCACCGTCCCACCAGTAATTAATACAGAAGTTGTCATTGATGGTAGTATAGAAATAAGTTGTTTCTAGAGTGTGTGTGTTTTAAGATGCCCTTTGTGGGCTGATGCTGGTTTTGTGAACGTTCATGCCGTCTATAAGAATTTCAGTAATGACAGCATTATGTTCTTTCTTGATAGCAAAATTGGAGAAGAACAGTCAGCAGAAGACGCAGAAGATGGGCCTCCAGAACTCCTGGTATATATTGGCTTTCTTATGCAAGATGAAATGTCATATGCAGATTGGACCACTTGTCATTGATCCATGAATTTGGAAAATGAGTCAGAACTTCAAATGCTAGCTCTTGGAGATGATTTCAAATTGGAGGTCTTGAAGGTTATTCTGACTGGGTTTTGACGTTTATTGAAAATAGCGAATAGAGCACAGTAGGTTTTTATGAATATTTCAGTAAGAACCATTTGGCTCCTGGAAAATAGTATAATTTCTCACTGATTCCCACTTGTAGTATTTCTGAGGGTTTTTTTTGGGGGGGGGGGTGCTAGGTATTGATATTCAGTTAGCAATACTTAACATTTTCTAACAGCACAGAAATATTTTAGTGACCTGATTTTTAAGTTCCCTGCCCCGAAAATGAAAGCATTCTCGATCTTGTTGGTGCCAAGTGTCTACCATCTCCCTCCTGCTCCTAATTGAACCACTCGGCATCTCCTCAGCCCTTTGAAGGTTTCTGTGGTGTGTCTGTCCTGTCAGTCCTCATCCTTCCTGTTTCTGAGTTCTTCAGTGTATGCTTCAGGTCCCCTTCCTGTTGAGCATGGTCAGACTTAGCAGTGGTTCTTCCTCACTCAGAATCCACATTCATCTCCACCAGTTGTTTGGCAGATACTCATTCCTCTGTAACGTATTTTTAGTTCTTAGGCCAGTACTAATTTTTGGTACACTTGGGCTTTGCCCACCACGTTTTAAAAGGTAAAGAAAGCCCTTGAAGGTGAGCCGTACATACAGGAGATGCTCACTAAAGCCCATGTGGCACAGACCTCCTAGATCCCCTAACTCCTTGTCCTGTGTGTTACCACGCCCAACAGCAGTGGCCAGAAAGTGACAAGGGTGTGATGACACGCAGACACGCCAGCATGTTTTGTGCACTGCTGATGAAAGAGCATTTCTCAATAAACTATCCCAGACAGATGACGGCACCTAAATGATTTATGATTTTTTGAGTGACTTAATCTTAAAAGTCTGTCTGTGATGCATGGCCTCGTAGTTTTTAAAGTATTTTCTAGCTGAGGTGTTGGTATCAGCTGTTTTCATCCAGCTATTTGTACTTATTTTACTTTGGTAAAAACTTCGAGATATAACTCAAATCCCATACAGTTCACCTATTTAAAGGATATAATTCAATGGTTTTTAGTCTGTTCACAGAATTGGCCATCACCACGAGTCAGTTTTAGAACATTTCCTTCCCCTTAAAAAGGAACTCTACTCTTTATCACCTCCCAGTCTGCTCCTTTCCTCAGCTCCTGGCAACCAGTGATCTACTTTGTGTCTCTAGATTTGCCTATTCTAGATAGTTCATAGAAATGTAATGGTGGTCTTTTGTGACTGATTTTTGTACTTGTCATGTTTCCAAGGTTTCCAGCTATTTTTGGGTACCCTGTATATTATGGTTCTTTAACAGTTTTATGGTCCTTGAGGAGATCCACTAGGATTTTGCTCCTTTCACCAGAGAGCCTGAAATCAAGGGACACTTAACTGTGGTAAACTGGATGCTAACTATAATTTTAGTATAACAATCTCTTGATTTGAGGACTCCTTATATATTCCAAGCCAGTGGTCTTAACATATTTTCTCTTATGTCCCCCTTAACGCAATTCTAAAAAGCCGTTTTTCTCCTATCATTTTTCAACTAAAAAAATTATTAGGTAAAATAGTTACCTTGCATGTAACCTAATTGTCAGCCTGAGTCCAGTCAGACTTTTGTCAGGAAGTGTGACTTCTCAGTCCAAAACCGTATATTCATGTTGTCCCTGTGAGAATGGTTTCTTCTGATTCTTAATTCTGAGGTAAGGAAAGTCCAGTGCCTGCCCATGAGGCTGTGTCTTGTAGGGAAGGAGTCTCTGCCCCCTTCATCATTTCATAGCAAAGCCCTCTGCTTGGCCTTTGTGGGGCTTTGCTTTTGGAACCCGGGTTGGCTTGGCTTTTGAATCCCCACCTTGAGTGATGCACCTTGGAAAGATGGAGGGTGGCTGGGAGGTGTGCCTTTCTTTTAGCAAGAGGGAGAAGGGAGAACAGGCCGAGGCTACCGAAGAACCAGAAGACTCCTCGGGTGGGCCAGTTTTGAGAGTCTGTAAGAGAACTTTAAGGGAATTTACTGCCTTAACTATTTGTACCGAACTACATATATTTGATAATGAAGGTAAATTAATGTTAAATGTATTAGGTATGGAAATGGCATTGTGGTTGTATAGGAAAATGTCCTTACTTTTGGGTGATGTGGGGCGAATACTTGGGCGGGGGGGCTTAGTTAGGTATGTCTGTGTAAGAAAACGCACCTGTGAACATACTTGTATCAGGGGAATGTAGGCAAAGGGTATCCAGACATTGACTGTACTGTTCTTTCTCCTTTTTTGAGGGTTTGGAAATTTGCAAAATAAGCGAGGGGTAGATTACTAAGCCTGTAAAAAAACCCCTCCCTTTTAAACCTCAGTTGCAAGACTGACGCTCTAAAAACTTCTAACATAAGATATGAAACAAAGGCTTTTTAAAATTCTTATTGACAGTTTATTCATGGAGGACACACCGCCAAGATCTCAGATTTTAGTTGGAACCCCAATGAGCCTTGGGTCATCTGCTCGGTGTCGGAGGATAACATCATGCAGATATGGCAGATGGTGAGCTAAAGTCTTTTTCCTGAGTAAAAAGAAGAAACAGACTATTTGAAATGTTTGTTATAGATTGTTGCTTTTCTAAGTTTGGTGTACCGTGTATAATCTTAAAAGACATTTCTCCATTTTAACAAGTCTTTAGTTCAGTATGCACCTGTCAGGTCAGGAGAAATCTGTGTCTACACACAGATGGGGGCAGAGCCTCTGTTCTGCTTTGCGTGACTGTCGTCCGCTTCATCGGCTGGGCTCTTGGCGTCACTGCTGTAGGTCCGGTGTCTGCTGCGTCACGGGCATGAAGCAAAGTGCCACGAGTTCTCGGATGCCGAGTACTAAGAACCTGATGTTTCTGAGGTGGTGTTAACCCTCTCATTAACTGCAGGGCCATTGCTTCATCTCAGGGATGCTTGAAATGCTTTTGGAAAACACTTTTTACAATACAAAGTAGCAGTGCGTGGGCAGCTCGGTGTGTAGGTGGGCTCCCCTGCCAAATAAGAGCACTGGCCCTGGGTTTTCCTCATTCAAGACTGGGGGGAAAACTACTAAGTAAATTACTCTAAACATGTCCCAACACAGAGACACGCTGACCAGTGAATCCTAAAATCTAGATGGACTTAAATGCTGTTCTTAGGAAATTTTGTAAAAACCATGGGGAGTTTTACCTGTGCCTTTTGGTTGTCCTCTCCAGGCTGAAAATATTTACAATGATGAAGAGTCAGATGTCACAACATCGGAACTGGAGGGGCAAGGATCTTAAAACCCAAAGTACAAGAAATGTTTCTATTGAATGTATGTAATGCTACACGAATGCTTGGTTTATCAAGCGCCAAAAAGGCATTGTATAGTAGGAAATGTTAAGTGGGATGGCATAGGGCGTTCTTTACCTTCTGATTCTAGCACTTTCAAGTGAGCTATTGCGTACTGTATCATATTGTAGCTTTTAGGGAAGAAAGGAATGTTGAGAGAGAACATCACCGTTGTTTTAAAATACAAGTAGCAGGGTACTGCCTTTGATTCAACTATTTTAAGTCCTTGTTTTCTCAAACTAAGTGCTTGCTGTTCCCAAATATGCAAGAATAACTTTTACACTTTTTCCCTCCAACATTTGTTGATTGGCTTTGCAGAAATAAAGTTTTAAAATAAATTCGGTTTTCTTCTTTTAGAACCCGGGTAGGAGAGTATGAATGTGTTGTCCATGTGCGTCCCTTGAGAAAGCTGGTACGTGTGTATGTGGAAACGGACTTTCCAGGGTGCACGAGAGTGTCCTGATCCAAAGATGGGGGGGGGAGAAGTTAGATTTGGAACTACCATATCTTACACATCCCCCCCCCCCGCCCCCGCAAGCTTGTTTGCTTATACAGCAGGGGTCAGCCAAGGGGATAAAACCAGGTTGGCCCCTCAACCTATTTTGTAGGAGCTGCCAGCTAGGAATAGTTTTTAATTTTAGCAGATCAAAAATTGACAACAAAAACCGTGTAGCCCATTAAGTCTAAAGTAAAGTTGGCTGGTCCCTCTTATATTTGATTGTATGTGCTTAAATACTTTTTGCTCATCTTCAAATTAGATCATTCCCTATTTACCTCTGTAATATACCTAATTCTCTTGCTATTCAAATGGATATGCTAGGAAAAGCCAAGACTTGTGGAAATGCAGAGTCTTTTTTTTTGTTTTTTAAGGTTTGACAGCAGCTGAACTTAAGTTTAAGTCTTTTTTTCTAAAAAAGAAAGAAAAAAACATAGGCACAGAGGTCTGGCTACATAAAAGGAGTCTTCGGCCGCCCAGTCCCAGGGGTTGAGCTGCTGCTCCATCCTTTCCAAGGCCGGAGAAACCAACCATCTACAGCGGTCCTTGGGGTGGTTAACACAGCTAAGGTCACATGTGCAACAAAATACACACAAACTGGTAAATTTATCATACATATTTACTTAATCTATACAGAATTGAGTAGATAAAATCAGATTCACATTAGTGAAAAATCTCTACAAAATGTCTCTGAAAAGCAAAACAAGACTGCCTCTGAACAATTCGTATCCTCATGAAAGACGTGGGCTGTAAAAATAAAGCCGTGTGTTTAGCACAAACTAGAAGATCTCTGCATTTGTTTTTCACAGTTATTTCCATCTACAGTCTGAAAGAGGTAGATTTTTCTGCAACACCTGAGAATTGAATTGTGATAACCAGGTGTAATAAAGGCAGTTGCATACGTAACTAAAAAACACTGGTCTCAAGACCAAGAAATGAACTCCTAACAAGTCTGAGGATGAAATGGTCCATGATCCAAGACCCAAGTATTCTCTACTCCTCGGAGTCTACCGCCACTATAAATAATACACAGCAAGATTGCATGATGGTGCAACAAATGCAACTGAAGGAAATGTGACATTTAAGCCTTTTCTGGACCAGCCTGACGGCATTACAGTGTTCTAGAAGACGGTGGATACAGGGTGTGTGTGCTACAAAGCCACAACACTGGGCTGGTGAGGTGACTGCTTTAGGAGGGTGGCTGCCGAGGGGCCCGCTTGAGTTTATTCACAGGGTAATGGGAGGAAAGGACCCCTCATGCATCCCACACGGAATCGAGCTCCTTTAAATACCACAATCGCATCTAGCTACAAATACCTAGTAAAAGCCGAAAGCAGCAGGCCAAGGACTGTTAATCACACTGCTTTAGAAAGCCCTTGAAAACAGGCAGCGCGTCCGAGATTTACATCTTCCACACAGGACAAGCACCACAAAGAAACGTGGTGGGCTACACGAATGGCTGTACATCCAGCAGAGTTCTTTGAAATAGGATCATTAGTGCGAATTTTAAAGTAGATTATATTTCTGATATACACCTTCATTTCCTCTAGGGGAAATGAGTCCAACATTTCATCTAGTAGCAGAAAGGAGTATTTATACGAGGCCATCGGAGGAGGAGAAGATGTGTTTTTGCTTCCGACTCATTTTTGACAGCGTAATGAGAGCACCTGCTCTGTGGTTTTCTTTTCCTCCACTGTCTGGCCCCTTGACTCCTGTGACCAATGGCGGAAGCTTCTATGAGACAGTTTTCCAATTCCTTTAACCCACTTTAGACCATGAATATGACAGGACTTTACAAAGACAGTTTTAAGAGAAAACGCTTTTAACTGGACAGAACGGGCCGGATTCAGTCCAGTGAGCAATTTCACTGTCAGTTTGATAGCTTTGCTCCGTGGAATGTGCTAATATCAATTCTAGTAGAGCCTCTTTATTTCATAAATTATTTCAATGCAAATTTTATCAGGGACAAAGTCCAAACTTCCATGGTGCAACCTGACTTCTCATTTGCATAACTCAGCCATATTCAGCATTGTTAAGAACAAAGGAAAATTAAAGAACTAATTCAGAAGTGACGTGCTTCATACGGAAAGTTCCCCCAGTGCAAGTATACAGACCTTGACAATACTACTGGCTTTTTACTTAAAAGACTGTAATTAAGAAAAGGGGTGAGAATCAGACCAAAAGCATCATAGATCCTCACTACTTAAACTCTCTGCCAACTCTTCCCACAGTTAAAAGTGTGGGTTTCAGTCTTTCTGATTTGGAAATAAAACCCATTTCAGTTAGCATAATCCACAATTAAAATTCCCGTTTTAAAAACCTGGAGAACTTTGCTAGCGGGATTTGCAAAAACAGTCGAACATGAAATTTCAAATAGCCAGCGGGCAGCATGGCAGTGGAGGGACTTCTGCTTAATGAAAGCTACACATGAACTTAACCCTGTCTTAAAATGACCACTACCGACGGCTACCGATGGCCGCCTTCTGTGGGAAGGGGAGGATGCGTACCCAAATCCCAAACTGAAAGCAAACCACCATACTCCACAGTGAACATTTAGGTGGTCCAAGTTCAAACATGGGTTCTAGTTCTAACCTGGAAACCGAAGCAGTAGGATTGTTTCTAGTCACAAACATTAAGCCTGTTTTGTTTGTCCAATGATCTGCATATACTACTTTAAAAGTGACACCTTTATGTACATAATCTGCCAAGACTTTGAGTATTCGAGGCTTGCAGCCATGTCAATTTGTCAAGTGATACAAATATGATCAAAAAGCTAATTTGACTCAAAGATGCTATGCTTATTTCTGACCCAACCCTAAGTTTATTTTTACTTGGCATGTAAGTGGGCTATTGGACAAACCTAATCATCTTGATTTTGTGTAGTATTAACGGGGGGGTGGGGGCAGGATGTTTGAATCAATATTGTTTTCACATCAAGGAACCATTATCAGAACAAAGTTCCCTTGTGATGATCGGCCCTGTCTTGAGTGAAATTTGAATAATTCTGTGCAAGCAACAGGGAAGCTAGGACAAGGCGATGGTCACATGCATTCCAATGAAGGGAAATGAAGCAGATGTGCAACACGGCTGAGGAAAATGTAGAGAGGAAAACTATTCAAAACCGCTAAGCAGCCTCCTGTACCACGTAAGTCCAGTAGTTCTAAGAAAATACAGATATGGTAGAAAAAGTAAGAAAATTTTCACCACAAAAACAATAGTTACTACTAACAGAAAGTTATACACAAAATAGAGCTCTCGATACAGTGATCATACTTCCTTTCAGTCAACGGACTCGATACCTGGCGCGGCGCCTGCGGACACAGCTGCTTTCTCCTTTGAGGCCCTGGGCATGGCCTCCAGGGGGCCTCCCGGGGCACCTGTAGAAGCAGTGTTCGGCTCCCTGGGGGCCACCAGGCCAGTGCAGGGCTGTGTCCCAGGCAGCGCTAGATGGTCACCGGCAGCTCTCCCCAAGACCTGCTCCTTCAAGACTTCCACCCTCTCGTTGAGCTCGTTCCTCTCGGTTTGAAGAGCCCGGCACAGCTTCTCTAACCGGTCCAGTTTGATTTGAAAGGCCTTGTACTCTTTATCACGGACAGTTTTCTAGAAGGAAAAAAGATTATGTAACCTCGCTGAATACAAATCACTTTATAAAGGATACAAATTAACCTGAGCCATATTAGAAACAACTCGTTTAATCACCTCTTGACCACACTGTTTCCTCACATGCCACCTGACCAGGTAGCTAGCTTCGCTGCATACCTATCTACGGGTACCACGTGACACTTCTAACGGTTCCTACTGTTCTGGGGTGACAAAAGAAATAAGCAAAATTCACTTTTAAAAACAGTTTGTATTGATCAACTATTGAGAAAATTTTAAGATACTCCTCACAAAGCTAAAGATCAAAAAATTAAGGGCCTGATTAAACACAGAAAAGGATTCTTTTCTACATAGATTTCTCTTATTCTACCAACTTTTAGGTGAGAACAAGATGCAAGGTGTGAAATTTACTGTTTGCAGAGGATACACTGCAGCTGGCAAAAAAAAAAAAATTTTTTTTTTCCTTTGCTGCCTTTTTTTGAAGACTCCGTCAAAGCAAAAAGAAAGGCACCAGAGTTGTTCTCCGCACTCCTGCCCTGGGCAATGTGCTCAGCATTTCTGGAGATGGGCTGCGTGGCGGTGACATCAGCCCCACCTGGATACTTGGCAGAAAGATTCTGCAACCCCACCCCAGAACTAGTCGAGCCAACTTTGGGTGGAGCCTAGCCATCGTGGTCGTAACAAGCTCGAGCTCGACGCAAGCTCCACTGAGAAACCACTGCTATAGAAGCAAGGAAAATCTCGAAGCTTTACGGCCACCTCCGGCATAAGCCTGGGCTAAGCAACTGCACGGCAGGAAATGCAGTACCTCCCTCAGGGCCCCCCACCTGCAAGCCTGAAAGACATGTGCAGATTCTACGGCGCTACCGCCCCCCCCCCGCCCCCAGCTCTGGCCAGAGCCATCAACTCTGGCAGTGGTGTCACCACGCGCCCCCTGCCCTGTTAGGTGCTGGGGCTTCATGAGTCCCCATGATGACAAACACACCTTCATCGTGGGAAACTACCTCACCTCTTCAGCCATTTGCAGAAGTGCTTTGTTGTTGTTTTCCCATTTGGTACGCCATATTATGGTTTCTTTTTCCAGCTTTTTAATTTTCTTTGTCATCTGTCAATCAACACAGTTGCAAATGTAAATTCTCAGTTCCATTCCTCTCTCCACCCTGTCCCACCACGAGAAGGTCTGTTCCACCCCAGCCCCATCGGTGCCCCAGCCGCGCGCAGCGGACCACTACGTCTGTGCGTCGGCAGCAGAGCTGATCTCGGGGCCTCCTGCGGTGGCAGCAGCAGAACCGAAGCAGGGGTTTCAAAGGATGAGGAAAACAAACCTAATCTCCTCAATTTCAGAGGCAGCAGCACATGGAGGAAGCGGTCAGACAGCACACTGTGAACTCTAACTTAGGCTGGACTGCGTCTTTCATTCCAGCTGGGTTAACAAGGACACCTCCCCGGGCTGTACAAAAACACGTCCAGGTTAGGGGCTTTCTATTCATTAAACTAATTTGTCTGGCTCTTGGAAGGATAGGGGTTTCCAGCTCCCCCCAAAGATTCAGAATTGCTCATCTACCACAACCTCCAAGACCACATCAATCTCAGAACTATAGGGGCGCCTGGGCGGCTCAGTCGTTAAGCGGCTGCCTTCGGCTCAGGTCATGATCCCGGGGTCCTGGGATCGAGCCCCGCATCGGGCTCCCTGCTCTGCGGGAAGCCTGCTTCTCCCTCTCCCACTCCCCCTGCTTGTGTTCCCTCTCTCGCTGTGTCTCTCTCTGTCACATAAATAAAATCTTAAAAAAAAAAACTATAGGCAGTGTCCCTTTGGGAACATTCCCGTGACCAAGAAAACGATAGTAGTTTTATCCTTAGCTTTGGGCATCCCCACAACTCACTTCTCTCTTTAGCAAAACCGGAATGGGCCCCCAAATACGGGGAACATTTTTTTTTTTTAAAGATTTATTTATTTGAGAGAGAGAGAATGAGAGAGAGAGAGCACATGAGAGGGAGGAGGGTCAGAGGGAGAAGCAGACTCCCCGCCGAGCAGGGAGCCCGATGCGGGACTCGATCCCGGGACTCCAGGATCACGACCTGAGCCGAAGGCAGTCGCTTAACCAACTGAGCCACCCAGGCGCCCACGGGGAACATTCTTAAACCTGTACTACAAGAACCCAGTTCTCAGAAATTCCCCATGAGACTTCTGTGTGCCTGTCACTGAGCCCGCTTTCAAGATTCCTCCATGCACTGTTGACTGTGCCCAGCTCTGGTCCCAGGTGGGCACCGAGCCAGGCGCTGGCAGGGACGACAAGGCTACAACAGCGCCGATGCCCTGTGCTGTGGGTGACCACCCACAAAACAGCACAAAGCACAGTGCGACAAGGCCACGGGACGAGCTCGCGCAAGATTTGGCTTGAGTGCTGACCGACAGTGATCTCTCCGCCACGAGCAGCGAAGGACAGCGACTGGAGAGCCCGTCTTAAACTCCGTTCAGCCTCAACAGTGCGCGGATGCCGCAGGCCCGCTGAGGCGCCCGCTGTGCACAAGAGCGCCCTCGACTGCAGCCTCAGCTGAAAGGACTGGCACGCAGAACTAATCCACTACTCACCAAATTCTCCAGGTTACCGGGTCTAAAAATACCTGAAGGTGGCCATTTGAGCACTTAACGTGGCCAAGCACTGTCTGAAATACTCCACTTTATGGAGGGTATTTTTGTTATTTTGAGAGGAAGACCCAGAAAGGTTAAGCAACTTGTGCCCAGTCACACGTTACATGATGCAACTGGGACATCACCCAGAGCACACACTCCCAGCCACTATGTAAGATCTAGTTATAGTCACAACTAACATCTACTGAATGCTTACAAAGTGCCAGGCACCGCTCTACTTCTCCCCAACCCACCACCATCTTATAAAGCCCCATGTTAAGGGGAATATGCCACATAAAATAAGGACGGATGGATGGACGGACAGATAGATACATATGTATATATTCTGGTTCTCAGCTTGGTATCAAGGATATCGCTTTCCTTAACGTAGGCAGGAAAATTAAAAAGAAGCCAAAGAAAGAATGGGTTTGGTTGAAGTAGAAAGAATTCAGTGGTAGTTAAAAAAAAAAAAAGCTAAAAAGGTAGAAACACTGGGGCACCTGGCCGGCTCAGTCAGTGGAGCGCGCAACTCTTGATCTCAGGGTTGCGAGTTCGAGCCCCATGTTGGGTGTGGAGATTACTTTAAAAAAAAAAAAAAAAAGGTGGAAACACTGACATATTTTGATTACATATAAATAAAGATACATACATAAATGTGTGTGTGTGTGTATGCATATATAAAATCAACCAACCAAAATGTGTAATTACTGTTCTGGGCTTGGTTGTCTTTAAATAATCTCCAAAAACACAGAGCTTTGTGAAGGAGGGGTGGAGTGTCACCTGAGTGAATAAAACAAAAGACACAACAAAAAAGAAACCACTTTATGTGTAACAACAAATTGTATTTAATAGAGGAATTAACTTTAATAAAGCTAGTATTTAAAATAAGCAGAGAGACCACTAGCTACGTGGGGCACACCACGGGCAAAATGACCAAATGAGACACCACTGGAGGATCAGAAAAGAGGAAATGAAGACTGTACCATAAGAACATCAACTCATCCAGGTCGTGACCGTGCTTAAAACAGCTTCTTCTATAAATTCCCTTTTAGGTCATATTCTACTAAAATTTGCAAATACCTTTTCCATCTCCTGCCGGAAGGTCGTAAACAGTTCGTTGCTTTTTGCCATGGTAGTCTGGAATTCTTCAAACTTATCCATATAAAGAGAAAGCTACAGAAAAAAGTATGAAATATTCTGAGTTCCTGGTAAACGATTTAAAACGATTCCAAAAGACTTTCTAAAAGGACATAATATGGTTACATGTTAGTTACTTATTACAAGTGACAGAAATAAGAACATACACCCAGCCCTTGGCTACCACACAGACACAGCTGAAGTTCTATAACCCACAGAAATTCATGGAAACTTAGGAAATTTTGGTGACTTAAACATCCTTAGATGTAAATGTTTAAAATGTACAAATATTTACTAGCTCCAATCCACCAATCTCCTCTCCTTGTATCTGAAAAATTGTCCATGCAAAAAGAGCATTCTTTTATTTTATTTTTATTTTTTTTTAAAAGATTTTATTTGTTCATTTGAGACACAGAGATACAGAGAGAGAGAGAGAGAAAGCATGAGCAGGGAGAGAGGCAGAGGGAGAAGCAGGCTCCTCGCTGAGCCAGGAGCCTGATGTGGGGCTTGATCCCAGGACCCTGGGATCATGACCTGAGCTGAAGGCAGATGCTTAACCATCTGAGCCACCCAGGCGCCCCAAGAACATTCTTTTAAAACACCACCTGCACAGTTCTTAGCTTGGTATCAAGGATAGCTCTCTCCTTAACAGAGGCAGGAAAACAAAACAGAAGATGAAGCACTGGCTTGGGGAGGGGGGTAGAATTCAGTGGGATGGGGTCTTTTGACTGCTTTGATTTTGATTGATTTGGATGTTGGGGACCATGGCTCTAAAGTACACTTCAAATACTGTAAATTATCCTGCTTATAATAACCATACTATCCCTGGTGCACTGTAGAATATCTAAAGTTTTAAATGCATGTTCATAGCTGTTTTTCTTGAAGATGGAACATCCAGGTAGACTGTCCCATTGGAAAGCTCAAAACTGGCCCACACTGGGTAATTCCTAAGTGGCAACTACCCTCACACCTGGACTTACATGCCTGCATTACAGAACAACGGGTCAACCACCAATTCGACTCTATCCTCAACAAATGCTGGAAATTAACATGGTAAGAGCATGGAATGAGACCAACTCTTGGCAAGGACAGCCACATTTAGGGACTAGGAAAAGGAAGATGGGACAGCAAAGGCAACAAACTAATGATCAGATAACGTGACCCAGGGTGACACAGATCGCCGACAACAGAAGTTTCACCAGTAACAGTCCCAACAGCATCAGAGCTGCCTGGGAGCTTCACAGAAGGGTCCTCCAGTGCTCTGCACTGGAGACTTGGCAAGGACTCCCACATTAAAGTCTATCTTCCAAAGCCGTATATAAATAGACTTTATATGCATTTTCCACATCAACACTCTTCTCCATTTATATGGACAACTGAATTTACACAGCTAATAAGGGGTTCAAATTTCCTAGAAGCAATCTAGCACAATCCTAGGTTATAGTGCAAAGTTCAAAAAACTTCTTGAATTTTCAAAGTTAGGCTACTTTTCTAGGAAATAAGCATCACATCGCAAAACATGCCCAAAGACAAAAACAGCATTCAAAAGGGGGGCTCATAAAGATTCAGACTAGTCTCAATGTGTCAGTGCATTTTAGAACTACTTCAGAGACCTTACATTAAATATAAATGTATTATTTAATAAACTTTTAAAACGAATACGTTTTTCAACAGAATGTAATCTAGTTACTTGGAAAAGGGTGGACTGTAGGTAAACGCCTAATTTCACCTGTCCATAAAGACATGGAAAGTCTTTTCTGTACCTTCCCTTTGAGTGGGGAGGCAGCATCTGCTACCCTTACTCCACATTAAGACAAATACAGAGAAAGACTGCATTAGGACAAACTTAAAGGGTTTGGATTGAAAAATAGGGAAGCAACTAAGAAAAGCCTAGGCCCAGATGGTCTCATGGGTGAATTCCACCAAACATTTAAAGAAGAATGAATGTCAATTCTTCCTAAACTCTTCCAAAAAAAATCGAAGAGAAGGGACACTCCCCAACTTATTTTATATAAGGTCAGCCTTTACCCTGATATCAAAGCCAGATAAGGATACGATAAGAAAACTACAGGCCAACATCCCTGATGAATATAGCTGCAAAAATTCTCAACTAAATACTAGTAAACCAAATTCAATAGCACATTAAAAACATCACAGACCATGACCAAATGGGATTCATCCCTATGATGATGCAAGGATAGTTCAACATACACAAATCAATAAATGTGACATTCCACATTGATAGAATAAAGGAGAGCCTGAGGAACAGCACGGCAGGCCCCTCCCCCAGAAGACAGGCTGGGAAAACAAGAGGCCAGCAACCCTAAGGTCCCAAGAAAACAGGTGCATCTTGCTTGGGTTCTCGTCAATAATTTGGACTCTATACATTCCCTCAAACACCCATCAACAGAATGACTAGGAGGAGGAGCCCCCAAAACAGAAAAGACTCAGAGATTATGACTTATGCTGCAGATTTACAAATGGATGCAGATATAACCAAGATGTCAGAGATGGAATTCAGGCTAGCAAATGTGAAGACAATGTCTAGAATGGAGAAATCAATTAATGGTAACATAGAGTCTCTAAGGGCAGAAATAAAAGGTGAATTGGCAGAACTTAAAAATACTATCAATGAGATCTAATCCAATCTAGATAATCTAACAGCTAGGGTAACTGAGGCAGAAGAGCAAATAAGCGACCTGGAAGACAATATAATAGATAAAAAGGAAAAGAGGCGGCCAGGAAAAACAACTCAGAATCCATGAAAATAGAATCAGAGAAATAAGTGACACCATGAGGCGTTCCAATGTCAGAATAATTGGAATCCCGGAGGGAGTGGAGAGAGAGAGGACTAGAAGATGTATTTGAGCAAATCGTAACTGAGAACTTCCCTAATCTGGGGAATGAAACAAACATTCGCATCCTAGAGGCAGAGAGGAACCCTCCCAAGATCAAGGAAAACAGGCCAACACCCCGGCATGTAATAGTAAAACTCGCAAATCTTAGAACCAAGGAAACCATCTTAAGGGCAGTTAGGGGGAAGAGATTCCTTCCGTACAGAGGGAGGAACATCAGAATAACGTCAGACCTATCCACAGAGACCTGGCAAGCCAGAAAGGCCTGGCAAGACATATTCAGGGTACTAAATAAGAACATGCAGCCAAGAATACTTTATCCGGCAAGGCTTTCATTTAGAATGGATGGAGAGATGCAGAGCTTCCACGACCGGCAGAAACTGAAAGAATATGTGACCACTAAGCCGGCCCTGCAAGAAATATTAAGGGGGGGTTCTATAAAAGGAGAAAGACCCCAAGAGTGATATACAACAGAAATTTACAGGGACAATCTATAAAAACAACATCTTCACAGGCAACATGATGACAATTCATATCTTTCAATAATCACTCTCAACGTGAATGGCCTAAACGCTCCCATAAAACGGCACAGGGTTGCAGATTGGGTAAAAAGACAGGACCCATCCATATGCTATCTACAAGAGACTCATTTTGAACCTAAAGATACATCCAGACTGAAAGTGAAGGGATGGAGATCCATCTTCCATGCCAGCGGACCTCAAAAGAAAGCTGGGGTAGCAATTCTTATATCAGACAAATTAGATTTTAAACTAAAGTCTGTAATTAGAGACACAGAAGGACACTATATCATTCTTAAAGGGTCTATCCAACACGAAGATCTAACAATTGTAAATATCTATGCCCCCAACATGGGAGCAGCCATCTACATAAGCCAACTGTTAACCAAAATAGTTATATTGATAACAATACATTAATTGTAGGAGACCTCAATACTCCACTCTCAGCAATGGACAGATCATCTAAGCAGAAAATCAACAAGGAAACAAGAGCTTTGAATGATACATTGGACCAGATGGACCTCATAGATATTTACAGAACATTCCACCCTAAAACAACAGAATACTCATTCTTCTCGAGCGCACATGGAACTTTCTCCAGAATAAACCACATACTGGGTCACAAATCAGGTCTCAACCGATACCAAAAGACTGAGATTATTCCCTGCATATTCTCAGACCACAATGCTCTAAAACTGGAACTCAATCACAAGAAAAAAATTGACAGAAATTCAAACACTTGGAAGCTAAAGACCACTCTGCTCAAGAATGTTTGGGTCAACCAGGAAATCAAAGAACTTAAACTATTCATGGAAATCAATGAGAACAAAAACACATCAGTCCAAAACCTATGGGATACTGCAAAGGCGGTCCTAAGGGGGAAATACATAGCCATCCAAGCCTCACTCAAAAAAATAGAAAAATCCCGAATTCACCAACTAACCTACACCTTAAAGAACTAGAGAAAAAGCAACAAACGACACCTAAGCCATGCACTAGAAGAGAAATAATTAAAATTAGAGCAGAAATCAATGAATTAGAAACCAGAAACACAGTAGATCAGATCAACGAAACTAGAAGTTGGTTCTTTGAAAGAATTAATAAGATCGATAAGCCACTGGCCAGACTTATCTAAAAGAAAAGAGAAAGGACCCAAATTAATAAAATTATGAATGAAAGGGGAGAGATCACGACTAACACCAAGGAAATAGAAAGAATTATTAGAAATCATTATCAACAACTATATGCCAATAAACTGAGCAATCTGGATGAAATGGAAGCCTTCCTAGAAAGCTATAAGCTGCCAAGACTGAAACAGGAAGAAATTGACAACCTGAATAGGCCAATAACCAGTAACGAGATTGAAGCAGTGATCAAAACCTCCCAAAAAACAAGAGTCCAGGGCCTGATGGATTCCCTGGGGAATTCTACCAAACATTCAAAGAAGAAAGAATACCTATTCTACTGAAGCTGTTTCAAAAAACAGAAAAAGAAGGAAAACTTCCAAACTCATTCTATGAGGCCAGCATTACCTTAATCCCCAAACCAGGCAAAGACCCCATCAAAAAGGAGAATTTCAGACCGATATCCCTGATGAATATGGATTCCAAAATCCTCAACAAAATCCTAGCTAATAGGATCCAACAATACATTAAAAGGATCATCCACCACGACCAAGTGGGATTTATCCCCAGGGTGCAAGGGTGGTTCAACATTCGCAAATCAATCAATGTGATAGAACACATTAATAAGAGGAGGGAGAAGAACCATATGGTCCTCTCAATTGATGCAGATGACAAAATACAACATCCTTTCCTGATTAAAACTCTCCAGAGTATAGGGACAGAGGGAACATTCCTCAAATTCATAAAATCCATCTATGAAAAACCCACAGCGAATATCATCCTCAATGGGGAAAAGCTGAGAGCCTTTCCCTTAAGATCAGGAACATGTCAAGGATGCCCACTCTCGCCACTATTGTTCAACATAGTACTAGAAGTCCTAGCAACAGCAATCAGACAACAAAAAGAAATAAAAGGCATTCAAATTGGCAAAGAAGAAGTCAAACTCTCTTTTCGCAGACAACATGATACTTTATGTGGAAAACCCAAAAGATTCCACCCCCAAATTACTAGAACTCATCCAGCAATTCAGTAATGTGGCAGGATACAAAATCAATGCACAGAAATCAGTTGCTTTCTTATACACTAACAACGCAGCTGTAAAAAGAGAAATTAGAGAAACGATTCCATTTACAATAGCACCAAAAACCATAAGATACCTCGGAATAAACCTAAATAAAGCGGTAAAGGATCTATACTCTAGGAACTACAAAACACTCATGAAAGAAATTGAAGAAGACACAAAAAGATGGAAAAATATTCCATGCTCATGGATCAGAAGAATAAACATTGTTAAAATGTCTATGCTACCCAGAGCAATCTATATCTTCAATGCCATCCCGATCAAAACTCCAATGACATTTTTCAAAGCGCTGGAACAAACAATCCTAAAATTTGTATGGAATCAGAAAAGACCGAATCACCAAGGAAATGTTGAAAAAGAAAACAAAGCTGGGGGCATCACGTTGCCCGATTTCAAGCTACATTACAAAGCTGTGATCACCAAGACAGCATGGTACTGGCACAAAAACAGACATACAGACCAATGGAACAGAATAGAGAACCCAGATATGGACCCTCAACTCTATGGTCAACTAATCTTTGGCAAAGCAGGAAAAAACATGCAATGGAAAAAAGTCTCTTCAATAAATGGTGCTGGGAAAATTGGACAGCCACATGCAGAAGAATGAAACTCAACCATTCTAACACCATTCACAAAGATAAACTCAAAGTTTATGAAAGACCTCAATGTGAGACAGGAATCCATCCAAATCCTAGAGGAGAACATAGGCACTAACCTCTTTGACATCGCCCACAGCAAATTCTTTCAAGATACATCTCCAAAAGCTAATGAAATAAAAGCAAAAATGAACTTTTGGGACTTTATCAAGATAAAAATCTTCTGCACAGCAAAGGAAACAGTCAACAAAACAAAGAGGCAACCCACAGAATGGGAGAAGATATTTGCAAATGACACTACAGATAAAGGGCTAGTATCCAAGATCTATAAAGAACTTCTCAAACGCAACACCCAAAAAACAAATAATGAAGTCAAAAAGTGGGCAGGAGACATGAAAAGACACTTCTCTGAAGAAGACATACAAATGGCTAACAGAGGGCGCCTGGGTGGCTCAGTTGGTTGAGCGACTGCCTTCGGCTCAGGTCATGATCCTGGAGTCCCGGGATCGAGTCCCGCATCGGGCTCCCTGCTCGGCAGGGGGTCTGCTTCTCCCTCTGACCCTCTTCCCTCTCGTGCTCTCTGTCTTTCATTCTCTCTCTCAAATAAATAAATAAAATCTTAAAAAAAAAAAAAAAAATGGCTAACAGACACATGAAAAAATGTTCATCATCATTAGCCATCAGGGAAATCCAAATCAAAACCACACTGAGATACCACCTTACACCAGTCAGAGTGGCAAAAATGGACAGGGAAAGAAACAACAAATGTTGGAGAGGTTGTGGAGAGAGGGGAACCCTCTTACACTGTTGGTGGGAATGCAAATTGGTACAGTCACTTTGGAAAACAGTGTGGCGGTTCCTCAAAAATTTAAAAATAGACCTACCCTATGACCCAGCAACTGCACTACTGGGTATTTACCCCGAAGACACAGATGTAGTGAAAAGAAGGGCCATATGCACCCCAATGTTCATAGCAGCAACGTCCGCAATAGCCAAAGTGTGGAAAGAGCCGAGATGCCCTTCAACAGATGAATGGATAAAGAAGATGTGGTCCATATATACAATGGAATATTACTCAGCCATCAGAAAGGATGAATACCCAACTTTTACATCAACATGGATGGGACTGGAGGAGATTATGCTAAGTAAAATAAGTCAAGCAGAGAACGTCAATTATCATATGGTTTCACTTATTTGTGGAACATAAGGAATAACATGGAGGACATTAGGAGACTGAAGGGAAAAATGGGGGGGAGGAATTGGAAGGAGAGATGAACCATGAGAGACTATGGACTCTGAGAAACAGGGTTTTAGAGGGGAGGGGGGAGGGGGGATTGGTTAGCCCGGTGATGGGTATTAAGGAGGGCACGTACTGCATGGAGCACTGGGTGTTATACGAAAACAATGGATCGTGAATCACCACATCAAAAACCAATGATGTATTGTAT
Source organism: Mirounga leonina (assembly GCF_011800145.1). NCBI lineage: Eukaryota > Metazoa > Chordata > Mammalia > Carnivora > Phocidae > Mirounga > Mirounga leonina. The sequence continues at coordinate 2,781,663 of NW_023270158.1, read as the reverse complement.
GGTGGCTAACATAAAAAAAAAAAAAAAAAAAGGAGAAAAATCATATGATCATCTCAATAGGTGCAGAAAAAGCATTTGACAAAATACAACATCTATTCATGATATAAACACTCAACAAATTGGGTATAGAAGGAACACACTTCAATGTAATAAAGGCCATACATGACAGACCCACAGCTAACAACATACTCAACTGTGAAAGGTTTAAAGCTTTCCTTCTACGATCAGAACAAGACAAGGATGCCCACCCTCACCACTTTTACCGAACACAGTACTTGAATTCCTAGCCAGAGCAATTAGGCAAGAAAAATTAAAGGCATCCAAATCAGAAAGGAAAAAGTAAAACTGTATCTGTTTGCTGATGACATGATCTTATATATAGAAAATCCTGAAGACTCCACCAAAAAATTGTTAAAACAAATTCAGTAAAGTTTCAGAATGTGAAACCAACATACAGAAATCAGTTGCATTTCTATACACTAATAACAAAATATCTGAAAAAGAAATTAAAAAAAACCCAATCCTATTTACAATAGCATCAAAATCAATAAAATACTTAGAAATAAATTTAACCAAAGATATAAATGATCTACTCACTGAAAACTAAGACACTGATGAAAAAACTTGAAGAAACACAAAGTGGAAAGATATCCTGTGTTCAAGGATCAGAAGTTAGTATTATTAAAATGTCCACACTATGCAAAGCCATCTATATTTAATCCCTATCAAAACCCCAATGGTATTTTTACAGAAATAGAAAAAACAATCCTAAAATTTGAATGGAACCATAAAAGAGCTAGAATAGCCAAAGCAATCTTGAGAAAGAACAAAACCGGATGGAGGCACCATGCTCCCTGACTTCAAACTTTTAACTATACTACAAAGCTAAAGCAATCAAAACAGTATGCTACCAGCATAAAATCAGAGACACAAGGGAACAGAGTTGAGAACCCAGAAATAAACCCATACAATATGGTCATCTAATATTTGACAAAGGAGCCAAGAATACTCAATGGGGAAAGGACAGTCTCTTCAATAAATGGTGTTGGGAAAACCGGACCCCTCTCTTAACACTATTCACAAAAATTAAAGACTTAAACCTAAGACCTGAAACCATAAAACTCCTGGAAGAATACATAGGTAAAACACTCCTTGAAAGCAGTCTTGGAAATTTTGGTTATGATACCAAAAGCACCAGCAACACAAGCAAAAATCAGCAAGTGGGACTACACTGAACTAAAAAGCTTCCGCACAGCAAAAGAAACAACAAATTGAAAAGGCAACTATGGAATGGGTAAAAATATCTGCAAACCATGTACCTGATAAAGGGTTAACATACAACATATATAAGGAATTCATACAATTCAAGAGGAAAAAAATATATAATCCAATTTAAAAATGGACAGAAGACTTGAACTGACATTTTTCCAAAGAAGACATACAAACAGCCAACAGGAACATGAAAAGGTGCTCGACACCACTACTCCTCAGGGACATGCAAATCAAAACCACAATGAGATGTCATCTCACACCTGTTAGGATGGCTATTATAAAAAAGACAAGAGATGACAAATGTTGGCAAGGGTGTGGAGAAAAAGGAAATATTATGCACTGTTGGTGGGAAGGGAAATCGGCAGTTAGTATGAAAACCAATATGGAGGTTTCTCAAAATTAATAACAGAACTAGCATGTGATCTAGGAATCCTACTTCTGGGTATATACCTGAAGAAGATGAAATCACTATCTAAAAGAGATATATATGCACTCCTGTGTTCACTGCAGCATTATTCAAAATAGCCAAGATATGGAAACAGCCTAAGTGCCTACTAACAGATAAATGGATAAAGAAAATGTGGTATAAATACACAATACAGTATTATTCAGCCATAAAAAAAAAAAAAAGTAATCTTGCCATTTGTGATAATATGAATGGACCTTTAGGGCATTATGCTTTGTGAAATAAGCCAGACAGAGAAAAGACAGTGTATGATCTCACATATGGAATCTAAAAAAGCCAAACTCCTAGAAATAGAAAGTGGAATGGTGGTTGTCAGGGGCTGGACGGGAAGGGGAAATACGAAGATGATGGTCAAAGGGTACAAATTTTCAGTTATAAGATGAATACGTTTGGAGGATCTAATGTACAGCATGGTGACCACACTTAACAATAATGTATCATATACTTAAAAAGAGAAGAAAAAGTAGGGAAGGCCCCCATTAAAATCACCATCTCCACGGCTCTGAGAGTGGAGTGGTTAATAGGCAATTTTTAAAATGGGTTATGTGCTCACAGCACAAAATTCTGAAGATTTTAGGTTCAACTATATGAAACTGCCATTTTTGTAAGTCAACAACGTATCAGCAATTTCATATAATTCAACTTAATACAAAAGAGCTCCAATCTGCAAACTTCTCAGTTTTTCTTTCGTTGGAAATTAGCAGACACACATGGAAACAGACTGAGAAAGGGAGGAAATACCTGGGATATTGGAAAGGGGACACTGCAGACAGCATCACCAACTGTCCCAGTCTGCCTGAGACCTAAGTGTTTCCTGGGACACGGGACTCTGAGTGCTAAAACCAGGAAAAGTCCTGGGCAGATCAGGATGAGCTGGTTACCCTAAACGAAGAGGAAAACTCCAAGAGGGACACGTGATCTACTCTCAGTTCTGGCTGGCTCTGGCTGGGAACAAGCACAAGCATCTTAGAGAGGATTCAAGGTATATATCAAATGAACCATAGGTTTTTTTTTTTTTAAACAAATGCTACTATCCCCTCCTGTCAAGTTACCTGCTGTTTTAGTTGTACTTCTTGCTGTTTCATTTGTTCATATTTGTGCCTCGATTCTGTTGCTTCTTTTAATAACTAGAAAACAGAAACATTCTGGTAAAATACTAATAGTAATTACAAATATGACTATAATGTCAAATGACCAGAGAGACAGTTAGGCTTAATCCTTCCACTCATTATTTTAGCAAGAACTGTAAGTCTATAGATAAAATTTTCGGTTACATCAATTGCTCATTACCTATTATCTTCAATCTGTTCTACTTGTTAACACTCAGGAATGTTGGAATAATCTTTTACTGCTTAGAAAGAGTAACCTGGAGGCCTAATAATAGGTTTACAAAACTCAGGGTTAAATTGTTATGTTTCAGGTGAAAATAATTACAAGTTTGGTATTAGCAGAAATCTAATCTGGAATCTTGACATTATCTAGGTGACTTAGAAAGCCACTTTACTCCTTGAGAGTCAAGATGAGGCAGAGTGAAAGGGTATGGAGCAGAGCAATGAAATCAGAGACCAGTTTCCGATCACTTCTTAAAAAGGGCAGAAGTGGATGAGAGCTTTAATTTATATACTTGGGTTTTCAAGAAAATGATATAGTGAAATTGCATAGTAACACAGACTGTTGAAATTCAGCCCCTGAAGTAAAAGGTCACACGTAGTCCAAATAAGCCCTAAAAAGTCATTAAACCAACTACAAAGTATATATGTGCAATGTATGTATATGTGTGTGATTATATGAAATTTATACCTCCACTTTGCAAAGAACTGTTTCTTCAATTATACACAGAATAGCCTTATCAGTTCACACAGAAGATGGTACTGTATGAAAAACAGGTCTCTCTTAAGCCTAGACTCACACTCAGCATGGTAAGTTCACATCATGAGGGCCACTCAGAGTCTTCATACCAGGTTCGCCTCAAGGCCTATGCTACTTGAGTGAAAGCTGGATGAACAGTCCTCATTGCCATAATCATTTCTCACTTTTTTGGGGGGGGGGGGAGGGTTAAGCACATAAAGTTGAATTTGCATATGTTAAATATACATACCCAATGAGATTCCACTGTATTCACAATTACTGACAGGCAATATAGTCTGAACATACACTCTGGGAACGATGCTGAGTGATTAGGTATAGAGAATTCTGTTAAAGTTTTATCAGAAAATTATACCAGAGTAAGTAGACAAACAGTTTCCCTAGTTTCAAGTTACTTGTTTGTAAACAAAATATCACAGTATATAGGAGACCAGTGTTTGGTAAGCTCGATATTAAACTGAGCTGCCAAATTTAATGTGCTAAATACTGGTATAATTCTTGAACTTGGTGACCATTACCAAAGAAGTGAAATAATTATAAGCATGAAAAAGTCAAATGAGTGCAGGTCTTTCCACTAATTTGGTCTAATCTCTCCAGTGGTCTTCTGTATAAAAAAAGTTAAACAGAAATAAAAAGCCAAATACTTTCTAATACACACATGCCCTTCTCAATCTAGAACAAGAAACCAATTAGCATGACCCAGGCGCTCTATTAATGTAGAATAAGTTTAAGTATTTTAAATGGCTTTGGTTACAATTTTGACAATTTCTTTAAGAAAGAGAACTTACAAACTCTCTCTCTCTTTGATGTTTTTCATCAGCTTCTTTTATTAGCTGTGTCGTCTGTTGAAGCTTGGCATCCACAAGTTGTTGCTGTAATTCCTTATGTTTGAACACTTTATCAATATGCTATGGGAGAAGTAAAATTTCTTACATCACTTAATGAAAAAGGAACACAATGATGAGGAAACAACACAAGTTACAATACCTTGCTTATTCTTAACCCTGCTTTTCCTGCTAATGCCACCATAGCTGAAGACACTGGGTCCACGAGTTTGTAGAAGCGTGAGCTTTACATCACCTTGCGAGCCCTCCTGCACTTGCAGAAAAGGAGCCTTCCCACTACTACCCTGTACTCCCCTCCCTTTTGGAGGTGGGCGGTCAAGGAGCCTCATTAACCACACACTTGTACTTCCTATTTCTGCCCTACAACGAAAATGAGGCTCAAAGTGTATCAAGAAAAAGATGGATAAGGAGATCAAACTGTTAAACCCATACATCAAACACATTAATTCCTGGATATATTTCTCCCCTTTAAATTTCCCCAAATTTCTCAGTTGGAAGCAGCATGCGGTGACAACTGGAGTGGCCCCAGGTCCAATCCTGGCTGGTGTGTGGCCCAGGGCAGATTTTCCCTTGCTGATTCTCACTTCCCTCCTCCAAGCACGGATAACCACACTCACTGCACAGCTCTAAATGCCAAGGTGGTGGTTCTGCTGTGTAAGGTGCCTGGTACCCAACACATATTAGACATTTGCTAAAATGTCATTATGATTTCCAAACGAAATTGTTAAGTGGTTATTTACCCACAATAAAGTCATCAGAACATCTCGTCTCAGATGTACAGAGTAACTCTTCCTGACCAAAGAACATCTGATAACGTTCAAAATAAGACGGCTCACATATAATTTGATTTGAACATATCTAATTTTCAAGTTTTCTACATCTATCATGTGGCAGACTGTCATATTAAACAAAACTAAAAGAAAAACTTTAAGAAAATTAAGGATTTTATAATCTAATACAAAATTTATTCTCTAGGACAAAAAAGTCCCTTCAATAAATACTCTAAGAAAAAAAAACAGTGAAGAGGAAATCTTCATGTTACAGATTTGAGACCGATCAACCAGTGAAACAGATGGACTTTATTTAGAGCTTGATTCAAATAGCTTCAAAAAAAAAAAAAAAAAGGCATGGGGGGACTACAGAAAATTGAACAATGACTCAATATTTAACGTTAAGTAATTACTGTTAATTTTGTTAGGTGTGAAAATGATAGCATGGTTGTGCTTAAAAAGGGATCCTTATCTTTTTGAGGTACACCCTCAAATATACATGAACAGAATGAAATAGGACACCTTGAAGTTATATCAAAATAACCCAGGGCAAGCCGATGGGAATAAAGCTGAAACTATGGTTTCACCTGCTAAAACCAGATGACATATTCTCTCTCTTTTAAGTTTGTAATTCTCCATTAAAAAAAAAAAAAAAGGGCAGAAGGCAGAGAGAGTGATTAAGGGGCTCCTGGGTGGCTCAGTTGGTTGAGCGTTCAACTTGTGATTTTGGCTCAGGTCATGATCTCAGGGTCCTGACGCTGGGCTCCGTGCTCACCATGAAGTATACTTGGGATTCTCTCCCTCCCTCTCTCTGCCCCTCCCCCCACCCCACACGCACTCTCAAATAATAAACAATCTTTAAAAAAAAATAAGTTTTTGAAGGGCTGAATGTAGGACTCTAGGTTAGTATGATCTGAAGTTTGCCTTCAAAACTGGATACAGTAACCCACAGAGGTGCCAATCTTTTTTTTTTTTTTCCTTTAATCAGCTATTTTAACCTACTTGTGTAGGGTTACAACACACATAAAAGCACATTTCCCTAACTTCAAAGGCAGGGGATGCACTGTTTAAAAAGCCTGAGGCCATCAGAAAGGATGAATACCTACCATTTGCAACGACATGGGTGGAACTGGAAGGTATTATGCTAAGTGAAATAAGTCAAGCAGAGAAAGACAATTATATGGTTTCACTCATATGTGGAATATAAGGAATAGCGCAGAGGACCATAGGGGAGGGGAGGGAAAACTGAATGGGAAGAAATCAGAGAGGGAGACAAGCCATGAGAGACTCTGGACGCGGGGAAACAACCTGCGGATTACAGAGGGAGGGGGGTGGGTATTAAGGAGGGCCTGTGTTGTGATGAGCACTGGATGTTATATGCAACTAATGAATCATTGAACATTACATCAAAAACTAACAATGGCTAATTGAAAATAAAACTTTTTAGCATATAAACATATGAAAGAAATAAATTAATGTCATTTTCTTTGACAAAAAAATAAATAAAATAAAAAGCCTGATGCCTCTAATCCTGCCCATTTGGCCTCTAAAAAGGAGGAACCTTAAAAAAAACAAACAAAACAAACTAAACAAACAAACAAAAAACAGGCCATCACCTATTTGCTTTTATTTTTTTATTTTTATTTTTTTTAAAGATTATATTTATTTATTTGACAGAGAGAGAGACAGCGAGAGCAGGAACACAAGCAGGGGGAGTGGGAGAGGGAGAAGCAGGCTTCCTGCCGAGCAGGGAGCCCGATGTGGGACTCGATCCCAGGACTCTGGGATCATGACCTGAGCCGAGGGCAGACGCTTAAGAACTGAGCCACCCAGGCGCCCACCTATTTGCTTTTGACACCTCTGAATTTACTGACTAGATTGAAAAAGTCTTAGTTGGAGGCCAATGACCAAGATCAGCAGGCATGGATCCTTCCAATCAACTTTTTACTTCAACGGGTATGAGAGTTTAGAAATAGGTTCTATTTTTTCCTCTCAAATAGTATAAAACCCTCATTAAAAGAAAAAAATCGAAAACACAGGTATAACACAATGGTAATGTAGACTGTACATGTTATCACAGATGTCTGAATTAGTGCATATTTGGGGGCCAAATATTTATTATTAGTCTAGACAAGGGGAAAAATTTGTATGCTCAAAACTTTAATCTTGTAGTACCACATGGAAGACAAGTAGTACTCAATACACTTCTCTAAGAAATTGCCTCACCCTACCCAAACCCATGGACTCCTCAACTATCTAAGTGATGATCCCCAAGACTCCCATTCTCACGGTGGCTGAAGATTTCCTAAGAAAAACCCAACTTCCATTATGCAGATATAAAAGTTCTAAAACATCCTGTGATGGTAGTTTTACTCTGGTAGTGAATGGTGAAAAATTCTTGCTGATAATGAGAAGCTGTCTAAACCAATAAAATGGCTTTACCTCCTCTCTCAGTGCATACTGTTCAATGAGCTTCTTCAGCTTCTCTCCCAGCTCAATGTTTTCCTGGCGGAGTTTGGCATTGTGTATGTCATGTTGTTCCAGCTGTGCCTGGATTTCATTTAAAGTGATTTGGAAGTGTGCAGTGGCTTCTTTACGTCTTTCTTCCTCCTCTCGTGCCTGCTGCATATTTTCTTCCTTATTATCCAAAATAATTTCTGTTAATGGTATAGACCTATACAGAAGATGCTCATAAAAGCTTCTGCTGCTCCGGCGGTTTATTTATTGCTTCTGACCTCTGATTCCCCTTCCCTTTATTTGTGACCAGAAAGTGCTCATTTAATAAGCAAGCAGCTTTTCTTGAGTAGATAATAAGAGAGGCAAGCTGCCCTGCTGTAAAATGAGGCTACATCCAATCTAAAATTCACCATACTGAAAATTAGTTAAACGGACTACCCTGAAAGACAAGGAGCTTCTCCACGTGGCCAGCTCCCTCCACTGTACGTTCCCGAACACTCTCCGGTTACACAGCGGCATCTTACATCAGCCTGACGAGAGAGACCCTTCTTGCAGCTTACTTTCTGGGTACACCTGACCCCCTAGAAGGCAAGGGACTACTTCCATCACTTGCCAAAGATACAAGTGTTAAAAGACTTTCACGTGTTTAAACAGCTATCTGTCTAATCAAAATGTTGATTTTCTATAGGAAAAAAAATACCACCTACTTTAGTGAATAATTAAATCCAAGGGTTCAAAAGCAAAGAAAAAACTAACAGCTCCCAGAGTAGGTGAAGATCCATTTCCCGAGTGTTCCTGGATTCTAGGACCTTGGGCATCTGCTGTGCTGGGGCAGTTTGATGAGAGAGAGATCCTGCTCAGTCAAAATCATACCAAAACTGTACATGAGGACAGGCCCACCTCCATGTCTCTGGCTCCTTTTCCTTCTTCCCCTGCTGGCACCAGTTCATCTTTGGGTACCTGCTCCCTCTTCCTTTTTTCAGCCATGGCTTAAGTGCTATTCTGAAAGTACTTAGCCACTGGGTACTCAGGGGTAGGCAAGGGTGGTCTGGCCATGTAGCTGGTGAACAGCCCCTACGGAGCTCAGCAGATGTTTTCCCTCCCCAGACTCAGTCTCTGCCTCAAGTCTGTTTCTACTTGGCTCCTCATTCACATCAGCTTTTCCTACGTGGTCATTAACTACCTCAGTGCTCAGCAGAAAATAGGCAACTCTGAGTTTCCTAAGCCTGGGCTCCAGGCAGATAAGCTGTTGTCTAAATACCAATCTCAATTCGATTCCCCATGACCATATATGAGGTTCATTAAGAACCATCAGGCCAAGCAAAACAGTAGAAAAGTGGTTGCTGTCTCCATGTAGAGACAAAAGATTTACTTCAAATAGGTACAAAGTGATTATAAAACAAGCTAAGTCAGTGTCAGTCCCTCCTGAAAAACAGAAAAGTGAACCAACTAACCTTTAATGTCTTATTGTGACGCTGAAGTTCCCTGCAAAGAGACTCTAGTTTGCTTCTTGCCAAGATAGCCTTGCTGTGTTCACTCTGCAAGTGAACTTTCTCTTTCACAATTTGGGCTTGTTTCTTCTGCAGAATCTTCATTTGCTTCTGAACATTCCTGCTTTCCTCCAGCTAAAATTAATAAGCACTTTACAATCAGGAAGTACAATGAAAACCTTTGAGTTATGGCTGGAGAAATTACACTAAGAACTATGGAACACATTTTCAAAAACCAAATATTACAGTCTATTTTTTTTTAATTATTTTGTGCCATATTACTCTGCCAACCTTCTCTCTCTTCCAGTTGTGATAGGAAAGTAAGCAAATGTAGGGGAAAAAAAACAATCCTAATCCATTTTTTTTTTTAAGTAAACTCTACCCCCAAAGTGGGACTCAAACTCACAACCCTGAGATCAAGAGTCACATGCTCTATCGACTGAGCCAGCCAAGCACCCCTTAATCTTTTATTAAAAATTTTGAAAAATGCTGTTTTTGTAAAAACTTTAGAGGCCAACACAATCGAGTTTTACTTTTCTGAAAAACACACACAGGCTACTCTACTGAAATGGTCCTCCAAATTAGAATAAGCAGCACTGGGGCGCCTGGGTGGCTCAGTCAGTCAAGCGTCCGACTCCAGATTCCGGCTCAGGTCATGATCTCTGGGTTGTGACACTGAGCCCCGCACCAGGCTCCATGCTGGGTGTAGAACCTGCTTAAGATTCTCTCTCTCCCTCTCCCTCTGCCCACACTCCCTCCTCAGCTCGGGCACATGCACATGCTCTCTCTTAAAAAAAAAAAAAAAAAAAGAATAAGCACTCAGGGTTCTTTGTGAGAAAGAGGAGTTGCTGCAATTTTAGGTTTGGAGCATATAAGTATATTTCAAAGTTAAATCAGATTAAGACTTACTGACATTTCACAGAAAGCAAGGATGCTGAGTCAATTTCAGGAGCAAGAGTGACACCTTGTGGCCTATCAAAACACACCAAGCATCCTTACATGCCATATGCTTACAGCTATTAGAAACATCCTTACAGAAATTCCTGCAGAAAAAATAGTTTTGTTTTTGTTTCCTACTTTTGCAAAGTAATCGTAGATGACTGTGGGCACAGCACAGCTGCAAGAGGCTTCCAGTCTGTACATACTATCTGTACTCCACTGAGAGCGGCAACCCCCCTGCCCTCTCGGACTCAAGGTAATCACAATCCTGAATCCCAGGCTCACAATTCCTTTGCTCTTCTATCTCCTTTGTGTGTGGTCCTAAAAGAACCGTTCTGGTTTCAGCTATCTTGACTCTGTTGTGGCTAGTGCAACTGAAGAACTGAATTTTTTCTTTAATTTAAATTGAGCTTAAATAGTCGCATGTAGCTAATGGCTACCATTCTGGACAGCACAGCTGTAGATTATATTGCTAGAACTCATCCAAATCAACTGCACAGATCAGGGAACAGCAAACCTTTTCTGTAAAGGGCCAAAAAGTGTTTTAGGCTTTGCAAGCCACATACTCTGTCTGTTGCATCGTTGTCTTTTTTTTAAAACACTTTAAAAATGTAAAACCATTCTTAGCTTGTGGGCAGTACAAACACAGGCCTCGCCAGATTTGGCCCACTGGTTATATGATATCTCACTTAAAAAATATACCACACACAACATACTTTACTGATCCATTCTCAAGTCAATGGGCATTTGGGTTGTTTCCAGACTTGATTACTTAGAATGATATGAACACTGTCTTACGCGTTTCCTGCTATACACATGCAAGAATTTCTCTGGGTGCAAACCTAAGAGTGGGACTGCTAGGCAGTGATTAATGTTCTATTTCACATGACAATGCCAAACTCTTTTCCAGAGTGGCTGGCAAATTTATTCTCCCATCAGCGACTTATAAGAGATCATGTAGATAGATGTACATCCTCTCCAAAACTAAGTACAATCAGAATTCTTAATTTATGCCCCTACAATGGACATAAAATGGCATCTCCTTCTGGTCCAGATTTGCATTTCCCTGATTACTAATAAAGTCACACATCTCTTTATATGTTTATGTACCTTTATGTTAAGGTATTTTTGTATCTTCATGTTTTTCCACTTCTATAAAATGCCTCTTACATGTCTCTTGCCCATTTTTCCGTTGGGTTATTTGTTCTTTTCATATTCATTTGTAGGTGTTCCTTACATATTCTTGAAACTAAATATTCTGTTGGTTGTATTTGTTGGAATATGTTCTTCAGGGTTTAATTTTTTTTTTTTTTTTAAGAGTTTATTTATTTGACAGAGAGAGACACACAGAGAGAGGGAACACAAGCGGGCGGGGGTGGGAGAGGGAGAAGGCGGCCTCCTGCCAAGCAGGGAGCCCGATGCGGGGCTCGATCCCAGGACCTAGGACCATGACCCGAGCCGAAGGCAGACACTCAACGACTGAGCCACCCAGGCGCCCCTTCTTCCCAGTTTTTTAATGTGACTTCTGTCTTTTGAAGTGTCTTTTGCTGAACAGAAAGTTAATTTCAACACAGCCCATTTTTGCAATCCTTTCTCTGATAGTGCTTTTTGTGTTGTAAGAATTCCTTCCCTTGGAACGCCTGGGTGGCTCAGTCAGTTAAGCGTCTGCTCAGTTCGGGTCGTGATCCCAGGGTCCTGATATCGAGTCCCGCATTGGGCTCCCTGCTCAGTAAGGAGCCTGCTTCTCCCTCTCCCCTCTGCCTGCCACTCTGCCTACTTGTGTTCTGTCAAATAAATAAAATCTTTAAAAAAAAAGAGAGATCCTTCCCTTGGGGCCCCTGGGTGGCTCAGTCAGTTAAGTGTCAGACTCTTGATACCGGCTCAGGTCACGGTCTCATCAGGTTTGTGAGATGGAGCCCCACATCAGGCTTCGTGCTCGGCGGGGAGTCTGCTTGTGGTTCTCTCTCTTCCTCTCCCCGCCCCCTCCTCTTTCTCTCTAAAATAAATAAATAGGGGCACCTGGGTGGCTCGGTCGTTAAGCGTCTGCCTTCTGCTCAGGTCATGGTCCCAGGGTCCTGGGATCAAGCCCCACATCAGGCTCCCTGCTCAGCACATCAGGCTCCCTGCTCAGCGGGAAGCCTGCTTCACCCTCTCCCGCTCCCCCTGCTTGTGTTTCCTCTCTCGCTGTGTCTCTGTCAAATAAAATCTTTAAACAAACAAAAAACAAAAAAAACCCTTAACCCATGTTTAGAAAAATATTTATTAATATATCTAAATAAACCTAAATATCTAAAATAAATTTTTTTTTAAGATTTTATTTATTTACTTGACAGAGAGAGACACAGCAAGAGAGGGAACACAAGCAGGGGGAGCGGGAGAGGGAGAAGCAGGCTTCCCGCCGAGCAAGGAGCCTGATGCAGGGACTCGATCCCAGCACCCTGGGATCATGACCTGAGCCAAAGGCAGACGCTTAACCGACTGAGCCACCCAGGCGTCCCTAAAATTTTTAAAGCTTAATTTTTAACATTTAAATCCTTAATCCATTTGGAATTAATCACTGTGTAGTATGATATATAAGAATCTAATTTCTTGGGGCGCCTGGGTGGCTCAGTCGTTAAGCGTCTGCCTTCGGCTCAGGTCATGATCTCAGGGTCCTGGGATCGAGCCCCGCATCGGGCTCCCTGCTCTGTGGGAGGCCTGCTTCTCCCTCTCCCTCTCCCCCCGCTTGTGTTCCCTCTCTTGCTGTATCTCTCTCTGTCAAATAAATAAATAAAATCTTTATAAAAAAAAAAAAAATCTGGGGTGCCTGGGTGGCTCGGTCGTTGGGCGTCTGCCTTCGGCTCAGGTCATGGTCCCAGGGTCCTGGGATTGAGCCCCGCATCGGGCTCCCCGCTCGGCGGGAAGCCTGCTTCTCCCTCTCCCACTCCCCCTGCTTGTGTTCCTCTCTCGCTGTGTCTCTCTCTGTCAAATAAATGAATAAAATCTTTAAAAAAAAAAAATCTAATTTCTTTCCCATAAGGATATACACTTTATTTATTTAAGTAACTCTACACCCAACATGAGGCTCGAACTCATGACCCCGAGATCAAGAGTTGCATGCTCCATCAATTTAAACAGCCAGGTGCCCCAGGATATACACTTAAGTTCCATTAATTTCATGAGGATGGCAACTCTCCCCCAAATGCACCAAGAGAATCCATGAAATGTTCTTCTAAATCCCCAACTGGTGTTTCTTTCCCCTAATTTTTCCAAGTTGAACCAAAAATTTTACAGAGTAAAGAGCCATGAATAGCCAAGATACTTCTAACAAAAAGAGTAATAAGAATATACACACCTACCCCAGCAGATATCAAGATTTATTATTACACTATAATAATCTACACACGGGATGCCTGGGTGGCTCAGTTGGTTAAGCGTCTGCCTTCAGCTCAGGTCATGATCCCAGGGTCCTGGGATCGAGTCCTACATCGGGCTCCTTGCTCAGCGGGGAGCCTGCTTCTCCCTCTGCCTGCCGCTCTGACAAATAAAATCTTTAAAAATAATAATAATCTGTACAAACTGACTCAGGAATGGGAAAGAACAGCACTATAATATAACAAGTACTTAAGAATCATGTTACAGGGGCACGTGGGTAGCTCAGTTGTTAAGTGTCTGCCTTCGGCTCAGGTCAGGACCCCAGGGTCCTGGGATCGAGCCCCGCATCGGGCTCCCTGCTCCGCGGGAAGCCTGCTTCTCCCTCTCCCACTCCCCCTGCTTGTGTTCCTGCTCTCGCTATCTCTCTCTCTGTCAAATAAATAAATAAAATCTTAAAAACAAAAACAAAAACAAAAAACATGTTACAAACCTAGTACATCCACACTTAGCAAGTGAAATGTGAGGATTTCAAGAACCCATGTTATCTGGTAAACATGGAGGCCACAAGGTCTCCCCAGTGGACAATCCCAGGTACAGTGCAACACGCCATACCACCTGCTCTACAGGACTTCTCTACTTATCCATGCCACAAGCACCAATGAGGTCAGATGATGCGATCACAAAAAGGGCAGAGGGCAGTGATGGCGAAAGGGAAGTTTTCTAAGTAACCCTTAGGAAGAGGCTACTCCATTGATGGTCTCACTGCTCCATAACCTATATACTCTACCTTTTAAAAGACATGAGTGTGGTTTCAAGAAGTAAAGCTTTAGAACATTTTCTGAAGACGGTACACACCTCATCCTTCATACATTCAGCACAAGTCTAAATCAGAGAGGTTACTACTAGGCAAGTCTTCAATATGTCACACATCCTAAAATGAATGTAGCAATTACTACTGGGACTTAAAAATAACCATACCCACCTCCACACACACACAATAAAAGCCACAAACAAAAACAGTCTAGACCCCTGCTACTTAAAGTGTGATCTAAGGGCTAACAACATCAACATCATCACCTGGGAGCTTATTAAAATACAGACTCTCAGGCCCCAACCCAGACCCAGCGAATCAGAACGTGCCTTTTAACAGAAGTCCCAATGATATGGATGAATCTGAGGACGGCCCTAGGCAACTATTTGCCCTTTCTTCTAATCTATTCGTGGCTATCTGCCTTGTCACAGTACAGGGTCAAGCAGCTAGCTAATCCTCTACACTGCTTTTGGTCTTTCACTCTTCTCTTCTTTTCCCTTTTTTTTTTTTCGTGTCTTCTTTTTCCACCACTTCTTGCAGGATTCCCATGTGGATGGAACCAATAGGAATGGTCTTCCACAGACAGTGGAAGAGTTCCTTTCCTGAAGCCAGCAATCTGACCAACACTGGGTTTTCTTCCATCTTTTTATCTGTGACTGTTCTAGGCCATTCATACTGACGCACAGGGCTTCCTGCTGCTCTGAATAGAAGGTGCTAGGGTGCTGAATGCCAGCTACGTGGGCATATACACACACCCCTTTATAAACCAAGGGAGAGTAACTATAATTCTCTGAATAATAAACAGAATTCATTTTTAGAGGTGGCCAATGACAAAAAAATAGTATTTGTGATATGGAATAACTGTTTCAACAACAGATGAAAATGCATAAAAATCGTCAATAATTCACGTAAGTTTTTCACAAAAGGCATTATTTTTAGCATTTATATTACACTTACTCATTCTAAGTTTCCCACAACCCCTACACTTCAAAGGGTTCTAGGACTTCCCCATTCTTCAACCTAAACAGAATGGCAGGGTTTCCATGTTGAGACATCTTTCATAATTTTATTTACTTATTTATTTATTTATTTAAAAGGTTTTATTTATTTGACAGAGAGAAAGACAGCCAGAGAGGGAACACAAGCAGGGGGAGTGGGAGAGGGAAAGGCAGGCTTCCCATTGAGCAGAGAGCCTGATGTGGGGCTCGATCCCAGGACTCTGGGATCATGACCTGAGCCGAAGGCAGACGCTTAACGACTGAGCCACCCAGGTGCCCCATCTTTCATAATTTTAAAAAGAGAATTAATGCTACATGAAATAACATAGGCCCAGAACAAATGAGGTCAGTTTCTTTAGAAGATGGAAAAAGAAATGCCTGGCACATAGTAGATGTGAAATAAATATTTCCTGAGACAAAGTATTGTTTTAGTAGACTATTTCATCTAACTCACAATTTCAATCACAATGGCTAGAACATTTATCTCTAAAATTCCCTTGGGAAAAGTTAAATACAGGAACTATATCCAGACTAGCATGTACAGCATCACAACAGAGTATTTCTAAGTCAGCCTTTTCATTTCTAAAACTGAGTGTTAGAAAATCTGTGCCATATCTTAGCATTATAATGTCCTATAGGTATCACCTTACAAAATGAAGTCATACAAGCAACAAAAAGCCCCAAGAAATGACGTTCTCCTCTTCAATTTTGGAATATAATGTAATTTTACATCTAAAGCTGTATCAAAGTATTTTAAAAAGCTTATCAAGTACATAAACATTTTGCTGTATTTCATATGAACCTTACTCCCTTGATTTAATACTCACGAGATCAGCATATTTCTTACAGAGAGCTGCCAGCTTCTCTTCTGGAGTTGAAAGGGTGTTTAGGGCTTGCATCAATAATAAAACTTCTTTTCCTGATGATTAACAAGACAAGAGTAAGATCAAGTCTAACCTGTAAATTCTATGTAACACTTACTAGGTTCTGACATCCAGAGTAAAATAATTTGTGCCTGTATCTAGACATAAGAGATTTACCAGCTAAATTAAAGAAAGCTATTTTTAAATTCTGGATTAGCAGGAACCCCTCCCTTCCCACCCCCACCCCAAATTTCTTCATTCACTAATACCACTAGCTATTTGTAAGAACTCTTGCTGAAGGCTTAAAAACTCCCTTGCTTAACCATTGATCCAAGTTAAGACAAATGGTCTTTTTTTTTTTTTTTAATATTTTATTTATTTATTTGACAGAGAGAGACACAGCGAGAGAGGGAACACAAACAGGGGGAGTGGGAGAGGGAGAAGCAGGCCTCCCGCAGAGCAGGGAGCCCGATGCGGGGCTCGATCCCAGGACCCTGGGATCATGACCTGAGCCGAAGGCAGACACTTAACGACTGAGCCACCCAGGCGCCCCGACAAATGGTCTTTTAAAATAAGTGATAATATTTTGGGTGCTTGGGTGGCTCAGTTGGTTAAGCGACTGCCTTCGGCTCAGGTCATGATCCTGGAGTCCCGGGATCGAGTCCCACATCGGGCTCCCTGCTCAGCAGGGCGTCTGCTTCTCCCTCTGCCCTCTTCCCTCTTGTGCTGTCTCTCATTCTCTCTCTCTCTCAAATAAATAAATAAAATCTTTTAAAAAATAAAATAAGTGATACTATTTTACTTCTTAAGGAACCATTTGTATTTTTTAAAATGTTTACTCTTATACATAGGGTATTTCATTTAAAAACATATATTAAAAGGACTTTGGTGGGCGCCTGGGTGGCTCAGTCGGTTAAGCGTCTGCCTTCGGCTCAGGTCATGATCCCAGGGTCCTGGGATCGAGTCCCGCATCGGGCTCCCTGCTCCGCGGGAAGCCTGCTTCTCCCTCTGTTTCTCTCTCTCTCTGTCTATCATGAATAAATAAATAAAACCTTTAAAAAAAAAAAAAAAAGGACTTTGGTATGTGGTATACAGACTGCTATGAAGAAAAAATGCAGGCTGACTTCAAAACAGAACACCTTCCTATCCACACGATATTTCAGTAACAAAACCTCTCAAAGCCCAAGGTCAGTAAGAATTTTAAAAGAGATGACTAAACATATTAAATATGATTAGAAGTAACCATAATGTAACCTGCAATTTTTTTTTTTTTTTTTAATTTGAGAGAGAGAGAATGAGACAGAGAGCATGAGAGGGAGGAGGGTCAGAGGGAGAAGCAGACTCCCCGCTGAGCAGGGAGCCCGATGCGGGACTCGATCCCAGGACTCCAGGATCATGACCTGAGTCGAAGGCAGTCGCTTAACCAACTGAGCCACCCAGGCGCCCCTGTAACCTGCAATTTTTAATCAAGATTTTAAAACCCATATTCCATCTGGTTGTTTTTTTTTTGAGACACAATTCACATACCATAAAATTCACCCTTTTAACTTAGAAGTGTACAACTGAGTACATTCACAAAGTTGTGCAACAATCACCACTGCTTAATTCCAGAACATTTTCATCACCCCAAAAAGAAACCCCATATCCTTTAGCAGTCCCTCCCTCTTGCTCCCCCACCGGGACCCTGGCAACCACTATGTCACCTTCTGTCTCCACGGACTTGCCAATCCTGAACATTTCATATAAAACAGAATCCTATTACATGGCCTTTTGTGTCTGGTTCCTTTCATTTAGCATGCTTTCAAGGTTCACCCATGTAGGATGTTATCACTACTTCATTACTTTTTATAGCTGAATAATATTTAATTGTATAGATATAATACACATTTTGTTTATCCATTCATCAGTTGATGCATAACTGTTGTTTCAACTTTTTGGCTACTATGAAAAAGGCTGCCATGAATACTCATGTACCCATTTCGGCACCGACATGTGCTTTCAACCCTCCTGGTTACATACCTAGAGGTATCACATGGCAACATTATGTGCAACTTTTTAAAAAATATTAAGTAATCTCTACACCTAATATGGGGCTCAAACACAGCCCCGAGATTAAGAGTCGCATGCTCCTCCAACTGAGCCAGCGAGGCGCCCCATTCTGTGTTACTTAAGACTCCATATCTGCTTTTACACATATAATTGGGGCTGCTGATTTTGAAGAAATAAGTTTGTAAGGAATTAAAATTATTTCTTGTTATTTCTATAAGAATTTTTAGGTTTCCCAAGTTAGTGAAAAATAGATTTAATAAGGATAATTCTGTAGAGAAAACCATACAAATCAAACACTGTTAATCTTAGTATACTAAGTATAAAAAATTTAGGGGCAGGGCACCTGGGTGGCTCAGTCAGTTAAAAGTGTGCTTTCGCTTGGGTCATTATCCCAGGGTCCTGGGATTGAGCCCCACATCAAGCTCATTGCTCAGCAGGGGGCCTGCTTCTCCCTCTCCATCTCCCCCTGCTTGTGCTCACTCTCTCTGTCAAATAATTAAATAAAATTAAGAAAAAATTTAGAGGCAACGAGTAAGGCTAAAATAAAAGAGGATTTCAGATTTCTTAACAAGATTTAACATACTACTTTCTTAGTCCTAAATCTCAAACACAGCAGGAGGAAAAAAAACATACCCTTGAAAGCCAGTCTTTTTTTTTTTTTTTTTTAAAGATTTTATTTATTATTTGACAGAGAGACACAGCAAGAGAGGGAACACAAGCAGGAGGAGTGGGAGAAGGAGAAGCAGGCTTCCCACCAAGCAGGGAGCCCCAATGCGGGACTCGATCCCAGGACCCTGAGATCATGACCTGAACCGAAGGCAGACGCTTAACAACTGAGCCACCCAGGCGCCCCTTGAAAGCCAGTCTTAACCCACTTTCTGAACTACAGGTAACATCATGTTGTCTCTAAAGTGCTGTGACTAGATTTTAAATAAAACAAGCAAATAAATATAGTTTTCACAGTAAATTTCAAACTACATTAAAGATGCAAACAAGGTAAGTCAAATACTACTTTGCCAAGTTGGCCCCAAATTTTGTCAAGAAAGCCTATTCCTAATTACTCAGAGAAAATGACTTCCTACTCTGCTATCTCTGTCTCCTGCACAAAATGCAGTAAATACACACATTGACCCCACTGAAGACAAGAGATGTATTAGCTAAACATCTACCTCAACACTGGCGACGTTCATAACCACCTGTGCTGCGGAAAACAGAAGTAAAAAGAGCAGCATGTGAAAATGTCCAACCACTGAGGACAGATTATTACCTAAAGTTTTCTCTTTGTTCCTGTTGCATTCTGAATCCTGCTGACCGTCAGGCGGATCTATTCGAGCTTCTCGCCCAGGAATTTCCTCTCTTGACTCTTGTGTGCAGTATGCTGGGCTCATCAAACTCCTGTTCTTTCTAATAAAATCACTGCCTTCATCTTCTTCCAATGAATGCTTGTTACTTGTACCACCACAATTTGAGTCTTGATGTTGAAGAATATCATTTGATTGAGAGTTGTGTAACATATCTGTCTTCACCCCTAACCCACACATTCCAGCTTCTTCCATTGTGCCAATCACAAACTAGAGGGAAAGAGGAAAAGAAAAAATATGGAAAGAGGGGTTAAGTCAAATGTAATCAATGTTTACATCCAATGATACACCATAGGTTGATAACTTTTTTCTTTCTTAGTGATGTGTAAAACTGATTTAAATATGGTAATTTCTAAGTTTCACAGAGGGGGACATAACTGTAAAGTATAAGAAAATTAAAGTTAAAAAAAATCACATAACTAAGTGGTACCAAAGGAAGTGAGAAACGCCATTTAGGTGTAAATCTAAACTTATTTCCCTAGGGGCGCCTGGGTGGCTCAGTCCGTTAAGTGTCTTCCTTTAGCTAGGGTCGTGATCCCGGGGTCCTGGGATCAAGCCCCATGTCTGGCTCCTTGCTCAGCAGAGAGTCTGCTTCTCCCTTTCCCTCTGCCCCTCCCCACCACTCGTGTTCTGTCTCTTCCTGTGTTTCAAATAAATAAAATCTTTTAATAAAATTTTTAAAAAGGGGCACCTGGGTGGCTCAGGTCATGATCCCAGAGTCCTGGGATTGAGCCCGAGTAGGGATCCCTGCTCAGGGTGGAGCCTGCTTCTCCCTCTCCCTCTGCCTCTCCCCCAGCTTGTGCTCTCTCTTGCACTCAACTCATTCTCTCAAATAAATAAAATAAAATCTTTAAAAAAAAGAGAAAGTACTCAAACTTCCTTTAAAAAAAAATAAACTTTTTTCCGTATAAAAATTCACCATTAAAATAATCAGCATCGTGCTCGCTCTGGCAGCACGTATACTAAAATTGAAAATAATCTGCATCTTAGAAATGAAATTATCCCATTAGTGAACATTATTCTGTTCCTGTCCTTGAAGAGATGGTACAGCAGAGATGGCTCACTAGCTATCCAGCAAAAACCCTTGCTCCTCCAATATCCTCTGGAGCTGGCACTGCTGGACAAATGCTCAGCCTGGGACTCCATTTCCCAGCCCCCTGTATCTAAGTGGAACTCCCATGTAAAGTTCCCACCAATGAAATATAAGAAAAAATAATGACTGTCCCTTTTTCAACAGGACTTTCATTGTTAGAAGCATACATTCTTTCCCCACCATTTCTTCCCCATTCTGGCTGAATGCAGACATCTCCTAGACCCTGAGAGACGGCACAGCCACAGGATGAAATAAATAACAGTCTAGGCCCCTAAATCCTGTGTACATACAAAAGAAGGCTGCCCTTCTTACAAAGAACACCCACACTGGACTATTAGATGAGCACAAAAATAAATTTCTCTCACGTTAAGCCATGGAAACTGAGAATAACGTTTTAAGCAACTATCCCTGCCCTAACAAATGTAGATAGTAGCCGTGGGAGTGAAGGCATTATTCTAGTATTTTATTCTCAAATCAATAAAATTTACCTTGCTCTCTCTTCTATTATATTGTTAACCCCATTTATTTATGGGTTCCCCCCCTTAACATATGATGTGGCACAAATTTGAATTCTATACATTCTATACATTCCCTCTCTGTATGAAAGAGGGCCTCTTCCCTTTCTGAATAATACAATTGGAGGGGGGAGGTGTCTAGTATCTTTCTCTTACCACAAGTGGACAAAAACTACTTTCCAAAGTTAATAGGAGAGCAGAGATTCATTATTCCAAGTTGTAAGAGTACTTCCAACTGAAGAACCAAAAATGATTTAAAGTATCGATGTAGCAGGGGAGGCGGAGATTATGACAAGTCCTTATCTTTTACAGCCTAGTGTTGATAATCAGGTACTATGCTTATGGAAGGACAAACTGGTATAACCACTTTGAAAAACGCTTTGACCAATACGGATATCTTCCAACCCAGTTAATTCTACTCCTAGGATTTTCCCCAAGTGTGTACATATGTGCAGCCAAAGGCCAAGAATGTTTAAAGCAGGGCTATTTGTAATTGCCCCAAAATGGAATCAACCCAAATTTGTATCAACAGAAGAAGGGATACATTGTACTATGCTCATACCATCCAGCAACAAGAACTAACTACTGCTAGATGCAGCGACACAGATGAGTCTCATAGACCAAACACTGTGAGGAAGGTGCCAAGGAATCCATACTGTAGGAAACCACTTATATATAAAGTGCAAAAACAGGCAAGGCTAATCAATTGTGATGGAAATCAACAGAGTGGTTACTTTTGGGGGTAGGGTCTTCTGGGGTGCTTGGTAATATTCTACTTCTTGATCCAGATCAGGTAACATTGATGTTCACTTTATGAAAATTCATTAAGCCTAAACATTTGCAATTCGTGTACTTTATTGAAGTAAAACATATTTCAGAAAAGTTTATTTTAAAAGTTGCAATTTATACATTATTCAAGAGTTAGGAAGAAACAAAACAGAGTATTTTCCTCTGGATAGAAGGTTAGCAATGTGTTGCTTTTTGTAATACTTTTAAAATAATGTGCATGCGGGGTGCCTGGGTGGCTCAGTTGGTTAAGCGACTGCCTTCGGCTCAGGTCATGATCCTGGAGTCCCGGGATCGAGTCCCGCATCGGGCTCCCTGCTCGGCGGGGAGTCTGCTTCTCCCTCTGACCCTCCTCCTTCTCATGCTATCATTCTCTCTCTCAATAAATAAATAAAAATCTTTAAAAATAAAATAATGTGCATGCAATACTTTCATTTCTTAAAAAAATTAATGCATTAAGGGGAAATGGGTTGTCTATTTTCAGAGTTACTGTTTGATGCCACACTCTAAGCCTAAAAACTTAGAAATATTGAAAAGACTCTTAAATTCTTTCAAAAACTTTTATTTTTTTAAGATTTTAAAAATTTGAGAGAGAAAGCATGAGAGGGGAGAGTCAGAGGGAGAAGCAGGCTCCCCGCTGAGCCAGGAGCCCAATGTGGGACTCGATCCCAGGACCCTGGGATCATGACCTGAGCCGAAGGCAGACGCTCAACCATCTGAGCCACCCAGGCGCCCAGTCCTTCCAAAAACTTTTAAAACTCACTCCCATATGTAATGCATTCTGTGGAATGAGATTACTCAAGTGTAATCCATAGGTATTAAATTTATAAAATATTCATGATGAAGTTTCAAGAACTTCAAAATAAACATCTTTCATTAAATTTCATTCCTGCAGAAACTTCTTAAAGCCATGAATATGCCCAAATAACATACTACCTACATATTAATCTCAAAGTAAATGCAAAATGACCATTTATTGCTACACTAGACATAGAGCTACTAGTTCCACCTCTACTTTCTCTCAAATACTGAACTGCCATTTACTGTTGGGCACATGGATAACGTTAACAGCCACCCTCTATACAAAAGCAGTACAGAGGAAAAATAATACGTGCTGTTAATATCATCTTTCCCAATTTTTTTTTTCTTAAAGATTTTATTTATTTATTTGAGAGAGAGAATGAGCTAGAGAGAGAGAGCATGAGACGGGAGGGTCAGAGGGAGAAGCAAACTCCCTGCCGAGCAGGGAGCCCGATGCGGGACTCGATCCTGGGACTCCAGGATCATGACCTGAGCTGAAGGCAGTTGCTTAACCAACTGAGCCACCCAGGCGCCCCTCATCTTTCCCAATTTTTAAATTATTTTTTAAAAATTTTATTTTTATTTATTTGGGGGGGTCAAGTTGGGGGGGGAGCAGCAGAGGGAGGAGGAGAATCCCCACTGAGCAGGAAGCCTGACGCACGGCTTGATTCCAGGACCCCAAGATCATGAGCCGAAGGCAGACGTTTAATCGACTGAGCCACCCGGGTGCCCCTTCCCCAATTTTTAAAAAATAATTTTTAAACCTATCCCCTGAAAACCATTAGTATAAGAATGGGTTCACACAACCACAACATTGGTTTTAAATACTGATGAAAGTCGGTTAAGAAATAATTAAAATGGAAGATTGCTATCTCTAATACATGACAGAATTTCTCAGAAGTGTAATGATGATAAAATCCACATTGTACCAGAAAATGCTTTGTCAAGCCATACCAAAAATATAAAGAGCAAGCAATTTGTTGGAAGAATGGGGAGCCATCATTTAATTAATGAGTAATTTTCACCAAGGAAAACCTGAGGCCTCTCCTAGGATCAATTTTAATAAGAAAGGTATCTGAGAGATGGAATTTGTTAATTTCACATTTTTCAGTTCTATTAGTGCTTCTCATAACCTTTATTGAGATATAATTCACATGTAATTCACCAATTTAAAGTGTGCGATCCACTGGTTTTTAGTATTATTCACAGGGCTGTGCAACCATCACTACAATCAATCTTAGAATACATTTAGCACCTCAAAAAGAAACCCTCCCATTACTCCCAGCCCTGGGCAACTAATGTACTGTGTCTCTACAGATGTGGTTGTTCTGAACAGTTCACATAAACAGAATCAGATAATACGTGGCCTTTTGTGTTTGGCTTCTTTCACATAGCATGATTTCAAGGTTCATCCATGGTGTAGTATGTATCACTACTTCATTTCTTTTTATTGCCAAATAATATTCCACAATTTGGATATACCATATTTTATTTATCCATTCATCAGTTGATGAGACATTGGATTATTTCCAACTATTGGTTATTATGAATAATTCTGTTATGAACATTAATGTACAAGCCTTTATGTAGACATATGTTTACATTTCTGCAGGGTATATACCTAGAAGTGGAACTGCTGGGTCATATGGTCACTCCATTTAACCTTTTGAGGAACTGTGACACTATTTTCCTAAGTGACTGCACCATTTTATATTCCCACCAGCAGTGTGTTAGGGTTCCAGTATTTATACATTCTCACCAACACGTGTTATTGTCTGTCCTTTTGATAACAGCCACTACAGTGT
This sequence comes from Mirounga leonina, assembly GCF_011800145.1. Lineage (NCBI taxonomy): Eukaryota > Metazoa > Chordata > Mammalia > Carnivora > Phocidae > Mirounga > Mirounga leonina. The sequence goes on along the minus strand of NW_023270158.1, from coordinate 2,757,122 downwards.
GAAGGTATCTCATCTAATGAATAATGATGTTGAGAATCTTTTCATGTGCTTATTTGGCCATTTGTATACCTCCTCTAGAGAAATGTTTATTCAGATCCTTTGCCCCTTTTTAAACTGGTTATTTGTAATTTTCTTATTGAGTTGTAAGAGTTCTTTATATATGCCAGATACAAGTCCCTTATCAGATACATGATTAGCAAATATCTTCTATCACGGTTCTCTCAATTTTGGAGAAAAGGCACAATATATTCACCTATTTCAAAATGTCGTAAATTTAATTAAAAGTTACTCTGGCCTTTAGATTAAAGGCATATAGGTCAATTTCAACTATCAGACAGAAAAAAATTGAAGGACTAGAAAGGTCAAAATGTTTACCTAGCTCAAAATAGTAGCTGGTAGCACTGAGCATAAATAAGGACACGGAATTAATGTGTAGAGTTAATAACCATCACATCTCATGCTGTCCTTCTACTTCACTGTTCTCTATTTTTAGTTAATACTACTTCTTTTTGTCTTTCCAGACACTCCCCTTTGGCCTCTCAGATCCTGTCACACACATTACATTATCACTTATTTGGTATGCATATCCAGTTAGACAGCAAAAGCTTATGCATAAAAGGTACTCAGTTGTCAACTGATGGAGAACACAAGGGGCCAAAATGGTTGCGGAAAACAAGCCATGGAAAGTACCTAAACATTACTATACAAGTTAGAGGAAAATACCACTACTGTTACTTTATCTTTAGAAGCAATACAGTATTACATTTCCCTTTTTTCCTGTGCAACTAATTTTGATGTATTTTTCACACTTGCTAATGAAAGACTAACTTTGGCATTACAAAATCTTTGTTTATGAATAAGCCCAGGTCCAGCTAGACTCTTGAAATAGCAGGCCCCAATTTTTCTACTATAAGGACTATTTGTTCAAGAACCTACTTGAGGCTCTGCACTGGGCCATGATATGAAGCAAATTCTTAGGCCAACAACTTTTTTTTTTTTTTAAGGTTTTATTTATTTATTTTGACAGAGAGACAGGGAGAGGGAACACAGGCAGGGGGAGTGGGAGAGGGAGAAGCAGGCTTCCTGCTGAGCAGGGAGCCCGACACGGGACTCGATTCCAGGACCCTGGGATCATGACCTGAGCCGAAGGCAAAGGCTTAACGACTGAGCCACCCAGGCGCCCCAGGCCAACAACTTTAAATGGTAAATTATTTCTCAGCCCTCATCTCCTCAAGCAGAGACCTCTACATCACATGGCCAATACAACTCCCTACTCTGCTCTCTCTCAGAGCCATTGTGGATGCCTTTTCTTGGGTATAATCTCCTGTATAAACAGCAGCAGTTAGTATTTATACAGCAAATACTACATCCTGGCACCAGTGTAAGCACTCTCCTATATTAACTAACTTAATCCTCACAATAATGTCACAAGATAGGTATTATTATTATCTCCATCTTACAGATGAGCAAACTGACACGGTAAAGTCAAGTATCATGCCAAAGGTCACAATTAGTAAATAGCAGAACAAAGATTTGAACCCTGGCAGTCTGGTTTCTGAGTCCACTCTTTTAACCACAGTGATATACTGCTTCATGACTACCCTTTGTCTACTATACGAACACCCTTGTCCTGGCCCAGCCATCTAACAGACATCTATTTAATAATGGGTAGAGATGCTCCCCATATGCATAAAAACAAATTGCAAAACAGTACGTACCACATATTTTATACACACACGTACATTATCCATGTATATACACACCCATTAAAATGTTGGGAGAAGGGGTACCTGGCTGGCTCAGCTGGTAGAGCATGCAACTCTTGATCTGAGGGTTGTTGGTTTGAGCCCCATGTTGGGTGTAGAGATTACTTAAAAATCTTAAAAAAAAATGTTGGGAGGAAATACATCGTTCCAATTTTAGTATATGTGCTGCCGAAGCGAGCACAAGGGAGGAAATACATCTACATTAGAGGGGGAGGAATAGAGAGAGAGGGAATTTTTTTTTTTTTTTTTTAAGAGAGAGTGAGAGAGAGCACAAAGTGGGGAGGGGAAGAGGGAGAGAGAATCTTAAGCAGGCTTCATGCCCAGCATGGAACCTGACGCAAGGCTCAATCTCACGACCCTGAGATCATGACCTGAGCTGAAATCAAGAGTCACTTAACCAACTGAGCCAACCAGCACCCCAATAATGTTTATTTTTAAATAGTAAAATTACGATGGTACTTCTTTTTCCTTCTCTGTATCTTCTAGTTTAACTACAGTGAATTTTTATTACTCTTGGAATTGAAAAAAAATTCAAAAACTACTCATACTAGGGGCACCTGGGTGGCTCAGTCGTTAAGCGTCTACCTTCAGCTCAGGTCATGATCCCGGGGTCCTGGGATCAAGCCCCACATCGGGCTCTCTGCTCAGCGGGAAGCCTACTTCTCCCTCTCCCACTCCCCCTGCTTGTGTTCCCTCTCCCTCTGTCAAAATAAATAAATAAAATCTTAAAAAAAAAAACTACTCATACTAATAACACTGGAAGCATCATAGAACATATGCCAATTTTATTAAAATTTCTACACACAGTCATTTAAGATAAAAAATTTTAATTTTATTTTTAATTTTTTTTTGAGAGAGAGAGAGAGAGTGTGCACCCCGGGGGGCGTGGGGGGGGGTGGGGGTGGGCAGAGGGAGAGGAAGAGAGAGAATCCCAAGGAAGCTCCATGCCCAGCACAGAGCCAGACACAGTGCTCCAACCCACGACCCCAAGATCATGACCCGAGCTGAAATCAAGAGTAGGATGCTCAATCGACTGAGCCACCCAGGCAGCCCCAAAATTAATTTATTGTTTTAAAACAAATCGATACTCAAATGAAATAAAAAATGTTAAGACCTATAACCCAACAAAAATGGGCAAACAATATGAAGCAAGAAATCACAGAAAAGAAAATACAAGTGGCTAGTAAACATATGTAACTTTACTCACAGCAAGAGCAGTGCAACTTAAAACTATCAGATACCATTTTCACATCAAAAACTTTGACCAGTTGTGGGAAAGGGTGTGGGGTACTCTCAAGCATTCCTGGTTGGGGAACAAATTGGTTTAACCACCAAGCAGTCTAATTCAGGGGCGCCTAGGTGGCTCACTCAGTTAAGCGTGTGCCTTCTGCTCAGGTCATGATCCCAGCGTTGTGGGATCGAGCCCCGCACTGGGCTCCTTGCTCGGCGGGGAGCCTGCTTCTCCCTCTCCCTCTGCCTGCCCCATCTGCCTACTTGTGATCTCAGTCAAATAAGTAAGTAAAATCTTTAAAAAAAAAAAAAAAAAAGGAGTCTAATTCAGGGCAGGGAGTGTGTGGAAAGGGGCACAAAGGACTTTCTGGGGTGATGGGAATGCTCTATGACTTGATTAGGGTTTGGGTTACAGAGCTGCATGCATTTGTTAAAACTCAGCATGTACATATAACATGGCTTCACCGGTGAAAGGACCAACAGATGGGTAGATAAATGAAAAGGTATAGTAAACTACCAATGGTAGAATCTAGGTGGTGGCAATATGGATGTTAGTATCAAATTCTTTCAACTCTACTTTATGTTTAAAAATTTCCATAATAGGGGTGCCTGGGTGTCTCAGTCATTAAGTGTCTGCCTTCGACTAGGGACATGATCCCAGGGTCCTGGGATTGAGCCCCACGTAGGGCTCCCTGTTCTGGGGAAAGTCTGCTTCTCCGTCTCCCACTCCCCCTGCTTGTGTTCCCTCTCTTGCTGCCCCTCTCTAATAAATCAATTTTTAAAAAAAATAACTTCCATAATAAAATGTTGGAAAAAAATCATGCCACAATGATTCAACCCACCAAATTCCTTTCTTATCACTTTCTTTTATGGACAAACCAGTACATCTGTGAAATTATACACATGACATTTATGTAGCAGTATTTGTAGTAAGAAAAAAAATCAGAACTACCCTAAATGTCCATTAATAATGAACTGGATGGTAATAACTTTGTATGGTGAGAGATGACGAACTGTGGTGAGCATTTTGTAATGTACATAAATGTTGAATCACTATGTAATACAGCTGACACTAATATTGCATGTGAACTATACTTCAATTAAAATAAATAATTAAAACTACATAGCCCCCTACCAAAATAATGGACTGGATAGATCAACTGTGGTATATCCATACAACGGAGTACGATAGCACCTATTAAAAAATAAGGTAGTTGTAGAACTACTGATCTGTAGGGTAAGTTGAAAGGGGAATAAAGAAAAATGCCCAACACTACGTACTGCATGCCATAATTTGGATGTGTGTGTGTGTGTGAGGGGGGTGGTTGCATAAGTTTATGAGTGGGAATCATATACAATCTCTGGAAAGATACAAAGAAATACACTAATGGAGAGAAACTGGAGGTGGCAGGGAAGGAAGGGGACACCAAGCTTTCACAGAATGCCTGTTTTAAGTTAGGGACCCTGAGTTACCTTCATAACATTTTTTTTTTTTTAATACCAAGATGAATAGAGTAATATAGTACCTATCATTAGGAAAAATGAGGAGGAAGTGTTTATTGAAATTCCAATCTCAAATGAAAATGAAACCAACAATAAGTGGTTTCAAGATAAATTTCTATTCGAACTTTTCCCTGAAAACCACAAAACGAGCTATCACATTTTCATTTTGTTTATGAGTCTATAGCCATGAGCAGCACACACAGCTCTTATAGCTTGAAAGATACTAGACAGAGCAGGTCATTCGGCCACAGCAGTGTTTACTAGAGCCCTAAACCCCAACAATCCTCCACCCCAGCCAGTCCCGTCCTGTCAAACGATACATTTCTCAACCTTCCTCCCATTGTCCAAATACTTGGAGCTAAGAGGATTCCTTAAGTGAAGAAGAGATGCCTTCAAAATGGATAGCCACCAGTTCACCAACCATTAATTGCAGGAGCAAATAGCTATTATAGAAATTTTTGCAAACATGAATACACTGTATTCATCTACTACTTTTAATAGCTTTTCCATCCACACATTTGAAACAGATCGCATAGGAATTAAAAACCTGAAGAAAAAAGTATTTAAGTTTCTTTCCCTTCTACTCAACAATTTTAAACTTTAAAACTTTCAGTTATGCTCTTTCAAATATTATTGAAGCTAAAGAACCATATTTCTTTGGCTTATTTTGTTTAAAGGGCTTAAAAGTTTCTATTAACGACTGTTCTTTTACTAACACTCGTCTAAATAAAAAAAACAAAAAAGCCAACACCCACATTCACTTCCTAATTATTTCAACTACCATCTGCTTAAATGAGATCAAATGTCTTCAACCAGTGCCAGGCATGTGTTAAAAGCAGAAATCACTCAATCCTTGCCACTGAAGACCAGGGTGGCCCTTGAGAGGAAGCAAGTGGGAAAGACTGCACACATTTATGCATTTCCCTGAGGAGATAGCCGTGGCTTGCCTTGGGTTCCCAAAGAGTCTTGGAAAATTTTATCAAGTCGGTAAAGAGAACCTTCAGAACCTGCGGGTCCCTTTATTACCCCATTTACCCTTCCCCTCTGAGAGGTGGGTCTTAGTGTTCCCAGATAAGGAAAATGAAACTTAGTGAGTTGAAGTAACTTGCCCACGATCATATTAAATAAAAGGAACTCACAAAATTCAAAAGCAGGTCTGTCAAACTCAAGAGCCTAGGTTTTCTTCATTATACAACTCCCCTCACATTTCACACATTAGCCTTGAAAAATGAAAGGTCAAACAGATCTCTCATGCGGTTACAAAATAAACCTAAGAAATTAAATGATGTCTAAAAATATAAAGCATGCTAGATATACAAAGATGAAATTAGGAAAACATTGGGAAAGAGCTTTAAGTTTTTAGCAGTGATTAACTCTGGAATTTAGGGAGGTGAGATAGAACTAATTTGGGGGTAGGGATATCTTTAAATAATTTAAGTGATTTTTTAAGGTATTGAGGTTGTTGTTGTTTTAGTTTTTTGGCTCAACTTGGGGCTTGAACTCTCGACCCTGAGATCAAAACATGAGCAGAGATCAAGAGTCCGGTGCTTAACCAACTGAGCCACCCAGGCACCCCTACTTTTTTGTGTCTTAGGATAAACTGAATTACCTCTAAAAATCCCTTCAACCCTGTGTTTCTAATAACTTGCCCTAAGAGTTGTCAACTACCAAACAGGAATGTGAAGACAAGAGTGTATGCTTGCCAGGCCCAGTGGGGGCCTGTGAAGAAAGAACTGCCTGAGGAAATACTGAAAGATACCAAAAATACTCTGTATCTCTCAAGACATCAGCTATCAGCCTTAGTTGATTTTTAAAATATGAACCTCCCTCCTAAATGTATCCAGTATTTTGAGAAGCTTTTATATTTCCAAATACAAATTTTACAAACTTATTATAACATTTACATTTTCATGTGCTTTTTAATTTTTTTAAATAGGTGGATGGAGTTGGTGGGGATTTCATGTACTTGGTGGGGGCTTCATGTACTTTTTAAATCAGAAAAGTGACTTTAGCTTTATATAAATCATTTAAAATAGTTTATATACTAAAGCTATTTTAGTCTTTCAAAGAATTATTCTGAATAGCAAACTTTTCCACACAGTTAACACTGCATCAATCATTCATCTCAAAATTCTGTTTTAACCATTTTGGACCAAAACCTTTAAAATATATATTACATAACTTGATGCCTCCTTAAATAGTAGTCTGTTTCACTGTGTTAGAACAAAGGAGTGAAATGAAATTAAAGGGTTTTAATTCTTAACAGATAAAATGATCTATTACTATGCACTAGAATATAATTATATTCTGGAGTACATCTCTACAATGTCTATATTCTTTTCTGGGGGATGGGGAGGGGTAGAAGGAGAGGGAGAGAGTCTTACGCAGCCTCCGCACTGATCTCACGACCCTGAGATCATGACCCGAGCTGAAACCATGAATTGGATGCTTAAACCGAGTGTGCCGCCCAGGTGCTCCCCTCAATATTCTTTACGACAATAAACACTTAATATCTCAAAATATAAACTCCCACAGATGAAACCGTATTTTTATTTCAAGCATGAAATACTTGTCAGAGACTTCCTAATTATATAGCACTCTCTTCCAAAACAGACCATGCAGACCCATATATGGGAATTCACTATATTAAAAATGGTGTCATTTCAAATTGGTAAAGGAAATAAATGATTTCAGATATCTCCCAAACCATACGGGAGAAAAAGAGTGATACCCTGTAGCATCCCTCCAGATGAACCAGGACTGAAAAACAGAAAATGAAAACCAAAAAGAACTAGAAGTCCTAAGTAAAATTTTCTTCATAACCTTGGCATGGGAAAGAACTAACCAAGAAGTGCAGAAGATTTTTTTTTAAAGGAGAGGAAGATCCATTTGGACCAGCTTCAAAAGGCCACATTTGTACGGGCTTCAAATGAGCCAGAGACCCATTTGCAAGGGTTTGTTAACAAGCAGATCACAGTTACAGAACATGTTTAACCTCATTCATAATAAAAGAAATACAAATAAAAACGTAAGTCATCTTTAACCTACCAGATGTAAAAAGGTTGATTTAAAAAGAACAAAACAAACTTTACTGTGAGCCAACAAGTCCCTCAGTATAGTCCTGGGGAGTCTAAACTGGTAAAGTATTAAGTTTTGTAGGAGTATTTAGCAGTATCTACCAATGTCACACATTCACTTTCACCCAGCAATTTCACCGCTAGTTTATTCTGAAGATAATACCAATCAAGGGCAAAGGCTATTTACCAAACTGATTGTTACCATACAAAACCAACTAAATATCTACAAATAAGGAACTGGTTAAGTAAATAATGCACATCCATACAAGGTAAAACTGCAGCTATTCAAAAGAATAATGTAGATTCAAGTCAATATGGACAGATCTCCAAGATATAATTAAGTAGAGAAAAATACAAACATATAATGCAGGATGAACGTCTCAGTATAAATTAAAAAGGTATTCATAGGGGTGCCTGGGTCTGCCTTCGGCTCAGGTCATGATTCCGGGGTCCTGGGATGGAGCCCCACATCGGGCTTCCTGCTCAGCGAGGAGCCTGCTTCTCCCTCTCCCTCTGCCTGCCACTCCCCCTGCTTGCACTCTTTCTCTTTGTCAAATAAATAAATCTTTTTTTAAAATGTATTCATATTTAAGTTGGTATATTGTAAAAATTTTTCTGAGGATATCCTCAAAATTGTTTACGATGACAGATGGATGGGCCTAGAAGCTGGAAATGAATAAGACTTACTTTTCATTTTATACTTTTTGGTTCTATTTATTTTATTATGTGAATTTATTACTTTCATTAAAAAAAAACCTTTGAAGATTATTCTTTAATTTTGGGTGATATCACAGTATTATACTTGTTCATTATTCTACCACCACACCCTAAGATTAGAGTCTAAAGATTGCAGGAGTTGCTATTTCATGTCATCTTTTCCCTTCACCCTTCTCTACAGACCTCTAGATCTTTTTTTTTTTTTTTTAAGATTTTATTTATTCATGAGTGAGAGAGAGAGAGAGAGGCAGAAGCTGGTTCCCTGCTGAGCAGGGAGCCCGATGCAGGACTCGATCCCAGGACCCTGGGATCATGACCTGAGCAGAAGGCAGACGCTTAATGACTGAGCCACCCAGGCACCCCAGACCTCTAGATCTTTATACTCATATCTTCTACTGGATTATAGAAGTAGGATCTACTAAGCATGAGGTTTTGTAGCACTTCTCATTTATTTCCTTCTTAAAACAATTCTGAAAATTGAAATATCTCACTTAAATTTGGTCTCAATTTATAACTATGGCTAGGACATCTACCAAATCACTTTACTAGTTTAAAAAAAGTTCAATCATGGATAACTATTCACAAGTGGAATCAGATGATCAATATCTCCCCAAAGAAAACAGATACAAAAATCCTCAAAATATTAGCAAGGGGCACCTGGCTGACACAGTCAGAAAAGCATGCTACTCTAGATCTCAGGGTTGTGAGTTCAAGCCCCACGTGGGGTGTAGAGATTAAATAAAACTTTAAAAATAATAAATAAAAATAAAATATTAACAAGTCAAATTCAACACTACATTAAAAGGCTCATACACCATGATCAAGTGGGATTTATTCCAGTGACTCAAGGATGGTTCAATAACCACAAATCAATTCAATATGATACACCAACATAAACAAAATGAAGGATAAAAATCACATGATCATCTCAATGGATGCAGAAAAAGCATTTGACAAAATTCAACATCCATTTTATAATAAAAACTCTCGGAGCACCTGGGTGGCTCAGTTGGTTAAGCGTCTCACTCTGGATTTCAGCTCAGGTCATGATGTCCAGATCCTGAGATGGAGCACCAAGTTGGGCTCCCCACTCAGCAGGGAGTCTGCTTGAGATTCCTCCCTCTCCCTCTGCCCCACCCCATGCTCAACACACGCTCTCTCACTCTCTAAAATAAATAAATCTTTAAAAAATAAAATAAAAACTCTCAACAAAGTGGAGGCAGAAAGAACATACCTCAGCATAATAAGGGCCATACATGACAAGCCCACAGAAAACATCATACTCAACAGTGAAAAGCTGAAAGCTTCTCCTCTAACAGGAACAAGACAAGAATGCCCACCATTGCCATGTTTATTCAACATAGTATTGAAAATCCTAGCCACAGTAATAGGCAAGAAAAAGAAAAGAAAAGGCATCCAATTAAGGAATAGGCATCCATTTAAGGAATAGGCATCCAATCAAGGAATAGGCATCCAATCAAGGAATAGGCATCCAATTAAGGAATAGGCATCCACGGGGTGCCTGGGTGGCTCAGTTGGTTAAGCAACTGCCTTCGGCTCAGGTCATGATCCTGGAGTCCCGGGATCGAGTCCCGCATCGGGCTCCCTACTCAGCAGGGAGTCTGCTTCTCCCTCTGACCCTCCCCGCTCTCATGCTCTATCTCATTCTCTCATATAAATAAATAAAATCTTAAAAAAAAAAAATAGGCATCCAAAACCATCAGTATTTACAGATGACATAATTCTATACATAGAAAACCCTAAAGACTCTACCAAAAAACTTAGAATAAATAAATTCACTGAAGTTGGAGGATACAAAACCAATATACAGAAATAATTTGCATTTCTATACACTAATAATGAACCATCAGAAAGAGAAATTAAGAAAACAATCCCAGGGGCGCCTGGGTGGCTCAGTCGTTAGGCGTCTGCCTTCGGCTCAGGTCATGATCTCAGGGTCCTGGGATCGAGCCCCGCATCGGGCTCCCTGCTCCGCGGGAAGCCTGCTTCTCCCTCTTCCACTCCCCCTGCTTGTGTTCCCTCTCTCGCTGTGTCTCTCTGTCAAATAAATAAAATCTTAAAGAAAAAAAAAAAAAGAAAACAATCCCACCTATGATGGCATCAAAAAGAAAAAATACCGTCCTCTTCCAGGGACGGCGTCCATAGGCATTCAGAATGGTCCAGCGTTTGACCTACCGTTGTAGGCTGTCCTAGAATACAGCCTCTAACAAAGCTAGGCTGTCCCGAACCCCTGGTAATAGAATTGTTTAACTTTATACCAAGAAGGCTGGGAAAGCACCAAAATCTGCATGTGGCGTGTGCCCAGGCCGACTTCGAGGAGTTCGTGCTGTGAGACCTAAAGTCCTTATGAGGTTGTCCAAAACGAAAAAACACGTCAGCAGGGCCTATGGTGGTTCCATGTGTGCTAAGTGTGTTCGTGACAGGATCAAGCATGCTTTCCTTATCGAGGAGCAGAAAATCGTTGTGAAAGTGTTGAAGGCCCAAGCACAGAGTCAGAAAGCTAAATAAAAAAATGCTTTTTTGAGTAATAAAAAAAAAATCAGAAAGCTTGGAAAAAAAAAAAGAAAGAAAAAGAAAAAATACCTAGGAATAAATTTAACTGGGGTGAGAAACACGTACGCTGAAAACTATAAAACACAGCTGAAAGACACTGAAGACACAAATAAATGGAAAGATATTCTGTGCTCACAGATGGGGATAAACTCATGGATTAGAATAATTAACATTGCTAAAATGTCCATACTACTCAAAGCAATCTACAAATTCAACGCAATCCCTATCAAAATTCCAATGGCATTTTTCACAGAACTAGAACAAATAATCCTAAAATTTGTATGTAATTACAAAACCCCCAAAATAACCAGAGCAATCTTGAGCAAAGCTGGAGGTATCACACGCCCTGATTTCCAACTATACTCCAAAGCTCTAGTAATCAAAATGGTATGGCACTGGCATAAAACAGATAGATCAAAGGAACAGAGTTAAGAGAGCCTAGAAATAAACCCATGCGTATATGGTCAATTAATCTATCACAAAGGAGGTAAAATATACAACGGGGAAAAGACAGTCTTCAACAAATGGTGCTGGGAAAACTGAACAGCCACATGCAAAAGAATGAAACTGGACCACTTTCTTACACTATACACAAAATTTAACTCAAAATGGATTAGAATTGAAAGTGAAACCATAAAACTAAAGAAAACAAAGGTGATAAGGCCCTTGACACAGCTTTTGGTGACATTGTTTTTGTTCTCACTCTAAATTTAGGCAATGGCAACAGAAGCAAAAATAAACAAATGGGGCTTTATCAAACTAAAAAGCTTCTGCACAGGGGCACCTGGGTGGCTCAGTCGGTTGAGTGTCTGCCTTCAGCTCAGGTCATGATCCCAGGGCCCTGGGATCCAGCCCTGCATCGGGCTCCCTGTCCAGTGGGGAGCCTGCTTCTCCCTCTCCCTCTGCCCCTCCCCCCCAGCTCATGCACGCATGCTCTCTCTCTCAAATAAATAAAATCTAAAAAGAAAATTATTTCCCCCCTCCATTGGCCCCCACCCTGGCACGAGAGTGTGAGCTCTCTCTCAAATAAATAAATCTTAAAAAAAAAAAAAAAAAAGGGGGGCAGGGACACCTGGGTGGCTCAGTCAGTTAAGCGTCTGCCTTGGGCTCAGGTCATGATCCCAGGGTACTGGGATCGGGTCCCACATTGGGCTCCCTGCTCGGCGGGAAGCCTGCTTCACCCTCTTCCACTCCCCCTGCTTGTGTTCCCTCTCTCGCTGTATCTCTCTCCGTCAAATAAATAAAATCTTTAAAAAAAAAAAAAAAAAGACAAGAAATAAATGTTGGAGAGGTTACAGAAAAAAGGGAACCCTTGTGTACAGTGGGAATGTAAATTGGTGCAGCTACTATAATGCTACAATAAGGCAGTATGGAAGTTCCTCAAAAAATTAAAAATAGAACTACAACATGATCCAGCTATTTCACTTCGGGGTATTTATCTGAAGAAAATGAAAATACAAATTTGAAAAGATATATGCATCCCTATGTTCACTGCAGCATTATTTACAATAGCCAAGATATGGAAACACTCTAAGTACCCATCAGTGGATGAATGGATAAGGAAGATCCTGTATATATACACAGTGGACTATTACTCCGCCATAAAAAAGAACAAAATCTTGCCATTTGCAACAACAGTGATGGACCTAGAGGGTATCACGCTAAGCAAAATAAATCACACAGAGAAAGACAAATATTGTATGATTTCAATTATATGTGGAATCTAAAAAACAAAACTCACAGATACAGGGGATACATAGGTGGTTATTAGAAAGGAAGGGGGTTGGAGGTGGGCTAAAGGGTAAAGGAGGTCAATCACATGGTGATGGATGGTAAATAGACTTATTGTAGCGATCACTTTGTAGTGTATACAAATACTGATTATAATACTATACATCTAAAACTAATATAATGTGATATTACCATTTTTCCCTCAATTTAAATAAACTGGGAAAAAAACCAGCCTAGTGTTTGAGATACATGGAATTTACAAAAGAGGGTTAACATAGTATACATAAGGCTAAACTCTGAGTAAAGGGAGGAAGGAAAACACCTAACATCTACTAACTGCTATGTGCTAAGCTTTTTAAATACATTATTTAGTCTAGCCTTACAATTCTAAGATAGTAAGAATGTCACTCCATTATATAGATAAACTAAGGAGCAAAGTAGGAAGTAAGAGAGAAAAAGTCCATTATTTGAGACCTACATTTATTGAGCTTGGTATGGAGGTAATGCTTCTATGGGGGATGTCCTAAAGAATCATATTTGAAGTTAAGAATCATGATGTGGGGGGCGCCTGGGTGGCTCAGTCGTTAAGCCTCTGCCTTTGGCTCAGGTCGTGATCCCAGGGTCCTGGGATGAAGCCCCACATCGGGCTCCCTGCTCAGCAGGAAGCCTGCTTCTCCCTCTCCCACTTCCCCTGCTTATGTTCCCTCTCTGTCAAATAAATAAAAAATCTAAAAAAAAAAAAAAAAAAAGAATCATGATGTGGGGCGCCTGGGTGGCTCAGCCGGTTGAGCATCTGCCTTCAGCTCAAGTCATAATTCCAGGGTCCTGGGATGGAACCTGCTCAGCGGAGAGCCTGTTTCTCCCCCTCCCTCTGCTGCTCCCCTTGCTTGTGCTCTCTCAAATAAAATCCTTAAAAAAAAAATTCATGATTCATGAATACCCAAGTGTTCACTGACAGATAAACAAAATGTGGTATATAATACATACATTAAAATAATTATTCAGCCTTAAAAAGTAAAATTTTGACACATGCTAAAACATGGATGAACCCTGAAAATATGTTTAAGTGGGGGTTCCTGGCTAGCTCAGTCGGAAGGGCATGCTTCTCTTGATCTCGGGACCATGAGTTTGAGCCCCATGCTGGGTGTAGAGATTACTTAAATAAACTTTAAAAAGGGGCACCTGGATGGCTCAGTTGAATGCCCAGCTCTGGATTTTGGCTTGAGCAGTGATCTCAGGGCTGGAGACCTGTGTTTTGGGGGGTTGGGGGGGTGCTCTGCTTAGCGGGGAGTCTGATTGTCCCTCTCCCTCTGCTCCTCCCCGCTTCCAACCCTGCTCATGCTCTAAAATAAATAAAATCTTTAAAAAAAAAATACATCTTCAAAAGTCTTAAAAAAAATAAACTTAAAAAAATATGTTAAATGAAAAAAGCCAGACACAAAAAGACAAACACTGTATGATTCCATTTATATAAGTACCAACAACAGTCAAATACATAGAGAAAATAGAATAATAGTTGCCAGGGGCTCAGGGCAAGGCGGAATGGAGTAGAGTTTCAGTTTGGGAAGATGAAAAAGTTCTGGAAATGGATGATTGTGTTGTTTGCACAATACTGTTAATGTAATTGATGTAATTAATGCCACTGAATGCCCGAAAAGGGTTAAAATGGTAAACTTTATGTTATGCATATTTTACCCCCCGCCCCCCCCCCCACGAAAGAATCATGATGAACGTACTTTGGTTTAGAATGTTCTTCAAGCCTTTAGCAAATAAAACCTAACTTTATACTGGCCATTAGGAATTAAATGTAAAAATATTCTGGTTGCTAGGATTACTGAATTGTTCCATTAACAAGATAAAGCAGTAGAGTCAGTAATAATTGGGATTCCACGTTCCTAGAACAAGGTTTAGGAATAGGGCCAGGAAAAATAAGCCTATTCTCTTCTGACAGAATGGTCTTGGGGAAAAAAACAAAACAAAACAGGAAAACAAGGAAAAGCAGAGCCCACTTCTGAGAAGACTCAGGGGCAGTGGTTCTCAAAGTATGGTCCCTGTGGACCCTTCCAGATAGTCTGCAACCTCAAACATTATTTTCATAATAATACAGAGATATTATTGGTCTTTTGGTGTTAACACTTGCACTAATGGTACAAAAGCAGTAAAGAAATCAAGGCAGGGGCACCAAACTCTTAAGTCATGGTTTTCTTCACCACCATGTACTCTAAATGGAGGGGGAGGGGGCATTTTTACTTAAAAATGCCCTTGAGGAAGCAATAAAATTACAAATTTTTATCAAATCTCAACCAATGAGTATACATCTTTTTAACTGTGTGAAGACATAGAAAGTACACATAAAGCACTTCTGTTGCACACCAAAGTGTGATGGGATCGTAAAGAAAACCACTAATGCAGCTGTTTGAACTACAAGCCCAACCAGACTTATTCAGAATTCAGACTTGGGTATTTGGCAAACGTATTCTCCAAAATATATACAGTGAAGGGGCGCCTGGGTGGCTCAGTCGTTAAGCGTCTGCCTTCGGCTCAGGTCATGATCCCAGGGTCCTGGGATCGAGCCCCGCATCGGGCTCCCTGCTCCGCAGGAAGCCTGCTTCCCCCTCTCCTACTCCCCCTGCTTGTGTTCCCTCTCTTGCTGTATCTGTCAAATTAAAAAAAAAAAAAAAAAAAAAAAAAATATATATATATATATATATATATATATATATAGTGAAGTGAGCCTGTTACTTCAAGGCAAACAACAGATAGTATTTGTTGCCAATGATAAAATTTGAGTTTTTAAGCAAAATTTAGAATTTTTTAAAAACTATCTGCTACCATGAGTTTGAGAGCTTCCCAATACTTAGGACTTTTCTGTACAACATAGGAACTACAGTGAATAATATAATAACACTGTATGGTGATATATGGAGACTATACTTATGGTAGTAAGCACTGGGTAAAGAATTGTTAAATCACTATGCTGTACACCTGAACTAATAATATTGTTAAGGAAAAAAAACTCTCCTGATGACATCAGTAGTGATACTAACATTATTTTGATATTATACAGCAAAATGTGTCAACATTTGGAAGATTGATACAATTTGGTAAACCAATACTTTCCAAATGACTAACAGATGATATTACAAAATGATACATGGGGAAAAGAACATCCATTCAAAGTGCAAAACAGACCATTAGATTTTAATATGACAGTACTAAAAGTTCAGTAAAGTTTCAGATCCCACATTGGCAACTAACCTGCAAGAACTACTACTTGCCAAGTTTTGGTGTAATATCAAAGAATTTCCACAACTGTCTAAAAAAGCTATTAAAACACTCCTCCCTGCTCCAACTACATACATGTGTAAGGCCAGACTGTCTTTGTATACTTCAACTACAATGGCATATTGTCATCAACTGAATCCAGAAGCAGGTTTGAGAATTCAGCTGTCTATTAAGCCATTCATTAAAGAAACCTGCAAAAACATAAAATAATGCCACTCTTCTTACCTAAAAAAAAAAAATCAAGACATCTTGATTTTTTTTTTAATTCCCTTTATTTATTTCACCCATTCCCCACCCATCTCCCCTGTGGCAACCACCAGTTTGTTCTCTGTATTTAGGAGTCTGTTATTTTGGAAAATCAGTATTTAATTTTCAAAAACCATTGTGCCAATATGTGGCAGGCAGCTTCTGACATGGCCCCAATGACCCCAGTGATCCTCCTGGTATTCACAACCTTGTATATTCCCCTCCCCTTGAATGCAGGCTAGACCTAGTGACTGACTTCTAATGAAGACAGAATCTGGCAAAAGTGAGGGGCTGTCTCCTCTATGGTCATGTGACAAAAGAATGCAACTTCCTTCTCTCTTCTGCTGACAGTCTTGCTCATTCTGATGAAGCCAGCAGCTATGTTGTGAGATGCCTATGGAAAGGCCCATGTAGCAAGGAACCAAGGGCACCCTTGGAGCCAACAGCTCATAAGGAATTGAATCCTGCCAATAACCACATGAGTGAGCTAGGAAGTGGATCCATCCCCATCAAGCCTTCAGATGACTGCAGTCCATGAGACCCTGAAGCAGAGAACCCAACTAAGCCACACCCAGATTCCTGACCTATAGAAAGAGTGAGATCATAAACGTTGTTTCAAGCACTAAGTTTTGGGGTGATTTGTTACACAGCAATAGATAATTAGTACGAGTTCATTTTAAATGAATAATTTAAAATTTGTTTTAATTTCTAATATGGGAAATATTAGATATAACCCACAAAAACATAGTTAAAAATTATGCAAAAAGATCCTGAAACCAAAATGTTTCAGAACTGCTGTCCTGGTTGTGGTGGAACAGGAACAGAGACACTAGAAGGCCAACACACTCAAACCATGGTCTGAGAGGGTTCCTTATCTTGGTACCCTTAACCAAGCCATCTCTAGGGAATACGGCCCTGGTACCAAGTACAAAGACGGAGCCAGAAGTGCCATTTCCTCTGGTTCATTCAGAAGCCTCTCCAACAGTACTTGATATACTTCCTCATTTAATCCTCAGAACTACCTTATAGGCAGGAATGATGAACAAACCGTCTCACTGATATAATTTAAAGTAGTTTGTCCTCGGTCATGAACATAAGGGCTTGGAAAGCAGAGACTGAATTCTTAGCTTTCTCTGTATCATTCCAGAGAATACGTACTTCCAAGGTTATGTTAAAAATAAATGTGGTGGTGGTCACGAAACTCTGAGTACACTAAAAACCACTGAACTGTACACTTTAAGTGGGTGAATTGTATGGTATGTGAATTATACCTCAATAAAGCTGTTAACCAAAAACATAAATTAATACATGAGTAAAACCAGAGCAATGACAGAGTTCTGAGGAGGGATATAAACTGGAGGCAATAAGTTCTAGGAGTTGTCCCAACTCCTAACTTTTGGCAGCAAAAGGCTGCCAACGATCTGTCGCAATATGTTTTGAGCACAGGAGCACACAGAGGCATTAATAGGTAAATGAGGAAAAAAGAGGGAAACCAGCACTGAAGTTAGGATGAGGGAACCGGATTTCCCCCACTGGTGAAGAAGCCAAGAAATGAGCAAAGAGGTCCGGAAAAGGTCTAGTTGGGACTCAGTTTCTTTAGCCTTATGATCTCTCTTGTAGTAGTAAATAGACACTACTAACATCTGTGGTAGGTGCTAACATCTGTATTAGACTATGCACATCATTTGCCTTTTAAAACAAGGATGATGGCATTAGATTTCGCATTTAATTTCTGACTATTTTATAAAAATAAAGGGTGCTGGACTCCATGACTTGCAGAATCATTTCTAGCTCTAAAACTGTAATTCAATGATAATCTGCAAACTGAAAGATACCTGCAGCATTAGCCTAAATACCTATCTAGGCAGCAAAAATATCAGGAAACCCCAAAATTTCAATGCCCAAAGCTGCTGAAATATGCTTGGGCCTGACCTATTTTGCAGAGGGGCAGGGCCTGGGTCACACAGTATCTTCAAGCCACAGACTCCTGAGATGTAAAATGGTCTTCAGGGTGCCTGGGTGGCTCAGTCGTTAAGCGACTGCCTTCGGCTCAGGTCATGATCCCAGGGTCCTGGGATCAAGGCCCGCATCAGGCCCCCTGCTCGGTGGGAGGCCTGCTTCTCCCTCTCCCACTCCCCCCTGCTTGTGTTCCCTCTCTTGCGGTCTCTCTGTCAAATAAATAAAATCTTTAAAAAAAAAAAAAAAGATGCAAAGTGGTCTTCTACTTTTATGGGTTACCTAAATGGAACAACCCGTCCTATTTTTTTTTTTTTTAAGATTTTATTTATTTATTTGAGAGAGAGAGAATGAGAGACAGAGAACATGAGAAGGAGGAAGGTCAGAGGGAGAAGCAGACTCCCTGCTGAGCAGTGAGCCCGATGCGGGACTCGATCCCGGGACTCCAGGATCATGACCTGAGCCGAAGGCAGTCGCTTAACCAACTGAGCCACCCAGGCGCCCAAACCCGTCCCAATTTTATGAAGTCACACTTCACCAGCTCCACGTGGACCAACCATGATGTACCTCTGAACATCAAGCTTTCTCTTTTTCCTTGTCCTACTTACCCAGACCACTTTAGCTCTTTGTTAACACTGTGTTGTGTGGACTTTAAGACAGGTTTTTACAAAAAGGTCCCTCTAAACCCTCTTTCAATTTATCCAAATTACACTTGGAGGTACTTTTGCAGAGAGTTAAAGTACAGCATACCTCCTAAATCATTTACCTTAAGGTTGACGTAAAGCCTCAGTGAAACAAAAGGAATGAAACCTGTAAGGGTCCAAATTCCCCTCAAAACTTCCCAGATCATAATAGCTTTTCTATACCCCCAGTGATCCAACCCACCCTTCACAATTTCTTCTCATTTAACAAAAAATGATTACTCTTTTGACCCACCACCGAGTTTAGCTTACATTCAACAAGGAGCATGTTTTTATTCACTATTCTCAAGAAATGTGTTGGGGCGCCTGGGTGGCTCAGTCGTTAAGCGTCTGCCTTCGGCTCAGGTCATGGTCCCAGGGTCCTGGGATCGAGCCCCGCATTGGGCTCCCTGCTCAGCAGGAAGCCTGCTTCTCCCTCTCCCACTCCCCCTGCTTGTGTTCCCTCTCTCGCTGTGTCTCTCTCTGTCAAATAAATAAAATCTTTAAAAAAAAAAAAAAAAAAAAAAGAAATGTGTTAAGAGAGCACAAGACATATGGCACATGGGTGACAACTTTTGGAACCCAAAAAGTCTGACCTTCAAACATACCACTTACTGCCTCCTATGCAGCCATGAGGGAGGTCAACCTCTCAGTTTTCTTATCTGTAAACTAGGGATACACATTATCTACCTTCTAGAGTTGTAAGATTAGATATAATCAAAATAAACTGTAGCATGCAAAACTGTTATAATAATATCTGAATAAGGATGCATTTGCAAATTATGCAAAATGCCTATATTCTGACTTTTAATATGGCCCAAATCATAAAACACTTAGCAAAATGTGCTTCTAAGCTACTGGCACATCTTCCTTGCCAAACCATTCTACACTGACCTTTCTGAAAGTAGGGAAAGAAAAAAAGTGGAGAAGTGCTGTAGTATGGCAGACTACAGAGCGTGAAATGGGGGATAATGGGGGTCGTTCTGGGGGATATTTTGGAAAGGTAACACAGAATGCAAATCAACACCCTGAGCAATAAATGCTAAGGAAATTATTTTGATAGCACAGGAGGACAACACTGGTTATTTTATATGTCCTTTCCATCAAGTAATAAAATTTAAGTAGTTCTAAGTACCAAGAGAGTTTCAACTAGGAAATGAATTGAATCATAAAAATATACTCTCAGGGTTCAAATCCTTAAAGGGTCACCTGACCCATTTTTATTTTCTTCTGGAAATGCTCCACTTGGGAAAAATTTAAACATAGCTAATTCTCAGTGTTAATACTACATTAAACTTGTACATTATTTTATACATTTAAAATAGTCACATCTGTTATATTAACTAAAAGTTACTGATAAGCAGATTAGAACCAAACCAAAAGGAACTGAAGGAGGGGGAAGGGGGAGAGTAGGGGAGGAAAAGGCAAAGGAATTTCTTTGGGATATTAGATTAAAATTTCCTAGGTAAGCAGAAACTGTCCATGCAGTAGGGTACATCGGTTGCACAATTATGTATCAACTCTAGGCCAACTTCATCAACTCTGAGCTATGTCATTTAAGCAAGTTTTCTGTTATTTGACTCAGACTCAGATGTCGTATCTATCCACCTGGGAAGATCACCTACTCTGCAAAGGTAAGTAGATATTAGAATGGAAGCACATTTTAAGTGCTTAGCACATTGCAGGAAACAGAGAGGTCTCAAATTTCTTTCCTTTGAAAGAGAGCTCTCTGTAAAGTGTAAAATGTGAACAGCATATTATTAAAAAATCTATTATAGTGAATCCTTCTGTAAAGAATCCCATATACAAGCAAATCACACACACCTGGTTTTATGGCATCTAGATTTGACATATACATTCCTACATAAAACTTCTCTAGTCAACTGGATGAACCTAGAGGGCACTATGGTAAGAAAAGTCAGAGAAAGACAAATACCATGACTTCATTTGTATGTGGAATCTTAAAAAACCAGAACAAATAAACAAAAAGAACAAACAGACCCATAAATAGAGAACTGATGGCTGTCAGAGGGGAAGGTGGTGGGAGGATGGGCAAAATGGGTGAAGGGGAGTGACAGGTACAGGCTTCCAGTTATAGAATGAATAAGCCACAGGAATAAAAGGTACAGCACAGGGAATATAGTCAAAGGTATTGTAACAGCACTATATGGTGACAGATGGTAGCTACACTTGTGGTAAATGCATAATTCACCACATTGTATAGACTTGTTGAATCACTATGTTGTATACCCAAAACTAATGTAACCTTACGTGTCAACTATACTTCAGTTACAAAAAAAAAAAAAACTTCTTGGGGCGCCTGGGTGGCTCAGTCAGTTAAGTGTCCAACTCTTCCTATCAGCTCAGGTCTTGATCTCAGGGTCGTGAGTTCAAGTCCCACTCTGGGCTCCACGCTGGACATGGAGCCTACTTAAAAACAAAAACAAAACAACACAAAGACAAACAAACAAAAAAAACAAAAGAAAAACCACTTCTCTAGAGGCGCCTGGGTGGCTCAGCTGTTAAGCGTCTGCCTTCAGCTCAGGTCATGATCCCAGGGTCCTGGGATGGAGCCCCACATCAGGCTCCCTGCTCCGCGGGAAGCCTGCTTCTCCCTCTCCCACTCCCCCTGCTTGTGTTCCCTCTCTCGCTGTGTCTCTCTCTGTCAAATAAATAAAATCTTAAAAAAAAAAAAAAAAAACACTTCTCTAGTCAAAAACAACATAAATGACACACATAACATACAAACCACCTTCCAGTAATATAGCATATAAATATGGCATATTATGATCTAAAAACATGGAATTACTAAAGGAATGTGCTATATATCTGGTCTACTCTCATTACTGCTTTGCCTCTTTGGTTCCCCTTGAAAATGAAATTGACCAAAGTTTGAAAATAGACAACAATGTTGTAAAGAGAAGGTCACTTTATTATTTAGTCTCTGTGCCAGAAGAGTGGAGATTCAAATCCACAAATGGGGAGAAAAACAAGATAATGAAATGGTTTCTTCCTACCCCATACTCTTGCCACATCCTGACTGGACTTCTCATTTTACCTATCATAGAGAGATTCTGGGAAGAGAGAAAACTACAAAGGCTTGGTAGATAGATTTACAAAATTAATAGCACCCTAAAAGCAAGAGAAATGGATTTTTCATATATTCTCCCTACCAGATCAAGTAAAATTCTACATGCCTGGCACTGTGCTGAACGCTTCTCATCAACTCTTATTCTTCACAACAATCCTATGTGGTAGGTGTTAGCATCATCGCCACTTTACAGATGATGCAACTGAGGTTCAGAAAGATTGAGAAACTCACCCAAGGTTGCACAGCTAGTAAAGCAAGTGGCAGAGAGCCAAGAGTCTTGACTCCAAAATCCATACTATTCACCCACTAGTATACTACTTATTACCATAGTCTAGATGAAAGGGTATTGGTTTTTAGACTTGGCTTCACCCCTTGGGCAAATCACTTGACCTTGCTGAGCAGTTTGTCATCTGTAAATGAGGGCAATGATAATTCCTCCAGACTTCTCCATAGCATCCAGTGATGCTAAAGAGTTAACAAAAGGGCACCTGGCAGCTCACCTTTGGCTCAGGTCACCATCCCAGGGTCCTGGGATCCAGCCCCGCATCGGGCCCCCTGCTCAGCAGGAGGCCTGCTTCTCCCTCCCCCACTCCCCCTGCTTGTGTTCCCTCTCTCTGTCAGATAAATAAAATCTTTTAAAAAATAAAAAATAAATAGCCAACAAAAGTGCAAATATGCTGTAAAAATTATGGGGCACGATGTAAATGTAAGATTTTGTTAATCTGAGCCTTGGTTACGTATCTTTATCCTTCCAAATGGTTTACTGACCTAAAAATAAGTTGTTTTTTTTTTTTTTTAAGAGTTTATTTGTTTGAGAGAGAGACAGAGATAGCGACAGAGATAGCAAGAGAGAGAGCACGAGCAGGGAGAGTAGGAGAGGGAGAAGCAGGCTCCCCACTGAGCAGGGAGCCCAATATGGGATTCCATCCCAGGACCCGGTGATCATGACCCGAGCCGAAGGCAGATGCCCAACCGAGACTGAGCCACCCAGGCGCCCCTATAAATAAGTTTAACAGTAGGTTCAATCATTTTTAACATTCCCCATCAAAAATCTATTATTAAAAACCAAAACAAACCTACCTTAGACATTCTGGAAAAGGCAAAACAATACAGATAGTAAAAAGATCAGTGGCTACCAATGGTTCAGGGGAATGGAAGGAGGGATAAATAGGGGATTTTCAGGGCAGTGAAAACTATTCCGTAGGAACTGTAATGGTGGATGCAGGTCACTATACATTTGTCAAAACTCTTAAAATGTAAAACACCAAGAATGAACCCCAATGCAAATTACGGACTTTTGTTAATGGCAATGTATCAATACTGGCTCATCAATTCTAACAAATGCACCACACTAATGGAAGATATAAATAATAGGAGAAACGATGTGTGTGAGGGAATATATGGGAACTCTGTAATTGATGCTCAATTTTTCTGTAACCTAAAACTGCTCAAAAACCAGTGTCTATTAATTTTTTTAAAAATTCAATCTCCTAAAACAAACTCTACACAGAAATTTACAGAGTAATGACTTTTTTTTTTTTTTAAGATTTTATTTATTTATTTGACAGAGAGAGAGGGAGAGAGCACAAGCAGAGGGAGCGGCAGGCAGAGGGAGAGGGAGGGAGAAGCAGGCTCCTCGCTGAGCGGGGCACCCGATGTGGGGCTGGATCCCAGGACTCTGGGATCATGACCTGAGCCAAAGGCAGACGCCTAACGACTGAGCCACCCACGCGCCCCATGACCTTGGTGTTCTAAAAAATGCCTGGAATACCTGACAATGTATATCCCATCCTTTTAGACCAATGTTGTCCAACAGAATTTTATGCAATGATGGAAATATTTTGGATCTTCTCTAACACAGTAGCCACTAGCCACCTTGGCTACTGAACACTTGAAATGTGGCTAGTATGAGAGAGAATGGAATGTTTATTTTTATTA
The DNA here is from genome assembly GCF_011800145.1 of Mirounga leonina. NCBI lineage: Eukaryota > Metazoa > Chordata > Mammalia > Carnivora > Phocidae > Mirounga > Mirounga leonina. Next base: position 2,733,328 of record NW_023270158.1, on the reverse strand, counting down.
TTTTTTTAAGATTTTATTTATTTATTTGAGAGAGAGAGAAAGAGAGAGAGCTAGAGAGAGCAGAAGTAGGGTGAAAGGCAGAGGGCAGAAGGGCTGAGCGGGGAAGCCTGATGTGGGGCTCGGCCCCCAGCCGAAGGCAGACGCTTAACTGACTGAGCCACCCAGGCGCCCCTTATTTAATTTAAATTAACATTTAAACAGCCACATGCAGCTAGTGGCTATCATATCAGCACAGTTTTAGACAATTCAAGAGACCCTTAGAAATGTACTAAAAGGGCTCAGTCGGTTAAGCGTCTGCCTTCGGCTCAGGTCGTGATCCCGGGGTCCTGGGATCGAGCCCCACGTTGGGCTCCTTGCTCAGCAGGGAGTCTGCTTCTCCCTCTACCCTTCCCCCCTGCTCACGTGCTCTCTCTAATAAATAAATAAAATCTTTTTTTTTTTTAAAGATTTTATTTATTTATCTGAGACAGAGAGAATGAGAGAGACAGAGAGCACATGAGAGGGGGGAGGGTCAGAGGGAGAAGCAGGCTCCCTGCCAAGCAGGGAGCCCGATGCGGGACTCGATCCTGGGACTCCAGGATCATGACCTGAGCCGAAGGCAGTCGCTTAACCAACTGAGCCACCCAGGCGCCCAATAAATAAAATCTTAAAAATAAAAAAAGAAATGTACTATAATATTAACCTTAGAAGAAGAGTTACCTTAAGAGACCATTCAAATGGATGTAGTTATGAAACAATGCCACAATTAACTGAGCTGGCAAAGAATGACTAAGTAGATGGTTCAAACAATTAGGAGCCAATAAAGCCCATCTCCAGTTGTTTTTCCCTTTAAGTCAGTGACTAAACAGTCACTCTTCTTTAATTCCCTCAATATTTTCAAAACATTCCAATTAGTTAAACATCATTTCTGCTTCCTGAAAAAATACAGTACAAGTCAAGTTAGAATTCGGAATATTCTTTCAAGTTGGTAACCCAGAGGAAATAAAAAAATTAGGGGTCATAAAGAAATAAGTGCGTTTTGCAGACACAAGATAGTCACCCAATTTTTTAAAATGAAAATTCAAAAACTAATATTTAACCATGTATTTCAATTCCAGGTCATAGTCAATTGAAAATCAAAAGGAAAAAAGATGCCCAGAAAAACATGAGCAAAGAAAAAAGGTACAGGAGATAAAACAAAACTGAGACAGTACAGACACATATGACTATTCATATCCACCTGTTACCCAGAGTGCTGCCTCAAAGGGTCACTACCTCTTATCTCAGTCGTTTAAAATGCTAGTTGATTAAACCTCAGTTCCTAATTCAGACTTTTGGTCCTTATCCTAGTGACATAAACGGGAACTTATGTCCTCAATTGCAATGGCTTTCTATCAGAGTCCTCCCCTGGGGGATCTATGAAATCAAACACTGAGATTGGCTCCCCACCCTCAGGGAATAAATAAGTGTCCAAAGTGACAGTTTTGAAACTCTAGAGTACATTCGGTCCACAGCTTCTTTTTCAGTCCTTCAAGTACTGGATCTTTATTTTAGAGTACAAAGAAAGAAGGAGAGGTAACTGAATAGTAGTAACACCCTTATGCAGGGAGATATGAAAATACCCGATCTTAGAAACAGGCCCCTAGCTCCCTGCTCCGCAGGGGGCCTGCTTCTCCCTCTCCCACTCCCCCTGCTTGTGTTCCCTCTCTCGCTGTGTCTCTCTCTGTCAAATAAATAAAATCTTAAAAAAAAAAAAAAAAAGCCCCTAAAAGCCAATTCTTGACACTTTGCTCAGATGTAAACCAAACCTTTGTTCTCCTTTTTCAAGCTCATAAATCTCATAAGAAAAATATTATTTCGTAATTTCACACAGGAGTGATTTTTGAGAGTATTCAAATGCATAATTAAGTAATATTAAATACCGGAGTGATCAAGCAGGCCGTCCAACAAGTTGAACGTTTCAATAAGTTCCACTGTAAGGAAAAAGAGACGGGGTTCCCACCTTTCCAGCGCCTTTCCCCGCGGATTTCCATTCTTGGGCCCTGAAAGCCCTGTACCCCATTTGTTGTGCAATCTTTTTCGAACTCCACCCACTGACTCCAGAACAAGTGGAATTCTCCCATTCAGAAGGTCTCGATTTTCCTGTATCCAGGGAGACACTGAAAACTCCTTGACGTGAGTCAAGTAAGGCAAGGGGAACGGTCCAGCCTGTCTCCCAGATTGAGAGAGACCAAAGGCCAGGGTGGGGGAGGCGCTCAAGTTTCCGCTCACCCAAAAAAAAGAAAGGAAAGGAGGGTAAATAAAGAAAGCAAGAAAGGGGAGGGAGGGCTAAATGGGAAGACCGGCTATCATGCGATGCTGCCCCCAACCCTGCGGGACCCAAGTGCACCAGCATCGTCTTCCCATTGCCGGTCCCACGTGTAGTCAGGCCAGTGGTGCCCAGAGACGAGCCCTGGGGCCCGGGAGCCGAATGGCCCCTCCAGCCCCGCGGCGTTCGCCCGCCCGCGCAGTGGCGGGGAGCGCAGGGGGGCGGGGGAAGGGGGGCGCAGTGCAACCCCGGCTCCCGCGCGGTTATCTTACTGCGCAACAGCCTCGCCCGCGCCGCCCGGGCGCACCCCGCAGCGCGCCCTGCGCACCTGCCCGGCAAGAGGAGGGCCAGTCCCTGACCCAGGTAGCTCTCCGACGGCGGCGCCCGGCGCCGGGGGCACTAGAAGCACGGAGAGCACCGGGAGCACGGAGAGCACGCCGAGGGCGGGGGCTAGGAGAAGGAACACCTGGCGCCCGGGGTTCCTTGGCGCCGGCCGCACGTGGCTGTCACACCTGGCGCGCCCCCGCCTCGCACCCCTTCCCCCTCACACCAGGCTGCGCCCCCTGCCCTCTCCCCACCTCTGCCGCGCGCCCCAAAACCCCAACCTTCGCTCCCTCCTACCCCATCGATCCCAGTCCCAAATCCTCCCCCACCTGCTCCCACTGTCGTCACCCCCGGGAAGGAAAAAGGCCGGATGTTCGTCCCGTGGCTAAAGGTAACCGGAGAGAGTGAAGATGTGTACCCCGAAAAATCTCGCCTGGGTATTCCCCCGGCCGTACAACAACGCGGACTCCTCCCAGACTGACCTTTTGCCGCGGGCTGCGTCGCCGTCCGCCCCGTCCGGCCTCAATAGCCTCTTCGGCGCCGCCGCCTCTTCCCCGCGCTGCCTCCTCTACCCGCGTCGCCATGAGGTGACGGCAGCAGCCAAACAAGCGGCCCGACAAGGGGCACGGAATCTTTCAGGGCCCCCGCGCCCCGCCCCTGAACCCCCACGGCCAATCGCCGCATGAACGGCTTCCCACGTGACCGGAGGAGGTTGGCCCCCCGAGGGGATGGAGCGGGATGTGGGTGGGGAACATTGAAGTCTGGGCTGGGCTTCTGCGGGGCCGAAGGGCGAACACAGGCCGCGCGAGTCTGCGCAGACAGGGAAAAAGAAATCTGAAGCGGACCACAAGTCCCAGCAGGCTGCGCGGCCACGGCTCACCGGCCCAGCTCAGGATTGGAGCGTAAGGCGGCGTTCTGAAACGGGGAGTGTCCCCTGGGTTGCGCGTGCAGCCTATTGGGACTTGTAGTTTTCTGGAAGCGATGTACCAGTACCGGAAGGTACTCTTAATTATCCTGAGGGAAAAGTTTAGAAATATTCCAGTGTTTGGGAGGGAGCAGGAGTGGGGACATGTTGTTGTGTTTTTGTTTCTGTTGCTCCTCTTCGGAATTGAGCCCAAATGATTAGGGATAAGGGGAAATCATGACTTTCAAGGCGGCAGAGATGTAATGGCTTTCAGAATTTCTGGCTGGGACACCTGTCCCGAGTCCTAATCATCCACCAGAGCTCTCAGCACCATTTACTTGTCCTGAGCTCCTGCGGGGTGGGGGCTGCGTCCTATTCACCTTGGCTGAATCGCCCGGTCTTCTAGCACAGCTCTCCACACTTAGTCGGCGCTTAATACATGTTGAATGTATCCTGTTTTCTCCGCTAGTCCTTTCGTTGCTGAAATTTTTTTTTTATTATGTTATGTTAATCACCATACATCATTAGTTTTTGGGGTTTTTTTTTTTAAGATTTTTTTTTATTTATTTATTTGCGAGAGAGAGAATGAGAGACAGAGAGCATGAGAGGGAGGAGGGTCAGAGGGAGAAGCAGGCTCCCCGCCGAGCCGGGAGCCCGATGCGGGACTCGATCCCGGGACTCCAGGATCATGACCTGAGCCGAAGGCTGTCGCTTAACCAACTGAGCCACCCAGGCGCCCACATCATTAGTTTTTGATGTAGTGTTCCTCGTTACTGAAATTTTAAAACAAATTAGGTTTGCTGAATCGATTTCTTTTTTCTTGACAGGATTGGGGCCGGGGTACAGTTTTGCTCAGGAATATTCCGTTTCCATCTGATGGAACCAGATCTCTAATGACGAGCCTCTGAAAGTCACGGACCCTCATGAAATTCTGATATATTAAATAACTCATTATGAAATTTTGCGTGACTTCTTTACCATTTTTTATTAAAGTTGAATACAAGACAGTGGTAGCAGATGCTAAAAATGTAATAATATACATGAGAGTAAATTTCAATATTGTGGAAATTCCATCTATCAATTTTAATTATTTCTGTAAATTTGGGGAAAGTAGCAGTATTTTATCTCATGGGCAGCACACCTCAGTCCAGCTTTGAGATTTCAAAACTAGAGCAGTAGATAATGAACCCATAGCCAGATTCTATATAAAGTTGATGGTCTCGGCCACCATGCCTCACCTTTTTTTTTTTTTTTTAAGATTTTATTCGTTTATTTGAGAGAGAGAGAATACAAGAGCGGGGAGGGTCAGAAGGAGAAGCAGACTCCTCGCTGAGCGGGGAGCCCAATGCGGGGCTTGATTCCGGGACCCTGGGATCATGACCTGAGCTGAAGGCAGCTGCCCAACCGACTGAGCCACCCAGGTGCCCCATGCTTCACCTTCTTAAAGGTAAAATTCCCAGCAAGATGCATAATAAATGTAGGGGTAATGCTTTTTCTAACCTGTTCAGGGAGCTGAGTGTCAAAATGCACAGTAGTTAAATAATGGCACAATTGAACACCATGCAATTACTAAGAATGATAAACATTGTTTTAATTTGACCTAGAAAACATACATAGCATGGTGAGCTTTAAAAGAAAAAATTCCAGGGGCACCTGCCTGGCTCAGTCGGTAGAGCATGTGTCTCTTGGTCTCTGGGTTGTGAATTCAAGTCCCATGTTGGGTGTAGAGCCTACTTAAAAAAAAAAAATCCATTTGGGAGGGGGTAGGGGATGGACAAAAGGGGTGAAGGAGAGTGGGAGATAAAGGCTTCTGGTCAGGGAATGAATAAGTCACAGAGATAAAAGGTACAGCATAGGGACTATAGTCAATGATACTGTAATAGCCTCGTATGGTGACAGATGGGAGCTACACTTGCAGTGAGCACAGCATACTGTATAGTGTTGTTGTCAAACCACTGTGTTGTACACCTGAAACTGATATAACATTGTGGGTCAATGATACTTCAATTAAAAAAAAGCCATTTATATAGAATTGCCCGTTTGTTTATAAAGAGATACGTAGAAGGATATTAATCAAAATGTTAATAATGTGTTTCCCTGGGTGGTGAGATTTGGGAGTATTTTTACTTCATGATTTTCTGTGTTGTTTAATTATGTATGGAAAAAAGTCAGTAGTTATCTTTATTACAAAAACAAAAGAACTATGTAAGTGATGTCAGATCTTAAAAGATGAAAAATAATTGTATTTATTTTATTTATACATGGTCTTATTTCCAAAGGGATTTGGGTATATGTGTGTATGTAGGGTGAAAGATCTATATCATGCTATTCATTCATTCCTATGTATATATGGGCGGGAATGAGGAGAAAGTGAATATGAAAGAAGGATGGGAAAAATAAGATGAAGTCATGGGTGAGCTGAATCCATAAAACACATGCCTTGAGGTCTTGTACACAAGCTGGAGGTGAACCAAATTTTTATTTTGTGCTTCTTGACAGCTGAGAAAAGAGGAAAACACAATTTACAGAGTGATTCACAATACTGTAAAATAATAAAGTGGTTGCTCAAGAGAAACATAGCTATTACTGCTCCTGAGAGAAATATGAATTTTAGAGGTCCTATAACATCTTTAATGTAGGCAATGGTGGTTTTAAAATCTGTCCACAAGTTCGCTGATGCTCCTTCCTCCAAAAGGTGGAGTATGATTCCCCTCCTCTAGGGTATGGGTCAGCCTTAGTGGTTGGCTTCTAAGGAATATAGCATAACAGAAGTGATGCACAGTTTCCAACACTGGTCAGAGAAAGAATAGTTTCTGCCTTGTCCTCTAGGTCTTGGATCATTCTCTTTTTCCTTGGGTCAGACTAACCTGATTTTTTTTATATACCCATTCTTTGTTTAGATTTTTGTCATAAATGTCTTCAAAGAGGTCTCTGTCAAGACTTAGTCCAAAGCTCTATAAAGCACTTTGCTTATCTCTGCTGGGATCCATTGTTAGGGTTATATTTTAGGTTTGCGAGGGCTATCATTTTTTTTTATTTCGTGAGTCTTGAAAAGGCACCCCATGTTCTGTCTTCATTAATTATTCTCACATTTGCTCAAGGAATTGTCATCTGTTAAGAGCTGTGCCTGCCAAGAAGGTGAAGGTCCCAAGATAAACAGTTCCTCCTCGTTGGGTAGGGAGTATTCTCCCCAGGCTCCCTAAGGGCTCTGCAAATAACCTGAATATGGGCCCATTTATTCAGATGTTTATTAAGCAGCCATGTATCTGAGGCACAAAACAGTTTTTATGAATATTAAGTTCAGTGATGTCCCAGCTCTCTGTTGTTTCACGTGCTCTGACAATCATTTTGCAGGAAATGCAAGGCACTCAAAGTAGACTCACCACAATCACAGAGAGAGGATTCTGTTGGCCTCATAACCATTATTGGGGAGCTGGAACTCTCAGAGTTCATAGCTGGACACAGAGCCATTTAGAGTTTTAGCCTATAGTATTATCCCTAAGGGAACAGGCTTCCAGCTTGCTAGGTTCTTATGCCCTGTCGATGCAAGGGTGAGAAGTCTCACATATTCTAAACAACGCATGTCTTGAGTATCATTGATTTTACCAATTCGAGCCCATTTCTCTCACCTGTCATACTAGCTAAAAACTGCTAATTCCACCAATGAAAACCAATTTCTAACCTTCATTCTGCTACTTAGCAAAGCTGCTGGTTTGATTGAGCTATGGCTGACAGAACCATTTGTAGCTGTAATATGGAATATGGACTCCCTGATTAATATAGCTGACCACCCTTGGTGTGTAAAGTCCCGAGTAGAGTCATTGCCAGCCCTTAATTTAATGCAACACACACACACACACACACACACACAGGCTGCTACTACTACTACACTTCTTGCTGACAGTAAATTACAGACCTCATCAAACTGTAAGGGCCAAGGGCAGGCTCCTCCAAAATGTGCCACGTTAGTATGCAGATTATTTCAAGCTGAAAATAACCAATGCCCATGAACACTCAGGAAGAAACCTGGAACTTCCCCCTAACTACCTAAACGAATATGGAGGACCTGCTCTGAGAGCTAGCACCATAAATAACTATATTAGACTATGAACTAGGTATGGTAGACAAGAAGGAACCCAGCAAGCCTGTTTGATCAAATTCCTCTTTGTGTCTCGTTGTTTGAGTGGCCCAGCAAACATTTACTTTTTCATCTTCATGAAAGTCGCTTTCCTTCCCTTTGAAGTCCCAGACCCCTACCCTCTTCTTAGTTCAGGAGGTCCTTTATACTTCATTTTGCCTGTCTTTGGACTCTCATGTCTGTGTGGATCCCTCATATATACATAATTAAATTTTATTTTCTCCCGTTAATCTGTCCTTTGTCAATTTGATTCTCAGACTAGCTAGAAGAATGTTGAAGAATAGAGGAAAATTTTTCTTCCCCAACCATACCTTATAATATGTTCAAAGGTATTGACAAATCTAAAGAAGCAGTGTTTCTATTAGAAGAGCAGAAACCTAGAAAAGGGAGAGTCAGGGAAACCTGGCTGACAAAGCCATCCATGCAATGTCTGGGGGAGAGAGAATTTTGTTCCAAAAAAGAGAACTTCAAAAATAATGGCCCTATTCACAAGCCTAATTCCTAGTGTAGGGATGGAGGCCCCATCATCCTAATGCCTTTGAGCAGGGAAAATTGTTTTCTTACCAAACAATCTTACCATTATAATCTGGCTCCTAATGTGAATCTGACTAGAGAGAGAGAATGTAGATATGTGTACCTTTCCATCCAGTGAACTACTTCCATTGCTTATTGTTAATAAAGGGACATTTTGACTTTGTAAATCAGGCCCAAGGGCTGTTTTGGAGAGAACATATCCTGAGGGTCCCTCCAGGAAGCCCCTCTGGTGCCCAGAGTATCTTAGGTGTACCATGTTATCCATCCCTAGCATTTTGTACTTCTCATCCCCAGCCAGTCCCACTCTTCAGTGTAAAGGTTTGTTGAATTGACTCTTTCCCTCAACCAGGTGGTAAATGAAGTGAGGGCAAGGACAGTCTCCATTAAACTCTTGTATTACCACTGCCTCACAGAATATAACACTCAGAAAGCTCCAAATACTTATTATGAAGAGCCTCTGAATAGATAAAAGTAATCATTTTTCTGAACCTGTACAGATGAAAGCCAAACCCTCAATTCCCCAAGGTGATATTCCTTTGTGCAACCTCTTAGAGAGTTTCCTGGTAGCAACAGCCCCCAGCTACACTGAGAAGACCTCAGCCAGCCACAGGACCAAGATCACCCCAGGATAAACTTGGTGGCAATAGAAAATTTTCATTCATCAATTAAACATTTGAGCACCTACTACATTCTGAGCACTATATTAGACACTGGGCATACGACGATTTAGAATAAGGGCACCCAGGCCAGTAATGGGCAGTGACATGCATAAACAACATAATTCCTAGGGTATAGGTATTGCAAAGTAACTTCTTGAGGACTATTTTCTTCTGGTGGTAGAAAGATTTAAGGAAGGTTTAAGGTAACATCTGAGCTGTGTCTTGAAGGGTCAATGGGAATTAAATTAACCATGCTAGTTTGACTAGTCCACCTCAGTATTTTCAAAGAAAGAAAAGCTCCTACTAACCTTTAAAGCAGCCAGGAGTATTATTTCATCAAGAGTTAAATTTCATGTTTGTTGGATACTATTGGGGTTGTAGGTAGTTGTAGGAGTATTTGCCTTTTCATAGAACAGAGAGCTTATTGTTTAATTTGATTACCCAATACCATCCTTCTGAGCTAACCCTGATTAAAGTCCTTATAGGAATTTGGCCAAGTTTAGTATTTGCTATACACTTCCACATTTCTGGCAGACGCTAAAAGATTTACAAAATGATGGGGCGCCTGGGAGTCTCAGTCGTTAAGCGTCTGCCTTCGGCTCAGGTCATGATCCCAGGGTCCTGGGATCGAGCCCCGCATTGGGCTCCCTGCTCCTCAGGAAGCCTGCTTCTCCCTCTCCCACTCCCCCTGTTTGTGTTCCCTCTCTCGCTGTGTCTCTGTCAAATAAATAAAATCTTAAAAAAAAAAAGAAAAAGATTTAGAAAATGATTTTACTTCATACCCAGATTGTTCAGGCATATTGATGGCAGGCCATGGAGGGTATGATTAGATTGGCACACACTGGGGAGCCAACTCCAGCAGGAAGAGGATACACCCAAAGTTCTTGTCACGTATGGAATATTGGGAGAGTACATGCATTTCAAAAACTCAAATATTCCATACATATATTGCATATTTAAGTATAGGCATTCATGAATTTTGTTCTGATTTCCCCAAGTCTCAATTTTAATTATATACTTTCAAGGTAATGGAAACTATGTATATAAAGACAATGGTAAAAAACATAAAATATTCATGGGTTAGGATCTCTTAGCGCGCGCGCACACACACACACACACACACACACACACGGGCACCTGGGTGGCTCATTTGATTAAGCACTGTCTCTCGATCTTGGCTCAGGTCTTGATTGCAAGGTCATTAGTTCAACCCCATGTCAGGCATAGAAATTACTTAAAAACAAAAACAAAACAACCTGCTTTTGGCATTATGGTCTAGTATCCCTGAGAGTCTTCTCCAAGTTCAGGGTCTCTAAGTTACAGACCTTTTAGAACTGATGGGGTCCCAGTCTTAGGATTATTTTTAGCCCAAATATACTACTACTACTACTACTACTACAAAGGTCTTATTTTTGAAAAGTTATCTGAAGATTGGGCCCCACCAAATACTTCTGGATCCATTGAAGAATAGTATCTCACCCACAATGGATGCTTTGGTGAATATGGCTAACCAACCATTTCTTCCATAAGATGTTCCAGGATAAAGATTCATTATATTTCCAGCTGGCTTTAGTGCCAGCGGGGTATCCAAATCCCTATTCTTTAGTTCTTCTGAGGCTCTTCCAGGAATATTGGGGCTGGTATTTAATTAAGTCTACATCTAGTACCGAAGCCATTATATTATAAAGAGTTTTATGGTCTTTGTAAGGGTTACCAGCTTAGTGGCTTGGTCTGCCTGATTATTCCCTTGAGCAATCAAACAATTTGGGGTGTCCTCAGCATTGGACAATAGCTGATGGGTCACCATTGCATCCAGCTCTTTGTTGTCCTTGATCCATAAAACTGCTCCCATCCGTGATTATCTTAAGGTCTGGAATTTCCAATGGCAGATCCACCAAATCAGGATGGCTGGAATAAACTTGTTCTGGTGATCTTTCTGAGTGGCCCATACAGCAACAGACAAACATGGGCCAGTGTGGTGATTTTTGAAGTTTACTTCAAGTTGTCTAGCTTCAGTTTGCAGGGCTTCTGGAAAAAAGGACAGGTTTAGTTTTCAATGGTTTCAAGTCAAGAAAATGGGAGAAAATTGGAAACCTTAGTTTAATCAAAGACCTAATAAAGACAAAACATACAAACTTTGTTGTTCTAGACAGAGTAAAGATAAAAACCTTTGCTTACCATTTAGACCAATAATCTCAAAAAACTGTCATTTTAGCAGAAGAAAACCAAATCCCAAGCTCATACCATGTACTTGATATTAAAACTCTTACTCCAACAAGATGAATATATTTTTTTATTTTACTATTTCTTTTTTTTTTTTTAAGGTTTTTAAACTTGACTTTGTTTTTTAACAATCAAGTCTTTAAATTTTTTTTTTAAAGATTTTATTTATTTATTTGACAGAGAGATAGAGAGAGAGAACAAGTAGGCAGAGAGGCAGACAGAGGGAGAGGGAGAAGCAGGCTCCCCGCCGAGCAGGGAGCCCGATGCGGGGCTCGATCCCAGGACCCTGGGATCATGACCTGAGCTGAAGGCAGCTGCTTAACCAACTGAGCCACCCAGGTGCCCCTATTATTTCTTTTTTTTTTTTTAAAGATTTTATTTATTTATTCATGAGAGACAGAGAGAAAGAGAGAGAGAGAGAGGCAGAGGGAGAAGCAGGCTCCCAAGGAGCAGGGAGCCCGATGCGGGACTCGATCCCAGGACCCTGAGATCATGACCTGAGCCGAAGGCAGACGCTTAACCATCTAAGCCACCCAGGCGCCCTTATTTTATTATTTCTTTAAGAGAGACAGAGAACACATGCAAGAGCAAGGGGGAGGGTCAGTGGGAGGGGGGAATGAAGGGGAAGGGGGAAGGGGATAGTGAGGGGGGAGAGAAGCTTAAGATGTGGGACTCAGTCTCATGACCCTAAGATCCTGACCTGAGCAGAAATCAAGAGTTGGATGCTTAATCAACTGAGCCACCCAGGTGCCTTGCAACATGATGAATTTTTAAAGACTTTATGCAGTCTTTTTCCTGTCATCTCCCATGTTGATATAAACTTATTTTGACAAGAACATCCAGGACACTGCATGGATCAGAGTTGCTGTGGATGCTGTGATATACTGACCAACATCTCCACTAGGAATGAAGGACTCTCAGCTGTGGGGAGGCTGCCAACCATTCCCAACTCTGAGGCCATCAGGGATAACCTTGACCGAAGACAGCTGCCTTGGGAAGGCTGTGCCCTCTTCCCAGGTGGTCACGTCCAATGGTTGTTATAGAAGTCCAGCCCCTTTGCCCCAAATTAGGATGGTTCTGAAGGGTAATCCAACTTTGGAACTCCTCAGAATCAGCTAAGGCTTCTGTTAATATTTTATTACTGTTCAACTTCTGCCTCATTTTGCTCTTTTACTTTCCCTTCTCTTTCCCAGGGGTTGATTACTCCCTAATAAACTTTTTTCCATGTTCATGCTCTATAATCTTAGTCCTGACCATGTACAAAATTCCTTACCAAAGGCTTCCTTCTCACAAGCCTTCTACAACTTTCCTTTTATACAGTCAGATTTTGTTCTAACTTTACCCTGTTTAAATAACCAGTCTCTCTTTCCTTGCATACAGAGTTGTTACCCTTATTATTTCCAGTCTTAGATCACCCATAAAACTTCATGAAGCATTAGACAAAGCTCTAAGTTTTTTCCCTTTTCTGACAAATTTTGCAATGGAAATAACACAAACTTTTACATTAAATGCTGATAATTCTAAAGACATGTCCATTGTAATTAAACTGACCACCTTAAATTAGCTTTAATGCCAAATATTTTCCAAGATCATGGAAACTTGAACATTTGGGTTAGTTTCCATCTGAGTTTTAAAATGCCCAATTCTTACAAGTGCTTGCCTTTAAACCAACTGAATAGAGCTCTTTTACAAATTAATTTTAGCAATGCCATCAGGAGGTAAAGAAAATAGCTCACATTTATAACATACATGGACACACATACAAAAACACAAGATGCAAACAAAATCTTTTTTTTTTTTAAGATTATTTATTTATTTATTTGACAGAGAGAGACACAGCGAGAGAGGGAACACAAGCAGGGGGAGTGGGAGAGGGAGAAGCAGGCTCCCCGCAGAGCAGGGAGCCCGATGCGGGACTCGATCCCAGGACCCTGGGATCATGACCTGAGCTGAAGGCAGTCGCTTAACCAACTGAGCCACCCAGGCGCCCGATGCAAACAAAATCTTAAAGGACCGATTTCTCAAGAGCTCCTTTTTACCAAAAAAATCTAATTGCAGGGGTGCCTGGGTGGCTCAGTCGTTAAGCGTCTGGCTTTGGCTAAGGTCATGATCCCAGGGTCCTGGGATGGAGCCCTGCATCGGGCTCCCTGCTCAGTGGGAGTCTGCTTCTCCCTCTCCCACTCCCCCTACTTGTGTTCCTGCTTTCGCTATAAATAAAATCTTAAAAATAAATAAAATATTAAAATGTCAAATAAATAAAATCTTAAAAAGAAAAAAACAAATCTAGGGGCGCCTGGGTGGCTCAGTCATTAAGCGTCTGCCTTCGGCTCAGGTCATGATCCCAGGGTCCTGGGATTGAGCCCCGCTTCGGGCTTCCTGCTCCTCAGTAAGCCTGCTTCTCCCTCTCTCACTCCCCCTGCTTGTGTTCGCTCTCTCGCTGTCTCTCTCTCTGTCAAATAAATAAAATCTTAAAAAAAAAAAAAACCTAATTGCAAGATGATATTATAATTTATGGGTCTGTTAATTGGTTATTTTTCTCCAGGGTCTAATGAATATCATAGCCAAGAAGTGTTGCAAAAAAAAAAAAAAAAAAGGTTGCCCAATTTTGGAGAATACAGCTCAAAGGGCCGCATGCGGGGATCAAATCCTCATTTCCCAATTACACCTTAGCTGGTTTTATTCAAGGACAGCAAAAGACGTAGCAACAAGCAAACCAGACAAAGCCCAGAGTCGCTCTGTAAGCCTTGGTTCTGTTGATTCCTCCCCAAAAGTTGGGGCTTCACCGACTGAACCAAATGGCTTCCTCCCCAGCCTTTTTTTAAGCATTCAAGAAAAGGAGACGAAGAGAACCAAAACCCTTCAGGGGGAAGGCAACTAAACGAGAGGAAGAAATCTAAGAGAGCCAACCCAAACGGGAGGAAGAAATAAGCTCATGTGCTGTCACGCACGAAGTACTCACCAAGAAGAGAAGTCGGTCCAAACCAAACCCCCAAACCGTTTCCTTGTGGCAAGAGTTAAAGTAGGCGCTGAAGGCCAGCAGTGCCCAGTCGGGGTGGGGCCCTGGGGACGGTCCCTAGGACAAAAAGTGTAGGCAGCTGCTTAGACTTATGACCAGACTCCTGTCACCGGCTGGGGGCCCAAAGAAGCACGGGCAAACAGCAACCGGCTGGTTTGCCAAATTTGTAACCAAGCCCAAGCTCATCTTGCCCCATGCACAACAAAGCCAATCGCTGAGACAATGAGCGTGCAGCAAGGAAAGAGGCAGCCAAACGACCGACGGAGACAGGAGAGTAAGCCTCAAATCCACCTCCGACGGAGGGGAGTCAGGGAAATTTAAAGGCAAAGGAAAAAGGTCTGGGTAAAAATCTGCAGCTGAGCTTATGAGTCGGCAGCTGCAATTAGTCCCATTCACCAAATTTGGTGAATACCGATTTCAACGAGACGTTTACTTCAGATAAAATTTAATATAAGGAATGATTAACCAGGGGTTGGGGGGAGAGGAGAAGAATGATTAGCCCATATTTTGAAGAGCCTTTTGGCAAAAAGGAAACACTAAGGTAGCTGTTTCCAGCAATTGCTCCTGGGACTGGAGGGGAAAAAGGAGCAATTGGACTTATTGAGGCTGACCAGCCTGGAGGAGGGGACCAGACCTGTGATGAGGGGGCGTCGATGCTGGGGTCTCTCGGGGCACCATGAGCTTGGTTCTGGGGGAAAGCTGCAAATGGGAATTAACTGCTACCCCTGAAACTCATTACAGCCAGGTGAAATTTGTGCGGACAAAGCGCAGAAACAAGTCCTCTCTCCCCTCCAGCCTGCCCTCTAGCGCCTCCCAATGGCAGGGCCTAACAGGGAGTCCCCGGCCAAGGAGAACCAGGGCACCTGGGAGGGCAAATGTAAAGCTCAGAGAGGAAAGCTTAATGACGGGCACAGGTTGTCAACTTCTGGCTGACTGGGGTCCTGGAGGCCCTCAGCTTGAGCTGGGCTATAGTGGTGTCAGTGGCTGGATCATGGGGAAGACTTGGTGGGGGGGGGTTGTGTCCCAGGGGTCTGAGTGGCCCAAATGGCCAAGGGATGTATTCAGTGTCATTATCAATGCTAAATTTCTAACAATAATTTTTTCATATCATCCAGTATCCAGTCCATTTGCAAATTTACCCTACCGTCTCAAGGATATGTTTTAGATATATAATACATATATAATGTGTAATACATATATTAGCTATAAAATATGCGTAAAATATATCTAATAACATATTTTTAAATTTATTGAGGTAAAATTCACATAACATAAAATTAGCCATTCTATTTATTTATTTAAAGATTTTATTTATTTATTTATTTGAGAGAGAGAGAGAGAGCACAAGCCGGGGGAAGGGGGAGTGGGAGAGGGAGAAGCAGGCTCCCCACTGAGCAGGGAGCCTGATGTGAGGCTCCATCCCAGGGCCCTGGGATCATGACCTGAGCCGAAGGCAGATGATTAACCAACTGAGCCACCCAGGTGCCCAAAACTAGCCATTTTAAAATGAACAGTTCAGGGGTACCTGGGTGGCTAAGTGTCAACTCTTGATTTCGGCTCAGGTCATGATCTCAGGGTCATGAGATCGAGCCCTGCGTTGGGCTCTACGCTGGGTGTGGGGTCTGCTTAAGATTCTCTCTCTCTCTCTCGCCCTCTGTCTCTCCCCCCCCCCAAAAAAATAAAAAATAATAAAATAAAGTGAACAATTCGGTGGCTTTGGTACATATGCAATGTTGTTCCATCACCTCCTCTATCTAGTTCCAGAACATTGCCATAATTCCAAAATAAAACCCTATAGTCATTAAGCAATTTCTCCCCATTCTCTCCTCCAACTACCAATCTTTGTTCTGTCTCTATGGATTACCCATTCTGAATATTTCATATAAATGCAATCATACAATATGTGACCTTCTGTGTCTGACTTCTTTCATTTACCATAATGTTTTATATATGTATAAGTTTTTAAAGTATAATTCACATTGGAGGGGCGCCTGGGTGGCTCAGTTGTTAAGCGTCTGCCTTCAGCTCAGGTCACGATCCCAGGGTCCTGGAATCGAGCCCGGCATCGGGCTCCCTGCTCCGCCGTAGGAAGCCTGCTTCTCCCTCTCCCACTCCCGCTGCTTGTGTTCCCTCTCTCGCTGTGTCTCTCTCTGTCAAATAAATAAATAAAATCTTAAAAAAAAAAAGAGTTGAGTCAAAATCTCAGGGGTCTACTTGAAGAAGCTCCTACTGGACTGAGATAAGACAATTTAAAAATCAGTAAAGATAAAAACTGCGATGGATAGACACACATCAGATATATTTAAACCCACTAATTCATAAGGATACTTAGCTGACCCCTGGTTTAGAGCCTCAATTGTCCAAGTTAAGGTCCCTGCAATTCTTTGACTTTTCTTTCTTGGTCTCAAGGAGGTACCTGCAGCTCCAGCCATCACATCCATATTCCAGGGAGTAGGAAGGAGGAAAGAATGAGGTTGACTCAGCTTTTCTGGGGGTTCTCCCAAAGACTTCTACTTGCTTCTCATTGGCCATTCTCACTGGCTAGGGACACTGAGAAATGTACTTTTTAAAAGAAAAAAAAAAGATTTTATTTATTTATTTAAGAGAGAGTGAGAGAGAGCACAAGCCAGGGGGAGGGGCAGAGGGAGAAGCAGACACCCCTTGGGCAGGGAGCCCAAGGCAGGACTGGACTCGATTCTAGGACCTGAGTCTCATGACCTGAGCTGAAGGCAGCCGCTTAACCAACTGAGCCACCCAGGCGCCCCTGGGAAATGTATTTTTATTCCCACAAACTGAACACATTGCTGACCCTACAGATACCTTGTTAGTAAAAAGGAGAAAAATGATACTGGTTAGAGAGCTAGCCGTGTCAGCCACACTTTTGTATCTTTAATTGTATCCCATTTCTAATTCCTAATATTATTTGTGCCTGCTTTTTTATCTTGATCAAATCTTAAAAAATCATTTTTGCGGGGCGCCTGGGTGGCTCAGATGGTTAGGGGTCTGCCTTCGGCTCAGGTCATGATCCCAGGGTCTTGGTCCTGCTCCGCCACAGGAAGCCTGCCTCTCCCTCTCCCATTCCCCGTGCTTGTGTTCCCTCCCTCGCTGTGTTCTCTCTGTCAAATAAATAAAAAATAAAATCTTTAAAAAAAATTTAAAAAAATCATTTTTGCTTCTCTGATTCTTTGTCTTATTCTCCTGTTTATTATTCTTCCTAATTTCTTTTTCTTTGCTTATTATGAAATCACTTTATTTTTCTTATTTTGCCTTAATATGTCAAAGACAGACATTTCTGAAAACATAGACAAAAACAAAGCGCTTGTAAAAAGGCATATAACCAGCATTAACATTTTGGCGTAAGGATAATTTTGGTGTAAGCATTTTTCTACGCACATACATGATCAACGTACGCACACGCATGCATTTTTTGGGAAGAAAAATGTAATCGTGGTAAATAGATTCTTGTAATTTGCCTTTTATATTTCATCTAACATTATATGGTGAACATTCTTTCGTGTCAAATACAGAGCTCTGATATTTTCTTAGGCAGGCAACAAAATCCTTTATCCCAGAGAAATCATACTCAGAGCCTCCGTGAACAAAACAGATGCAATTAAGGGTCGGGCCGACTAGGGAGGGAGCCAGTCCCTGCCAGGCGGGCGTCAGCTGAGCTCAGGAGCTACAGCGTTAATCTCCAGGGCGATGACTCAGCTTTCATTTGCATTACCATGGTGCACTGCAGGCAATATATTTTCAAGTTAAAAGCCAAAGGTTTCCTTTAAAGCTATTATTTCAAAGAATGAGACTTTTCTTTACCCAAATGACTGAAAGAGCTGCTGCAGGCTTTGCTTCACCCTCAGTTCCTTGGCAATTCTCAAATGGGGACGCTCTACTCCCATTTCTCTTCAGATGGTGCAGATCTTTTGACTTTCACTGAGTATTTCTGTGGAGAAGAAACAAGCTTGAATATTGGTCTTTTTTGAGCCCTTGTACCTGCAGTGCTAATATTTGGGTAGAGTGGTAGATCTTGTAGCTAACGGGTTTTGTGCAGTTGTGATTTTCTATCATTTTCTCCTAAATTGTGAGAAGGCCGTTATTTTTTTCTAGCTCGGTGGTATCTGATTTTCATGGCGGTTGTCTTAGTTTTTTACTGCTTATAGCTTTAATTTTCCACCTGTTTCAAGGTTATGTAGATGAAGTCATTCTGTTCTTTTGGATCTTACTTTCTTTGCTCATTTTATTTGTGAGAGTCAGAGATTCATTCACATTCTTGTGTGTGGCTCTTACTTATGTTCTTTGCTTTTCACTATGGTATATATTTCCATTCTATGTTGATGGTCGTTGGGGTTGGGTGCAACCTGAGGCCACTAGAACGCTATTGTGGACATTTTTGCACATATCACACTGGATATATCCTTCCTTTTATCTTCCATTTTACTAAGAAATGGTAATTTTCTTCATAAGTAGTTCTATCATTTTATACTCCCTGGGAGAGGAATTCCTGGTCAAAGAGAAGGGCATATTCAAATTTTCCTTTAAGTGATGCCAATTTTTGCTTTCTCCGTGAACCAGTGTGCACGCTCGCCATCAGTATATCCACAGTCCAGTTGTTTGACATGCTCACCTATTGCTATTGTCAGACTTTTACATTTTTGAGCATCTAATGCATGTGAAATCCATCACTTAAAATGTTTACATATCATTCCATTGTATGGATGAGCCATCCCTTGTTAAATGAAGATTCGAATGTAGAACATGTAGGTAGTTTCCAATTTTTAGTTTTATAATCAAAGCAGTGCTTGCTCAAGTCCTCAGGAAAAATTCCAAGACCGAAAATGCTGAACTAAATGTTCTGTACATTTAAAATTTCGGTCCATATTACCCAATTGCCATTCAGAAAGGTTTTACTATTTTACATTCTCATCTACAGTATTTGCATACCTTTTCCCTCATACCATGGTCAAAAAAAAATTTTTTTTTAAAGATTTTATTTATTTATTTGACAGAGAAAGAGATAGCGAGAGAGGGAACACCAGCAGGGGGAGGGGGAGAGGGAGAAGCAGACTCCCCGCAGAGCGGGGAGCCCGATGCGGGGCTCGATCCCGGGACCCTGGGATCGTGACCTGAGCCGAAGGCAGTCGCTTAACCGAGCCACCCAGGCGCCCCAAAATAACTTTTGTTGTTGTTGTTGTCAGAGAGAGAGAGAGTGAGTGTGCACAAGCAGGGGGAGCCGAACAAGGACTCTGGGACCATGACTGGAGCCGAAGGCAGACGCTTTAGCCCACTGAGCCACCCAGGCATCCCATCAAAAATAACTTAAAAAAAAAAAAAAATCTTCTCTTTATAATCTAAATTTTAGAAGTCAAATGATGAAGGCTTTCAGAACAGCAGACCCCTGACTTGCCCTTCCCCAATTCCCACGAGCCATCATTTTATTTATTTATTTATCTATCCAGGAGCCATCGTTTTATATTTTTTATTTTTTAAAAAAAATTTAAACTTTTTTTTTAAAAGATTTTATTTATTCATATGAGAGATATAGAAACAGTAAGAGAGGGGAGGAGGTCAGAGGGAGAAGCAGGCTCCCCGCTGAGCAGGGAGCCTGACATGGGGCTCGATTCCAGGACCCTGGGACCATGACCTGAGCTGAAGGCAGTTGCCCAACCAACTGAGTCACCCAGGCGCCCCTGGAGCCATCATTTTAAACCTTTAGCAGTTTTATCTGTTTGCTTCTGTAGCTCATATGCTTATACCACTCTTTATTGATGATTTTTCAGTTGTAAGTTGTGGGAGAGGCCTCTAGTCGCCTACCCTATCAATTTTCCCTGTTTTTAGGGGGGCACACCTTTGGAATTCCTGAGGTTTGGGGGGTTCTGAAATATCAAAATGTCTTCCTTACCACCTGGCTACTGTTGCCTGCTGTTTTTGTTACTACAAATTTATACCTTTTCTTTTTACTCCTTTACTGTCATTTAGTGGGGTTTGTGGATGGAGTAGAGCTAAACGCATATATTTAATCTGACATATTCAATCTGAAAGCCCAAGATATCATCTCAGAAAATTAAAAACCACTTTGAAAACATTATTAAAATAGTATCTATTGGGGCGCCTGGGTGGCTCAGTCGTTAAGTGTCTGCCTTCGGCTCAGGTCATGATCCCAGCGTCCTGGGATCAAGCCCCGAATCTGGCTCCCTGCTCCGCGGGAAGCCTGCTTCTGCCTCTCACACTCCCCTTGCTTGTGTTCCCTC
The DNA here is from genome assembly GCF_011800145.1 of Mirounga leonina. Lineage (NCBI taxonomy): Eukaryota > Metazoa > Chordata > Mammalia > Carnivora > Phocidae > Mirounga > Mirounga leonina. The sequence goes on along the minus strand of NW_023270158.1, from coordinate 2,712,995 downwards.
TCTCGCTCTCTCTCTCTCTAATAAATAAATAAAATCTTAAAAAAAAAAAAAGTATCTATCTGGGCACCTGGGTGGCTCAGTCAGCTAAGCTTCCGACTCTTGATTTCAGCTCAGGTCATGATCTTAGGGTAGTGAGATCGAGCCCTGCATCCAATTCTGTGCTGGGCATGGAGCCTGCTTAAGGTCCTCCCTCCCGCTCTAATTAAAAAAGAAAAAAAAAGTATTTTATAAAGGCTTCTCTTAAGATAACATTTAGGACATGGGATGGACTTTAAAACCAGGAGTACCTGGCTGGCTCCGGTGGTAGAGCATGTGACTCTTGATCTCAGGGTTGTAAGTCCAAGCCCCACACTGGGTGTAGAGATTACTTAAAAATAACATCTTAAACAAAACAAAACAAAACAAAACCAACCCAAAACCCAAGCAATTTCACCCTTTCATTTTTCTAAGGAAGCAAATGAGTGCTCCCTAGTTATCTCACCCAAACAAATCTTTTCCCCCCAGGGCTCTTTCCCCTAGGCCCAGAGCTTTGCAATTCCAGCTGCTCTTCAGAACGACTCGGGGAGTTTATAAAACAAAAACAAAAACAAAAACAGCCCTATGCCCAGGCTACATCCCCAACCAGTTAGCATCTCTGGGGGTGGGGCTTGGGCATCAGCATTTTTAAAGCTCCCAGGTGGTTCTCAAGTGCAGGGTCACTGCCTTCGGTCAAGAAATTCACTGGCTTAGTCTCATTCCTCAAAGTGTGGTACTAGGGACAGTAAGACATGCATCCCATGTTCTTGTTATGAAATTACTTTTGTGTGTTGTCCAGATTTGTGTCTATTTTCATGCCTTAATTTCACAAGCACTTGTTTTGTTAGTTCAATGAACAAAGAACACTACACTAATCTTGCTGATGGCATTATTTTTTTTAAAAGATTTTATTTATTTGACAGAGAGAGACACAGCGAGAGAGGGAACACAAGCAGTGGGAGTGGGAGAGGGAGAAGCAGGCTTCCCGCGGAGCAGGGAGCCTGATGCGGGGCTCCATCCCAGGACCCTGGGATCATGACCTGAGCAGAAGGCAGACGCTTGACGACTGAGCCACCCAGGTGCCCCTGATGGCATTATTTTTTAATAAAGATTTTATTTATTTGACACAGAGAGAGGGAGAGAGCAAGCACAAGCAGGGGGAGTGGCAGGCAGAGGGAGAGGCAGGCTCCCTGCTCAGCAGGGATCCCCATCCAGGACCCCGGATCATGACCTGAGCGAAGGCACTTAACCGATTGAGCCAACTAGGCGTCCCACATTTTTTTTTAAGTAAACTCCAGGCCCAGTGTGGAGCTTGAACTCATGATGCTGAGATCAAGTGTCACACACTCCACAACCTGAGCCAGTCTGGTGCTCCAATGTCGCATCTTGTGCCACACTCTTTTGGTAGAGGGACACGATTTAGCTCAGTTCCCACATCACGTTTATACCCTGCAGTGTCTCCATGAGAGTTAATGTTGTTGAGTGATGTGGCCATTTTGCTGTATCTTGATTTTTGCACTAAGTGCAATATGGCAGAGAATATTATGTACTTACTGGCTGTTTTCATGATCATAATGTGGATTCTTTAGTGGTAGTTACCCAAATCCTCTATTATGTTGAATTGATCTATTATCTCTATTAGGTCAGTTGTGGGGTTTTTTGTTTGTTTGTTTTTTAAGTAAGCTCTAGGCCCAACGTAGGGTTTGAACTCAACCCCAAGATCAAGTCACATGCTCTACCGACTGAGCCAGCCAGGTGCCCCTATTAGATTACAGGCTTAAATTTTTTCCCCTCGGCTTTAGTGAGAACTGGTTAACCTTGGTGAGTTTGAGCTTTAGCCAGCAGAAACCATCATCAGTCCTCATCATGGTTATCAGGAAAGAACAAGATAGATCAATATTGCTATCACTACTGGAGGAGGGAAAAATCCTGCAGTAGCTTTAGAGTAAAAGACCTGCTGACTGGATTAGAATTATTTATTATTATGAAGGACAACCCACTGCACTTGAGTAGTCGTCTACAGTGAAAGTAAAATGTGTTCTTAAAACTCAGTACCTTCTCAAGGCAGTTTTAATTCTAATAGAAGCCTACATACCAGGTAACTTTGAAATATTTATAGGTCCTTGTTGGAAGACAATTTTTAGTTATTCAGGAAAAACCATTATAACGTATCTTATCACTAAAAATGAGGTTTATTCAGAACAAAGTGGAATATAGTTTTTTCATATTGGAAATAAATCAGAATGCACTGAATAAATGCTGTTAAAAACTAATCATAGTTTAACAACTGAAATCATAAACGGCTTCATCTGAACAAATCCCTAAGTGTGAAGACCAGATAACAATTGATTGATAAGAAATATGTAACTGCATGTGATTAAAGCTTCATGAATATATATTTGTCATGTCATGACTCATTAGTTTTCTAAGCACCATCTTTTTTGGGTATTGTAACATGCATTTTGTAATTTTATTTTCCTATCAATATAGTCTGGAAATAATCATTAAAAAGGCCTGTCCCCCCCCCCATAAAACTGATTATATAAACTGTATCAAAATTCCTACCACTTATATTTTTAAAAGCTGAAACATAAATTTGCGAAAATTAAATGCCCCTCATTTTTGCTGTTGAAAAAGGTTTTACTTTAAAATGGAGGGAAAAATCTATTACCAGAAAGAACCATATCAAATTATTTAAATTACAGAAGCACATTCACTGAAGTCATGGTTTTTATACCAAAGTGGTCAAGGAGGGAAATAAACTATTGCAAGTTGGATGTGATCGTAAGGTTTTTTTTTTGGTAAACCTTTAAAATGTCCTAAAAATCCTATTTGTAATAATAGTTTGTGAAAAACCATCTTGCTTACTGTAGGGTAGCTGAAAGCACTCTGAGTTACAAGTATCATTCATTGCTGCTTTATCTACTAAAAGATAAGGTTCTCTAGTTTCTTTTCAAAACTTACCAACTGAGATTTCCCACTTCTTCTAAGAAGTTGCCACTTTTGCATATGAATTTGTGACACTGTAACTGAGTTGGCGGTAGCAGAGCACGAGCTCCTGCTGAGACTGGCTGCATCCGTGGACTTGACTTGCCATAAACTGCTGGAACTGCAAATAGTTTCCGTTCTTGTAAAATAAGACTCCATGTACCTAAAATTGGCCTTAAAGACATAGGTTGGGTCCATACTCTATTACCTTTCCGAATATTTTTACTTGATTTCATGTGCATGAACGTGCCATACATGGTACATTCCATCCTTTATGGCCTTCGGGGGACATCAGCCCTCTGATGCCACTCAAGAACCTCAGAGAAAGCTTGTGAACATGTGAAACAATTCTCAGGGAGCCTTATCTCTGCACTTTGTAGTGTTGTCATTTTCCTCTGAAATGTGTGACATCAGAAAGATCTGGCTTAGCAGGATCATTCATGGTCTTCCTGGGAGCTTGGTTCCTCTTTATTTGGCAGTGTGAAAAGGTGAATTGGCAGCACGAACTAACTGCAACAGCAGAGGAGGCATCTGTAACACCAACTAGAAAGACCCCATCATCCAACGATGCTAGTGGAAGAGTACAAAGTAAAAAGCACCAGCAACCTTGGTTGCCCTGAGGGCGTTAGTGCGTTAGTCCAATTTGACTCAAACTGTAAAGCCCATTCTAATCCCTGGGGCTCTCAGTAACGTGCAGGGTCTGGGCCAGCAGGTCTGTGGCATGGCCTGAAACCCTGCATTTCTAGCAAACTCCTAGGGCAGGCCATCACTGGTTCCTGAGCCACACTGTGAGTAGTGAGGTATAATCCCCATAGTGTGAAGCTTATGTGTTTTTATGCTCAGCATAGCTTGTTGGCTATCCCCCAGGCATGTAATAAATACTTAGAAATTTTCCACCCAACATGGTTACAAATTATTTTTTCCTTTAAAGGAATACACTTCAGTTACCTGTATCAATTAAAAGAGCAGAACATTTTACTCCTATTTGAATCATTAAAAATAGAGCATAACTGTATTTTTATGCTGTGTATTAAATCTTATTTCAGCCTTCTGTTTTCATAAAGCAATACACAATTAGGTTGTTTTCAAATGCAATAAGAGTATCATGTAAAGTTCATAGTAACAATTATAATGTCTATTGTCATTTTAGTTTTTTTTTTTTTTTTACTTTCTCTGAAACCTTTGCTTTTTTGTATTTATTCAACAATGTGAATTTTAGTGCATATACCAAGAGCCAAGCACTGTCATATATGATCTGCTTACATCCAGGACTTTTAGCTACTTAAAAACATTTTACATGTTTCTTTCCCTCCAGAAAACTCTACTTTAAAAAAACCCAAACTTCTCCCTTCAATAGGATTATTTTAGAAGTTGCCAGTCACCATCTCTGAACCCAAACTCAGTAATCAGCAACTGTGGCACCACAAGTGGAGATCCCTTCATAATGGAGTCAGTGGTTTCACAGAATACGTGAGTTTATTGCTATAACCCAAGGGATCCTAGCTGAGACAGTCTGGCTCATTCACAAGTGTGTGCACCAAGCTACAAACAAGAGGAAAGCTTGGACGCACACCCAGTTCTCTCGTTGACTATACCTTTGCCAGAGGACCATGGACTAATTTTTATGGAGTGAAGAACAGAAATATGTACGTTTTTCCTATAAAGGACTGTCTTAATTCTATTCCCTTTTATGAAATAAAGGTTCCTTGAAAAATATGAACGTTTTAGGAAGCAAATGCCTCGGAAGTGTTCTGACATTAAGCCACCTTGTTCTTTTAAAATACCATATCCTGGGGCGCCTGGGTGGCTCAGTCGTTAAGCCTCTGCCTTCGGCTCAGGTCATGATCCCAGGGTCCTGGGATCCAGCCCCACATCGGGCTCCCTGCTCGGCGGGAGGCCTGCTTCTCCCTCTCCCCCTGCTTGTGTTTCCTCTTTCGCTGTGTCTCTGTCAAATAAATAAATAAAATCTTTAAAAAAAAAAAATACCATATTCTATGAGCATGGGCCTGCTGGTGTAGCAGAATACAAGCAGGATTGAGCAGTGAAGTTCCACAAGTTGTACTTAGAGGAACACAATTTTATAAGGACCGACAGTTTAACTAAGACAAACAAACGAAACTGAAACATTTATATGTGATGATGATTTAAACAAAAACAAGAGACTGTAAGGTGAATGGGCTTATGAAGGTCATTAATATAAAAAGGACAAAAGACCCTGCTTTCTACAAAAACTGTGATGTGGAATTTAGGAAAGCAACGATACTAAACGTGGTATAGTTAAAAAAACAAAGAAACAAACAACAACACAAGAAAGAAAAGGCCCCAGAAAAAAACAAATGTTTCTGCACAGTATTTCTCAATGTCAAATTGTGTGATGTTTACACTATGAAAATCAACATAATTATCTTACCTTTTGGCTTCTAGAGGGAATTTTAGAAAATACCTACCAAGAAAATAGTCTTGAAAGTGCTTCTTCTTAAGTTCTTTGGTACAATTTGGTCATTTTGATAGTTATCAATCCGTTACGTAAGTACTTCAACAAATACATGTATCAGTGAAAATGCAACAAGAAGTACAAATGTTTAGGAAAAAACAATTGAAGAATAAATTATAATTCTGACCTCATGGAAAACAGAACTCTAAAATTTTACTTGCATTTCTGTGGCAAAGATATCCATAGTAACTACATGAATATCTCTAGATTTATATTAAAGAAATATTACATAAAACATCCCTTTTTGATTATTAGAATAACTGTTCTATATACTTTTTATAAATGCAAAAAAGGCAAATTTCAGCTTGAAAAAAGAATAATCTTGAATTTCGTAGTTATACCAATCTTTTTTGCATTCTGATTCAGCGAGTGTCGTCATCTAGAATTTAATGTCAGTTACAGAATGTTAAGCATTATTCTTTTATTTCAGGAAAGAGCTAATTTTCCTCCTGCAGCATTTTCTCTATTTCCTTATCCCAGTTTTCATCTCGTTTCTCTGATTCTGTCACCACTTCATATTCCTGAAGTTCCTGTTGTAGTTCTTTTTCCCAATCTGCAGAATCTTCTGAAAGAAACAAATGAGAAGGAAAAGATTCTCTCTGAATTCACAATGCTGGTTTTAACAACTCGGTCAAGTATAATTCCCTGTGGAAGTCCTAGCCATGGTAACTTTTAACATCTCGAGCTTCCTCGCCATGTGTGCTCAGAAAAACTGACCAAATTTTAACAGTAACCGAAGGGAAATATGATTAGAAAGATAAATCGGTTAAGTGCTATATGTTTGGGTGTTATTTTGCTTTCTAAAACCTCTGCTTTTCCTTGTATTTAAATGGATAGTTGATAATTAATATTTGGTTGCAAATTAATTTTTACCACTATTAAGGATGACAGTGGTAGAAAAAAACAGCTAACATTTCTTGAGCAATCACTGAGCTGGGACTGTGCTAACTTCTTTCTACATATCACTCCCCCGCCCCCCTTTTTTTCCATCCTTAGAACAATCCAGGGACTAGATACACTGCTGCACATTTTTTAGGATGGAAAACAGAGGCTTAGAGAGGTTAAGTGACTTGCCCAAGAACACAAAGCTTGATAGCACCAGGCATCCAGATGGAGCCAGATCTGCAAGCTTCACAGTCTGTGCGTAAGCACTTTAGCAGTAGTTTTCCTAGAATGGCAATGGATACCAGAACCTGAAGTCAGGAGGTCTCTTGATGAAGCCTGGCCCCTCACACTGGGCTCCATCTAAGCTCTCATGTTCCTCTTCTGTGCTGATTCAGAACTGCAACTTTCCACTTAGAACCTCAATGTGTGTGTGTGTGTGTGTGTGTGTGAGTGTGTGATGTGTATGTGTACATATATGTATGTAGACGATAAGACAACTGTTATGTGGTGTTATGAAATAGAAAACAACAAACCAGCTATTTAAAAAATAAAGCTAAAATTTATTTTCATCTTTTTTTTTTTTTTTTTAAGATTTTAAGTAATCTCTATGCCCAATGTGGGGCTCGAACTCACAACCTTGAGATCAAGAGTCACATACTCCACTGAATGAGCCAGCAGGCGCCTCCATTTTCTTCTTCTTCTTCTTCTTCTTCTTTTTTTTAAAGATTTTATTTATTTATGAGAGAGAGCACAAGCAGGGGATGCGGCAGGCAGAGGGAGAAGAGACTTCCTGCTGAGCAGGGAGCCTGATGCGGGACTTGATCCCAGGACCCTGGGATCATGACCTGAGCCGAAGACAGATGCTTAACGACTGAGCCACCCAGGCATCCTTCTATTTTCTTCTTTTAAAAACAAACCTTGGGGGGCGCCTGGGTGGCTCAGTTGGTTAAAAACAAACCTTGGGACGCCTGGGTGGCTCAGTCATTAAGTGTCTGCCTTCGGCGTAGGTCATGATCCCAGGGTCCTGGGATCGAGTCCCACGTCGGGCTCCCTGCTCAGCAGGGAGTCTGCTTCTCCCTCTGCCTGCTCTGACTGCTGCTCCCTCTGCTTGCGCTCCTTCTCTGACAAATAAATAAATAAAATCTTTAAAAATAAATAAATAAATACATACATACCTTAAACTTAGTAGTAAACTTAGACTCAAGGGAAAGGACACGGTGTGTTGCATGGCAAACCACCAATGTCACAAATATTTATTAGGGGCTGGGTGCCAGACCCCATGTCAGGTACTGTGGGGTAACAAAAACAAGGTGTAACTGCCCTTGAGGAACTTACACTTTAGCTGGGGGGCCAAGACAATGAATATATAAAAGAATATTATGTGGTCCAAATTATAACTCGGGCAGGAATTCAATGAAAGAACAGCTTGCCCAGAGCATCCAGCCAGCACCTTATGACTCCTGCCTCAGGGCCACTTCCAGTTTCCTGTGGGGCCCGTGCTACTAGTCATCACCAGCAAAAAGGGAACCAGCGCACAGTCTGCTCTAGCTATCGCCTCCAACACCCGGGGCTCTTGCCCAGTGCCCTTCCGCAGTGGCCAGCAGCCACCTGCATAAGAAACAGATGGGGGTGGGAGGGGTCTCAGAAGGCTTCACGAAACACTCTTCATTTGATGATGATTAACCCGAGCCTTTGCTTTTCATCCAGTAGAAAGCCAGTCATTTGTCCTGATGTGCCAAAGAAAGCAGCCGACCCCAACCCCACTTGTATTTGTCTCTAAATTATTATTTTTTTAAAGGCAGCATGCTCCTTCCCATAAGCAATGCTCTTGTGGCACACAGCAGCAGGAAAAAGAATCTTCTACATAGAAGTATAAAGCCGAGGGGCTCCTGGATGGCTCAGTCGGTTAAGCGTCTGCCTTTGACTCAGATCATGACCTCAGGGTCCTGGAATCAAGCCCCATGTCAGGCTTCCTACTCATCGGGGAGCCTGCTTCTCCCTCTGCCCCTCTCCCTGCTCATGGGCACATGCCTGCTCTCTCTCTCAAATAATAAAATCTTAAAAAAAAAAAAAAAAGTAGGGGCGCCTAGGTAGCTCAGTTGGTTGAGCGACTGCCTTCGGCTCAGGTCATGATCCTGGAGTCCCTGGATCGAGTCCCGCATCGGGCTCCCTGCTCGGCGGGGAGTCTGCTTCTCCCTCTGACCCTCCCCCCTCTCATGTGCTCTCTCTCATTCTCTCTCTCTCAAATAAATAAATAAATAAAAATCTTTAAAAAAAAAAAAAGTATAAACCCAAGTAGAAGGCTGGAGGATGGTGTCTCTAAGTGAAAGGGTGTGCACTCTTTGTCGCCTGTTGTTGGCCACATGTTCTTGGGGCTGAGGTGCCTTGGACCAATCACTTATCCTCTCTGGGCTGTTTCTCCTCTCTACACTCCTGTGCATGCTTAAGGCAGAGGGATGTAAGGTCTGGTCATGTGTGCTAGAATCTACCTTCTAATGGGGAACAGAGAAGCGATTCTGACACAAAAGTTACAGTATGTTTGTATGTCTGCTTCAGAATGACATTTTCTATAATCAACTTCGGAATCGGAAAAGAGCACAGCTATTTTGTTTGTCTGGTACCTTCTAGAATGGCTGTCTCCTCCTCCTTTTTGTCAAGAACCAGTTGCTCCATTTCCTTCCTCAGATCCTCCTGATTTAAGTTACAGGCATCAAAGGCATCACTGACAAACTCAGAAACCCCTGGGCTGGTCGAAATCTCCTCTTCATCCTGAAATGCAACAAAGGAGCTCTGGGAATGGTTTTCTAAGTGGCATTAGAAAAAGCGTCCCTTTCGTCTCCTTCCTCTGCTAGTCAGATGCTCACTGCTCTTCAGCCTTCTACCCTGTGCGGCTGCTTGGGAACCAGATGAGCTACCACCTGAATCCACTATGCTCTCTCACAGTTTGGGTCACTCCAGTCATTCAGTCTAATTCCCGGGAGCACATCTAAGATGACTGATGCCAGGGAATCGCCTCATGTCTCTGCTACAGGTCCCTAACTGTGCAAGTGCTGGACCCCTCTTCTTCAAAACAGGTAAGACCCATATTCATAAGCAGTTTCAAATGGGATCTGAGATAGTTAACACAGAGTTACTTCATTTCCAGACATCAACTACTAGGTACAATGTAAAACTGTATTACCTCTTGAGTTTTAAGCTGAGATTTGATTACGACAGGTGGTGTTTTGGGCCGTACTGCCTCTAAGAAGTGAGAATAAAAGAGACAAAAATTGCTTGATTCAATTCTGAATACACATTATAGTAACAACTAAAATATCCACAAGTACGATGATACTAAATAATTTTCAGAAATGAGCTTTTATGTTATGCTTTCAAGAAATAGCTAGGTGAGACCATTTCAACTTCTGGGAATTTTTTTTTTTTTTTATGTCATCATATTTGATGCCCTTCATATAAAATTTCCAAGCAGGAAATAAATTCTGACCTCAGTGTTAGCCGAAATCAAATTCAGGAATAGATCTGCTCCTTCTTTTAGGATACTGAGAATTCAGTTATTTATCAAATTTTCCATTTGTCACGAATGCTAGGAAGCACAAAGCAAAGTGCAATGCTCAGTCACAGCTTCCCCTCTTTCTCCTGGGCCGCATTTTCTTTCTTATGAACCTAGGTGTGTAGTCTTTACTGAATCCTGTCTTAAGCCCATTTTGTAATACAGGCAGTATTTGGTAAAACGGCATTTTCTAATAAAATAAATGAAAACAAATAGTAAAGAATAATAGACAATTGGGATTCTTTTTAACATCTATATGCAAAATGCCAATTTTTACTGTGTAGAGCAACTTCTTTACATTTCCCTGACCCTAAATGCAGTGTCAGGTTCTCTTCTGGTGGTCTGTACAACCTGTGCCTTAGGATACATGATGCATAATTATTTAAAATTCCACGAACAGGTTAAGTCTCTAGTTGTAATCAGTACCTGCACACAGGTGTTCATGAAACGTTAAAAATATGACACAAAATACCTTTCTTCTTATTTTTTTAATACCTTTCTGATTTTAATTACTATTACAGAATCTTAAATTGTTGCTGGTATTATAAAACACTTCCCCAACAACCAGGGGTCAACTGTCACAGTAAGAGTCCAACGTGCACCATAATGGTGCCTAGGTCTGGGCTAGACACTGGTAACTTGGAGTGGAATGGAGCTCAGTTCTGCTCTACAGAGTACTAGGGGAGCATCGGCTTGAATGGAAGGCAGAGAAACAAAGAAAAGCGGTGGACTGAATTGGTAAAGTAAAGAAGGTATAAAATTGTAAAGGGCAAGTAAAGAGATGGGAAAATGACTAGTGACCGAGGGAGAAATAAAAAGGAAGTAAAAACCATGAAGAACGAGAAAAAGAAAGCAAAGGAGAGCAAAGCTTGGGGAAGATGTGTGAGCAGGGTCAGAGAGAGGGCAATGAGAATGAATATTCCTCTGGAAAGGAAAGAGTTTTCCAGAAGATGACAGTGACATTTTTGGTACATAAAAGATGACAAACTCATGAGAGTCTATAAGAATATTTTTAAAGTAACTCTTTTTTTTTTTTTTTTTACACACAGTGAAATCTTCTCTGAACATACCTGCCAGTGGCAGGTCCTCCTCAGTGCCATGGCTCTTCTCCTCCTTCCCGGAGGCCTGCTGCTGGGCGGCCAGGGCTGTGAGCTGGGCTGACTGCTTAATCAGGGAGACGCGGTAAAAGTAGTTCCTCCAAAACACGTCTTCCTTCACGCTTTTCAGGACAGACAACAACACACTTGAGAATGCATGCAACACACACACATGCATGCGGGGGGTTATTTGTTTTAGTGGAGGCGGGAAGAGATGATTTTTTTAGGGGTATTTTCAAATCTGAGTGAGGCTCAAAGGAGACTCTCACTTGCTTTTGAACTGGAAGCTGCGGGACAGGACAAAAATAATAGCTATTTTCTCCATAGCAGCAAAAGACAACTTACAGAACACCAATGAAACCTCTGCATTTCTTGGTATTTTAATGACACCAACACTGCCCTCAGCAGAGGAAAGAGGCACTGTTGTGAGACCGGCACACCAACCCGGGAGGCTGCAAACGCAGCCAGGACTGCACTGTATTTGCTGTTTACCGAATAATTAAGAGCTTTCAAGCAGTGACAAGAAAAGGACTGTGGGTGTTGTTCCTTACGAAAGGAAATGTCTGGCAGCATGCAAATAACTAGCAATCAGTAAGAGTTAGCAGGGACGTGGGAGATGACTGATAAGAAGACTAAAGTGCAGTCCAAGCTGAGAACCCTCAGTGGTCCTCAAACTTGTCTGCATATGAGAATCACCTAGCAGGGGGTGCTGGTGACCAAGCTGGGTAAGGTGAGTGTCCACATGGGGGTGGCCTGGAATGAATGACAGCCTGAGCTGGGAGAGGAGGGTGTCTGAGCAGGGGAGGGGGTGCTGGCAAAAATGGAAGACTGGTTACATGCAGGGGGTTGATCAATTAAATAGAAATATTAAGGACAGTGCAAACCAAGTTTCTCATGGTCAGAGAAGGGAGTTACAAACATTGAAAGGGAAAATTCTAGAATGATCCGTGTGGTGAGGTAGCACCATGAATACATGGTTTTCATCCAATACAGATGCAAATGAGTGTATGTGTATATACACGAGCACACAAATATTCCCTAGCTCTGTCTGCTGAGCGGACCAAGGAGTAGTGATACCCCAATAGCAATGAACATGACTAGTGCTCAGATCTTGGTGTCTGTACACCATTTTCCACTAAAATGAACCAGATCTCTTTGGGTAAGTAGCCAATTCCAGGGTTACAAAGGAGAGGACAAGATGAGCCTGGACTACCCCATACCAGAAAGCAAGGAAGCACTTAAAGAATGATGAGAATGAGTCAAAAAGACACAGAAGCCAACTTGGAATGGGCTCCCACTGGCCAAGTTGGTGATATTTTGAGCATCAAAGTACGTAACGATAGCAATGGATTATAACCATTGCATAAAACAGAACCATGAGTCTATACCGATACAAATAAATACATGAATATGTTCAGAGTCTGATAAGGAATGGAATATTTTTACAAAGTACCTCTCCAGAAAATACTAATTTCAAAGAGGAAAGAAGTAACTTTACAGCAAGAAGTCTGGCAGAAACCACCTTCATCAAGTGAAGTGACCAAAGTGTGGACAGTAACGGGACAAAATGGCAGTGTGTACCACCTGACAGGATGCAACAGACTGAAGGAGACTGACGAGACATGAAAACTAAATGCAACATGTGAGTCTGTATTGGATCCTTTTGCTAAAGAGGACATTGGGACAAATGATAAAACTTGAATGGGGTCTGAGAATCAGATGGCAATAACGCATAAATGACCGTTTCCTGATTTGGATGGTTATGTAGGAAAAGCCTTGTTTGTAGGAAATACACACTAAAGCAGTCAGGACTGATGGAGCATCAGGTCTCAAATGAGTGGAAAGAGAAGGTTTTATGCGATACCTCCAACCTTTCTATATAAAGGTGTGATTGTTTAAAAGTAAAAAACCACACTGATGACTATGCTTACCTCAGAGCAATTAAATAAAATCTTGAGGGTGGAAGGCAAAACAAAACTCAAAAAACATAAAATGTTCACCCCTGGGGTGCCTGGGTGGCTCAGTCATTAAGCGTCTGCCTTTGGCTTGGGTCATGGTCCCAGGGTCCTGGGATTGAGCCCCGCATCGGGCTCCTTGCTCCCCGGGAAGCCTGCTTCTCCCTCTCCCACTCCCCCTGCTTGTGTTCCCTCTCTCTCTGCATCTCTCTGCGTCTCTTTGGTGACCTGTGCAGTATGTGCAGGGCTTTTTTTTTGCCTGCAGGAGTCACTCATTTTGTGTTCCCAAAACATTTTGCTAGTAGAAGTGACAAAAGGGTAGCAGAATGCCTCTCTACCCCCTGGTTTACTTGAAGGGATGCAGGGTCTTAGAATGGTGAGAAACTTGAGGAAGATAGCATGACTGAAAAAGATTTTGAAGGAGTAGAAGAAAATCAATGAGAACTAAGAGAAAATTCTGAGATGCAGGCTTATGGATGAAGACGGTACTTGCCTTAGGTAAGACATAAGAACACATAGTTGTCACATCTGTGAATGGTGAAGCTGGGCCAGCAGACTAGCTTTTTGAGTGACAGAGGCTAGCCTTTTTCTTTTCTTTTTTAAGAGAGGGAGTGGGGGAGGGAGAGAGAATCTTAAGCAGGTTTCACACCCACCGTGGAGCCCAACGTGGGACTCAATCTTACAACCCTGAGATCATGACCCTGAGATCATGACCCGAGCCAAAATCAAGAGACGGACGCTTAACCAACTGAACCACCTAAGTGCCCCAACAGAGGCTGGCTTTTTTAAGCAACAGAGGCAAAATACAAGATTATCTACACAGGCTAGGCTAGGTAACAAGATGACATGCTGCTAGATGCAGCCCATCTTTTCTTTCATTAATTCCACCAATATTTACCGAGTGCCACATGCATCAGGCCCTATCCAGGTGATTCAGGGACGAATAAACCAAGTTATCTGCCAACACAGATGGTCACAGGAATAATGACCTCTTACTTGTTAAATTCTTACTATGCCAAGTAAATGACAAAGTAGCATTTCCCAAACTCATGTGGTCTCACGATTCTCTTTTCTTTGTAACATCTCTTGGAAATAGTTCAGCAGGAGGGAGGCCTGGCTTAACAGCAGTTCGTGACGTATTACAGTCAACCACAAGTTTACCTGAGCAAACAAGACTATGCTGCGGCCACTAGAAAAGCTAACAAAATCTTAGGCAGCATTAAAAAGCAACACAAGGAGCACCTGGGTGGCTCAGTCGGTTAAGTGGCTGACTTTTGGTTTCAGCTCAGGTCATGATCTCGGGGTCACGGGATCCAGCCCTGTGTCAGGCTCCCCGCTCAGCAGGGAGGCTGCTTCAGGATTCTCCACCCCCCAACCCTGTCAATAAGTAAAATAAATAAATCTTTAAAAAGCAATACAATAAATATCTGTAGTGTGCTCTTCTGTAATTAGACAACACTTTATATTCACTTCGGAGAACTCACTTTTGGAGGTTAAGCACCTGGATGGTGAGGGGGTATAGAGATGAAGATACCCCAGGGAACAAAAAAAAAAGAACTGGGGCTCTTTACCTGGCTAAGTTCAAGAATCTTACACTGTTAACATCACAGTTAGAAGTGAGCTTAACTTCCCATGAGGTAGTGAGCTGCCTGAATGTTTTCAAAGTCACTTAATTCTGAGCTCTATGAAATATCCAAAATGAAACAGGTGTACCACCAATCTACAGCAGATTATGGGCAATGTTTGCTCTCTTAATAGAAACAAACATCTGGACTATTTCCTTTCCCAGAGTCTCTCCCTCTTGATGTAAGAGAAAGTGGTCACAGAGGCACACTAGAGAAATATTCTGTTACACTCTGGACAGAATCACAATGCGCATGACATAATAAAGATTCTGAGAGGGGCACCTGGGTGGCTCAGTCAGCTTAAGTGCCTGCCTTCGGCTCAGGTCATGATCTCAGGGTCCTGGGATGGAGCCCCGCATCGCGCTCCCTGCTCAGTGGGGAGTCTGCTTCTCCCTCTCCCTCTGCCCCTCTCCCCTGCTCGTGCACACTCTCTCTAATAAATAAAATCTTAAAAAAAAAAAAAAAAAAAAGATTCTGAGAAGCCCTATGATAAAGAAAACCATGAAACATAGCAACTCCCAAATGTCTATCTTACCACTTATGCTTTCATGGACTATTTTAAGGCATTAGAATGCTGTGAACACCCTCTGAGAAACAATGGGCATAGGTCAGTTCCAGGCTGGAAGGGACTTGCGATTTTTCTACTGTTGTCAGAGGGAAGGCCTCAGGGGGTGTTCGTGATGCAAGAGTCCTGGCTCATGCCAGCACTGCTGTTGCAGGGAAGTGTTCACCACTAGAAGGTATTTTGAAATACAGAGCAAGTGTTTGTTTTGATTGATTTTCTAAATTGTTCCTGGCTAATGATGGCTTCTGTTTACAAAAAGTGTCTCAAATGATCAAAGTTGCACTTCTGCATGCCAGAAAGGAAAGTCCAGAAGTCCTGGATTTGTGTGTGATGATGGCTCATTTGTTTTATTATGGAAGTTTCAACAAAAACAAAAGTGGAGCGACTAGGACAAAGAAGCCCCGATGTACCCGGGACCTAGCCAACAATCACCAGTATTTTGCCAATCATGTTTTATCTATGCTCCTCTCCCCTGCACGCATGCCTTTCTCTGGGTGTGGGATGGAATATTTTATGGCAATGCTAGATATTACAGCCTTTCATTCACAAATATTTCAGTATGCATTTCTAACAGATAAAGACTTATAAAAAGTGGTAACCCTAATTTCTAAAATCATCCCTAACAGAATTAACAATAGGAAACTGGAATTATATTACTCAATAGACCATTTACCTAGCCAGCAACAAACCAGAAATACTCTTTGCCAAATACCAACTCTCCAAATCTTTTAAAAACTCTAAAATTACTCTCAGCAGTAAGAGGGAGTCCAGAATTGTCAACAAGCAAAGCTATGGAACCAAAGCTGGCTACATGCCTGCTGTGAGTACCCCAGGCCACACACTCCAGCACCCCCGGGCCTCTGGACAGTCCCCCAGAGTGCTGGCAGGGAGCCCACCGTGTGGCCCGTGGTGATCCAAATGGTCTCCAAGTTGATGGAGACTTTAGGTGCAAAGTCCACCTGAATTCCAGAGCTTTGCTACGTTTCTCTCAGGAGGAGGCAGTTATTCAGAATAGGTATAACCTCAGATTCTGAGATGAAAGAGTGCCCAACAGATATATATACACATGAACTGTTCAAAAGGCAACTCTCAGGGTTTTGTGAGCAAAATAGTAAAGAATAGATCAGATAACAATTTTTTGATATCCTTCACTAATAACAGCTACTTTATTTATTTAGTTTAATCTCTACCCCCAATGTGGGGCTCGAACTCATGACTCTGAGATCAAGAGTCATGCCAGCCAGGTGCCCCAAAACTAGCTACTTTAAACACAATCTAAGAATTAGATTTGTAATGAGATTTTAGCCATATAACACATACTCTTCTTTTTAGAAAGGGAGGGGAAGGCTACAAAAATTCACCACCAACACATTGATAATTATGAAGAGTTTCACTACAAAGTAAACGTAAATGAAAGGTTCGATATAACTGCTGTTCCAAGTCCGCAAGAACACTTGTTCTTCTCTCACAAACAGAAGAACTTGGCTTCCATGTGAACCAAAGGGCTAGCAAATATATGTTAAAACTCCTGTTTGGGGGCGCCTGGGTGGCTCAGTCGGTTAAGCGTCTGCCTTCGGCTCAGGTCATGGTCCCAGGGTCCTGGGATCGAGCCCCGCATCGGGCTCCCTGCTCAGTGGGGAGTCTGCTTTTCCCCTTGCCTCTGCCTGCCGCTTTGCCTTCTTGTGTTCTCTCTCTCTCTGTCAAATAAATAAATAAAATCTTAACAACAAAACAAAACAAAACCCTCTTTGGCCAGCTAAACATAGCACAATGAACACGTATTTATTTGTGCTCCCTCTGAAAACACTTGTAAACTAACAGAAAAGGCATTCAGTAGATAAAATCCACATGACAAAGAGAGCTGGTGAGAAAACCACAGTAGAAGCTGGAAAGGTGACGGGCAAAGCGCAATCTACCCTGCAGACCAGCGAGCGCTGCATCGAGCTGCACGCAGGAGGGGACAGGCCGTGAGAACAGGCCTGTCCGCCGGGCATCTGCTCACAAAGACCCAGGGACATGAGGCAGCAGGCGTCTCTGAAGGCTGGTGCAGGCTGGGCTCAGGACAGGAGCAGTGGTGGCAAGGCCCCCCAGGAGCGGCCTGCTGCCGTGACTCCTGCGCTGCCCCTGCCAGCCAGGGCCTGCGCTCCCACGCAGCGGGGAGCGACAGTCCACTCCAAGCCAAGCCACTCCACACTCGGGCTCAGGCGGGAGGGGAGTCCTCCTCTCAGGAAGCCACCCAGCCCTTGGCCACTGAGCCTCCCTGTCCAAAAGGCCCGCACGGACACACAGCTCGAAGTGCTCCTTCAGCGTGGTGCCTTCAGATTCGAAGGATTGGCAAGGAAAACCCGCACCATGAATGACAGCGCCCAAGACAAACACAAAGGTTCAGAGAAAAGCACTGGGACAAAAGAGTATTTCAAGAAAACTATAGTTCATGTTCTCAAGAACAGGAAGATACTGCACCCATCTAAAAAGAAGAGGGTGCTGGGGCACCAGGGTGGCTCAGTCGGTTGAGCAGCGGAGTCTTGATTTGGGCTCGGGCTGTGATCTCAGGGTCATGGGATCGAGCCCTGTGTCAGACTCCCTGCTCAGCATGGAGTCGGCTTGGGATTTTCTCTCTTCCCCCTCACTGAGCCCCACCCCCTGCTCGTGCTCGCTAAATAAATAAAAAAAAATCTTTTAAAAAATTAAAAAAATAAAAAGAATAGAGTACTATAAAAAAGGAACACTCAGAGAGGACTTGTGGACCAAAAATGCAGCAGATTAAAAACAAGGAATTGGAATTTAAAAGGTGAGTAAGAGGGGTGCCTGGGTGGCTCAGTCGTTAAGCGTCTGCCTTCGGCTCAGGTCATGATCCCAGGGTCCTGGGATCGAGCCCCGCATCGGGCTCCCTGCTCAGCGGGAGGCTTGCTTCTCCCTCTCCCACTCCCCCTGCTTGTGTTCCCTCTCTAGCTGTCCCTCTCTCTGTCAAAAAAATAAAACCTTTTAAAAAAAAATAAAAGGTAAGAGCCCATGGTGGCAGAGGGGATGGGAAGGGGATCCTCTGGGGGGGGGGGGGCCCTGATGATACCTGTCAGGGTTGTATCCCTGAAGACATTATGCTTGCACTGGAGCTCAAAGGACAAGCAGGGACTTTCGGAGGAAAAGAGGGCCTTTGGGCAGAGGAAAAACCTCGGGTGGGAAAGAGAACGAGAACACTGCTGCCAGGGAGCAGAGCCTGAGTGGAAAAAGGCAGTGGGCCAGGTCCTGATGAGCCTTGGAGACCTTGATTTTATTTGGAAGACACAAGCACTTTGGTTGTTTCTGTAGGAAACTATGTTCTAGCTTCTAACTGGGGGCTGGGGATAAAAGAGTGTATCTTATCTCCCCCTAAATTTCCTGTGAAGTCCACTCTCAGTTTTGATTCTATGGCTCTGTGTGTGTGTGTGTGAGAGAGAGAGAGACAGAGAGACAGAGAGACAGCAAGTGAGCGAGTGAGCGAGCTAAAGGGCCACAGAGCCTGTTCTCATGGAGAGAGAGTAGGAAACCATTCCACAACTTTTCCCTGATACTGTGCACAGTGCTACTCCGGCTCAGGAACACACTGCTTACAGTTTAGGAACAAGGGCGAATCTCATCCTACTCAGCAGCTCGTCCTCTTGAAGCATGACCAGGGCGACGGGATACATCTGGTCAAAGTCAAAATTAAACTGCACTCCAGCTGGAGGGTCACGAAGGAAATTCCTCTTGTCCTTCGATGAAAAGGGGAAAAACATGGGGGAAACCATAGGATGCAATTAATATGTAACAATGCATCACTGATTTGACAGATACTGAATTCTAAAGATTTCAGCCACAAAGTCCATTGAGGAATCTACTAACCTGTCTACTTAAGAGAGTGGAGAATGACTGATCCTGTCATATATTTAACAGTCTCAACTGAAGAGAGCCTCATGGGAAGCCAGGAAATTCAGTCGTGCAATTAGTTGAAGTTAGAGTTTGAAACTGTATGAACACGTTTGTTTCCGTGAGCACCTTTGGGTATACGAAAACTAGTGTAGAATAATCTTAGAAAATTGGCTACTTAAATCTTAGAAGCTGGCTACTAACAGCACCGGTCAGTTTCACCTCATCTTGCCCGTGTTAGATTTTAACAGTATTTTTGGTTTTGGAGAATTCCTACATTAAGGCAAGAACAAATCTGAACCTAAATGGATTTTAGTTATTTTACCTTCTAGCCTAAAAATTGCAAAGCCTAAAACTGCCCCATCAAGTTTCACCTGGATCGCTATAGCAGCCGCTGAAGGGGTAGCTGTCTCCAGTCCCATTTTTCTTACCCAGAGCAACCCACTTTCTACCCTGCCCAAGAAAAACATGTGTTTTACCTACCACTAAAATCCTTCAGGGACTCCTTTGTTGCCTTTAAGATGAAACCCAAACTTATCAGAAAGGTATAAAAAGGTCTTCATGACCTGGCTTCCTATCCACACCTCCACCTGCATCCTACAGTCCAGTCATACCCAAATGCTTACAACACTCCCTATCTGAACCTCAAACCCTGCCCTGCATCCGCCAAACATCCACACACCCTCCTCCCAAGATTCAATAACAGTTCCAATGTCATCAGTTCTGGGAAGCTTCCCTGAGATCATTCCCTCCCCTCTCCAAAACCAGTGAGATGCCCCTCTCCTCAGTGCTTCGTTACCATTCTGCATTACAGTGCTAATCACAGGGAGTGACGCTGTGTGTACTCATCTAGCAGATGTCCAGTAAGCCTTCAGGCTCTTGGAAGGCATGTCTCATCTACTTCCAGTCCTAGGACAAGGTTGGCCCAGAGGAGGTTCTAAACACAATTTGCTGAATTGAGTTCTCATACCTACCTAATGACAGCATTATGCCATAAGGGGTGCCCCAACATAAGGAGCTTAAAGGGTTACTCTGCTGCAGGCTCTGAATTGTCCCAACCAGTGCTTGGCAAGTCAGAGAATGTAAGGCAACTCTGGCAGAGACTGCTAATTATCTCCCAGTATCCCTTCCTTCCTTTTAGGATCACAACTCTTAGGGGGCACCTGGGTGGCTCAGTCGTTAAGCGTCTGCCTTCGGCTCAGGTCATGATCCCAGGGTCCTGGGATCGAGCCCCGCATCGGGCTCTCTGCTCCGTGGGAAGCCTGCTTCTCCCTCTCCCACTCCCCCTGCTGTGTTCCCTCTCTCACTGTGTTTCCCTCTGTCAAATACATAAATAAAATCTTGAAAAAAAAAAAAAAAAAAGGATCACAAAACTCTTGAGCTCCTGCTGGGCATGTGGCCACCCAGCCAGAGACCGGATTTCCCAGGCTCCCTGGCATCTAGGAGTGACCATGCATCCAGGTTGCCAAAGGGATGTAGGCCTGAGTGATAGGTACAATTTCTGAGTCTCATCTTTCAAACAGTCTGGCATGCCCACCCACCTCTTCCCCAATTCCCATGGGCTGGAACACAGCCATGGTCACAGGAGCTGCCTTCCGCACAGAGAAGGCAGATAACACCCTAGAGGCTGGCATAGGAAAGGATTAAGACAGGAAATACTTGGGTCTGTAGATGACTTCACGGGCAAAGCACACCTACGTGGACCATCTACCTCTGGACTCTCATGTGAGGGAGAAGGACGGAGGGAAACAGAGTCACAGCTTATTTAACCTTCTGTATTTTGGGATTTCTCTATTATAGCAATTTAGTCTATCTTAACAAATTCAGGAGCCACTATAAAGGATGTACTGAAGTTCATTCAAAGCCTCTGTGCCACGCTAAAATCAGCGGTGCTCTCTTGTAGGCGTGTGTGTGCATCACCCAGTCAGCACCTGTTATGCTCCAGGCACTGTGTCACCTGCTCAGCAGGGCACAGCACAGATGGGGTCCCAGCCTTCACGGCGTTCCTATTCCAGTTATGGGGTGGGAGCGTGGGAAGAGACAGACACAGGCTTAGATTGCTAAGGCTATGAGATGGGGTAACTGGTGGAGGGCTGAAAGGATGGTTAGGGAGGAGGTGACATTTGAGATGCGATCTTATGGAATGGTGTAGGCTGGGGTTCCAGGAAGAGGGGATAGCAATCACAAGGCACTAAAGCAGGACAAAGCTCGGCTTGCTTGTTCATCAGAAAGAAACAGTGGCTGGAGTGCTGGGAGGCAGGGCAGTGGGGCCCAAGGGAAGAGAGCCAAGCCAAGGGCCTTAGAAGCCAGGAGAGGGAGTTTAGATCTTTACCTGCAGGAGATGAGATGCCATTAGAAGGCTCTATGTAGGAAAGTGACACGAAGGGATTTATACCATAACTGGACCCCTGCGGCTACTGATGTGAGCTTGTAGGGAAAGGGCCAAGGATGGGACAGCAGCTGGGATGCTGGAGGCAGATGAGGGCATCAGGACCATGGTGGTGGCAGTGGAGAAGTGGAGTAGAGGTGTATTTGAACACAGCATTGTCAGGATGTGGGTGGGCCCAGGTGGGGGCGGGTGTGACTGAAGGAAGACTCCTAGGCTGGTGACTAGAAAAAAACTGGTGGATAACTGGAATCTTATTTTGAGATGGAGAAGATGACGACAGGAACAGGTCTGGGGGACAGAGGAGCTGTGGGGACTGGACTGGTGAGTATCTGATATTTGCCCTCAAATGATAGTCTCACTGTCCCAATTTGCTTCTGGAGAAGAGCATTATGTGACATCAGCATCAAGTTTGGCCGTAACACAGTAAACAAAATACATGGGGTTCACACTGAACTCATAATGGATGCTTAGGCCTTTGAAGGAATTACTAATGGAAAAGAAAAAACCTTAAAATGTCCTGAGGGAGGGCAATGGAAGGGAAGTAAAGAGCCCAGTTCTCTGTCTGTTTCCTAGGCTGAAGTTCCATTTATGACTTTGGCTAAAAAGAAGAGTGGATTAAAAACAAAGCTTGAAAGCCACTGATTCAGTAAAAGCCCTATTTGCTGAGTCCTATGCCAGGCAGGCTCCTGGGTGCTAAGGACAGAGATCAAAGCCAGTTTCTGCCCGCTAAGAATGCACAGCCCAGTGGAAACACATGTTAAGTAGTGAGGGTCACATCTGGGAGTCACATCCTCACGCCTGTATATGGCGATAAAAGCTCCTATCTACCTCACAGATGTGCGTGAAGCTCAAAGGAGATAATGCGTAAGAAAGTTCTTTCTGAAACTGTCAGGTGCTACACAATTGTTAACTGGTATCACTGCGTTCCCTCTGAAGTCTTGAGAGAAATTTTTGTGGGCCAGCACAGAATATTTTATATTTTTTTAAATTTCAGTTTCAAATATATATAACAGTTAAAGAGAAAATTTAGAATACCATCTTTTCATTCAGACAAACTAGAATGCTATCTACAAAATTTATATGATAGCATATCTCAAAGATTATCTTAGTAACAAAAGAATCCTTTTAAGGCTGAAAGAATTATTTTGTGTAATAGATTATACTTTACCATTAATAAAAAAGAACTTAAAGAGAAGCAGGTTAAAACTGGAGGGGGGAGACTTAGGGGGAAAAAACAGTGAAAGTTGATGTGTACAGTCCTAACATCTCAAAACATTTAAAAAACTGTATAGAAGAAAAACTAAGGATAAAATCACAATAGGAAGAAAGTATTTCTACACAGGGAATCACAGATACTTACAGCTGATAAGGCCAAGATTTGTTGTTGAATTGTTTCTTCATCATTACTATCAACCCATGGGGGTACTGCTGCTTCTAAAGGTTTTTAATAACAAAGAAAAGAGAAAAACAGCTTACAAGGGTTACATTGCAATCCGTGGTTTGAAAGAATGAGAAAGTTTCCATATAATCATTTTAGCAATTTACTAACAAGTTCCAAACACGAACATTCATCATAATTCCCAGACGTGATGTATGACTAAAGCAAGTAAGCATTTGGTAAAAAAAAATTACTTAAGTAATATGGTGGAGAAATGGACAAGACCTTGACCAGGTGACCCAAATCATCATCACTAATGAGAAAGAGATGGCCACTGTAGGCCTCCAGATGTGATATCCTGAGGAGGTCACATCATCATCTATGTAGTATTCTGGCCAAGAATGCATGATCTGAATCTAATCATGAGGAAATATCAGCCAAAGCCCAACTGAGGAATGGTTTATTTAAAAAAAGGAGTGGGGGAGGGGCGCCTGGGTGGCTCAGTCGGTTAAGTGTCTGCCTTTGGCTCAAGTCATGATCCCAGAGTCCTGGGATAGAGCCCCACATCGGGCTCCCTGCTCAGTGGGGAGTCTGCTTCTCATTCTCCCTCTGCCCCTCCCCCTGCTGGTGCGCTCTCTCTCTAATAAACAAAGTCTTAAAAAAAAAAGGGGGGGGAGTATCCTTCCAAAACATTAATGTCCTAAAAGACAAAGACCACGGAAATGTTGCAGATTAAAGGAGGCTAAGACACATGACAAAAGCTACAATACTGTACCCTAGACTGCATGCTGTATTGAGGGGGAAAATGTACAAAGGACATTACTGAGTCAATTGACAAAATTAGAATATGCACATTATATCAATGTTATATTTCCTAAAGCTGATAACTGGATTGTGTAAGATAATATACCTAATTCTTAAGAAACACACACTGAGTGGAACAGAAAAGACAAGACACACAGAGTGAGAAAGAGTAAAGGATAAGGCAGATGGAATAAAACCAACAATCTAGGTAGAGGGTGTCGGGGGTGTTCTCAGTACTCCTTTTATACTTGCAAATTTCTGTAAATTGAAATAAAAAGTTCTTTTTAAAACGTCACTGTACTTAATTTATGACAAAAGGTGATAAGCAATTAGGAACTGAGAAAAGGGTTGTCAGGACTGAAAGCAAATGAAGAAAGAAATGGCAAATCAGCAGCAATAAACAATAGGGCCAGGATCTACAAAAGACACGTTGTCTTTGGGGCTCACAAGAAAAAGGAGGAGTACAACTCAAGCAAGCTTATAATGCCAGAAAACAAATGGCAACCACTGAGAGGTGAGTCCCAGGGGTTTTCTGCGGAGACCTGGGAGCTGATCTTGGTCTAGGAGGAATTCAGTGGTGGATGTGTGTAGGGGGTATTCAGAGGGAGCAGCAAGTGTGAAAGAGTGGAGACAAAGCCTGTGAGTATTTTGCTCATCTGAGCAGCTCTACCATCTGAACCAGGGCAGGGCAAGAGGGCAGAGCCAAGGCTGTGGAGGTGGGAGGTCAGCACGAAGACAGACATGCAGGGGGGTCCTAATATTTTCGCCAAAACAACCTCCCTTTCTATCATGTTGCAAAAGTCCAATGGAAGAGACATCCTATCGTGTACCAGCTGATAGAAAAGTTATGTGCATGTGTGGATAGACATGTGGACAGACAGACACCTGGCTCATTCTTTGGCTCATCCTAGGCAAGCAAATGTGGCAATTATAATCCAAATTCTGTTAACTATAAGATAAAATAAACCTATTTTCTTTTTTTTTTTTTAAGAATTTATTTATTTATTTGACAGAGAGAGACACAGCGAGAGAGGGAACACAAGCAGGGGGAGTGGGAGAGGGAGAAGCAGGCTTCCCGCAGAGCAGGGAGCCCGATGCGGGGCTCGATCCCAGGACCCTGGGATCATGACCTGAGTCGAAGGCAGGCGCTTAATGACTGAGCCACCCAGGCACCCCTAAACATATTTTCATACTTAAAAAAAATCGGGTAAAGCCCTTTCAAAACTTTTTTTCCAGGCCTCTCGTCACGGTCCTTGTAGATGGACCTCTCAGCTGACCTCACTCTCCCTGAAATTCTCCCCTCTCTGGGCTTCCATTGCTTCTCTCTCCTAACTGTTCTATCTCAGGTAAATGGGCAGTTTTGTGTTTGTTTGTCTGTTTTTTAAATGGCAGGTTTGTTTCATCACTTAACAGCTGAGCAACCTTCAGCAAATCACTTAACCTTGCTAATCCTTCCTTTTACTAAAGAAGATACTGTACATAAAGTACCCGCCACTTAGCAGGTGTTCAGGAACTGTCAATTTCTCCCGTTCCTCCCTTCCCCTCAACACTATATCTCTGCTCAGCTCTCTTCATGTTTGACACACTTTTCACTGAGGTCACCTACTCTCATGGTTTTTACATGACTTGACTAATAATCTCTACTGGCAGATGGAATTCTCCATGCTTCAAATAGGAATCAACTGCTGCTGCTGGACCCCATTCAGTTAATTTAGACCAGTGGTAACCAAAAGAACTTTCTGCAATGATGGAAATGTTCCAGGTTTGCATTGTCCAATATGGAAGCCGCTAGCTCCCATGCGGCTGTTGGGCCCTTGAAATGTGACTAGTGCAACTGAGCAAGGGCATTTTCCTGATATGCCACCTGCATTCCCTTCCCTGCTTCTGTACATGTTCCTCTCACCTGGGCACCTCAAAACTGAGAGTACCTTCAATCCTTTCACCCTACTCCCTCCAAGTTCCTATCTCAGAGACTGCAACCAACTCCTACCCCAAGTCTCTAAGCCAGGATCACTTGCACTGCTTCCCACACTGCTTCCCACGAATCACGAAGGTATGCTAATTTGTACAGAGTATTTGTCCCAAAGATCTGCTTTATACTTTGAGTTTACCTAGGCATGACAATGCCTGACTCACCACACGACTAACTAGCTCTTTTTGAATTTGTGGCACTGCTCAAACTGATCAAATTATTTCACCCTTTTGCCAAATTCAAAGACATGAGGCCAGTTTTGTGTTTGAGTACATCCAAACAGCAAAAGTAGACATTCTGAGACCCAATAACTATCAAACATTTAAACGAGCACTTGTCAGTAAAGAAATGTATTGAGGGGTGCCTGGGTGGCTCAGTATGTTAAGCGTCTGACTTCGGCTCAGGTCATGATCTCAGGGTCCTGGGATCGAGCCCCACATCGGGCTCCCTGCTCTTTCTCTAAATAAATAAATAAAATCTTTTTTTAAAAAAGGAAAAAAGAAATGTATTGAGTAATTTCCCACAACACCTCGTGACTTTTCACAGCCCGCTGTCACTCCGCTGGAAAGCTCTTTCATTTTTTCCTCCCGAAGAGAATGGGAAGGAAGCCAACTTTTGCTAAGTGCCTATTATGTGTACATCACACATTGTGCTGGACATGTTCTAAACTGAGAAATGAAAGCTCACTCTCTTTCAGAGCCAGCTCCCAGAGGGGTTGTCACCCGCTGGTCTCACCCTCCATCCCAGCCACAGGGAACAATATCCTTCCTTCCTTTAAAGCACAAAGGTTTATGAGCTTGTCTCCCCGACTAGTCTTTGTGCTACCGAAGGATGGGGCTGTTACTTACACAGTTTTGTATCGTCAGAGCCTTAGTGTGGTGTCTGGCACATTAACAGGTGCTCAATAAAATCTGGCAGGTAAGTACGTCGTGTACAAAAAACATGTATCATACCTGACTTTTTGGTAAGCTGTTCCTCAACAAATTTTTTCTGTTCCTTCTGAAAATCTCCTATAATTGTCTGTTAAAAAATATATAAAGAGTCAAGTTACTTTGAGAACTTTATTATTAGAAAAGAATTACATTTAAGATTTGTGAAGTCAGGAGATATTTTATTAATTTTCTTCATATAAAACAGTTAAAAAAGTAATACTTCCCCCTTTCCCCAACAAACAGAAATTCAACATTTCTGAATTTCAAGTATACAACTCTTTTATGATGGATTATCTTTTCAAATGCAAAGGTAAAATGAGTTAAAAACTGAATTTTTGCTTTATTCCAAAAAAAACAATAAAAGCCAAGTCAAATCTCATTCTAACAAATAGTACACATAACAAAGCATCTAAATAACAAGCTATCTAAAGTTTAATTGATGACCTCCTTAGTTCAAATAATTCCCAACATAAATGAAATTCCCTGGGCCTGGACCCTACCACTGTAGGAAATTAACAAACTTACTTAAAAGTGTAATTCCTGGGGCGCCTGGGTGGCTCAGTTGTTAAGCGTCTGCCTTCGGCTCAGGCCATGATCCCAGGGTCCTGGAATCGAGTCCCACATCGGGCTCCCTGCTCAGCAGGAAACCTGCTTCTCCCTCTCCCACTCCCCCTGCTTGTGTTCCCTCTCTTGCTATCTCTCTCTGTGTCAAATAAATAAATAAAATCTTTAAAAAAAAAAAGTGTAATTCCTAATGGGCTAGGACTTTAAACACTTAAATGAATGACTCAAAGGCATAAATATTTGGAAACAGTTATAGTTTAAAATTAAATTCACAATATAAAAAGTTTAGTATTACCCAAAAGTATCAGTGTATTTTAGAATATATTAAAATTAAAACCAAGGTTATTTAAATCATAGCTACTTCTTACACAAAAAGAGAAAAAAAAACCCCAAGAATCTCAAAACAATATTTTTACCAGAATATGATATCCTACTTGGGTTGATAAAGTTAATAAAAAGGGATAATTATATTAGCTGCTAATCAATTTCAAAAGATGTTTAAATGTACCTTATCAATGATGTCATCTATTTTTCCTTCTTCTACTGATTTCTTTATTGTTTGTGCGGTTTCAGCAACTGATTCAGTTATCTTTTTTGTAGCAGCAGTTGCAAAGCTAAACAGATAGTCTGTAAAGAATAAAAGACAGTCTATGCTCCATTCAAGTACAATGGTTATTATATTTGTGATTGTCCCTTAAAGAGCTCTCACGGGAATCTTAAACCACAGGGCACGATTCTTGTTAACTAGGACTTCAAACACTGATAGCACTGACAGTACTTCACTTTCTGGGTGGACTAGCCATCCATACCAGGCCTTTAATTAATCTCTTTCAAAGAGTGCTAGCATTCTCCCACCCCTTCTCCCCCAGTAGCTGTTTCAGACTTGTGTTGCCCTTCTCCAGTCTCTCATTTTAATTTATCTCAGTAGATAATCTCCCTTCCAACAAATAAGATCAAGGCTCCCTTTCACTTTCCTTCCTTTCCAGACCCTAAATATCCTATTTTATTTTCTCCTTCCCTCTTGTTCAAAGAAAACATGCCCTTCCTTCCCTAGATTAAGCCATCCCATAGTAAATCTGGAGGAATTTTTAATAAATAGGAATCTTGGCAAGCCCTAATATAAACATAAATCCTTAACCTAATAATAATGAGCAAATATGCAGAATAAGATTAAAACTGGAACACGTAGGGGCACCTGGGAGGCTCAGTCGTTAAGTGCCTGCCTTTCAGCTCAGGTCATGATCCCAGGGTCTTGGGATCAAGCCCTGCATCAGGTTCCCTGCTCAGCGGAAAGCCTGCTTCTCCCTCTGCTTCCCCTGCTTGTGCTCTTTCTGTGTCAAATAAATAAATAAAATCTTTAAAAATAAATAAATAAAAATAAAAACAAAACTGGAACACACGAACTTTCATCTTTACAAAACAAAGCAAAAGCACAAATTTAACTTTCCTGAAAACTTGAAAAGACACAAGTATCAAGGCTCTATTGCAACTATAACATAAAGGTCTGTACATAGACAAATATTGTTTCTAAGTCCACACTGTATACAATGTAGGCTGCAGGAAGCAACCTCAGGCAGGTTCTGAAGCTGGACTTGCTAGGGGATGCTCCTGGGCAACTGGCCTTCCAATCTCATCTAGTGGGAAATACTCTCCTAAGTTAGGGCAGTCTTGCCTCTGCTACTTGCACCTGCTGAGGGGCAGGGAGGTTGACTCTCTCAACACTCAGGCGGGGGGAAACCCAGATAAGAATGGCAAAGGGAGCTTGGCACACCAGATTAAACCCTCACTGGTGGCTGGTATCTCTTCCAGAGAATCAGGCAACTTGTACTGCTATCTGGGAGCAGTACTATCTGCCAATCTGAATGACCCTCTCTCCCACTTTCTGTAGCCTTTACCATAAACAGTCTACTTTCTCCCATTGTGTTTGGTGGCGTTTACCTGTCGGTGATGTCAACAGCCCATTGTGACTATACCACAGGATACTACTTGCCTCTGGTTTCATTCTCACCATTCTTCCCCCTCCTATTCCACATTCATATGACCCCAAGAAATTCTTGAGTACCTCCAAGGAGGTCTCAGATACATTATTCCTTGGTTTGAAACACTTTTATCTGGCCAACTCTACATATACTGTGGGTCTCCGCTTACACAGATAGCACTTCTCAGGCAATGTTCCCTGGCTCCTTGACTAGAGCAGGAGCTCCTGAGATGTGTTCCCTCAGCACCTGTGTTGCTAGACCAACAATATTCATGACACTCTACTGATTACTTGGTGGCTCAGTCTTCTCAGTTAAACTGAAGGCCCATCCTAAGTCCCACTGGGGCAGGGACCAAGGTTGTCTGATTCACCACTGTATCCACAATGAGTGACCAGTAAGTACTTGCTAGATGGATGAATGGGGAGCAACATAATAGTGCTGAGTTTTAGGGCGGTCCCTCATTTCTCTTTGGTTATGACTAGTCTATTTACAAAGTGGTATGATAAATTGGGTAGACAGCCAGATTATTTTGTAAAAATATTCTTTGCTGACAGTCTAAGAAATCTAAAGTTCTAAAAGAGCAGGGTTCCTTTTAAGATTTTCTCAGGAGAATGTTTTTAATTAGAATCATCATTTTTATTCTAAGGAGGACTGCCATTTAAAAACTGGTATTTTGGGGTGCCTGGCTTAATCTGAAGAGCGTGTGACTGTGGATCTTGGGGTCATGAGTTCGAGCCCCACACTGGGTGTAGGGATTACTTAAATAAATAAATAAACTTAAAAAAATAAAAACTGGTTATTTTAGCATAATAATCTCAATTCTCAGATTTTAATGACTCCAAGAGTGGAGTACACTGAACACAGAGAACGCTGGAGGAAATATAGTTCTTGCCCTCAAGGAATGTCCATTTCTAAACAAACAAGCCAATAAAAGGCTCAAAGACAAGAGAAGCAAGAATAATCATTCAACAGAGGCACTCAGAGAAGGGAGGGAGAAGGTCTCCCAAGAGTAATTAGAGAGTGCGATGGATTCCGAGGTCAGAGGGAGTGGGGTGTGGGAAAGCATGATAGGAGATTTTCAGGTAAGAAGCTCATAAAGATGAGAAGTGGTTTATTAATTTTGCAAATTAATATATTGGATGACACTAAGTTAAAGACAGTTTTTATTAAGTGGTTAGAAAAAATTGAGACTAAGATAAGAGTTAACAGGAAGTAATAGGAGTACAATGTCCACTTCAGGAACATAGGCACAAAGAGGTCTGAACTAAAGCAGCAACCAAAGAAGAAAAGGAAGACTAAGTAAAATGGCTCTCGGTGAGTATGACGACACAGCCTTATGGAAGGAGAGGGCAAACTGCTAACAATGAAAGTAGTCATTTTAATCTCACAATCATCCTGGGAAGAATAGGTATAATCTGCCCAGTTTACAGATAGGTAAGCCAAGGCTCACAGAGGATAAATGATTTGCCCATTAAGATAGTGGCAGACTCTGCTGACTGCCTATCCAATGCCTAGCCCCTTCCTTCTTGCCAAAACAACCCCCATTTTGGTGGGTGCTCATCAAACCTAGGGGTGGTCTTGGGAACTTCCGACATAATCAAGGTCTTCTCATTATGCCTCTGTTGGATTCTCTGTAACTTGCAGCTGAATTTTCTATAATTTGCAAATGGTATCACAATAAAGACAACAATGCACGAAACTCAAACATAAGCTATCTGCTTCTAACTGGCAAGCTTGTGCCCCAAATCCATACTGCCTCATCTCATATGAGCAAGTGACAAGGGCTTACAGAACTGAATGGAATGATAAGGATAAAGGAAAGTGGGAAGGTTCTCAAAGGTCAGAAAAAGCATACATTTGTCAGAGTAAAAAGAATAAAGAGATTAAGGCTTGCTGCTAGAATAAGAAAATAAGGAGCAGATAGTGGTTTCTAAGGCAAAGCCTTAGAAAACCAATATTCTTAAGCCATTGCTGGTTAACTTTTCAAAAATACTGTATTTCATACAATTTGAGCATCTTCATGTTGGAAGGGGCTTTTAGAGGTTACCTAATTGAACCTCTTATCCAGGTAGCCCTACTTCCAGGGATGGGGAGCACATGACTTCAAAGTGTAGCCAATTATTACTGTTATCCCCCTCTAATTAGAAAATCCTTTTCATTTTCCTTGTCATTCCTACCTCTCAGATTTAGATTTATCCTCTTAAGTAACATAGAATGACTTTTCTACAAAAAAACTTTCAGAATTTTGAGCAATGCCCCAAGTTTCTTCTTCAAGCTAAAATCCCCAGTTCTCTTTATTATTGTTTATAAGATGTGGGATCCAAGCTCTTGACCATTTGCACTGCCCTCCCTCATGGTAAACCTGGGTTTGTCATCAGAACTGAATCAGTTATTTTACTTCTGTATTGAAGCAGACATGTATTTTCCTACATACACACTAACTTTTGGGGCCTTCTTAGTTTTGTAAACTAAGCAAGTTAGGCATCTAGAACTTGAAATGCACTTTCCTTACAGAAAAAGAGGATGGCCTAATTAATACAGTTCCACTGCAAATACTAAGAGCACTTTTCAAAGAAGAGGAGGTTGTCCTTCCTCCATTTCTGGGCATGGACTGGCCTTAGAGACGGTTTTGAAAAAACCAAAGCTCATTTTTGGCCATCCTCCCACTTATTTAAACTGTGCAAATGACTCATGTATTTAACACTCTCAGAGGTATGGATTTTTTTTTTTAAAGGAAGAGTACAGAAAAAGCTTCAATTTGGTCGACTTTAACAAAAATCAAGCAACCAATCTGTGCTGAATTAGAAGTTACTTTGGGGCATGAGGCCTTCAGGGAGGTAGGGAGGAGCTCTTCTGTGAGTTCCCTTATAAACTGCCCTCCTTCTGAAGCAGGTAATCCTAGGAGGCCAGAGTTTATCAGGAAGAAGGACCAAGGATGGGAAGGTTCGGTTTTGGGTGAGGGAGTGGAATCTAGGCCTGGGTGTCCACCATTTGTAACTGGTGAGTTGCCTAAATTTACAAATAGATCACCATGAACCAGAAGTATTTAGGTAGTATTGAGTGTAAGAGCCCACGTAGATTTTAAAAGGCTAAAGAAATGAATCTACGTAGTGGGAGTCGGGCTCAGAGGCACCTAATTTCAGTTTTTAAGAGAGGAGTCTTTTTGGGGCACCTGGGTGGCTCAGTTGATTAAGCCTCTGCCTTCGGCTCAGGTCATGATCTCAGGGAGGTCCTGGGATCAAGCCCCGGGGCTTCCTGCTCAGCAGGGAGTCTGCTTCTCTCTCTCTCCCCCTCCCCACAGCTCATTCTCTCTCTCTAAAATAAATAAAAACAACCTTTAAAAAAAGAGAGGGGGGAGTCTTTTTAGATAACATATAGGGCACCTGGGTGGCTCAGTTGGTTAAGCGTCTGCCTTTGGCTCAGGTCATGATCCCGGGGTCTTGGGATCGGGCCCCACGTCTCTGCTCAGCGGGGAGTCTGCTTCTCCCTCTCCCTCTGCCCCTCCCCCTGCTCTCTCAAATAAATAAATAAAATCTTTAAAAAAATAAGTAAATACAAACGTGAGGTTTCAAGTTGACGATAAAGCCCTCGCTGTTTTAATAATTGACTTCTGGGGTGCCTGGCGGGCTCAGTCACTAGAGGATGTGACTCTTGATCTCAGGGTTGTGAGTTCAAGCCCCATGTTAGGCATAGGAAATTAGTTTAAAAAAAAAAAAAAGCGACTTTTGATAGTCCCCTGAAGATCAACGAAAATAGTTCTCTATGTTCTATGAAATGGAGTAAACACCCATACCCTGCTTTTCCTAACATGGTCCCACTTGTATCTATCTCAAATACCTAACATAGCCTTTCTGCTCTAGTCCAATTCATCTCACATCTTTTGAGTATTGCAAGCTCGTTTCTTCTCAGTTTTCTACACACAAAACAGTTGTTCCCTCTTTAGAGCTTTTGTTGCACAGCACTTAGTTTTATTTCTCTTGTGCACTGTTTGGGGACCTTGAGCTGAGATTCTGTACTGTCGTATCTTGAGATTATGTGTTTTCCCTGCCCCCTCCCCAAACTTCTTGAAATGTTAGAGCCCTTCTCATTCAAATATGTGTTTCTCCACTCTCAGGCTCCAGCCTCCCCTATGAACTGGTCTTTTAGTAGATTCTTAAAAAACACTTGCTAAATTTAGTATCTACCTTTGGTGCAGGTCTCTCACTTGTAGTGCAATCTGCTTTAGGCCCCACCTTCTCAAAGACGTTTTCTTTTATTATTTAAGCCCGCCAAGGTCTCCAGAATCAGAATTACCAGAGCTCTGTGTTTATTCTTCAAACCTACTACTTTTACTCT
Organism: Mirounga leonina; assembly: GCF_011800145.1. Lineage (NCBI taxonomy): Eukaryota > Metazoa > Chordata > Mammalia > Carnivora > Phocidae > Mirounga > Mirounga leonina. The sequence continues at coordinate 2,679,583 of NW_023270158.1, read as the reverse complement.
CCTCCCTAACTAGACTGGCTTTCAAATTAGACAGACCTAGGTTCAAATTCCACATCTACTGCTTACTATCAGTGTAACTTTGAGCCAGTAACTCTGGGCTTGTTCTCCCAACTCACGGGGAGGTTTAACAGATTAAATGAGATATCGTTCATCAAACATCTAGTACCGAAACCTGCATCACAGACAAAAATGGACAGCTACTTTCCCGCCTTAAAAAAAAAATTCCACTGCACCTAAAAAGGAGACCAGCCTGAGGGAGGCCTTCGGTAACTCTTGCCCGCAATTTTACTTCGGACAACACACTGTGCCCTAAGGGCACAAAGGGCACTTTTCCAACCAACTAAAGTTCCCCAACGTCCCCCGTCATGGGGGTGGGCGTGTGGAGGTGAAAGCTGGAGAACTAAACAAAAAAGATCCCTTGTCAAACCTAAGGACGTCGAACCACACCGTTTTACGGAAGCCCTGGCTCCCAATGTTTACACACCTCGTAAAGACTGACCTGTCACCAGGAACTTCAGGCACAGGATTGACTGCTAGATGAAACTTCGGCCTTGCCCAGATCCTCATCAACCTCCCCTGTCCCAAGACGACCGAGTGACAGACACACCTTCCTCCCCTTCCACCCACCCCACACCCCCCAACCAGTCGGGTCCGCGCCCTCGGGCGTCAAGAGAAGGGAGCGGGCACCCCCCCCACACACACACACTCTGGTCCCGAGGGCCGGAGGAGACTCACTGCCGAGGCCTTTTGCCTGATGAAGGAGTTCCTGGTCCCCCGCTTGCCGCGGCTCCTCCTCTGCCGACTCTGACACCTCTTCGGAGCACTGCTGGGGTGGAGCGTCTCCCTCGACCTGCCCGTCTCCCTCAGATTGCCGGCCACTCGCCGCCGGCTGCTCCAAGCCAAGCCAACTGCTCAAACCCCGGAACATCCCGCCCGCGGGGCCGGTACAGCGGTCCCGGCCACCGGAGACCCTAACTTGCACTGCCTGCTCCCGACTCCACAATGCGCGTCTCCCAGGGAGATGGCCGGAAGTGCGGCCCTGGAGCAGCCTCTCTATCCGTCTCCCCGTCTCTATGGCCGCTCTGCCACCGCCCGCATGTATGTCATTTCCGCCAAAGGCCCCTCCCCCATTGGCTGTTTATTTCAGTAACTTTATGACGTGCGTGGAAAGCAGACAAAGGGTTTTCCCAGCGTAGTCCCGCCCGGTCCTCTCTCGTCCTTCCCCAGCTTTTCTAGGTGACTGACTCTGACGTGTAAACGGCGTTTCTGTCTCTCTAAGCAGCTTGGCTGCTGGCTTAGCCTCGCCTTTTCAGGTCCAGCTGGGCCGTCGCCGCAGAAATGGACGTCTGTAGCCCCTTTCTGAGTCCCAATCAAAATTGGCCCAGGGTCTCTAGGTCCAACGACTAATTTACAGGGAATACAGAGGACTAAGGAAAGTGTTAAAGGACACCATGGGATGCGGGCAGCAGAATTTAAGCTGTGAGAAACCACAGGACAAACGACCTTGTTTCTTTAAATAAATTGTAAGGAAGAGAGGGGAAGGGAAACCTATAGGTCAGAAATGTTTTAAGAGCCGTATTCCGTGGCAACCTGTGGATTTTATTTGGATCCTAATTCAAACAAACATTGGGGGGAAAAGTATGACGTTTATAAGAATTGGAAATTTGAGTACTGGATAGTTCATAAAATTAAGAAATTAAATTAAAATTTTAATTCTGGTAGAATACCCATAAAATTTAACATCTTAACCATTTTTAAGTGTACAGTTTAGTAGCGTTAAGTACATTCACATTGTGCAACCAATCTCCAGAAGTCTTTTCAAGTTGCAAAAATGAAACTGTACCCATTAAACAACTCCCCATTCTCTCATCTCACCAGCCCCTGGCACTCACCATTTTACTTTATGTCTCTATGAGTGTGACTACTCCAGGAACCTCATATAAGTGGAATCATACCATATTTGTCTTTTTGTGATTGGCTCATTTCACTTAGCAAATGTCCTTGATATTCATCCGTTCGTAGCATGTGTCAGAATTTTCTTAAAATTCTGCCTTTAAAAGGCTGTTTAAAAAGGCTGAATGATACTCTATTGCATGTATATACCACTTTTTGTTTATCCATTTATGTGTTGATGGACATAGGGATTGTTAATATTTAAATTGTGGTGATGGTGTTGTGTGTACTTAAAGGAGTTCTTCTCTTTTAGAGAGTCGTGCTGAGATGTTTACCAAAGAAATGATAGGATGTCTGTCATTTGCTTCAAATTAATACAGGAAGGGGGGCAGAAATGGGTAGGGATATAGATGAAACAAGCTTGGCCATGGTTTGACAGTTGTCCAAGCTGGTGGTTATACTTTTATGTCTGCTGCTCTGTACCTTTAATTTTTTCTGTAATAACATGTAAATGGAAAAAAAAAAACAAAACTGGTCAAGTGAACAACTACCCCTCCAGAGCAGGGAGTGCATGAACGGATTTCACAAGCATAGTCTTAAGCAATCTGTTGGCGAAGGACACCCATTATTCCTCCTCCTCTCACCTAGTTCCAGTGTCCTGTGGGAGTATGTGGGGACAGATTATGACAGATTCTGATTCTGATTTCCCTGCTCTCCAGTTTTCCAGCCTGAGTTATATTCACAATTCAGGTCCAGGATTTTGGCTTAATAAAGGCCAAACAACTTTATTGAGATATGATTCACATACCATATAATTAACCTATTTAAAGTGTACAATTCAATGGTTTCTGGTATATTACACTATTAATCTTTTAAATTGTGGTAAAATATATATAACATAAATCTGTTCTTTTAACTTTTTTTTTTTTTTTTAAAGCAGGCTGCACGTCTAGTGTGGACTCCAGTGCGGGGCTTGAATTCACGACCCTGAGATCAAGACCTGAGCTCAGCTAAGAGTTGGATGCTTAACCGACTGAGCCATCCAGATGCCCCCCATTTTAACTATTTTTAAGTGTACAGTTCAGTGGCATCAATGATATTCCAACCTGTTTTTAGAGTCTGGGTGTTGATTCAGCTTTGAAAGTCAGGAGACATCTTAGGACCAGTATTTTCTGGGATTTATGTCAGTAAGAACCTAAAAGTGGTCAACACTACTGAAAAGGGATATTTGTTTCAAGTATGATTGGCTTGAGCCCAGAATTTCAGTCAGAAGCCTAGAGGAATGAAGGTTCTAACATCACCATCTAATAGATGAATAACCTTGACCTGTTATTTGTCCTTTCTGCCCTTCAAGTTTCTTCACCTGCATAAATATAGTGCAGAGGTGGGGCCCAGCCCATTCAGCTCTACTTTTGCCTTATCTCCAGGAACACCCAAAACCACAGTAAAGGCTGTGTTCCCCAGGGAACAGACAGTTTTACAATGGTTCTGAAAGGTAGAATTCTTCAAAATAAAAGATTATAAGAGAGCACGAGCAATCAACTTAAGGACAGACTTTGTTTTCATCTCTTTTTTTATTCTTATTGCTATGCTGGTAGTGGGCCATGAAGAGGATATTCTTGTCCCACCCCAAATCAGTCAATCTGAATCCTGTTATCAAATTTGTTTTTCTGTTCAATTTTTTCCCCATTTTGGATTAATAATACAATAGTTATCATAATAATCCCTTTGTATTCACAAAATATCTTCCATCTGTTAGCTACATAGAGGAATAGAATAAGATAAGGATAAGGCCCCACATCCTGTGGTGAAGAATCTGGCTTTGGGGACAAACAATTTACATTGATGTCCTGGCTTTCCCACTCGTAATGTACCTTTGGTCAGGACACCTCACATCTCTAAGCCTCAGGTTCTTCATTATAGAAAGGGGATCATAGTAATTGTCCTGGCTGTGAAAAGGGAATGAAGTATTGAAATGTGGAAGGAAACCTTACATATGTGGCAGGGGAATATCACCATTGATGTCAGCCCATTTTCATGAGTGTCCTTTCCATAGGATGCTCTGGAAGACTTGTTTCATAACAAACCTCTCCATGCCTCCAGGCTTCAAAGGTGTTTCCTTTTTTTTTAATTTTTAAAGATTTTATTTATTTATTTGAGAGAGACAGAGAGAGCACAAGCAGGGGGAGGGGCAGAGGGAGAGGGAGAAGCGGACTCCCCGCTGAGCAGGGAATCCGATGTGGGACTTGATCCCAGGACTCCGAGATCATGACCTGAGCTGAAGTCACATGCTTAAACCGACTGAGCCATCCAGGCACCCCAAAGTTGTTTCCTCCTTTTCAAAAAATTTATTTATTGGCCTCCATGAAGACCTGGGGCTTCCATACACTTCCTGCTGAGTGGAGCCTCTGTTTATTTTTCCAGAAGTTGACATCACTGACCCTAGTGCCTTCCTTCTTCTTCCATGACATTACTCTTGGTGGGGAGAAACTCCCCTTTGCTTTGAAACTCACTGAATTTTTGCCGTACAGCCTCCACCCATCCTTGTTGCTGTCATCTATTAGCTTCAGGGTCACTCCTCCACATTCCCTGAAGATTTGGTTCCTTGGCCTCAAGATTTGGTTCCTTGGACTCCTCCAAATTCCAGGGACCTCAGTGTCCCACACACTGGCCTGGTGGATGCTCGACCCACTCATTTGACTCTGTTTCAGATGTCAGACCCTGAACTGAATCATCTCCTGGAATTACTTCCCCTTTGAAGTCTCCAATGCTAACGCCACAGCTGGTAACAGTGTGCCAGCTCCCTTATTCCCATAGGCCTTTGTCTTTAGTTCTGTCTCTTTTCTTCCTAGTCTATCAGCTCCACACTGCTCTCGGTCCTTTCCTGTATGGACTAGATGCCCAGTTCAATACCACAATCACATTCTCCCAGATCCTCAACTGCCTCACTCACCTCCCTCTACTCAGCCCACAAACTGCTTTTATCATAAATATCCATATTTATATATCAACCTATAGAGATAGCTGGCAAAATTATAGCTGGGCATCATTACACACTATGGTTTCTAAACTCCCCTAGGTCTTCAATGACACTTGTCTAACTTGGTTCTCTAGTGACTTACACTGGTTATTCAAAATTTTCACCACTTTCCTAACTCTTCCATCTCAACTTCAAACCCTTCTATTGTCCAGTTAGAGCCTTTCTCCTTCAGTGGTTTGTGGATGTTCTTCCCTTCCCCTGAATAACCTGTGTCCTCTCCCAGCACCAGCCATCCTCCAAATACTCTTAAAAATTCAGTGGGTGAAGCCTTGATTGCCCTCCACCCCACTTTTTTGTTGTTGTTCTTGTTACACTAGTACTGTTTGAGGAACTGTACTAATTTTTTCTTTTAAGATTTTTTTTTTTAAGATTTTATTTATTTATTTGAGACAGAATGAGAGAGAGAGCGAGCTCATGAGAGGAGGGAGGGTCAGAGGGAGAAGCAGACTCCCTGCCGAGCAGGGAGCCCGATGCGGGACTCGATCCCGGGACTCGATCCAGGGACTCCAGGATCATGACCTGAGCCGAAGGCAGTCGCTTAACCGACTGAGCCACCCAGGCGCCCCTTCTTTTAAGATTTTAGGTAATCTCTACACCCAACACAGGGCTTGAACCTACAATCCCGGAGATCGAACTCCACCAACTGAGCCAGCCAGGCGCCTCAGGGAACTTTACTGATTTCAATAGACGTGTAGACCTGCCTCTGGACTGTGAGCCCCTCAGAGGCAGGAGTCGAGTTCTATTTGAGTCCTCTTAGCGTTTCTGCAGTTCCTGGAGCGCAGTAAGGGATCCACAAACGTTTGTGGACAGTATGAAGCTCTTTACAGTGGTGAGAACTGGACGGGAGGACCCGAGTGAGGATCTCGCCTTGCCAAGAGGCGGGAGCTCGCAGGGAACGTGGCGTTCACCCGCGCCCCCGAAGTGCCTCTGCTGAGTGAGCCACGGAGGGGAGGAGCAGTCCCCGGGCTGACCGAGGCCTGGGGCCAAGTGCATCCAGGGCGGAGGGTGGCGGGAAGCTGTCTGTGCCTGAGGAGTGACTTTTTAGACGCTTGTTTTGGAGCACTGCACAAACGCGGGTGCAAACCCCAAGCTCACCAGCGTGAGTCAGCGGGGCCCGCCGCAGCAGGAGAGGGAAAGGTGGGCGAGGAGGGCGCCGCGCACCCCGAGGCCCGCGCGGGCGGCGGGAAGGACCCGGTGGCGACAAGGGACACCCCTAGCGGCGGCCCCTTCCCCAGCCCTACAGGTGAGCGCGGGCCCGCCGCGGGGCGGAGCGCGCTGTCCCCACCGGCCACTCTCCCGGCGCCACCACCACTGCGCAGGTAACCTCCCGCCCGGACCCTCCCCGGACCCCCAGGGCCTCCGCGCTGTGGCCACCCCGCGTCCCCAGGGCCTCCGCGCCCCCAGTCCAGGCGCGCACGTGGGGCCGGGCGCCTTTGTCCCCTCGCCGATGGCGCCCGCGCCGGGTCGGAGAGGGGCCGGCAACGGGCGCGTCCCCGCACCCGGCGCACGCAAACCGCCGGCGGACGGCAGACGGGCGGGGGCCGGGGCTGCCCTGCCGGCGCCCAGTGCCGTCGGAGCCCGCCCTGCGGCGGCCCACGACCGGGGCTCCGGAGCGTCGCGTTCCCGGGGTGCGCTTCTCCCCGCACGGGCCTCGGAAGGGGGCGCAAGGGCCGGCTGCACCCCGGTTCCCATTTCTCCCTGGCCTCGGGAGCCCAGAGAGCCCCGAGATGGCGTTGGCGGAAGTGAAGCCCCGCGCGGAGTGAAATGGCCTTTCTGTCCCCTCCCCCGCCCAGTGCACTGGTTGAACAACGACCCTAGCATTTTCCCCAGAATAGCTGCTTAGGGCGCACTGGGGCTAAGTAAAGCTTTCTTTCGGCAACAGTTTTTACAGATTCGATGTATAATTTACATACAACAAAATGCCCCCATTTTAAGGGTGCAGATCAGAGATTTGACAAATTATACACCCGTGTAACCACTACCCCAACGTGGACGTACACCATCTGGTTTCCAGCGTCCTCGGGAAGTTCCCTCGTGCCCCTTTCCAGTCAGTCCACAACCCCCCCCCCCCCAGCCTGCTTTCTATCATAGCTTAGTTTTGCCTGCTTTAGAACTTAGTAAAATGGGATCATTCAGTAAGTACTCTTGTTTTTGACTAATATTATTTTTTAAACGGCCGTCATTTGAGAAGGTGTCTCTTGGTGCTTCTGATGTTTTCAGTTGCTCTTGGGCCTGCGCTGTCCAGTGTGGTAGCCACTGGCCACATGTGGCTCTTGCGCATTGGAAATGTGGTGAGTCTGAATTGAGATGTGCTGAAGTAGACACACCGAATTTTGAAGACCTAGTACAAAAAAAAAGGGGGGGGGGAGACGTAAAATACCTCACTAATGAATTCTTATATTGATTGTTTGTTAAAATGATGGTATTTTGGATACATTGGGTTGAATAAGCTATTATTAAAATTAACTTCCTGTTTCTCTTTACTTTTTAAATATGGCTACTAGAAAATTTAAAATTACACGGGTAGTTCCTGTAATGTTTTTATTGGACAGCAGACAGAAGCCCCTCTACACATTCCTGTTTTACAGTCGGTTCTGCTCACTGCATATAGGAGTAAATGAAAAACTTCGGTCTTCACAGGGGGGAAAAACAACTCAATTCAAGGAAGTAGCTTTTTCCTGCAGTTTTAAAACTTGCTTCAAACTTACTTGTTTGCTTACAAGAGGTAGAAAGGAGTAGGTGTCTCCTTGGTATTAAGTTACTTTTTTTTTTTGAAGATTTTATTTGTCAGAGAGAAAGAGAGAGCACGCAAGCAGGGGGAGCTGCAGGCAGAGGGAGAAGCAGGCTCCCTGCCAAGCAAGGAGCCCGATGTGGGACTCGATTTGAGGACCCTGGGATCACGACCTGAGCTGAAGGCAGACACCTAACCGGCTGAGCCACCCAGGCATCCCTTAAGTTACTTTTTTTTTTTTTTTTTTTTTAATTGGAGGGAGAGAGAGAACGAGCAGGGGAGGGGCAGAAGTTCGAGAAGCCGACTTCCCCGCGGAGCAGGGAGCCCATGCGGGGCTCGATCCCAGGACTCTGAGATCATGGCCTGAGCCGAAGGCAGACGCTTAACGACAGAGCCACCCAGGCGCCCCTTAAGTTACATTTTGAAGAAGGACATTGTAAAATACCTGATGTGCTTTTAAAAAGGCATCTTGTGCTTTTTAAAAATATAGAAAAGTAGTAATTGCCTCCAGCCCAACCACCGAAGTATTAAAATTTAGCTTTTTGATGTACTTTTAATTAGTCTTAATTTAAAAACATGGTTGAGATAATATTATATTCAATTTTATATCCTTCTATATAGGGGAATTTTTTCTGAAAAATTCTTAGGCTTTTTGACAACCACATACTGTGACTTCACATGAATGCACTCCAGTTTTCAATGACGTTTTTCAATTTTGCTAATTTTTACAAATAAGAAGTCATTTTAATAGTGTGACAATGACAGTAGTGCTCATTTTATAACCAAACCAAACGAGAGTTTGTCCATCCGATGCTCAGCAAGCCAATAAAAACTGACACTGAGTTTTTGCAGTGAAGGAAGATAGGCTATTTATTGGCGTGGTGCTACCTAGGAGAATGGGGAGGTAATGCTCTAAAGTCCCAAACTACCCAATGGCTCGCAAGTAGGAGTTTTTAAGGGCAAGATTTGGGGCAGGGTCTCCTGAGAAGGTGGACGCCATTAATTGGAGGCTCATGAGATCATGCTAGCTAGCAGGTGCTCTGGTGGAGCTTCGTCTGGTCCCCTGGAGGTCTTTTCTATCTCAAGAGACTTGGAATCTGAAAAATATCTTTGTTCTTTATGTTGGAGATTTCATTAGGTACCTCTGGTAATTATATCTTTAAAAATTTTTTAAAAAGATTTTATTTATTTATTTGAGAGAGAGAGAAAGAGAGAACACGAGGGGGATGAGGGGCAAGGGGAGAAGCCGGCTCTCTGCTGAGAGAGCCTGATGCGGGACTTGATCTTGGGACTCCAGGATCATGACCTGAGCTGAAGGTGGACACCTAACCGATTGAGCCACCCAGGCACCCTGGTAATTTTATCTTTACTTGTAAGTGAATGGAGTTCCATTCCTGCAGGTTCCTTGGCCATTCCAGCTGTGCCTGGGGGTGATATGACCTCTAGAATTCATTCTTTCATCTCAGCTAACAAAATGGATGCTGGCTTCAAATTGCCTCTTAATTCCACAGGGAAGGTGAAGTCCAAGAGGGAGGGACCTTGACTTTTTGTCTACCCCTGTGTCCCCAGGACCTGGGAACATGTTAAGCATAATAGACCTATAATAAACATTTGTGAGCTGACTGAATGATGAGTAGATCGCTGTGAAAAATGATAACGGCTTTCACTAAGCACTTGGGCACTCTCTTTGTAAATGCCCACACGCCTCTATAAGGCAGGCACTGCTATGATCTCTGTTTACTGCACAGGTAGAGAAATTTGAGGTTTAGAAAAGTTGAAGAAGTTGCCCAGGGTCATAGCTGTAAATAACAGAATCAGCATTTGCACCCAGGCTGTCTGACTCTAGAGGAGGGGCACTTACTAAAATAGAAGAAATCAGCAGGGGGATGGGTAAGGGAGAGCTGTGAAGAGATTACCCCTATAATGACCAACTGGGCCAGTAGGAGCGGAAAGAGGTGAATATTCAGATACATTTTAGATCTACAGGAGGAGCATTCTGGGTTTGGATTGGTGGTTAATCTTTTGGGCTAAATCTAGCTGGAGTGAATGGAATGGCAGGTGGCTAGGGAAGAGGAACAATGGCACTGAATGTGATCAACTGGAGCGTGTAAAGAAAGGTGGGTCCAGGGACTTAGGGAAGCCATTTGGGATGGGACATGTATGTTTTGATGGCTACAGTTTATTCGCCGTGACCATGGTCGACTAGTTTAAGTTGAACTCAGAGCTCTGCAGTGAGATAACCTTATACACCTTCAAGTCCTGATCATTTGTTTTGAAAGTGGAGGAGAGTGCAAAATCAGAATGGGCATCAGCTGACCTCTCCTCTATTCCTTAGTTCATTTAATCCTCACAACCACCTATGAGATTTTTTAAATGTTGGCATATTTGAAGACTGATTTAAAAAGAAAAGATTTTATTTTTTGGAGGAATTTTAGGTTCACAGCAAAAATGAGCAGAAAGCACCGAGTTCTCATACACTCCCTGCCCCTACATGCACAGCCTTCCCCACTATCAATATCTGGAACCATTTGTTACAAATGATGAACCTACACTGATACATCATTATCATCCAAGCTCCATAGGTTACATTGGAGTTTGCTCTTGGTCTTGTACATTCTCTGGCTTTGGACAAATGCATAATGACATGTATCCACCATTATAGTATCCTACAGAATAGTTTCACTGCCCTAAAAATCCTCTGTGCTCTGCATATTCATCCCTCCCTCCCCCCAACCCCAGGCACCCACTGATCCTTTTTTTTTTTTTAAAGATTTTTTATTTATTTATTTGAGAGAGAGAGAATGAGAGAGAGCACATGAGAGGGGGGAGGGTCAGAGGGAGAAGCAGACTCCCCACCGAGCAGGGAGCCCGATGCGGGACTCGATCCCGGGACTCCAGGATCATGACCTGAGCTGAAGGCAGTCGCTTAACCAACTGAGCCACCCAGGCGCCCTCACTGATCTTTTATTGTCTCCATAGTTTTGCCTTTTCCAGAATGTCAAATAGTTGGAATCATACAGTATGTATGTAGCCTTTTCAGATTGACTTCTTTCACTTAGTAATATGCACTGCAGTTTCCCGCATGTCTTTTCATGGCTTGATAGCTCATTTCTTTTTAAAAGCATTTTTTTTTTAAAGATTTTATGTATTTATTTGACAGAGAGAGACACAGCGAGAGAGGGAACACAAGCAGGGGGAGCGGGAGAGGGAGAGGCAGACCTCCTGCAGAGCCGGGAGCCCGATGTGGAGCTCGATCCCAGGACCCCGGGATCATGACCTGAGCCGAAGGCAGACGCTTAATGACTGAGCCACCCAGACACCCCAGCTCATTTCTTTTTAGTGCTGAGTAATATTCCAAGGGACTGGTATTTTTTATTCTATTTCACAGATGAAGAAACAGGCACAGAAAGGATTAGTAACTTGCCCAGGTACGGCTTGTATAGATCAGTCTGATTCCAGATCATTTTCTCTTAATTTTACCATGCTTCTGAATCCCAGGGAAATTTGGTTTCTCATGATGAAGTTTGTCACATGATAGAGTTGGGGTAAATGGAAAATCAGGGCAATGGAGCCCGCCACTTTGCTTGCAGATAGTGTCCACCGATTTCTGCATAGAGCCAAAAATGGAAAACCTAGAAAATAAGACCTTGGGGCGCCTGGGTGGCTCAGTTTTTAAGCGTCTGCCTTCAGCTCAGGTCATGATCCCAGGGTCCTGGGATCGAGCCTCATCGGGCTCCCTGCTCAGCGGGAGGCCTGCTTCTCCCCCTCCCATTCTCCCTGCCTGTGTTCCCTCTCTCGCTGTGTCTCTCTCTGTCAAATAAATAAATAAAATCTTTAAAAAAGAAAGAAAGAAAGAAAGAAAATAAGACTTTGTTTCAAAAATTTACTTTATATGGAAAAATGCTGTGTGCTTTTGAAATTCTAGTTTAACTCACTCTTGCTTTACTGCTTTGAGAATATGATTCTCTTCCCTGACTCTTAATTTTATTACCTTTCAGAATATTTCTGGGTGCTGGCACCCAGCCACCTCCTCCGCCAATGAAGTACATTCTGGTCACTGGAGGGGTCATCTCAGGCATTGGTAAAGGGATCATTGCAAGCAGCATTGGGACGATTCTAAAATCATGTGGACTCCGAGTTACTGCCATCAAAATTGACCCCTATATTAACATCGATGCAGGCACTTTTTCACCTTACGAGCACGGTATGAAAGAGAATAACTTCCCCCCTCTTATAAGGCACTAGGTTAAATTGCAGTTCTTTCTCGTATTTGGGGTAATTTCTTTAAGATAGAGTTCCAGAAGTAGAGTCGCTGGATCATTCATTATGACCATGTGAATGTTCTCGTGGTTGTTGATACATTTTTCAGATTGCTGATGGCATTCCAAATTAGTCCACCCTTTTGGAAAACAGTGTATAAGGATACCATTTTCATTGTACTTTGTATAGTACAAATTATGTTTTGTTTTATTTTATCATAAAGGTAATATAGTTCTCTTAACATTTCATTGTTAAGAGAAAAAGTCAGACAATATGGTATATATTGACAGTTATACTGACGATATAGAATGGCATGAAGAAAATAAAGGTCCTCCATTTCCCAACACTTTGAGTAGTAACTATTATTAATGTTGACATTTTAATGTACATGCTAATTATTTTTAAAAAGGCATTAGCACTTACATACTTTCTTTTTAAACTTTTTACATACAAGCAGGAAAGTGCACAGATCATAAGTGTACCACTTGATAAAGTGAGCATACTGTGTAACCAGCCCCCAGATCAAGAAACAGAACCCCCCCCCTTATGCCCCTTCTAGTTTTTCCCCACTGAAACCACCAAGGTAACTGCTATCCTGTCTCCTAACACTGTAAATTACTTTTGCTTATTTTTTTACTTATTATTTTTTTACTTTTTCGTTTTGTTTTTATTATGCACGACATAATATACCGCATAACCTACTAGCAGGGACAGATGAGCATAACTGAGTTGTTTTTCAGCAATCAGGAAAATGCTTCCTTAATTAATGTTTTCTAAACTCTTGGACATATAGTAACCATTAACTCCAGAGATTACTTTTGCTTATTTTGGACTTTAAATGAATTGAATCTTTTTTTTTTTTTTAAAGATTTTATTTATTTACTTGACAGAGAGAGAGAGAGCCCACGCAGGGGGAACAGCAGAGGGAGAGGGAGAAGCAGGCTCCCTGCTGAGCAGGGAGCCTGATGTGAGGGTCGATCCCAGGACCTGGGATCGTGGCCTGAGCTAAAGGCAGACGCCCAACCAACTGAGCCACCCAGGCGCCCCATGAATTGAATCTTATAGTCATGTCAGTTTCTAATCTAATTTTTTAAAGATTTTATTTATTTTTAATCTAATTTTTAAAACAATGTACTGTGAACATTTATATATTTTTATACTCTTTTTGTTTGTTTTAATTTTTTTAAAGATTTTATTCATTCATTTGAGAGAGCGAAAGCATGAGCAGGGGGGAGGGAGAAGCAGGCTCCCCGCTGAGCAAAGAGCCGGATGCAGGGCTCGATCCCAGGACCCTGGGATCATGACCTGAGCTGAAGGTAGATGCCCAACCGCCTGAGCCACCCAGGCACCCCTATATTTTATACTCTTAAAGGCTGCACAGAATCTATACAATAATGGGAAATAATTTCCAATGTATTGATATTATAAACAACACTGTGATGGAAATCTTTAAAATTTATTTTTTTAAACATAAATGCCTACACGCAGAATTTCTGATTTCACAGGTAGGTATGCTTTTCAGGCTTTTGATGTATAATGCATATTACCAAAGGTTTTTAGATTCATGATCTCTTACCTATTAAGTGTAAAATCCAGAAAGTTCTGAAAATTTAAAAGTCTTCATAAGTTTGTGGCTATTTATAGTCTTTTTTCAAAAGTTTTGAAAATTGAAAAATCTTCATAAAGCCGTGACTGTTTCTAGTCTTTATTCCATTTGGAAAGTGTTTGCATTTGGGGTGTTTTCTAATATATGGCAAGTGTTCTGTATTACCTTTTCCATAATCTGAAAAACTTCAAATTTCAACATCCATCTTTTTTCCCAAGAATTCTCTGATAAGGGCTGTGAATTTGCACCAATTTATATACAAATCAACAGTGTATAAGAAGGCCTGTTTTTTTTTATACCCCTGCTGAATATTATTCTTTTTTTAAAAATTTTATTATGTTATGTTAATCACCATACATTACATCATTAGTTTTTGATGTAGTGTTCCATGATTCATTGTTTGCGTATAACACCCAGTGCTCCATTCAGTACGTGCCCTCTTTAATACCCATCACCAGGCTAACCCATCCCCCCACCCCCTCCCCGAATATTATTCTTTTTAAACTTTACTAACCTGAGAGAAAAACAAAAAACAACAAAAAAGGTTATCTCATTGTTCTAATTTAGATTTCTTTGGTTTTCATTTTGTCTGTGGAATGACTTATTCAAGTCGATGGGTAGATTGTATTTTTGTTTGAAACTGTTACCCAACTTCCTTCTGTGGAGTAAATTTCCTTGTCCCATTGACTTTGGACTTTGGTCATGTACGATGGTTAACGCGTCCTGGTTTGTTTGGAATTTTCCGGTTTTGAAACTGAAAGTCCAAATCCTGGGAATCCTATTAGTCCTGGGCAAACCCAAGAGGTTGGTGACCTTATTTGGTCATGTGGTTTGTTTTTCCCTAGGAGACATTAGTGAATGTGACATCTGTCTTGTTGAAGCAGAAATTTTCAGTGCAGTGGCATGATTTGGCTCTGTCTGTTTGGTGCTTCTGCTCTCTGCCATGAGAACGGCCTGCCCTGTAAAGGGATTTCTCCTTCAGTCTGGGTCCTGGAATGAGACCAAGTAGACTCACAATTGACCCACAGCCCCCACATAACACGTAACCCGAGGGAGAAATCAATAAACGTTTTGTAAATTGCTAAGATTTTAGGGTGGTTTGGTATGCAGTAAAGTTGACTAATCCCATGTGTTATGCCAGTTTTCCTTTGGATATTTTTTTAAACATTTTTTGAAGATTTATTTATTTATTTGAGAGAGAGAGAGAGAGAGCCAGTGTGCAAGCGGGGGGAAGGGCAGAAGGAGAGAGAATCTCCACCAGACTCCCCACTGAGTGCAGAGCCCAAGGCCTCCCAAAGATTTCATCCTTTACCTCCTGATTTGAAATGCCACCTTTCATTATATACTACATTTCTGTCTATACTCACGTCTGTCTTTGTACTCTGTTCTCTTCTGGATTTCTATGTTTATTCCTGCCTATCATTTTAAAAGCTGCAGCTTTTTATTATTAAATAGGTCAGAGCTTTCCACATTCCTTTTCTTCTTCCTTTGTTTTCTCTCTCTCTCTCTCTCTCTTTTTTTTTTTGGTGCAGAAAGGTGTTTTTATTATCCCTCTAGCAAAGCATTAACCTTTTTTTGTTGTTCCTTTGTTTTTTCTTAACCTCAAAGTGTTTGTTGTCTTCAGAATTAGAAATAATTTTGTCCAACTTTACAAGAAATTGCATTGGAGTTTTTGACAAAAATGTCTTTAAATTTATTAATTAATTTGGGGAAGAATTAAACACTGGAAAATATTGACTGGCCCATTCAGGAACTTTAGAAGTGATTTTCCTTTTATTCATACCTTCTTTTATGTCTCTGAAGTAAGCTTTTTAAGTTTTGTAAATATAGGTCCTACATTTCTTTGAAGTTTATTTCTGAGTGTTTTATGTACTTTGATTTGTGATGATACCCTTGGGTTTTTGTTTTTTTTCAAGTGATATATTAAATTCTTTTATGTAATAGGGATCTTTTTGTTTTTTTCATTTTTTGTTTTTTTAAAGATCTTGTTTTTTATTTTTTTTAAGATTTTATTTATTTATTTGACAGAGAGAGACACAGCGAGAGATGGAACACAAGCTGGGGGCGTGGGAGAGGGAGAGGCAGACCTCCTGCAGAGCAGGGAGCCCGATGCGGGGCTCGATCCGAGGACCCTGGGATCGTGACCTGAGCGAAGGCAGACGCTTAATGACTGAGCCACCCAGGCGCAACAACATTTTTTTTAAGTAATCTCTACACCCAGTGTGGGGCTCAAACTCACAACCCCAAGATCAAGAGTCACATGCTTCACCTACTGAGCCAGCCAGGAGCCCCAATAGGGATCTTTTTGGATATTTTGGTTTTGTGTATTCGTTGATGCTATTTTTTTTTAAGATTTTTATTTATTGATTATTCATTTGAGAGAGTGAGAGAGCACACGCAGGAGCAGCAGAGGCAGAGGGAGAAGCAGGCTCCCCGATGCGCAGGGAGCCCCATGCGGGACTCGATCCCAGGACCCTGAGATCATGACCTGAGCCGAAGGCAGATGTTGAGCCACCCAGGCGCCCCTTGTTGATACTGTCTTATTCCATCTTTATATATATGGAAATATATGTATGCATATGTATTTCAAGC
Organism: Mirounga leonina; assembly: GCF_011800145.1. NCBI lineage: Eukaryota > Metazoa > Chordata > Mammalia > Carnivora > Phocidae > Mirounga > Mirounga leonina. The sequence continues at coordinate 2,663,461 of NW_023270158.1, read as the reverse complement.
TTCCTTTACTCACTCTTATTTGTTATAAGGGCTTTTTAATTTATTTTTTGTGTGTTTGTTTTGGTAATCACACCTGTTTTTCTAACAAATTAACCTTAGTGTCATCCTCAAGTTGAAAAACATCTGTTGGAATTTTTATTAAAACTACATTAAATCTAAGAACCTGTTTAAAGATTTATCATCTACAGTTTTTCTTTCTCTTCGAGGAATATAATGCATACATACTTTTTTTTTTTTAAGATTTTATTTATTGGGGCCCCTGGGTGGCTCAGTTAGGGAAGCATCTGCCTTTGGCTCAGGTCATGGGATGGAGCCCCATGTCCGGCTCCCTGTTCAGCGGGGAGTCTGCTTCTCCCGCTGCCTCTCCCACTACCCTCCCCCTGCTCCCGCTCTCTCTCTCTCTCAAATAAATAAATAAATAAAAATTTTAAAAAATAAAGATTTTATTTATTTATTTTTAGAGAGAGTGAACGTGCTTGCAGCGGGGAGGGGCAGAGGGAGAGGAAGTAGGAGAGAAGCAGACTCCCCACCGAGTGCGGGGAGCCTGTCTCCGGTGCTCGATCTCAGGATCCTGAGATCATGGCCTGATCCGAAATTAAGAGTTGGACGCTCCACCGTCTGAGCCAGCCAGGTGCCCCTGAAAGCAAATTTTTAATATTTACATTGCCTTTTTACCTCAGGTGAAGTGTTTGTCTTAAATGATGGTGGAGAAGTTGATTTAGACCTTGGAAATTATGAACGGTTCTTGGATATTAACCTTTATAAAGACAACAACATCACCACTGGGAAGATATATCAGCATGTGATCAATAAAGAGAGGCGTGGCGATTACCTGGGGAAAACAGTACAAGGTAATGTATTCCACAAAGGTTAACGAGTCCTGTGTGTTGAGCACCCACACCCTGCTCAAAATAGACGTGAAGTGAGGGGCTCCCTGAGCTCTACAAGTTCTAATCCTTTTCAAATCCTTGCTTTCTTTCCCTTTTCATTTTCTTCAGAGGTGTCCACTTCACCCTCCATGTTCTTGATTGTATTTTCTTCAGTCTTTTTCTTTATTACTAATGTTACTGTTTTCTCTAGTCCATATTATCTGTTTGTCTTTAGCTTTTATTTATAAAATCCATGCAGAACCATTCATTCATCATTTTTACCTGATTGAGGTGCAGACTTTTTTGGTTTGTTTTTTGTCTGTCTTTTATTTTGTCTGTCTCCTTTCTTCTTGTATCTTTGCATGGATGTGGATCACTCCCCTTTGAAGGACAGTGTCGGGAGGGACTAGGGGATTGAACTGCAGTGGCTGGTAGTACGGTCAGACCCTTTTTCATCAACTCTTTTCCTGAGTGGTATGATTCTCTTTTTTTTTTTTTTAAGATTTTATTTATTTATTTGAGACAGAATGAGAGAGAGAGAGAGCTCATGAGAGGGGGGAGGGTCAGAGGGAGAAGCAGACTCCCTGCTGAGCAGGGAGCCCGATGCGGGACTCGATCCAGGGACTCCAAGATCATGACCTGAGCCGAAGGCAGTCGCTTAACCAACTGAGCCACCCAGGCGCCCCATGAGTGGTATGATTCTCTTTTGTCTTGGGAGAGACCCCTGCCCTCCCCTCCCCTCCCATGTCTCTCCCCTCCCCCCAGCAAGTCTTGTATTCATGTGTTCCCGCCTGGTAGGGTAAAGGTGATAATCCCCATCTCCTTTATTTTTATTTTTTAAATTTTATTTATTTATTTGACAGAGAAAGACACAGCGAGAGAGGGAACACAAGCAGGGGGAGTGGGAGAGGGAGAAGCAGGCTTCCCGCGGAGCAGGGAGCCCGATGCGGGGCTCGATCCCAGGACCCTGGGATCATGACCTGAGCCGAAGGCAGACCCTTATCGACTGAGCCACCCAGGTGCCCCTCCCCATCTCCTTTAAATTGCATGTTGGATCCCGCTGAGAGGTAGACATGGGGGTGGAACAGATGGAGATCAAAAGATCAGCTGTGTAATTACTGAAACTGGATGTGTGGCTTAGATCTCAGTTACAGCTGTGCTTTCTAATAGTTTCCCCCTGAGTGTAGATCTTGGGAAGACCCACAGGAGGGAGAATTGCTGCCTCACACCTGCCACGTCCCTATGATGGAGAGAGGACAGGGCCCCATGCCTGGGCTCTGACTCCTGATCCCTGGGCTGCCCACGTGGAGGCAAAGCCCGGCCAACCACCCCCCACCCCCACCCCACCCCTGCCGCCAAAGGGGCCAAACAGCACGTGTAGTGTGGGTTGCTCTAAATGCACCAGTGGGTGACCACTTCCTCCCACTTTGAGGGAGCAGCAGGTGCGAGGTAGAGCAGATAGCTGATGTTCCTTCGCCTCAGCTTCCCAGAGGGCCACGTTCCTGCTTCGTGTATCACATTAGGTTAGTTGACTGCACCGTGAGGATGTCCCCGTGCACCCGCAAGGATGTCACCTTTCTGTCCCTTCAGCAGAGATCTGTAGCTGCAGGCCTGCTCACCACCAAGGGGCCTCCGGGCCTCAAATGCTCGTGGAGGGTTGTCACCTTTTGGCTTCTTCAGCTGACATTAGCAGCCACAGGCCCCTGGTCAGCATGCAGGGCTCAGCTACACCCTCTGAGGGGCCCCTCTCTGCTGGCTGGTGGGCTGCACAGAGTCTGCAGCACTGGGCCACTCTGCGTCTTTCTTCCCCCAAGGAATCCAGCACGCAGCACGCCTGACAGCCCTCCTTGTGGTTTTTAGTTGGCATTATAGGTGTTTCTAGATGCCTCGAAGATGGCATTTCTGCGCTCTGTTTCTTGTTCTCTGTGGTCGGCCAGGTACAAAAGAAATGGTATACCATTTAAATGATTAAACCTATATTGTGCCTATATTAATTTCAGTGAAATGGGTAATAACATGAGCACTGTAGTTTGTCTCATTTGCCAAGTGGCTTTCAGGTTATTTCAGAGGTCTAAAGACATGAACACATTCCTTTCTCATGACTGTGACCGTGAAATAAGCTTTTGTGCTAATTATTACTTCTTTCTACAGTTGTGCCGCACATTACTGATGCTGTCCAGGAATGGGTTATGACTCAAGCTATGGTGCCCGTGGATGGTCATAAGGAAGAGCCCCAAATATGCGTTATTGAGGCAAGCATGGAATTTTTCTGTATAAACTTATATCCTTCTGGGTTTTTAAGCATCTACTCTTCATTCATTCAACGCATATGTATAGATGGCCTCCTATGTACTAGACACTGGGCTAGGAGGTGGGATTATAGCAGGGAAGGACATAGACGGTCCCTGCCCTTGGGGGTCACAAGTCAGTGGGCCAGATTGACATTAAACAGGGCGAGTACTCCTGGGACTGTGTGCAGCAACTGACAGATCAGTTGCAGAATGCTTTCTAGTGAGTGCTGTTCGAGGGTTAAGGATGCTGACTTCTCTCTCACCCCCCAGTCAAAAATCCACGTAACTACTAACAGCCTGCTGTTGACCAGAAGCCTTACCAATAACATAGAGAGTGAATTAATACATACTTTGTATGTTATGGCTGTTACAGACTGTATTCTTAACAATAAAACCAGCTAGAGAAAAGAAAATGTTGTTAAGAAAATCATAAGAAAGAGAAAATACATTTACGGTACTGTACTGTGTTTATAAAAAAAAAATCCACATATAAGTGGACCCACACAGTCCAAACCCATGTTGTTCAAGGGTCAACTGTATTTGCAAAGTGCTTTGGAAGTAGAGAGAGACTGAGTTAGGGAAATCTGATGGTGGAGGCGATTTGGAGGTGAGAAGTGAGTATTAGCTGCTTAAAGAAAGAACATAGTATTTGAACTTGTGACTTATTTACTGTTTCCCTTCCTCTCAATGAATGAGAATAACGTGCATGTACTCCTTGTCTAAATGTCAGTTGACCTAATTGCTGGGCAGGACAGCAGAATAATGAACAATTTAGTTCCTACGTACTGCCTGCCCAAGTTCAGGTTTCCGCTGTGACCTCTGAGTGGTGTAGAGCTCCGTGGTTAAGAATCTGGAGCCAGACGGCTTGGGTTCTTAGCCAAGCTGTGTTACTTACCAGCTGGGTGACCTTAGCCCAGTGTGCTTCAGTTTACTCATCTGCTAAATGGGGATAATATTTTGAGGATTAAATAAGTCAGTACACTTAGTGCCTAGAATGGTGTCAGATCTATAGTAAGTACTCAAAATTTATTAGCCATTATTAAGATGCCTGTGTGACTTTTGGCAAATTACTTCTCAAAGCTTCAATGTACTCAACTATAACAATATGACAACAATGTAATATCGTAATAAAAGCCAGATGATATTAACAGGGTTGCTGGGAGGAATAAGTGCAATTGTATAAAGCACTTGGCATGTCTGGTATTCAGGAAGTGTTCAAAAACATGTGAGCTGTTCTTATAGTCATCATTGTCAGGGTCAGCAGACAGATGTTAGGCTATCTGCAAGATCCATTTTGTTAACAGAGCTGATAAACTTAACATAAATGTGCTGTGCTATCATACATTAACTATATATTATACTACTATAATAGTATGGTTGATAATATAAATGCGTAAATGTGCTATGCAAAACTTTCTCTCCCTTGCTATTTTTTTTTTTTTAAGATTTTATTTATTTATTTGACAGAGAGAGAGAGAGCACAAGCAGAGGCAGACGGAGAGGGAGAAGCAGGCTCCCTCCTGAGCAGGGAGCCCCATGCGGGGCTCGATCCCAGGACCCTGAGATCATGACCTGAGCCGAAGGCTGACACTTAACCGACTGAGCCACCCAGGCGCCCCTCCCTTGCTATTTCTTCTTTCACAATTTACAAGGAAAAGAGAGGGTGCTTCCTTTAGAATTTTTTAAAAATTGGAGTATAACATAAACACAGGAAAGTGTACATATCACAGGTATACAGCTTAATGAAGTTTTATGAACTGAACACACCTGCATAACTAAGCTGGTTTCCTTTGAAACATATCTATATCTAATACAGTGAATAGTTTGCAAACAGATTGAGGCAAGGATAAAGACAAATAATTTAAGAAAAGAGAAAGGCAGGTAAAAGCTCCAGGAAGAATAACATCTGATATGAGAACCGGGGCATAGCTTGCCTCTACAGTGAGGGAGACGTACGTGGTCACTCTCTTTATTGATTTTCGAGTTTTAGAATCAATCCCCAAGATGCATCAGAGAAGGCTTCAAAGCAGGGTTGTAAATGTCAGCTTTGAGGTGGAGGTGTGGAGGGGTGCTGGAGAGGGAGGGAGGGAGATAAGAACTTTATTTTCCACTGTGAGGCAGCTACAGATATCTGTAGTAGTTGGCAGAAAAAGAGGTAAAAATATCTCAGGTTAGTAAAGTAACCAGTACAACTAACAACTGAGATTGGGATCTGGGGATGGGGCAGCAGAGAGCTCCAGCCTCATCTGTTACAGTAGAAGTCAACTTTTGTGTTATTGTAGAAGGTGTCTGAAATGGGCAAGTCAAGAAAGAGTTGAGAGAGATGGTGTTTAGAGATGTGATAGAAACCAGCAGAAGAAATCATGAACAGAGGAGTTAAAACGCTTACCTTGAGGAATCTGGATTTGGAAGCGAAGAGGTGGGGTACAGGACTCCTGCTTTTTACTTTTTTGTTGGGGAGCGAGAATTCCTGTCCCTTTCAAGGTCCTTCTAGCCAGACTAAGAATCAAACTGACAGGAGAGGGATTAATTGAAATGTGCTGTGAATTTTTTTTTAAAAGATTTTATTTATTTATTTAATTGACAGAGAGAGAGAGAGCGAGAGAGGGAACACAAGCAGGGGGAGTGGGAGAGGGAGAAGCAGGCTTCCCGCTGAGCATCATGACCTGAGCCAAAGGCAGTCACTTAACCGACTGAGCCACCCAGGAGCCCCAAGATTTGCTGTGAAATTTAAATACACACTGAGCTTCAAAAATAGCATGAAAAAAAACCAGAATGTAAAATACCTAATACTTTTTAAAAAATTGGTGATATATTGGGCTATATAAAATATATAAAATATAATGTTAAAATTAATTTCTCCTGTTTACTTTTGTTCTTTTAGATGTGGCAACAAAAAACATTAAGATTATATTTTTATTTTTATTGGACAGTGCTGGTCTAGCACTTTCACTGGTTTTTGCTGTTCTAGCAATAGAAAAGGTAAGGGATCCAAAATGTGTCCATTTTCCCTGAAGAAGAACCAGTCTCTGGCCCAAAAGTAATGACCAATTTTCTAAACCTGAACATTTGTATGACTTTTCCAGTAATTTATTTTCTTTCTTTTAGTTTTTGTAGGTGAAAGAATAGCCACCCCCCCTTTTTTTAAGACTATTAACCTTAATCACAGGAAAATTTCCAAATGCTCATGTGTATGGATGTTTTTGCCTCTGCTCTTCTTTTTAAAAAACATTAAAAAAATAATTACAAAAAAGGAGAAGGGGGAAATCTATTTTTTTGTTTCATCATTTTTATTTTTCATATATCCAGGATTCAGTATATAAATCTTTCGAAATAACGGGATATTACAAGAATAGTTTACAATTCAGCTCTGATTGCACAAATACTTGACACACGAAACCATGTTTTCTTATAGGAATACTTTAATAAAGAAAATAAGTCTCTATACATCTTACAGCAAATCCTATGCAGTTTTTTCCCCATTCAACCATCATTTTGGGTTTTCCATCCCAGCACGTTCATCACATCCAATAAACCAAATTACAATTTGCAGCTGCTTCTCATTTTCAACCATTATTGAGATTTGCACTGTTAAGCGTTTTAGGCTTCTTTTTCTAATTTTTCCTGATCTGAAAGAATTCATGTATTTAAGGTAGAAGAAGCCATTTAAACACGATCCCTTCTGAATATAGCTTGCCGCAGTTGGTGCTTGGTGATCTCACTCCTCACTTAGGCAAGACCAGCTCGTAGCTTTACCCCCCATGGCACCAAGCAGGAGGAATACAGTCCTTGCATTCCTAATGGTTTCTCAACCGCAAAAACAAACCCTAGAAACAAGGGTTAAATTTACAAGTATCAAGAAAGCTAAAACATTTGCTAATGATAAGAACAAAGAATGCTTTCAAATTCAAGGTCTCTCCTAAATTGAAGAAGACATAAAAGAAAGGATGAGGCAGTAGTTCTATAAAATATTGAAACACTAAAAAATGGGGGCGCCTGGGTGGCTCAGTTGGTTAGGCGACTGCCTTCGGCTCCAGTCATGATCTCAGGGTCCTGGGATCGAGCCCCGCATTGGGCTCCTTGCTCAGTGGGAAGCCTGCTTCTCCCTCTCCCACTCCCCCTGCTTGTTTTCCCTCTCTTGCTATGTTTCTCTGTCAAATAAATAAATAAAATCTTTAAAAAAAAAAAGAAACACTAAAAAATGTTAATCACTTAGGTCAATGGTGTATCGTTTCCAAAGTGCCAGAAGATACAGAATCTTAGACTCTAAGGTTAGCTGAACTCAAGAGTTCGCAGCCTTCTTATGCAGTGGCTTTGAAATAGCCTAATATTCCCCTGCCCAAGGGCACGTCATCATTCAGGCCGGGGGAACTTTGCGGAATACTGATCGTGTTTACCTGAAGAGACAGGATCTACCAGGGGAAACATTTGACATTTATGCTACTCCTTCCCTGTTACTGAAAAGTGTGTCCACTTGGCAAAGCTTGTGTTACTTTTCAGGTAGCATGAATGAAAACCTAGAGACTAGCAATGTTCTACAGTCAAGTTCCTGAGTACTTGATGCTCCAATTATCCAATATTCTTTTTTTTTTTTTTAAGATTTTATTTATTTATTCATGAGAGAGAGAGAGAGAGAGAGAGAGAGGCAGAGCGAGAAGCAGGCTCCCAAGGAGCAGGGAGCCCGATGCGGGACTCGATCCCAGGACTCTGGGATCATGACCTGAGCCGAAGGCAGATGCTTAACCATCTGAGCCACCCAGGCGCCCTCTAATTATCCAATATTCTTAAAAGAATTCTTTAATCAAGCCCTTGTCCAGTAAGAGATTGAACAGTACTTGGGGACTACAGTATGTCCCATTTCTCTTATATTTCTCTTGATTTCTCTTTCTCACCCCAGCGTAATAAACTGCTGCAGGTTTTTACCAAAAATACTATCCCAGTAGTTGGAAATGTTATTCTGCATTACCCAAAGTGTTCGATCCCATTATAACGGTCACATTTACATATAACTAGATGGCCAAACAATGTCTACTGCAGTGATTTGGCAAATTTCAGCACAGGCAATGTATCCATCATTGTTCTTGTCATCGGCTCTCAGAACACCATCTATTAAGTTGATCAGTTCAGCTTCACTCGTTGGTGGGGCCTGTTCATTCCCTTCCTCCTTATGGATGTGAGTGATGGCCGTGGAGAGTTCTAGGCCATCACAGAAATTACTGCCGTCATAATCATGCATTTTGAAATAATGGAGCTGCAGTTCTTGTGGGGACATCTCTGCTTCTGGTATGTTGATGACACCTTCTAGATGCTCCATGATATGCTCTTGGTTGTGCACTGTATTCTTATCCAGGCCCACGCCGCCAGGATGGGAGCAGCTGGCCCCAGGTTCCTCAGCCCCGGCACCTGGAGCGCAAAAGGCCTGGAGCAGGCCACACAGGAAGGGGGTTCTGAGCAGCCAGTACCCTCACTGCCCTGTTTCCAAGCTGTTTTCCCCAAATGCGAAGCCTTCCGGCATGAGCCTCGCCAGCACCCCCCCGCCCCCAGAATGCTTCTCCTTGGCTCCGTCCCCCCACTTGAGGGAAATCTATTTTTTTAGTGTAATTGAGCTGCCTTTGGATGACATTAAAATATAAGCCCAATTTGGCCTTAGGATGAGCCTTCTTAACACTTCGTTTTCATGTTCTCAGTTTTTTAGCTATTATTTTTTTTTTTAAGATTTTATTTATTTATTTTGACAGAGAGAGACAGCAAGAGAGGGAACACAAACAGGGGGAGTGGGAGAGGGAGAAGCAGGCTTCCCGCGGAGCAGGGAGCCCGATGCGGGGCTCGATCCCAGGACCCTGGGATCATGACCTGAGCCGAAGGCAGAAGCTTAACGACTGAGCCACCCAGGTGCCCCTTAGCTATTATTTTTTGAGAATCATCCTTGAAGAAAGCTTTTATGTTTCTTTCTGGGGTCAGCGCATCTGATTCTCTTTGTCATCATTTTACAAAGATGTATACTATAGATTGAGACCTAAGATTCCACTTGTACAATAAAATCAAGAATTCTCAATGACATCTCAAAAAATTTTTAAAAGATTTTATTTATTTATTTGAGAGAGAGAGCACACACAAGCAGGGGGAGTGGCAGGCAGAGGGAGAGGGAGAAGCAGGCTCCCTCCTGAGCAGGGAGCCCAATGTGGGACTCCATCCCAGGACCCTGGGATCATGACCTGAGCTGAAGGCAAACGCTTAACCAACTGAGCCACCCAGGCACCCCAAGGACATTTCAAATTAAACTGAAATTTCCATCCCAGGAAACAACAGGCAAACATTTTAGGTCTGTACTTGCATATTATTCTTTCATGTCTATGGTCTTTATTATTATTTTTCCATCCTGCTCTTAAATTGACTTTTTTGGCTTAAAAAACATTAATTTAGTACTTAATACGCACCAGCCCCATTGATAGCTGCTAGGTATATAAAGGCAAATGTGATATGACTCCTGTTCTCGGGAACTCATGGTCTTCATTTTTAATTTCATGGAAACAGAAACTGACAAGTTGTCCCCAGCATAACTCCTCCTTCATATAACCCTAATGTTTATATTGGCTTATTGGACACTAAGTCAGGTATCCTTTTGGGTTCGTTTTAAGTTCTGCTCAACATATGTGTTCGTGCATGATTTAAGCTTTTGAAGAAGGACCACCAAGCTACTTTTCAGTTTTACCATGTAGAAGTGGTTGAAATGTCTCCAAAGCCTTTTTGTGAGGCTCTTACTTTTCAGACTAGTGGAGCTAACAGGCTTTATTTGTTAATAAGTCCAGGTCATCTCCACATAAACCTGAAATGATTTATTCCTGGCTTAAAGAAATAAATTCTTTCTTTTTCTGTCTCTCTTTTCATTTCATAAAAGAATCCTTTCCTTAAAGGCAAAGCAGACATTGCACATCTCATAAATTTGCTGTTGCTTCAATTTCAACTTTGGATAAATCTTAAAATATTGTTATAGGTGTTATTTTCTTTGTTGTGTGGGGAAATAATTAACTTAGGTGTATTCTAGTAATAATACTGAAGGTTTCTGATCCCGGTAATAAGACCTTCCAAATAGGCTGAGAGAGTACAGTACCACTATAAGCCATGTGAGGGCAGAAGTGGATAATGTTTAAAGTTTTTGCCTCCCTTTTTTTCAGATTGCCTGTTGATTACCAGAGTACACCTATGAAAAAACAGGTGTCCCCATATGGTTTAGTTTAAGTGCAGACCTTTTTTTTCCTAAAAATTTTTCTCATTAGATTCTGGTACATTGTAGTTGGTGAGCACTTCAGCCCCTCACCCCCTGCCAATTTCCTGATTGCATGTGATATTTCTAGGATTTTCATAATTAAGTTTGTCATTCTCCTACAGAAAGGTCACATACTTCTATCTGTTCCATACCCAGGAAGCTTGAATTTTATTTTATTTTTTAAAAGATTTTATTTATTTATTTGACAGAGAGAGACACAGCGAAAGAGGGAACACAAGCAGGGGGAGTGGAAGAGGGAGAAGCAGGTTCCCCACCGAGCAGGGAGCCCGATGCGGGGCTCGATCCCAGGACCCTGGGATCATGACCTGAGCCAAAGGCAGACACTTAACGACTGAGCCACCCAGGCACCCCAGGAAGCTTGAATTTTAATTATGTTTTGTTATCTGACTTAAAATTAATGAAGAATAATTTTTTTTCTGTAGCAATGTAGTCCCGAGATTTCTTAGTTTGATTCCATTGTAATTATGGTAACAGGTACTAGAATGCTGTTACCTAGGGCTTATAACTGAATTTTGAGACCCTTCTGTCTTGGGATGAGCACTAAGCTAAACCCTGTTGGAGAGGGAAAATTTTACTTTTACCCTTCAAGGTTCTTCTGGCTGGTCTAAGAATCAAACTAACATGAAAGAGATTAATAGGAGAAAATCGAACAAAGGTTTAATTACATATGTACAGAAAGTCCGTATAAACATGAGAGATTCCAAAGCAGCCAGGCAAAATGAGGCTTATATGATATCCTGAACCAAGGAGAGGGGTAGAGTCCTAGAGGATACAAAGGGGAGGAAGACCATTTGCAGAGAGGCAGAGGAGATGTTTGGGAAACGAAGACTTCCCTGTTATGCAGCTAAGTTTCTTAGGTAAAGAGGAGCCTTTGGCCATGGCTCTCTTCTTGGTATGGGATTCCCCACTTTCCAGTGTAAATATAGGCAGCTGAATCTGCTGGGTTTTGATTGCTTTTAACTCAAAATAATCTTCATGGCAAAGTGGTATATTTCTGTGAGACCTGTCCTGAACCCCTTCAACTCCAGTGCCATGTACAGGGAGCTGGGCTTGTGCCAGCGATAGGGTGGGGAGCAGGGCAGGCATGTTCCTACTCTCATGGGGCTTATCGCTTCTTGGGGTGAGACGCAGGAAATGAGAACACACAGGAAATAATGGCACCTGGTGCTGAGTTAGTAGGAAGAGCGCAGACACAGGGCTGTGATAGGGAGCGGTCGGAGGGAGGCTGCTTTAGGGGGGTGGTCAAGGTCTGGCTTTCTGAGAAAGACCTAGCTTTTCAGGCTGAAGGATAAGGAGGAGATAGATATACGTAAAGAAGGAGGGTAGGAGGGCTTAAGGGGTAGGAAAGAAGAGAGCGGCCCATCTGAGGACCTGCAAAGCCAGTGGGGCTGAAGTACAGGGAGTGTGTGTGGGGAGTAGGGGGGGAAGTGTGTGGCGAGCAGGGGCATGAGATGACATTAGAAACGTATGCAAGGGCCAGATCCTCAAGGAATTTCGATTTCATTTTTAGTGAAGCAGTGAGCCACTGAGGGTTGAAACACAGGAGAGATATATTCTGAGGTTTTTTTTAATATTCTGAGTTTTCATAAGATCACTCTGCTGGTGTGTGGCAAATGATTTGATGGTAGGACAGGAGAGGGTAGAAGCTCGGAGGCCATTTACATGGGGGGGAGGTCAGCCAACTTTTTCTATAAAGGGCCAGATAGTAGATATGTTTAGCTTTGCGGGTCAGAGAGTCAACTCTGCCGTTGCAGTGTGAAAGCAGCCGTGGGCAATATGTAAGTGAATGCCATAGCTCTGTGCCAATCAGTACAACTTTATATAGAAAAACAAGCAGCAGGCCATAGTCACCACCCCCTGCTTTAGATTGCTTTAGATTGGTGTTGGCGTGGGTGTCTATGGTGGTAGCCCTGGATATAGAGAGCAGTGGAGAGATTTTCAAGAGGTTTCGCAGGTATGACCCACAGACTGGATCAGGTGACGAAAAGGGAGGGATCAAGGATGGTTTCCAGACTGCCAGCTTGAACTAGTTAGTGGGAAGAGATGCTTTTGCTAAGATGAGGGGCTACTCAGAGAAATGGGCCCACGGAGAGTTCAGTTTGGGCCGTGCGAAGTTTGAGTAATTGTTGAGCCATCCAGGATGTCAAGGACATGTTGACTCCAAAATCCAGTTGTGCTGGGAAGAGAGGTTAGGGCTCGTAGTAGATTTTGGACCTACTTAGGTAGCTGAAGCCAAAGAAGACGGTGGATTCTGGGACTGGTCCCGCCATGATCTTTTCCTTCTCAGCATCCAGATCATTTCAATTAGTGCTTAAGTTTTACTCTTTTTTTTTTAAGTTTTATTTATTTATTTATTTATTTTTAAAGATTTTATTTATTTATTTGACACAGAGAGACACAGCGAAAGAGGGAACACAAGCAGGGGGAGTGGGAGAGGGAAAAGCAGGCTTCCCGCTGAGCAGGGAGCCCGATGCGGGGCTCGATCCCAGGACCCTGGGACCATAACCTGAGCCGAAGGCAGACGCTTAACGACTGAGCCACCCAGGCGCCCCTCAACTCAGTGTTTTACTTGGTAAACATGTCTGAGACCATGCATCCCTGGCTGCTAAGCACCATGGCGGACAGGGCTAGAAAGGTAACAGCTTTATTTTGAGCAGGGGGCAAAGACAAGGCAGCACTTTACAGCTACATTGTAACTAGATCCTGCATTAAGTTTTATTTATTTAAATACTGTCTGCACCCAATGTGGGGCTTGAACCCATGACCCCAACATCAAGAGTCTCACACTTTTCTGACTGAGCCAGGTGCCCCAAGTTTTACTCTTGATTATTGTTCTTTACCTCTGCCTAGTTTTCCTAGATAAATGCTGAGCTCCTTAGGAGCACTGTTGTCTTAAATTCTTCTCAGCACCTCATTTATAGTGTTGAGCATACAGTAGATCCTCAAATGCTAGAGAATTTTAAAATCCATGTGATAGCCTGTAAGTATTTAAATATAGTGAGGATGAGTAGGTTAAGGCAGATTTTATCCTAAAGTAAATGCTTACCTTAAAATGCCTTACTTGTTGGAAGCACACTGTAAATTAAGTTAACATTTATCAAAGGATTACGCTGTCAGGAATATTATAGGGGCTTTTGGTAGGACTCGTTTCAGAAAGCCAGCATGTTTTAATAGTAGTTAATCCTAGTAATACCACCATCGCAAAGAGACTGTTGAGAGCATGCAGGAGTGTGTGTGTGTGTGTCTGTGTGTGTCTGTGTGTGTACATGGAGAGGGGGAGAGAGAGAGAGAAAGAGAGAGAGTGAGAGAGCACTGTTGCACATCAGGCAGAGCCAGATGGCTCCCACCTTTCTCATCTAGTCACTGCATTTGTGTTCTACCTTCCAAGTGGACCACTGGTGAAAACTACCTGATCTCACTCCTCAGTGGCCTATACTCCGGATCTTTTTGTCTGCTTATGAATTCCCTTCTATTAAAGGCTTCCTTTTGGGGCGCCTGGGTAGCTCAGTCAGTTAAGCGTCTGCCTTCGGCTTAGGTCACGATCCTGGGGTCTTGGGATGGAGCCCCGCATTGGGCTCCCTGCTCAGCGGGGAGCCTGCTTCTCCCTCTCCCTCTCCCACTCCCCCTGCATGTGCTCTCTCACTCTCTGTCAAATAAATAAAATCTTTAAAAAAATAAAGATTGACTTATTTTGGGGGGGAGGGGCAGAGGGAGAAGGAGAGAGAATCTCAAGCAGACTCCCCGCTGAGCATGGAGACTGACGTGGGGATCGATCCCACGACCCTGAGATCATGACCTGAGACAAAACCAGAAGTCGGACGCTTAACGGACTGAGCCACCCAGACACCCCTTAAAAACTGAGCCACCCAGGCTCCCCTAGGCACCCCTTAAAGCCCTCCTTGACCTCTCTTTCTTTTCCCTTCTGATGTTCCGCCTATTCTCTTACCTGCTTACCTGGCTATGTTATCCTGCATCCTTTCTTCTTAGTTTCCTTTCGAGTTTCCTGTCTCTCTTTCCTTTGCTTCCTGCTGTTCTTAAATGTACAGTGCTTTTCTGTTTCATGTCAAACAGCTTCAGAGGTTTAATGAATCTATCATAAATTTCACCTGCTTTAAGTATACAATTCCATGATTTTTAGTATATTTGTAAACTTCTGTTCTTGTGCTCTGTTTATTAATAATGTTTCTATTAGGGGCGCCTGGGTGGCTCAGTTGGTTAAGCGACTGCCTTCGGCTCAGGTCATGATCCTGGAGTCCCAGGATCGAGTCCCGCATCGGGCTCCCTGCTTGGCAGGGAGTCTGCTTCTCCCTCTGACCCTCCTCCTTCTCATGCTCTTTGTCTCTCATTCTCTCTCTCTCAAATAAATAAATAAAATCTTAAAAAAAAAAAAAGTTAAAAAAAAAATAATGTTTCTATTAGTCTGTATACTGTGGAAGGTCACTTGTGTCTTTTTTTTTTCCCGTTCCCAGCTGGGTGGCACCATTGGAGACATCGAAGGGATGCCGTTCGTGGAAGCATTCAGACAATTCCAGTTTAAAGCAAAAAAAGAGAATTTCTGTAATATCCATGTTAGCCTTGTGCCACAGGTGAGCTTTCCAGATAAGTATGTAGACAGCAACTCCTATAAATCTTCCTGTGATATTCTGTTTATTCCACATTTTTTAAAAAGGAGATAGAAGTTTATTGAATACACTGCAAGGGCACAGCGGACAGGACAACAGAGGAGAGACTGTCTGCCTGTTTTTTTCCACATTTTAAACTAGGGAGCCCTTCATTATCCAGAAGAGCTAAATATCCAATATACTGACAGTGACCCATTTCTTTTCAGCCCAGTGCTACCGGAGAACAAAAAACCAAGCCCACACAAAACAGTGTCCGTGCGCTGAGGGGGTTAGGCCTGTCTCCTGATCTGGTGAGTTACGGAGAATGGGTAAATTTCTTGGAATAGGACCTCCATTTCTTGATCTATAACATCATCTAAGTCCTTTCTATCTCTCAAGTGGTTCCTATGACATTGAGCTCTTTGTATCCAGGGGCCAGGGAAGGCTTATTCCCATATCCTCAAGGGCAGCTTCACACATTTCTAAATTGACCATCTGTTCTCCTCCAGGTCCTCATGTGATTGCCACATTGACAGCTGGGCAAGTGCAATGTCCTATCATTTTTATGGTCCCTGGGTCTTTTAGTGTGAGGTGGGACCTTGGGGATTTTCCTGATACCCACTAGGGTGGGCTGTCACTGCTCTTATTTATAACAGGTAATCCAGTTATCACCAACAGTCTAGATCAGAGGTTGGCAAATAAGGGCCTGCAGGCCTGCTGCCTGTAAATAAAGTTTTATTAGAACATGGTACCGTCTACTGCTTACATTTGTCCACAGTTGCCTTTGTACTGCAGCGATACAACTGAGTAATCGGGACAGTAGCTTCTTGACTTGCAAAACCTACAATGTTTACTGTCTGGCCCTTTAGAGAAAAAGTGTGCCAAGCCTCTAAAGAGGCAACATTTGTGAGCCTTCACTCTTGTTTACTAGAGATGCCTTGACATTTTGAGCTCTTACTGGTAGATTTGTGTTGAGTTTGATTGTAATTGCTTATATTAGCGCTCAGGTGTTTCTAATAGTCCAGTGGCATGCCCAGAATGAACAGGTACATACTTGGTCAAGTCTCTGGTTGTAAGAAGAAATTAATAAAGCCTCCTCCTGAAAACGAACGGTGGCATGAACAGCCGGATTCCTGCTTGCTGACCTGTGCACACCTGACTTTGACAGATTGTCTGCCGAAGTTCAACACCCATCGAAATGGCTGTGAAGGAAAAGATTTCTATGTTTTGTCACGTGAACCCGGAACAGGTGAGTGCTGCTCTTTAGCTTTTAGTGCTTTGCGGGCAGGCACTTCTACGGATGCTGATGTTTGGCCTCTCTTAAATTACTGTATTATTTTTCATGGCATTTATGAAAGCTTTGGGAGATTCATATCCAGCCAGCCACGGATTCCTTGCCCTGAAGTGAACAATCTGAGACTCCTGATTCCTTAGGTAGATCACATATTTCTTTGCATCATCATTCCTTAAGTCACAGGGACAAAACCAGGTGGGTTTTTGAACTTAATAGTCAAACCTGCAGGGAGAGAACCCCGTGAAGCCTGCTTATCTTCTGTTTGTCTTGTCTTTCCAGGACACTGACTGCTTTCACCGTGATTTCTCCTTGTATATGTTACAGCCTAACTTTGCCCAGACCCCATTCACACCATCGCTGCTGAGTATATCAGTGGCCTCAGTTCAGTTCCTTGCTAAAGAAACTGTACCGTGGGGCGCCTGGGTGGCTCAGTTGGTTAAGCGACTGCCTTCGGCTCAGGTCATGATCCTGGAGTCCCTGGATCGAGTCCCGCATCGGGCTCCCTGCTCAGCAAGGAGCTTGCTTCTCCCTCTGACCCTCCCCCCTCTCATGTGCTCTCTCTCTCATTCTCTCTGTCTCAAATAAATAAACAAAATCTTTAAAAAAAAAAAGAAGAAGAAGAAACTGTACCGTGATTTGGGCTCAAGTCCTCTGTACTGCGGGACTTTCCACCTGGGTATCTGAGAGCTTTTTCTTTTTTCTTTCATTCTCTTATCTGTCTCTTGTTTGCCATAAGGCTTAGGTGTAAGGGATTAGAGTTGGCTAGAGTTGAAGAGGTGATAATGAATGGTGCTCAGGAAAAGGGTGAAGTTTGGCAGAAACCCTTTGTTTTCCTCAGATTAGCCCTGGGTTCTTTGAAGCCTAAAAACCATCTCCTCGGATTTCTGTATCTCGTGAGGCAGCCTAGCACACAGCCTCCTGCCTGATACAGTTTTCAGAGTTGGGTTACTGAGGGCTCTGAGAAAGGAAGAGTGCACATTTCCGACCATACAGAGCCTGTTTTCAATAGAAGTATAGATTCCGAAGAATGTCCTATCCCAGCAGTCCACAGGCTAGCTTATTAGCTATTTTTCAGCACATCGTTTTTTCTGATGTGAGTTAATGCTCCCGTTTCTTGGTTCCTGGTGAACTGGCATTTAAAGATCCTCTCCTCTGGTTTCTTGAGGAAGGGATGGAGGTCAGAGGCATCTCTATGGATGTGATCGTTACCATGACACTTGAAAAAAATCTCTCTCTGGCCTGGAGGATAAATGAGTAAATAGTTCCACATTCCATGTCTTCCACTGTGGGAGTTTGGGCTGCCCAGAGATTTAGTTTTAATTAGTAGTTTGGTGAATGCACAAGTGAACGCATAGAGTTAGCAGAACATTTCTTGGCATTGATTTAGAATGTGGCAGATCCTTAAAAGCCTGCCGGTAGTCCCTTGGATGTACTTGACAGGGTGGTGAAAGCTCGTTAGGGTAAGTGTGGAAAAACAACCATACCACCTGGCATTTAAAGGAGCTGTTCTCCTCTAACAGGTGTAATAATTAATTTGACTGGGTTCAGTGTGTGCTTGAAATTTATCCACAGGAAGGGAGGAGACAAAAGCACTCCAGCAGCAGCAACAGCAACAAATGAATACACACACACACACTCACACACACACACACACATGAACCGCACACCCACATTTAGAAGACACAGTGTACATATTCAATGTTACTGCTTTAGCCTGGACTTAGGTGATGCCTTGGGCCATGTGTCTTGGATATGGACACATAGAACATCCATGTTTCAACACCAATTCTCTGACACCAGCTGGGGTCCTGTAATTCAACTCCGACACTAACTACCTGGAATGAGCGTCAGATTCTGCAAATTTGAGGGCTGAGTTCTTTACAAGACTGCCCCCCACTTCAGTCACCAGCCACAAGTTTCCAGTGTCCCTGAGCCACTTATACTTCTGCCTGGCTGACTACAAATTTGGGGCTTCCCATAACCCCTTCGGGTTTGATAATTCTCTAGAATGACTCATGGAACTCAGGAAAATGTTATACTTACTATCACCATTTTATCATAAAGAGTGCAAATGAACAGCCAGATAAGGAGATACATAGGGCAAGGCCTGGGAGGATCACAAGCTCAGGAGCTTTTGTACCTGGTACATTTGTAGATTTACCAACCAGAATACTCCCCTGAGTCTTGGTGTCTAGAGATTTTTTTTAATGGGAGTTTCATTATATAGGCATGATTGAGTCAACCATTGGTCGCTTAATTGAACTCATTCTCCAACCCCCTTATTATCCTTGGAGGTCAGGTGGCTGAAAGTTCCAGTATAATTTCGTGGGTTTTCTGGTGACCAACTCCCATCCTGGAGCCATCTAGGGGGCCACCATAAGTCACCTCATTAGCATAATAAAGATACTCCTGTCACTCAGGAATTTCCAAAGGTTTTTGAAGCTTTGTACCAGGAATTGAGAACAAAGACCAGATATATATATAAAATTATTCTACCATGGTATCCACGTTTCCAGAATTGGAATAATGAGTTCAAAGAGTTTTATAATTAGATCAAAGTAAGCTTGTGTTAATTCTGCCTCTTGTTTGGGTCACCGGGCTCTTGCTTTTCTTCAATCAGTATAAATGAACTGCCATGTCTCTTGAATTTTGGCTCATTCTTGAGCTCATTCTTAGGCCATATTTGAGGTGTTCCATTTAAATATGGTGTTTTATCATCATTAATCAGGTCATATGTATCCATGATGTTTCGTCCACATACCGAGTGCCTGTGCTCCTGGAGGAACAAGGCATTGTTAAATATTTTAAAGAGAGATTGGATCTGCCCATTGGTGATTCTGCAAGTAATTTGCTTTTCAAGTGGAGAAATATGGCTGACAGGTACGTGAAAGGAATTACTAATGTAATCTTTAATAATTTTTGGGTTTGGGGGTAGGATTGAGACCTACTTTGAAGTATACCTAAGTCACATTGACTTTCTGTATGTATATATTTTGGTCTGGATTTATCTAAAGCTTTAATATATTGGTCGAGTGTTTTGCTGTATTCTTTGAAGATTTCTGGAGCTTTTGACTTCGTTCTACTTAAACGAAAATGAATTGATGGAATGATTTTTTTTTTTTAAATTCTGGAAGCATTTTAATTGATTTCTCAGTTTCTGAACATTTTAAACATGTTTAAATGTCACAGATTTTTGCTGTTTGTTTTGCTTGGTTTTTTTTTTAAGCTTATTTATTTTTTAGTAGTGTCTATACCCAATGTGGGGCTCAGACTCAACGACCCTGAGATCAAGAGTCACGTGCTCTTCCAACTGAGCCAGCCAGGAGCCCCTGTTTTGCTTGTCTTTAAAGACTTGGCTAGGGGCGCCTGGGTAGCTAAGCCTTAAGCGTCTGCCTTTGGTGCAAGTCATGATCCCCTGGGATCGAGCCCCGCGTCGGGCTCCCTGCTCGGCAGGAAGCCTGCTTCTCCCTCTCCCACTCCCCCTGCTTGTGTTCCCCCTCTCTCTCTGTCAAATAAATAAATAAAATCTTAAAAAAAAAAAAAAGACATGAATAACATTTCCTAAAGAAAATCCCCTTTGAATGAGAGGTTCAGTCTCTATCATTATTGCTCCATCCTGCAGTTATTAACTGGCAGCATTGTTATTAAAACCTCAGACAGGTTCTAGCTTTAAGACCACGATATTAATTTCAGCGAGGCTTGTCTCATTTGAAGTCATATGGAAATTAAATTCCTGTCACCTATTTTCTTTTACTACATTTCGTAAAAGAAAGGCATCACTCCATAAAGTCCTGACTGCCTTGCTTTTCATGCAGCTTAGGTGAGAGGCAGTGGTTACAAATGTCGGCTCTGGTGTTGCTAAGGAGTAGATCTTATTGTGCTGATCGTTTCGTGATACATACAAACATTGAATCATTATGTTGTATCCCTGAAACTAATACAAGGTTATTTGTCACTTGTATTTAAATTTAAAAAAAAAAAAGTAAGCTCTGGTATCAGGCACTCTGGACTGAGATCCCAGCTTCTCCTCTCACTAGCTGTGTGAGTTTGGATGGATTACTTAACTTCTCTGGACTTGTTCTCCCATCCATATATAACAGGGGGATACTAGTACCCACATTGTGATAATTATGAGAGAAAACACTTAAGACCTTAATCTCACATTGGGCGCTGAGTATTGGTTACTGAGGTTGGTAACAATAATTAAAGTGGTTTGAAGGTGACAAAAGCACTGATCTTGGTAGATGATCAGTAGATTGATCACCTATCAGTCTTTCACTTAAAAATTTAAAAAGTGTCTTAGAATTTCTGGGACAAGTAAAATCAGGAACAAAGTGCAGTTTCTGAACTTAGGTACTTTCTTGCATGATGATACAGTTAAGCCCCTGCCCTCCAGAATGCTTAAGGAATCAGTCCCTTTGGGGGGACTTTCTGAGTAGCTTGGGGCTGATCCTCTTTAAGCACTAGAAATTTTAATATATAACTCCTTTTATTGGAAATAGCTCTAAATTATACTCTGAGCTGCTGTGCTTTTAAAAGCCAGTGTTTGTTTGTTTTTTAAGATTTTATTTATTTATTTGAGAGAGTGAGTGAGCGAGAGACAGAGCATAGAGGTAGAGTGGGAGGGAGAAGCAGACTCCCCACTGAGCGGAGAGCCCGACGCAGGGCTCGGTCCCAGGACCCCGGGATCTTGACCCAAGCTGAAGGCAGATGCTTAACCGACTGAGCCACCCAGGCGCCCCCAGTGTTTGGTCTTCATGTTGGTTTCCTTGGCCGCTGTAACAAATGTCCGCAAACTGAGTGGCAGAAAATATCAGAAAAGTACTATCTCACAGTTGTGGAGGTCAGAAGTTCAAAATCAAGGCATCAGCAGGATTGGTTTCTTCCGGAGTCTCTAGGGAGAAACCATTCCAGCTTCTGGGGCTGCCGGCAATCCTTGGTATCCTGTTTCTGCCTCTGTCATTGCATGGCCTTCTCTGTGTCTCTCCTCTTCTCTTCTTTTCTCTCTCTTTTTTCCCCTCCTCTTCTCTTTTTGTATAAGGATGCTTGTCTTTGGATTTGGGACCTATCCTAATTCAGGATGATCTCATCTCGAGATCCTTAACTTAATTGTATCCGCAAAGACCCTTCTTCCAGATATGGTCACATCCACAGATTCTGGGGGACATAGGTTTTTGGGGGCCACCATTCAGCTCACCATAGTCTTCAAGCAAAAGGGATATTGAGCATTGGTCTCTCGTGGTGATGTTGGTTTATTGGTAATGAGGGTATGTACTGTCCCCTCAGTACAGCCTGTAGAGAGATGCAAGAAAGCAAGCAGAGGGAGAGAGAGAGGGAGGGAGAATCTCCAGCAGACTCCCTACTGAGCAAGGAGCCAGATACGGGGCGTGATCTCACAACCCTGAGATCATGACCTGAGCCGAAATCAAGAGCCTGATGCTTAACCAGGGTAGCCTTGCTCATGGAGATCCAGTGCTGTTCAAGGCCAGGGGTTCCTGGTTGAACGGGATGGCAGAGCTCGCCTGGGACCCCAGGCCAAAGTGGCGACGGCTCGCCTCCCTGGGGACCTGCCTGTGGGGTGGGCCTGCAAAGTGGCTCACAGCAACCTCAGTGGCTGACCCCCTCAGCTGATGGCTAGGTGCGGAGCAGGTGAGAGCTCGGCTGGTCTGGACAGGGCCCCCTGAGCCTCGACTGCAGGCCCAAGAGTGAAAAAGAGCACGAGGGGAGTGCGCTCAGGATACATATCCTTCCTGGATGGCAGCCCTTTTCCCTGGGACATGTGGCCTGTCTCCTCCAGCTGCTGAGTGACTCCTCCTCTCCCCTGGATAGATCAGACTGAGTGAGTAGGAGGAGCTGGTGGTGTTGACCCCAGTCCTTCTTCCTTCCTGGGAACAGAGTGGACATCCCTCCTTTAGTGGAGGAGTGAGAATAGGGGGGAAGGGCTCAGCCCAGTGGGTCAGCTCAGATGTGGTTGTGATCACCAGTTCTCCAGGCCCAAACCTGGCACGGAAAGCATTTCCCTCTGACGTTGTATCAGAATCTTGCCTGGATACCAACTTACTTTGTCACCTGTGTCCTTTGAGTAGGGATGGGGTGAAGTATGAGCAGCCATGCAATCTCCTGAGCGACATAAAATTCAGTAGCAATCTAAAGGCTTAGCAGCTTTCTCTGAGGTTCTTCAGTCACCTTCGTAGAAAGTCACCTTTCCTGTCAGTTTGAACTTCTTAGCTTCTTATGCATTTTTCGCCTCGCAGCCTGTGTGCAATCATTCTTGTCTGGCACCCTTTGCAGATGCTGGTATGAAAGTGGAGTGTTCCCACTCACGGTAACCTTTCTGTTCTAAGGTGTTTGGTGACGGGTTTGCTTTCAGGCCCTAAAACATCTTTAGCTCCAAGATGACATTTCTACATACTTAGTACCAGACCAGACAATTCAGACAATTTTCATGTACAGATTTCCTAACAAAGCAACAGGAAACATTGTGTCTTTAGTGGTAAAATGTGATTGAGCATCTTATGTAGAATGGAATTTTCTCATAAAAATGATCCAAATGGCTTGTAATATTTTCGGTAGTTCTCTTAGTGCCATTCTTCGGGCATGCCTTGAATAACCTGCCTTTGTGGGCCAGCTGGGACTGTAACCATTTTTAACGTAGACAGTTTGAGTGCATTTTCTTATATAACGTCACCTTACGAAGTTAATATTGAAGTGTTTCCTGTTGACATTCAGAATGCATTTTCTTATACAGTGTCACCTTATAAACGAATTTAAACACAGCTCATGTTTATGAGACGGGGAGACTTTTTTTTTAAAATTTTTTATTGTTATGTTAGTCACCATATAATACATTGGTTTTTGATGTAGTGTTCCATGATTCATTGTTTGTGCATAACACCCAGGGCTCCATGCAGAACGTGCCCTCTTTAATACCCATCACTGGGCTAACCCATCCCCCCACCCCCCTCCCCTCTACAACCCTCAGTTTGTTTTTCAGAGTCCATCACAGGGAGACCTTTTTTATTTTTAATGCTTTTAACAGTTTCTCTGATACACCTTCCTTGGATTTATGTCTGTGCCTGCTTATGTCAGACACACAGATTTTCATTCACTAGGGGTGGAGTGGGGATTTGAGTCAAGTACATCAAGTTCGAGGCTCATCTGCCCTTAAGGTTTTAAGAAGTGCCTTGGGATAAGAACAGTGGCTGTCATTATATTTGTGATGTTATATTACATGCATATAACTCTTAAGCTTGTCTTTCATCTCAGGTATGAAAGGTTGCAGAAAACGTGCTCCATAGCCTTGGTTGGCAAATACACCAAGCTCAGGGACTGCTACGCCTCTGTGTTCAAAGCCCTGGAACATTCAGCCTTGGCCATCAACCACAAATTGAATCTGATGGTGAGCCCCTACTGGTCTTCCGCATATTTCAGTCACTCGCTGTGGTATCTCGTGTTGTGTTGAAGGGTCCCCAAGACTTCCGCCAGGATTGATGTCACCAGGAGGACTCACAGTACTCAGCATATTGCCTGCCTTGTGGCTAAGGTTTAATACAGTGAGAGGATACAGAGCAAAGTCAGCAAAGGGAAAAAGTGTATGGGATGAAGTCTGGGGGAACTTATGTATATAGCTTGAGTATATTCTTTGTCTTTGTTACATATAGAAGTAGTACATGCTCAGTGTAGGAAATTTACACAAAGCATCATGTAAAATGCAGAAAGCCAAAGATCCCTCTTCCCTGAAATCCTACTCCTCTGCTATACCTGTCACTCCCAGTTTGATGTGTATCTTTCTAGACATACGTATATATGTTCTGTTTAATGGTATTCTATATAGGTATGCCATAGTTTAAGCAAGCCTTATTATCTTGATTTAAATGGTGAAATATTTATATAATGAACAAAAGGATACATGTATGCATCTAAGAAATTTAGTAACTTCTAACTTAGGACCTATCTGAATTTTCTCTCACCTTTCTAGGCTCCTCCTGTCCTAATCGCTTTTTTAAAAAAGATTTATTTATTTTTGAGAGATAGAGAGCACGAGGGAAGGGGCAGAGGGAGAGAGAGAGCGCGAGGGCGGGACTGGGGGGGGGGGAATCTCCAGCAGACTCCCTGCTGAGCAAGGAGCCAGATACGGGGCCTGATCTCAAAACCATGAGATCATGACCTGAGCCAAAACCAAGAGCCTGACGCTTAACCAACTGAGCCACCCAGGCGCCCCTGTAATCACTTTTTATTTGTGGCTTTCCAAGGAACACTTCACTTCCTGCTCTTCCTGCTCCTCCAAGTCCCCCAGCCCCTCGTAGAGAAAAGAAAAGAGCAATAGAAAAATTGTTAGATTACCAATTTTATAAAGCCTTAAAAGTCTGTATGTTAAGATATATTCAGATAATATTTTTTTTTTTAAAAGACTTTATTTATTTGACAGAGAGAGACACAGCGAGAGAGGGAACACAAGCAGGGGGAGTGGGAGAGGGAGAAGCAGGCTTCCCGCTGAGCAGGGATCCCGATGCGGGGCTCGATCCCAGGACCCTGGGATCATGACCCGAGCCGAAGGCAGACACTTAATGACTGAACCACCCAGGCGCCCCTCAGATAATAATTTTTACAAAATAAACACTAAAATAATACAGGTCTATAGGGACTGTTATGTACATAAGAGTCATTATATATGATTTTTCAGTTGACAGAATTTGTTGACATTCGCTTCCACGAAGTACTATTTGAATCATGGTCTCGTCATATTCTTTTCAGACCACTTTGCTCCTGTGTTTACCTCACCTGGCTTACTGTAGCAGCTTCCTGACTGGTTTGCTGTCTTCCCTCCATTTTCCACCTCATAGCACCGTGATCTTTCTAAAATCTCTCTCTGTTTTCTCTGTTCCTTAAGACCTTCCAGTAGGCTTCAAGTGTAAACTTCTCCTCTCCCTTGGTGGAATCTGCTTTGAGGGCCCCCGAGTGACCACCCCTTTGTCTCTTTCCTCTGAGGTTTCATACAAGCTGTTCCTTTGCTCCCCTCCTCCCTGTGTCTCCCACACACCTTCCCGCCAGCCCCCCAACATGCACACACAGGCTCATCCTCGAGGGCTGAGCTGCTCGGACATCACCTCCCTAGAGACCTTCCCCGATGGTGCTTCTTCCCATCTTTCCTGCCGTGTCAAGGTCTAGATTAAGTGTGGCTCCTACTTATTTCCACAGCATTCTCTTTGCCCATCATAGCCACTACCACGCTATGGTGTGTGTGCCTGTGTATTTGGTTCTGTAGTCTTCCTGGAAGATAAGAGCCCCAAGCCTGAGACTGTGCTTTTCTATCCTAAGTGACCTGTGCAGTGTTTGCAAAATGAGTAGTTATTGAATAGTTGGGTCAGAGTGTTAGATGCCTCGAGTATTTTTGAGTATCTACTTTTCTTAAATGTTCTTTTAATCTATTGGATATTTTTTTTAGTACATAGACTCCATTGATCTGGAGCAGACCACCGAAACTGAGGACCCTGTGAAATTCCATGAAGCTTGGCAGAAGCTGTGCAAAGCTGAGTGAGTGCCAAGGACTGTCCATGCCAATTAGGAGAATGCCATTGTGCTTTTCCCATAACGATCTGATTGACCCCAATTCCTAATTTTTGCACATTTTTGAAAGGTAGTCTATTGTAGTCGTGGTCATTAAGGGTGGACATGCTGCATCCTCACCTCATTTACTTTGAAACGTGCCACGTTCATGGTCGTGGCATGTGCAGTGGAAATGGGTTTTATTTCAGGGGACTATGGGGATCCTATACGGGGAGAAAGTGGGTTGATTCTACTGAAAGATACAGAAATAGATCTTACAGATGCACAATTAAAGAACAAGGATGCAACTCTTCCTTCTTGGTTATATTTTCTTTTTTACATCACTTGAGTCTAGGTTTTATTTTATAAGTAGTCAACAGAACTTTTGGGGGCAACACCGTGTTGTGAGGGTAGAATGACCCTCCCAGTTAGTTCTTGAACTCTTGTCTTTTTCAATGAGTGTTTGCCTAAAAGGTCTCTAAAGTGTCTCCTAGCCAGGAGACTTTCATGTGCCACTATTTAATTAGCAATTGAAATCTTAGGCTGATTTTACCAGTTTAACTCTTTCTGATTATGCAAGAGATCTTAACGTTTTTCTAATAGTGCTTTTAAAAGAACCTTAACCTTTTTTTATTCAGATACTTCAGGGGCATTTGTAATCGAATTGAGTTTCTCAGTCACTATGCTCACATACCATAAAGACCTATCGGAAAATATATATATCGAAGTCAGTTGTGAAAAAGTATTGCCTCTTCTTCCTAACATTGGGAGGATTTCAGGAAAAAGTTCAGGATGTGAAATCATGTGGTCAATTCTGAAAATAGACCTCAAGCATATTCTCTAGCAATCATGCCAAGTGTTGGACTTGGGGTCAGTAAGCCTGACTGGCTGAAAATAAGAGTTTTAAAAAGAAAAACGATGTCAAATTCACCCTCGTCTTGTGTTGATTGCAGTGGTGTTCTTGTGCCGGGAGGCTTCGGAATCCGAGGAACGTTGGGAAAACTCCAGGCCATTTCTTGGGCACGGGCAAAGAAGATCCCTTTCCTGGGTAAAACTCACGTTTATGCATCCTAACTATGAGTTGATTGGATTGTTGATATGTAGTAGGGGTAACACATCATAGGGTTTGTTAACATGAAAGGTGTGAACTCAGATTTGCATATTCAGGTGCCAAATAGTCCACCACAGGGGCCAGCAAACTCTGTCCTGTTTTTGTAAATAAGATTTTATTGGAGTAACACCAATCTGTTTACATATTATCTGTGGCTGCTTTTATGGTGCAGTGGCAGAGTTCGAAGCCTACAGCCTGCAAAGCCTAAAATCTTTACTGTCTGGTCCTTCGTAGAAAAGGCTGTTGACCTGGGAGAACTTAGCACCATTCTGGTTGGGTAGCAAGAGGCTGGGAGATGTCGCTGTGTACACCTGCCCTTACCTTCTCCCATTTTCACCCAAATCCATCTTTTCACCACTTCGAGCTAGAAGAGACCATCCTACATCACAGGAAGAGCTCTGCTAAAATTTGGTAGAGCCAGGTCTTTTTAAAGTCTTTGTTCAAATTTTATTTATTTATGTATGTATTTATTTATTTATAAAAGATTTTATTTATTTGTTCAAGGGAGAGAGAGCATGAGTGAGAGAGCAGTGCAGTGGGGAGGGGCAGAGGGGGAAGCAGACTCCCCACCGAGCAGGGAGCCTGACGTGGGGCTCGACGTGGGGCTCGATCCCAGGACCCCGGGACCATGACCTGAGCTGAAGGCAGACGCTTAACCCACTGAGCCACCCAGGCGCCCCTTTTGTTCAAATTTTAAAGCATTGCTTCTGGACCAGTGAACCAGATGAAATGGCCCCTCAGTGGGGGAAAGGCAGCTCTGCAGCTGGGGATTCGGGCAGGGGCAGGGGTGTGGGAAGGGAAGTGGGGGAGAGGCTGTGTTTGTCACTGTACTGGTGGGTTTATGACCGAGTGGACTGGCTTCTGTGGCTTTTGCAATATCAGCAGATTGTTCATTTTCCCCACTGCCTCCTGTCCTTTGAATAGCTTCCTACACGCTCTCCACCTGGGATCCATTTTCAAAAGAGAAGTGGGGAGTAGTTAGATATCTTGATATGTTGCTTTGTTTTACCCATCTAAGCTCCTCTGGGCCACTGTTTTCTTATGAAGTAATCTTGTTTGGTTTTTGTCTAAACGCGGTTAGTGTTCTTCAGATAGTTTTCGCTGTATAGAATAGTTTGCAACTCTTCAGCTTTCTCTTTAACACAGCATCTCTTTATGTTTTAGCCATTTGGAACTTGCCGAAGTTCCCCCCCAAAGCACTCAGCTGTTTCGTGCTCACCAACTTTTGCTCTAGTGTGCCAACTATACTGATTGCCCTTCTCTGATGAGTCCCTTGTATACCTTAGATATGTCTATAAAAACATCTGGAATGTTCCTTGGCATCTGTTGAGTGGAGAGAATGGGTGGATGTGGAGATGGGTGAAGGGCCCATCCCTGTGGCAGCAGCTGGGGGCTACACAGGTGTTTGTGTTCCTCCTTATTGAGTTCTCTGTTCCGTTCCATCTTGCGCCTCCCTTTCCTGCTCGCCAGCATGCTCAAGCCCGCAGTGGAGATGCCAACTTCCCCCAGCTGCCGCTGTTCTCCTGCAGTGAGGTTATAGAGCCGTTCTGCGCCCAGCAGCCTGGCACAGACTTCCTGCTCCTTCGATCCCGGCCCGCTGGCCGGCCTCAGGCTGCCCTCTGAGAGGAGGGAGTATCAAGTCTCCCTCTTGAGTCGGGGTGTTGGTAGACGTTCTTGGAAGGAATCACGCGCTCTGGGTCAGCCCTGCATCCCACGCATATGCCTCGAGTTAGAGGCAAATTTGGAAGGAGGCAGATTTGCCTTTGGGACCTTTGCCCTGTCTTCTCTTGCTCTTTTCTGACCTCGAATTCCTTCTTCCTCAAGTCCAGGTGGCCTAATCCCCCCGCCTGCCTCCGGCCACAGGTGTTCTGAGTGCAGAGGGCACAGCAGTGAATCCGGCAGGCAGTCTTGCTCTCTCCGAGCCTGCGTTCTAGAGGAAGGAGATGGGCAGTAAACAAATGAACAGGAAATATGAAGTCGTACAAAATATGTTCATTTGCTTTATACACATGCTTTTTCAAACAGGAGTTTGCCTTGGGATGCAACTAGCCGTGATAGAGTTTGCAAGAAACTGCCTTAACTTGAAAGGTAGGCCTGCTATTTGCTAATACCCTTTGATTTAAAAAATTCTTATTACTTAAACTATTTCTCAGCAATACTGGTGAATTATTGACCTCATTTCTTCATCCTCAGGTGCCGATTCCACAGAATTTGAGCCAAATGCCTGTGTTCCTGTGGTAAGTGGCTTATCTTTCTGGGTTGGGTCATTGTCATTTTTTTTTTAAAGATTTTATTTATTTATTTATTTGACAGAGAGAGACGCAGCGAGAGAGGGAACACAAGCAGGGGGAGTGGGAGAGGGAGAAGCAGGCCTCCCCACTGAGCAGGGAGCCTGATGTGGGGCTCGATCCCAGGACCCCAGGATCATGACCTGAGCCAAAGGCGGACACTTAACGACTGAGCCACCCAGGCGCCCCGGGTCATTGTCATTTTGTTTCTAGCTCTGGCCTAAACGCATAAGGGGAAATTATTGTTATGTTTTCCTTACCACATCAGGACACTTTAAATTAGATATGATTTTATTACTATTATTACTACTGCTACTATTATTTTTATATGAAACGGCTCTGCTCTCAATAGTCCCTCTTGTCAGCTGTGCCTTGAAGAAACACAGTCCTGGACTGATTTCTTTTTGCAGCAGTTTTCAAGCCTCATGTTTAGGAAAGGATTAACTCCACTGTGACAATACGTTATAACTGCTCATGTAAATAAATGGGCTGTCCTGTCTCCAGACTCGTCCCCTGCCTGTCTAGTTTCCACATTGGCGGTCATCTGCCTTTCTAACACAAAGGTGACGACCTTTCTTGCGCTGCTCCTCATCTTTCACTGATTCTTTTTCCTAGAAAATATTCAGTCCAAGGTTCTTGGCTGGGACTGAAGGTCACTGTGCTTGGTCACGTGTGGCTTTGCTACAGTAGGCCCCCCTTACCTGTGGGGAAGACATGCCAAGACCCCCAGCGGTTGCCTGAAAGTGTGGGTGGTACCCAACTGTATATATACTCTATTTTTTCCTACCCGTCCATACCTATGATAGAGTTTAATTCGTAAATGTGGCACAATAAGAGATGAACAACAATAACTAATAATAAAATAGGGCAATTATAATTATATATTCCCTATACCTGAGATGTCCCCCTTCCTGCAGTCTCCCTTCCCCTGGAATGTCAATGAAACCAGTGAAGAATTTAATTAAAAAAGTAAACCAAACCGATGACTGACAACTTCCTATTCATCCTGGGAAGCCTGTCCTGATCTCCGGTCTTCCCTTGCCTCTGCCTTCTGTGCCTCGTGCCCACCTCTGTCAGAGTGCATACCTCACCCTTGTGATCGTTTTTTTTTTTTTTAAGTTTATTTATTATTTATTTTCATAATGTCAGCACCCAATGTGGGGCTTGAACTCACAACCCCAAGATCAACAGTCACATGTTCTTCTTACTGAGCCAGCTTAGTGCCCCATGATCACTTTTTTTTTTAAAAGATTTTATTTATTTGAGAGAGAGAGAGCATGAGCTGGGGCAGAGGGAGAGGGAGAAGCAGACTCCCCACTGAGCAGGGAGCCCAATGCGGGGCTCAATCCAGGACCCTGGGATCATGACCTGAGCCAAAGGCAGACGTTTAACTGACTGAGTCACCCAGGTACCCCACCCCCGCCCCGTGATCACTTTTTTTTAACAGTTTTGTTAAGATATAATTTACATACCATAAAATTTAGCCATTTGAAGTCCATAATTCAATGGCTTTTAGCATATTCACAGATCTCTGCCACCATCATCACAATCCATGTCGGACCATTCTCATTACCTCAAAAGAAACCTCACACCCCTTAGCTGACGCCCCCAACCTACTCTCACCCCCAGCTCTAGGTAACCATTAATCTGTTTTGGGTCTCTATGGATTTGCCTATTTTGGGCATTTCATGTAAATGAAATCATACAATACGTGGCCTTTTGTGACTGACTTCTTTCACTTAGTATAATGGTGTCAAGGTGTGTCTAGGTTATAGCATCTATAAGTACTTTGTTTCTTTTCATTGCTGAATCATATTCCATTAGATGGACACAACACATTTTATTAATTCATTCATCCATTGATGGACATTTCGGTTCTTTCTACTTTTTGACACTTTTGAATCATGCCGCTATGACCATTGGATACAAGTTGTGCTCGAACTTACAACCCTGTGATCAAGAGTTGCGTGCTCTACTGACTGAGCCAGCCAAAGGCCCCATTATTATTTGACTTTTTGGTTATAGCCATCCCAGTGGGTGTGAAGTTGTATCTCTTTGTGGCTTTGATTTGCATTTCCCTGATGGCTGAGGATATTGAGCATCTTTTCATGTGCTTATTGGCCACTTGTATACCATCTTTGGGGAAATGTCTATTCAGGTCCTTTGCCTGTTTTTGAGCTGGGTTATTTGTCTTTGTATTATTAGATTGTAAGAGTTCTTTATGTATTCTAAATACAAGTCCCCCATTAGATATACAATTTGCACTATTGGCATTTTGGGCTGGATTATTTTTTGTGGTGGGGTGCTGTCCCGTGCACTGTAGAATATTCAGGAGCATCCTTGGCCTCTACCCACTAGATGTCAGTAGTAGACTCCTCCCAACCCCCAATTGTGACACTTAAAATTCCAGCCAAACATCCCCTGGGGGCACGGGCAAAACTGGAGAACCGCTGATTTTAAGAAATCCACTTCCGTTCTTCTCTCCTCCATCCTATCACTTCCCTTCCTTTATGGTAGTCATTAATTCTATTTTTTAATAGGTTGTCTTTCTTTCTTTTTTAACAGGTTATCTTTCCATTTAAAAAATATAAGTAAACCTATATGTCTACTTGTAACCCCCTCTCCTTCTTAGATAAATGGTAGCATGCTCTGCACGTTTTTTTCTTTCTTGCTTTTTTAACTTAACATTATATGCTGGAGATCACTCCATGGAAGGATATAGAGATATTCTTCATTCTTTTTATAGCTTGCAATTCAGACCATAATGAACCATAGCTTCCCAGCCAGATGGTACTTTTAAGTCCTATGCTCAGAAGACCTAATACTATTGAAGAGTTCCTTATGAAGCTTTATTATAAACATATTTCTTGACTAATGGCTGAAACGGCTGTGCAGGCAAATCATGGGTTTTCTTTCCTAAGATAATACTTTGGGATAGGAAGTGATTTGGGGGGGTGGGGGTAGCGTGTGCTAGGAAGTGTTTTGACCAGTAGGTGTCACTGTTAGATAACTTTGGCAAGGTTAATCCTTTGCGGACTGTTCTTTGCACTGTGTGTGTGTGTGCGCGTGCCCGTGCGCGTGGGCACACATATATGGATATGTGTTTCCTTTTTAACAAATACCTTGGCTAGCATGCTTGAGACACTGTGCCCCCTTGCTTTTTTTTTTTGCCCCCTTGCTTTTTGTGCGCATCACTCCCTGTCAGTGCACAGGGAACTTCCACATGCTTCCCTGCTGTATGCATCATTTATTTAACCAGTCTCACACTGATGAATATGTGTCCATTATTTTGCAACTTTAAATCATGTTCCAAATTAGTATCCCTGTGCATATGTCCTTGCGGCCCATGCATGCGCATTTCTATGGCACGTGTTCCTAGAGGGGAATTACTAAGTCTGAGGATCTGTGCATTTTGCATTTTGATAGCTTCTATACTCATAAGTGAGATGGGAACAATAAAACCTAATTGCTACTGAACATCTTTATGGCCTGTAATCAGTTTGTTGGAGAAAAATAGCCTTAAGAGGCAGCATTTGTGCTGATGGTGAGAAGTCCTCTTAAGGAGAAAGGCTAAGGGAACAGAATCGTCAGGCAGCAGATACCAGGCAGGCTGGGAAATCAGTTAAACTTGAGCAAATAACAATGACTTACAGTGGGTAATGGTCATTCTGGCCCTTCCAGCTAAAAAAGTAGATAATTTGGAAACCAGGAGCCTCCTTTAGGGTATATTTGCTGCTAAAATCTGTTTCATAGGTGTGGAGGAAGAAAAATAATTTTTACTCCTCCCTTCTAGGTTTTTGGCTGAGACCCCTCTGTCATAAAAGATTAACAGGACAAAAACAAAGAAAGCTTAATAACCTGTTTACCTCCTGCGTACATGGGAGAAACCCAGGAAAACCAAGTGGCCCAAGCGATCATGTTAAATAACCTCTCCAGCTAAAGACAAAAGATGATGTTGGGAGTGGGGAGCAAGTTTGGGGGGGTGGGGGTTACTTGGAAAAACACAGGAAACAAGGGTATGATTGTGATGCAGACTGAAATCCTTGTTTTCTACATTCATATGAGTTTCTAGAGATTTAGTCATCCTCTTCCTGGTACAGAGTGGGAGATAACCCTTACAGATGGAGATTTGCCTTTTACCATGTCAATATCTCTTCCAGCAGTAGAGACAAGGGCATCCGGGAGAGAGATCTAAGAGGAGGTATCTCTGACACACATAAAAGGAGAAATAGATTTTTCTCTAAGAGTGAAGGTAGACTCCGGGACTACCAGGAGAGAGTGAATAAAATTTATTTTATTGTGTCATTTCTCTGCTTAATCCACAAGGTGAAATAGAAGGCTCTGGGAATTTGCTGAATATTTAGGGTTCTATAGTGAATCTGATTTTTTGGCTTGTGTCAAAGTAGGCTTACCTGCTTTCTGGACAAGGCTTACCAGGAACACAGCTGTGAGTGACTTGCATTCTGACTCTTTATTAATCACGTGGCTGCTGCTGACACCCTTGACCTTGATTTTGGCTTCAGATCTCTCCAGTTCATGTGGAGGATAGTTCACGGCGTCGTGTACTTTCTATTTAGAGTATTTTTGGGTTTTGAGACATATATAGGAAGAATGATCTCAATCCAGTATTTAGGTATGTGGATATGCTTAATTTTTAGCATTTCTCTTCTGTTTATGGAGAACAGTAACTAAAAAAACCCTGGATTTCCATAAGATACAACACTTGGAAAACAAAATCCGTCTTCCGCCTTCGCACACATCCGTACACACGTGTCTACTTGGATAAAGGTATTGGCAAGGAAAAGTGAGGAATCTGAAGCATTTTAAGCAGATGCAAATGGACACTTGAGATTGTGGTATTTGATACTATTTCAATTCTGGTTATCATAGATATGACTTCTTTTATCCCTTTTTGATCCGGGGATTTTCAAAGTCAAAATTGATTTCACATTTGACACACTGGATTTGTGGCATATAGTTACATCTAATTAAAAGTCGATTCAGGTGAAGGGTAATTTCTGTTATACATTAAGCATAATTAATGCATGACATTTTCCTACCTCTAGATGAAGCTGTTTGAAATATCTTTTCTTCCATGTTATTTTTCAACAACTTTATATGGAAAGCAAATTAAAAGGCATTAAAACAAACCCAGACAGCCATTCAGTGTAACCTTTCAGGTGACTTTTTATTACTTTGAAGACTGCTTTGCATTTAGAACCTTGAGTGAGCATCTCCCAACTAACAAAACGGTCTTCTAGAAGTCCTTTGGAGCTTCGTTTGGGCTAAAGAACTTTTCTTCCCATCAAAGCAGCTGCCAAGAAGACAGCTATGGCTAAAATAGCCTTTTATGGACCAGTTTGGGAGCCTAATAGTCATTTAGTCCTGTCTCTGTGGGGGCAGTAGGTTCAGAGTTGATATTAGGCTGTTGGCCATAGAGACTGCTTTCTATCTGGAGAAAGAACAATTCTTCAGGCATGATGGCTGCTGTCTAATGGCTAGGGCATGTTCTCCACCCAAGCCTCCCCCTTTTGCCGGTCTACTTTTTGGAAGGAGACGGTGCGCCGTGCTTGCAATGAGCCTCCATTAGTGAATCACAAGGGTCGTCTATAATTTTAACAATAAATGACTAAATGAGTACTTCAAAGCTAATGTATTTGAAGGCTTTTGTACCTTGAGCTCAAAGGGAAATGCCTTAGGAATAGGTATTTCAACCACTTGAAAGATTTTTCTGCAGTAGAAATAACTGGATGCTAGTGGAAAGAGATTAATAAAAAGAAAAAAGTCACTCTACATTTAGAGCTTGTCTACTTAAGTGCAGTTCCAAATAGAGTGTATTACAAATGAACTGCTATCACAACCCTGCTTGCAGTTTAGTTGGGGATTCGAGACATACACTGGTGAAACATATAACCAAATATACAGCAGTACGTGCGTCGTGCCCACATTAATGCTAGCAGGGTTGTCAACTAGGACTTTCTGCTGTGGTAGAATGCTCTGTATTTGTGCTATCCAATATGATAGCCACTAGCCACGTGGGGCTGTGGAACGCTTGAAATATTGCTAGTGTGGCCAAGAAACTGAACGTTAAATTTTATTTAATTTTAATTGATTTAAATGTCCATGACCACCTGATCTAGTGGCCACAGTATTGCCCAGCGCAGGTAAACCTTAGATACTTAAGAATCCAGAATCTAGAAAAATTACTGTGGGTTAGAGTAAGAAGAGAAGGTTGTCAAAGGCTGGGAGACTTCATAGAGAGGAGGGGAGGCATCGGCTAGACCGGAATGTCCAAGATTTGCTCGTAAAATACCGAGTGGCTTGGCTGAAGCATACGGCTCCTGTAGAGAAGTGGAGGGAAATAAGGGAGATTGGTACGGATTTGTGGGGCTCCTTGAGTATCAGTGTCAAAATTAATCCTGAAGGCCCTAGGGAACCAATAAGATAATAACTGTCAACTGTGACATATTATGCAAATACCGTACTCATTGCCGAAGACTTTGCAATAGAATGAGTGCTTTAGGAAGCTGGCATGGCATCAAGAGGGCTGAGAGGGGAGAGAAGACTCCAGGCACAGCACTGGGTTGAGTCTTAAGGCAGCCTCAGTCTGTGATCTAAGGAGCTGGGTTGGAGCAGGAGTTAGAGTAGAAAGATCCGGCTGGCAGAGCAGCTTTATGGAATGATTTAGTGACTGGAGAGTCAAGAATCATTCATTCAGCAAATAACACTTGAACCTGTCCCATGTGCCAGGCTCTGAGCTAGACTTGGGGGTACATCAGTGAAAGACCAGAGATCTTTCAGAAACACACATACTACATTTTGGGTGGAAAGCCAGCTACAGGGAATAAAGAGGGCACGCTGGCTTCAGATCATAAAAGCCCTTGGTTGCCATGATAAGCCAAGGTCAGAAAGGGAGTAGAGGGGCACCTGGGTGGCTCAGTCATTAAGCGTCTGCCTTCCGCTCGGATCATGATCCCAGGGTCCTTGCCCTGGCGGAGCCTGCAGTCTAGTGAGGATTGAAGTTTTGTGGTTGACAAAGTGCTGGTACTGTTGATTCTAGAGGAAATTCAGGCGAATCCTGTTGGATGTGGGAGATGAGATCAATGTTGGAAACTAGGCCAAGAAAGCCAACGAAGTAGACATGTACATACACTCCTACTACGTACGACACTCCATACGTTTTCACCCTTCTTGAAGGTCCTCAAATGATAATTTGTCCAAGTCAGTAAATCTTAGCCAGGCAGAGACGGTATCTCTCCCATGGGTTTCCTGTGCATTGCCACCGTTCCTATGAGGCCTTCCCAGTTTGCCCCACTTGCTGTGGAGGCCTCCTGCCTAGCCCCAGCCTCCACTTTGTGACCACTCCCCACCCCTTGCAACCTCTTTATTGGTGCCACCTCGTCTTCCCGCAGCACGTTCACATCACTTTATGACTCCTACACCTTTCTACTCCCTTTCTTTCTTTCTTTTTATAAAGATTTTATTTATTTGACAGAGAGAGACAGTGAGAGAGGGAACACAAGCAGGGGGGAACGGGAGAGGGAGAAGCCGGCCTCCTGCGGAGCAGGCAGCCCGATGCGGGGCTCGATCCCAGGACCCTGGGATCATGACCCGAGCCGAAGGCAGACGCTTAACGACTGAGCCACCCAGGCGCCCCTCTACTCCCTTTCTGACCTTGGCTTATCATGGCAACCAAGGACTTTTATGATCTGAAGCCAGCATGCCCTCTTTATTCCCTGTAGCTGGCTTTCCACCCAAAATGTAGTATGTGTGTTTCTGAACTGCCTTGTACTTACACATGTGTTTACTTGGGGTGTTTTCTCTCTCTATCTTTTTAAAAAATATTTATTTATTTAGGTGATCTCTACACCCAACGTGGGGCTTAAACTCACAACCCAGAGATCAAGAATTGCATGCTCTTCTGACTGAGCCAGCCAGACATCCCGTGTTTTCTCTCTTTTAGATAGCCCAGTGCTGCCCCTTCCCTTCAGGTTCCCCTCAAGTCTCTTCCTACAAATTCCAGTTGGAAATACTACTTTTGCAATTAAGCCTTTCCCTGACCTGATCCCAGACTTGCCGACTTCAGATCTCAGAGGTCTAGAAATTTCTATCTCTTATGGCATCTTTTTTTTTTTTAAAGGTTTTATTTATTCATTTGAGACACAGAGATAGAGATGGAGAGAGAGAGAAAGAGAGAGAGTGAGAGCATGAACAGGGGGAGAGGCAGACTCCCCACCGAGCCAGGAGCCCAATGTGGGCCTTGATCCCAGGACCCTGGGATCATGACCTGAGCTGAAGGCAGATGCTTAACCATCTGAGCCACCCAGGCGCCCTCTCTTATGGCATCTTGTGTAATGCCTTGCCCATAGTAGTTGCTTTATACATGGTGGAGTTGAAAGAGATAATGTATATTTATGCTGTGAGGGGCCAATTGAGAGCCAGAACATAGGCTAAAATGGGAAGCTAACATGACCTAGATATTAGAACTCAGCAAACACCCGCAAACAAAAAATAAAACCTAAAACTATAGACTAATATTGGTTATTAATAAAGATGTAAAAATCTTAAATTTTTTAAAAAGATTTTTTTATTTATTTGACAGAGAGGGAGAGAGAGCACAAGCAGGGGGAGGAGCAGAGGGAGAGGGAGAAGCAGGCTCCCCACTGAGCAGAGAGCCCGATGTGGGGCTTGATCCCAGGACTCTGGGATCATGACCTGAGTCAAAGGCAGATGCTTAACCAAGTGAGCTGCCCAGACACCCCAAAGATGTAAAAATCTCAAATAAAATATTAGAATGCCTAATTTAACAGCATTAAAGAATAATCGATCATGACTGGACAATGTGTTTGTCCTGGGGATTGAATTGATTGATGCATTATATTGATCAGACAAAAGAAAGAATGCCCATATCGCCATAGATGCTCAGTAGACAATCTGCAGAACCTAAACCCTCCTGCTCACAATCTCATAACAAGCTAGGAAGAGAAGGGGAGTTCTTTTTTTTAAAAGATTTTATTTATGTATTTGAGAGAGAAAGAGAGAGAGAGCATGAATGGGAGGAGGGGCAGAGGGAGAGGGACATGCAGTCTCCGCACTGAGCACAGAGCTCTATGTGGGGCTCGATCTCATGACCCTGAGATCATGACCTGAGCCGAAACCAAGAGTTGGATGCTTAACCGACTGAGCCACCCAGGTGCCTGGAGAAGGGGAATTCTTCTTCTTCTTTTTTAAAAAGATTTTATTTATTTATTCATGAGAGACAAAGAGGCAGAGGCAGAGGGAGAAGCAGGCTCCCTGTGGAGCAGGGAGTCCAATGTGGGGCTTGATCCCAGGACCCTAGGATCATGACCCGAGCTGAAGGCAGACACTTAACCAACTGAGCCACCCAGGCGCCCCTGAAGGGGACTTCTTAAACAAGAGAAAAATTACCTTTTATAAACCAATATCAGACAGTAAACTCAATGGGGAAATAGTGGGGGATTCCTATTAAGACTAGAAATGAATAAAAGATGTGCACTGTTTTAACTAATAAAGTTGTTAAAATGAGACCAACTAATGCTGTCTGGAGAGTGCAGCTGGTGTTCTCCTGCCTGTTTGTAGACTTTTGAATCAATACAATCTTTCGGAGAATCAGTTAGGTGGTCTCTTTCACAAACCCCATAAAAATACTCATACCCTCTGACCCAGACATTTACTTCTCAGAAATTCTCCTAAGGAAATATGGTATGTTGACAGAGATATGAACAGGTACTCATTATAGCATTATTTAGAAGAATCAGAACTGGCAACAATCGAAATGTCCCACAATGGGGAAATAGTTAAGACTATTATGGGGTAGGGCGCCTGGGTGGCTCAGTTGGTTAAGCGACTGCCTTTGGCTCAGGTCATGATCCTGGAGTCCCGGGATCGAGTCCCGCATCGGGCTCCCTGCTCGGCAGGGAGTCTGCTTCTCCCTCTGACCCTCCTCCCTCTCATGCTCTCTGTCTCTCATTCTCTCTGTCTCAAATAAATAAATAAAATCTTTATAAAAAAAAAAAAAAAAAAAATAAGACTATTATGGGGTATCCCTGCAGTGGAGTATAATTAGTCATTAGAAATGTTTAAGGCTTTTGATGCAATAAGAATGCTCTTGTATCGAATTAGAACGATACAGATTGCATTTAAACATTTCCTCATTGTGTATAAAAATTTCCTTTGTTTCTTGGTGGTGGCGTTAGAAGTAATTTTTCTTTTTTTTGGTTAAATTCCTCTCCAACACTCCCCATCCCTCCTTCCCTCAAGCTGGACTCAGTAAGTGGAACTTGAGGGTTAGCTGTTTCTCAGATCCTGAGAGTCCCAGCAGCACTAGATGCCAAAGCTGGGAGGGCCCTATGTCTTCCTGTCCCTTTTATTTTAAACATTACATGCCAGAACCAAGGCCACCCCCTCAGTGATGGAGAGAACTGACTCTTGGTCCCATAATGCTTCTACTCCCTGAGAGGGTCATTGATTCAAAAAACACAGTGAGTGCTGGAAGTGACTTTAAAGACAGGTGTCTGTGTTTTGAAGTCTGCTCCTCACTAGCTGTTGACTAGAGTTGAAATTGGAAATGATGTGAGCACTGAGTGGCTGGGGAGGGAGAACTGGAACAGGGCTATTTTGATGGAAGACTGGAGTAAGGGCGTTGGCTTGGCAAGTCAGAATTCTTTCTAAGCCCCTGACACTATCTTTACAGTCTTGGTGAAGATCATGGAACTATTCTCAGCCTTTCTTAAAAAAAAAAAAGGTATAAAATTAAAGGCATTAAACTAAGGTTACTTTCAAGTCTATTAAGCCATGGGGGTCTGTACTTGACAAGGAGAGACATGTCTAAGAATTTCTTTATTAACAGTAATTGGACCTCACTGCCAGATCATTATAATTGCCAAGAATTAAACAGAGACATTAGTGATTGCATATAGAATGGGGACCACATCCCAGGCGCTCTTCTTTTGGTGCTTGGAATGATGATATATTGTTTTGGTTTTTTCCTTCACTGGGATATCTTGTTCACTAAGACCTGGAATTCTTCAAAACTAACTTCTCCGTCTCCATTCTTGTCCAGTTCTTGAAAGAGTTCATCTAGGGTGCTGGGACCCTGGTTTTAGATGAGAAGGATGGGAAAGGGGAGAGGAGAGAAAATGAATCAGTTACCGCTACCCATTTTCT
This sequence comes from Mirounga leonina, assembly GCF_011800145.1. Taxonomy (NCBI): domain Eukaryota; kingdom Metazoa; phylum Chordata; class Mammalia; order Carnivora; family Phocidae; genus Mirounga; species Mirounga leonina. Next base: position 2,622,986 of record NW_023270158.1, on the reverse strand, counting down.
GAAATTAGAGATGCTGGGTCTGTGTTCCAACAAGGCAGCTGAGGCTTCAGTTACATGCCGCTGATGGTTGAGGGTAGAAAGCCCAACTTTAGCTCCCATGTCACCGAACTGACTACCTGGTTTTTCCTATATCACACATTTATTTTTATTTTAAAAAAAGATTTCATTTATTTTGAGAGAGAAAGAGAGAGAGTGTGTGCATGGGCAAGCGGGGAGAGGGGCAGAGGCTGAGGAGAGAGAGAATCTGAAGCAGACTCCCCACTGAGCATGGAGTCCTACAGGGGGGCTGGATCCCAGGACCCTGAGATCATGACCTGAGCCAAAATCAAGAGTTAGATGCTCAACCAACTGAGCCACCCAGGGGCCCCACACATTTATCATTTTAATATTGCTAATGTGTAGTTTAATATACAGTTGACCCTTGAACAATGCAGGGGTTACAGGCACCCACACCCCACGGAGTTGAAAATATGGGGATAACTTTTGCCTCCCCCCAAACGTAATGACTAAGAGCCTACTGTTGACTGGAAGCCTTCCTGATGACATATACAGTTGATTAACACAGATTCTGTATGTTTTATGTATTAAATGTCATATCTTACAATCAATCAAGCTAGAGAAAAGTGTTATGGAAATCGTAAGGAAGAAAAAATACATTTGTCGTACTGTAAAAAATCCGCATATAAGAGGACCCGTGCAGTTCAAACCCATGTTATATAAGGGTCAACTGTAATTGGTTTTCTGTGTAACCTTAAGTATTTTTCTTTCTTTTTTTTTTTTTTAAGATTTTATTTATTTATTTGACTCAGAGAGAGCGAGAGACAGAGAGCAAGCACAAGCAGGGGGAACAGCCGGCAGGGGAGAAGCAGGCTTCCTGCTGAACATGGAGCCTGATGTGGGGCTCGATCCTAGGACCCTGGGATCATGACCTGAGCCGAAGGCAGACGCTTAAGGACTGAGCCACCCAGGCGCCCCAGTATTTTTCTTTATGTCTCTAAAAAGGGAGAAGGAATCTTAGGGCTTCACTGGACTGCCGAGGAGCCCATGGCCCACCAGTTGATGATGCTTGCCCCAAGTTTTTCCTGGGAGCTGATTCTATGTAACCCAAGGCAGCACGGTGCCGTGGGCTCTCCGCAGCCTGCGCACTGCCCCCAACTACCCTGGCTCCAGGGCCCACAGCTGGTATACAAAGGGCTCAAGGTTCAAACATTGACTCTAGAGCTCAAGCCCTTAACTAGGATCCACACCAGTTTTTCCCAAGCCCCTGGGTTGCGGCCCCCCTCTACACCCTGCAGGATGACAGGATCAGTGGTTCTCACACTTTGGCGTGCAGCACAGTCACCAGATGGGCTTGCTGACCTTAGGAGATACAGAGTGACAGGTCCCACTCCCAGAGTTTTTGAGTCACTAGGCCTGGGGCAGGGCCTGAGAATCTGTATTTCCAACAGGTTCCCAGGTGATGTTGATGCTGCTGGGCCAGGACCCATCACACTTGGAGAACCACTGCTTGAGATGTTGTAAGAGATCATGTTAGGCTTGACTCCCTTTTGACTGTTACTACTCTAAAGTGTATTAAGCAGACTTAAGTTTTGTCTCTGGCCTAAGACTCAAATCTTTTTTTTTAAGATTTTATTTATTTATTTATTTGAGAGAGAGAGCGAGAAACAGCATGAGAGGGGGGAGGGTCAGAGGGAGAAGCAGACTCCCCGCCGAGCAGGGAGCCCGATGCGGGACTCGATCCAGGGACTCCAGGATCATGACCTGAACCGAAGGCAGTCGCTTAACCGACTGAGCCACCCAGGCGCCCTAAGACTCAAATCTTAAAGCTGTTACAGCTCTGCCTTTCAGGTAGGAGGTTATCTGTGGCAAAATAGTACCTAGGAGGGCGCCTGGGTGGCTCAGTTGGTTAAGCGACTGCCTTCGGCTCAGGTCATGATCCTGGAGTCCCGGGATCGAGTCCCGCATCGGGCTCCCTGCTCGGCGGGGAGTCTGCTTCTCCCTCTGACCCTCCTCCCTCTCACGCTCTCTGTCTCTCATTCTCTCTCTCTCAAATAAATAAATAAAATCTTAAAAAAAAAAAAAAGTACCTAGGAAACTCACTGAAATAATGGTTTAGTTTATAAGTCAGCTTCAACATTTAAAAAAAAATTGTGGTAACATTTACCATCTTAACTATTTTTAAGTGTAGAGTTCAGTACTGTTAAGTATGTTGACATTGTACAACTGATCTCCACATCAAGATATGTTTTAACCCTTAAGATTCCTCTAAAGACATTTGATACATTGCTGTGATCAGAAGACAAAACTAAGTTAGTTACTCAGCATTTGTTGTAAAAATATCAAACACTTTTCCTGAAGCGTTTATGAGATTCTCAGCCATACAAGGCGATGATGGGAAGAGTATAGCTTGGAAAACCTTAGTAATCCTTAAGAAAGTATAATCCGGTACATGATATGGTAAGTAGATTTTTTCAAAACTTACCACCAGTATTCCTACCTTTATTCAAATTATAAGTCATCATACCTGCTTTTTGTAGGAAATACCTAAACCATAGGAAAACATAGAACAATTCCCCAGTCTTACCTTTTAAAACAACTTGTTTGAGTAGACTGCCTAGGCTTTCCTGTCAGATTATTATTTTTCTTTCTTTTATTATGATTATTCCTTCCTATTATTATTTTTCTTCCTTTTGAAAAAAATCTCAGAGTGTTTATTAGAATTTAATCTTTCTCAGAAAACTTTGTCTTAATTTTTAATTAAAAAGTCTCTTTTTCTGGGGCGCCTGGCTGGCTTATTTGGTAGAGCACATGACTCTCGATCTCAGGGTCATGAGTTCAAGTCCCATGTTGGACGTAGGGCTTACTTAAAAGTAAGTAAATAAAATAAAAATCAGGAAAGGGTTTTTTTTTTTAAGTCTCCTTTTCTGCTAGCACCTCTAACTGTTTTTAAAAGTTATTTTATATTTTAACTGTAAGCAAATGAGGAGAGATTGGATTATATCATTGAATTCGGCCACTTTTTCTTTTTAGTACTAAAACCAGAAACCTCAACAGCTATAACCAGAAACCTCCTCATGTGTCATACTGGCAGAAGGGACATTTCTGGTTAAAATCTGGGGAGCCAATGCTTTCTTCTGAAGTTACAGCTAAATAGTGACCAAGTCAGATGAAAGGGTTGCACAGTTGCTTCCATTTTGAAAATGGCTTTTAGTTGTGAAGTAGAGAAAGTGTATTGGAGCAAGGAGATCAGCCTGCCTCTCTTTCGCATGATTGCCTCAAGATGCACTTTGTTTTTTTTTTTTTAAAGATTTTATTTATTTATTTGACAGAGAGAGAGATAGCGAGAGCAGGAACACAAGCAGGGGGAGTGGGAGAGGGAGAAGCAGGCTTCCTGCCAAGCAGGGAGCCTGATGTGGGACTCGATCCCAGGACCCTGGGATCATGACTTGAGCCAAAGGCAGACGTTAACGACTGAGCCACCCAGGCGCCCTCAAGATGCACTTTGATTTGGACAACTCTGGGATGGTTTTGAAGAGAAACTGTCTGGCTAAAGAGATTTAATCCCTTCCTGGAGTTGTTTAGAAATGCCTGGCTGCCTCTTTAACACAGATTTAGGTGCTTAACACAAATTAACACAAATTTAAATGCTTTTGAAATATCAGTGGATGTCACCAGATGGCAATTTGTCAGTGCAAAGTGGGTTTTCTCTACAGATTGCCTAGTAAGTCTTCTTGACTTGGTCTTGACAGATCCTACCTATAATGATGAAGCACGTCCAAGGTCAGCTAATATTATTTTGCACACCTCTTTGTTTTCCTAAAAGCCTGGCCCAGAGGTGCTGAATCCAGGCCGAAGGCCTTAGCATGTTGGCTTAGTGACCTATGGGTCTTCTAGGCCTAGCTTCATTGAAAGTGCAATCATTGCTTCCTTTTACTCTGGCTGGTCATGGAGAGTTCTGTGCCCAGGCTGTGGGGCATAGAAGGCTTGGCCCCTGTTTTCTAGGTGCTTGCCATCTGAGATGTGGCCTGCCACCAGGGAAGAAAACACACGTTCAAGGGCCCTTAGTCAAGGGATGCCCGCACCTTGGCTGCTGTGTGCTCTGCCCCAGAAGGAGCCCCGATCAGTACTGCATTCCTCCGCCTCCCCTGCATCCTCTCCTCTTCCCACCCCTCCCTCCTCACCCTCGGAGTCCCCGTTCATGGGCTCTGCGGTGGTGCACTCACTTTCAGTAAACTGGGGAATTCCGCCTGAATCAATAGCTTCAGCTCCTCCTTCGAAAGCTGGTCTGGATCACCTTCTTTGGCTGCGTATTTTTCAAAAATGCTCTTCAGTTCTTCGGGAGACTTTTTTATGCTCATCGTGGTGGCCTGTCAATTGGGAAAGAAATGAACTCACCAAAAAGCTGAAGCGGAGTTTTATATTGATGATTTTGCCAGCAGTTCAGTGCCTTTGGGCTCTTTCCTTGGTGTAGTAAAAATAATCATCTTAGTATGTTAAATGTCTGTTCTTAGAGTCCATCTGTGAGGAGATGGTCCCTGGAGCCAAACCCTTTTATTAGTAATCGTGACATTCTCCACTTTTTATGCACCTGGTCTGTGCTCTGTAGGCTGTGGTCTCCAAGAAAGCTGACCACAGCTTTTAGCTTCTAAATTACTGGAAATATCTTTAGATGGCACCAACCCACTTTTTCTCCTGACCACTATCTTTCATACCGTTCTGGAAGGAAGCAGAAGAAGCACCAGGTTGTACTAAAATCACATTTACCTGGTTGCCCAGCAGCAAGACAGCTAGAGGAATCGAAAAGTAGGAGTGTGAAGAGTTGAGCAGGATCATGACTTTTATAGTCTTCACAGACACACCACCCTGATTATAAAATTTTCCTTTTGTTTGCCATTTAAGGGTAATTATTAATGGTTTTTGAAACCCAAGCTTAAGACTGCATGAACCTCATAATTAAGGGCAAGAGCCAATAAACGGCCACCTCAACAGTTGCTTAATGGTTCAGAGTCCCAAGAGTAAACTTGGATTTTTTTTCCCCCTTACATTATATTTTCCCTCCAATGTGGCATTATGATATTTGCTCACTGCTTGCATTTTAGAAAGCTTAACTATGGAGGGTTGGGATATTTTTCAGTTTAATTGCATATTTAGGCTTGAAACAATAATTTTCTTCACATCCAGGAAAAAAAAAATGCTATAATGGATGGTCAATCCTCTAGAGTTTAAGAAATTGCAGTATGGCCGTTGAAGTCCCTCTGATGTTTTGTACAGATTAGGTGCTTAAATATTTGAATAATTGAATGAATGAATGAACAGAAGTATCATTGAGAAGTAGGCTTAAGGAGTGGGGAGAAGATACATAATAATTTGTGATTTTATTTAGCAAAGCAAGATTACCAACTAGCATGGTAATTTTTCAACTTTTTCATTATTTGTTGCTCCCATATCTGCTTTTTTATTTCTCATTACCCCTTTCCTTACCACATACATGTATATATAAATTTTTTTTATTGAGGTATAGTTGACACACAATTTTATATTTTCAGGTGTACAACATCCCCCCAAATATATATATATATACATATATATATATATATTTTATGATTTTATTTATTTGACAGAGAGAGACACAGCGAGAGAGGGAACACAAGTAGGAGGAGTGGGAGAGGGAGAAGCAGGCCCCCAGGTCAAGCAGGGAGCCCGATGTAGGGTTTGATCCCAGGACCGTGGGATCAGGACCTGAGCCAAAGGCAGATGCTTAAAGACTGAGCCACCCAGGCGCCCCCCAAATATATTTTGTTAATCATTCTAAAAACTTGCGAAAACACTTGACTTACTTTTATTCAGTTGGAAATACTTCAAACTTGTGGAACTGCCAGGATTTAAAGTTGAAGACTAAATTTATTTCTATTGGAAAGAGTTCCATGAAAGAACAAGGACATTTCCAGAGGACATTAATCTGATACTGATCTAACTCACAATAAAGGTTTCCAGATTGACTTTAAGAGGTCTTATCAGCTTTTAAATACTTGCACGCTTCCACACTTGTATAATTTTGTCTGACCCTTCATTATATCGTGTATAAATTGAGTGTTGTACTATTGAACTGTATTTTTCCCTGACAGTTTTTAGTTCTAAACTTCTAGGGCCTTATTTACCTCGGAGAACAAATGTGAAATCTTATAGTTTCTTAAAAACTACCCACCCCCCCCCCAAAAAAACTTCCCACCCATCCTGAGCATTTATCATTCCATGTGCCTTCACTGTCCTTGTATATGTTATTCTTGCTTTTATTACAGATTCTTTGACTTTGGTATTCACCAATGTTGAATATATAGGAACTCACTTCTTGGAGTAAAGATAAGCATTTTGGGTTTAGTTGTAAGATTTTATGCAAAAAGATTCTGATTTTGGCAATGCATTTTAATCAAGATTTTAGAGAATTTCTGGTGTTTTTATACTTATGCTCTGTTTTACTTGGGAGGAAGTTAGCTTTTGTTGAACAATTGTAGCAAAAAATACCTTTTTCTTCCAAAACCTTTAAAAAATTTTTCCAATCTACAGAAAAGTTGCCATAGTCGGTGAATACAAACCTACCTTTTGCCCAGATTCATTTATGAATCAGTTGCGAACTGATTTTCCCCCTTAATACCTTAGCATCTTATCTCCTAAGGACAAGGACATTCTTCTATACAACCACAATGCCATTATCACAGGCCAAATTCACATCTCTCCAAGTGTGGAAATAGCATCTTAAGTCATCTGTTCTCTCGAATTACCACCTGTGAGCTAAACTCAACATGGCAGTTGTATTTCTTGAGTCTATATTGAAGAAATGGTTTTAATAACTATATAATGTATAACTGTATAATTTTAATAACTGTATATTATAGGACAGATATATGTTATGTATAACACATGGCATATATTGTATATATGGGTGTGTGTGTGTGTGTATGATATTAAGTCTAAGAGAAACATTTGGGACAGTTTTGGTTAACAGTCTTTCAGGCTACACGTCTTTAGTTTCAGGGGAGGGCCTCTGATTAAAAGAGGCCCAGTGCTGGGGCACCTGGCTGGCTCAGTTGGTAGAGCAAGCAACTTTTCATCTCGGGGTTGTAGTTGTCTACACACCCTGTTGGGTGTAGAGATTGCTTAAAAATAAAATCTTTTAAAAAAATAAAAAATAAAAGAGGTCCAATGCTAGTTGTTGTCAGAACTTAGGCTTGTAGTAAACACTGACAGAGCTTGAAAAACGACCCATGGGTTTTAAATGTTCCCTTGCTCTCCTGTGCCAGGCACATCTCTCATCTCTTATGTTTCTCTTTACCTATGGGCTTAAGTGTGAGGATAAAGGTGCAGTGGGAACCACGAAGTCCACCAATAGATATTCTCATGAAACATTAACTAAAAATATATGGAGACAGGCGATAAACACAGGGTGTGTTCAAAAGAGTGCATTTTGAAACTAGAGAAGGGGGAAAATGACAGGCATAAGATTGGTCATGGAAAAATGGAGAGGCAAAGGTTATTTATCACCTCACCATTCAATTGCTTGATCTTTGGACAGACTTAAGTTTTTCTTAGGGAAGCCGAGAGTAACTTATTTGCAAAGCTCCCATACCACAGGGTTCCATGGCTGTGTTATTCGATTCGAAGTCTACAGCGGGCAGTGCCTTGAAAAGCACCTTTGGAAGGGGGTCAGTGTTAGTCCCTGCAAAACGAAGTGGGCAGGCAGTGCTATCCTGGGTTCGTGTTGTCTTTGATCCTGAGGTTCAGAAAAGAGCCTGATCACTAAGGCACAGCTATCCCTAAATGCTGTGTGACAGCTTCCCCTTGCCTGCCTACTCTGTGCCCTACCACCGACTTCACCTTCTTCTGATTGAGGGCTGGCTCTTCCCGTGGCTGAGTGCCACCCTTGGCCACAGCACCCTCTGTGGAGTGGATACTGCTGTTATCCCCAGTCTACAGAGACGTTCAAAGACCAGCTCAAGGTCACAGCTCTGGGCAGTGCTAGAGCTGGGATTCTGGTCCAGGCCCAGGCTGCTCCCTCAGCCGCCATGCTGCCTGCCCCTCTCAGGAGGAGGGCTTCTGTGAGGAGGGCTGCTCAAGGTTAGAGTGAGGCCCAGAGGTAGGATTTATGCATTACATTCACACCTGAAGGCATAAGAATGTTCTTTTTCTGACGGAAGTAACGTAGGCCTTCTTTTACTGGTGGAAAATGAGTTGAAAAGATTGGAAATTACATACGTATTTATGGGCATGCTCAGTGCCTTCACCATTGTGGATTCCATCATCCTGCTGCTGGTGATGAGACAGGCTGGGGAGACAGACAGGGAAGTAACAGTCCTGTATCAGGTGAGAAGCTCAGCGGGGCCCATGCACGGCACTCTTCCTCCCCGCCCCCCTCGATGCTGAAAGGATCCGCCTGTAGCTCAGGACAATCCACAGCATCTCAAGGACCCCATCCATTGCTCCTCGGCTGTCCACCAGTCCCTTAGTCCGCTCTGTTCGTTTCTGATAAAAATCCAGGGAGATTTAATTATGGAGCACTTGATTGGAATCTGACATTGTGTTGAACTCTGATGGAGACAGAGAAGAAGACCCAGTCCTTGTGCTTGAGGAGCACCCCCATTTAGGCAATGAGAGGAGGCATGTAAAGGAAATGATGGAGGGGGTTAAGGTTGTATACGATGAAGGACTACATTAGTTTCCTGTGCCTTCTGTAACAAATTACCACAAACTTAGTGGCTTAAAACAACACAATTTTTTTTTTCTTACAGTCCTGGAACTCAGAAGTGTAAAGTGGGTAGGCAGGGCTACCATTGCTTCTGGAAGCTTTAGGGGAGAATCTGTTTCTTTGCCTTTTCCAGCTTCTGGAGGCTGCCTGCTTAAGGCCCCTTCCTCCATTTTCAAAGCCAGCAAGGTAGCACCTTCCAATCTCTCTCTTTCTTTTCTCTCTGACCACCACTTTGTCATCTGTCTCCTTCTCTGATTCAGACTCTCCTGCCTCTGTCTTATAAAGACCCTATGGTTAAAAGGGCATCTGGGTGGTTTAGTCGGTTAAGCATCCAACTCTTGATTTCAGCTCAGGTCATGATCTCAGGGTTGTGAGACAGAGCCCCTCATCGGGCTTTGCGCTCAGTGTGGAGTCTGCGTGAGATTCTCTCTCTCACTCTCCCTCTGCTCCTCCCCCCACTCTCTCAAATAAATAAATCAATCTTAAAAAAAATTTAAAATAAAGACTGTGTAGTTACATTGGGCCCACCCAGATAACCCAGGATAGCCTTCCCGTCTCCAGAGCCTTAATTTACTCATGTCTGCAAAGTCTCTTTTGCCATGTAAGGTAACCTCTTCACAGGTTCCGGGGACTAGGGCGTGGATCTCTTTGTGGGGTCATTATTCAGCCTACCACAAGGACTAGTTCAAGATGAATTCACAGCATATAGGTGATTTATTTGGTAAGGTGAGCATGCTAACACGGTGTTAATTATGGGTCAGTAAGGAGAACAAGAGGGTGTCCCGAAAACATGGGCCCATGTGGAATGGTGGGGAGAAGACATTTTAGGAAAAGTAGTGAAGAGGCGATATATATGTAGAGGGGCTGGCGGGGGGGTGGGCGGGGGGAGCAGAGGAGGCATCAACAATGGACCTGTCTGGCCAAGGTGGAAACCACAGGTTAGAACACGTGAGGAGAGCATAGCCAGACTGGGTTCCTGAATGAGGTGTGGAACCTGAGTGCCACATGCGGAAGAGTGTTGAGTTGATCGGTAGTGCTGGAGGCTACTAGAGCTAGCGGTGTAACACAGAATGAGTTCATACTTTATGAACACCCCTTGGTGGGAGGGAAGCTGACTTACCTCACACACTGGAATTTCATCTTTGATAAGAGAACCTAACTTCCCTAGACTTTGTTGTTAAGGCATGTGCGATGCATGAACCCAGGCTTGAACCCATTACACTTTTATCATGGGCTGCAGAAACTTCAGTAAAGGTTAATTAGTGCTGTATTTATCCTTATGTGGTACTTTTACATCTAAAGCTTTATCACCACCAACATTCGTTACTTATTGATCCTTTTTTATTTTTCTTATGCTGTATGGCTGGCTCTGTTCCAAGAAAGGACAGATCTGTGGTCGGGATCAAACAACAGGCAGTGCTTAGGCAAAGTCAGAGCAGGCCAAGGCAATCCTTTTGCAATGGAAGAGGCATTTTCCTCCTACACGCAAATCTAGGGTATTTTGGAAATGTCGGGATTAAAACTAAAGCACATTTGCGTTATTTTATTTTATTTTATTTATTTATTTGAGAGAGAGAATAAACAGGGGTGGGGAGGGGCAGAGGGAGAAAGAGGGAGAAGCAGACTCCGCACTGAGCATGAAGCCCACCTTAGGGCTCCATCCCAGGACCCCGGGATCATGACCTGAGCCGAAGGCAAACGCTTAACTGACTGAGCCACCCAGGTGCCCTGCGTGTTTTTTTTTTTAACTACCCCAGTAATGATAAAGGATATGTTTTGAAACTGACGTCTCTCAGGCTTATTGTGGAAGGAATACCAGGCACAAAGATGTTTTCCTTAATTTTGTTGCTGAATCAGGTTGCTTATAACCTGAGAAGCAGTCGGTCGTACTGCCAACTTCAGAGGTCATGGGAGGTACCTGTAACTGAAGGCAGCTGGTTGGGCCCGGCTGGGCCAGAAAGGCACTGTGTTCTCTACCTTCTGCAACCTTCCCCTTCCAGTGTGTTTGGATTGCACCAGCTTGTGCCTGGTCTGGGGGTCCTTTGTCTGAGGGTCTGATGAGCATCCCCAGACGAGACCTCCTGAGCCAGACCAGAGAGAACAGCAAGTCTCCTGCCAGTTCTCACTCTGCTTTTGGCCTTTCACTGACATCTGGGGCATCACTCTGCATCAGAAAGCCACTTGCCTCTGCTCCCTCATCTTCTCTTTAGCATTTTCTTTGCCTTCTCCACTGGTTTCTGTGCTAACACGTTTTAATCAGAGGATCACTGTGGCTACCATTCCTTGGGATTTCATTCTGTGTTATCATTTCAGGAGAAGGTTATAGTTAATTGCTTCTGAAAACAGCAGGGATAATGTGAACTAATAGCCTAGTGGAAGGTCGAAATAAGTTATTTCACTGTTTGGGCTTTAAATTTGTATTCTCATTAACATAATACTATGTACAAAGCTTACAAAGCCAACATGTTCCAAAAGGCCTATAATGAAAATATTTAGTAATCCTCACACCCTCTCTGCCACCCTCAAGTCTTCTAGCTGTTTCTCCTGATATTTACCTCCACCTTTTTTTATTTTTATGTATGCATGTAAACTCTGCCCCCAACATGGGGCTCAAACTCACCATCCCAAGATCAAGAGTCACATGTTCTACTGACTGAACCAGCCAGGTGCCCCCTACCTCCATGTGTTTAAGTAATATTCTCATCTTGCTCTCTCAGAGATTTCCAGATTTCCATTTATGTTAGAGGAGTACTTAATGCCCTCAGGCCACCCCTGTGCCCACTGCATTTTTCTTTTGGAAATATGTTCTAGTCTTGTGTTTGTCAAGTTCATCTCAAGTGAGTGGTAAGGCAGGTTTCCTGTCCTCAGGTGGGTCATTTGAGTTTTCTTAGTGGTTCATAGCAGAACATTTCTTAAACACCAAGCACGCCAATAACTGCACAAACTACGTTCAGAGACTCTTCCTGGGCAGAAGAACCCAACGCAGAAAGTAAGGATGGATTGAACAATCACAGAACTTCTAAGAAGCCAGGGGGGAGTTTATCACTGTGCTCTTCCTACATGGTTCAGGTTGTCTTAAACTTAAGTGAAAATTGAGGCTGTGGTGGGTAGTGCAGTCTTATCTGCCCTTTCCTAGAAAATGCATAAGGGGCTGGGCATTTATAAGCAGCTCAGCTTTGAGAACTAGAAGCTAATGCCCTCTCTCACCTCACTCCAGTAATACTTAATCTAGCCATAATTAGCCAACCAAAGAAGATAGCAAATAGATGCCAAGGCCAAGAGCACTTCAGAACTGAGCACTCCATCCAACAAGGGGAGTAATCAAACTTTTTCTCCACCCCTTCCCCTCAGTGACTCTTAGAGTGTACTTGGGACACAGGGTTCAGACGGCTCGGAAAGTTCTGGGGCGCTGATAAGATCACACAAGTTCTGGGAAAATTTTGACCTCAGGAAGTTCCAGTTGTCCAGGCTTCCTATAGAGTAATACGTGGCAGTTAAGGTATGGGGGAAGAAACTGAACGAAAGGTTTTATGAGAGGGAAACCTGAGCAGTTCCATTAGAGCAGGTTACCTTGCCTAACTATGGTCTAACAGCTTAAAAAAAACAATAGATGAAACAAAACCATGAGATCATAGCGACTAGAGGTTGGAAAACAGAGCAATGACTTATGAGAATGGGCTTTTCATAAAAATCACATGTTTCTTGGGGCACCTGGGTGGCTCAGTCGTTAAGCGTCTGCCTTCAGCTCAGGTCGTGATCCCAGGATCCTGGGATCGAGCCCCGCATTGGGCTCCCTGCTCTGCGGGAAGCCTGCTTCTCCCTCTCCCACTCCCCCTGCTTGTGTTCCCTCTCTCGCTGTATCTCTCTCTGTCAAATAAATAAAACCTTAAAAAAAAAAAAACACATGTTTCTGAATTTCTGTGAAGTAATCATAAAGATAAATCTGAAATTATTTGGTCTGAGTTCATTCCTTACTTCCGTCATGGATTCATTCAGTGTACACCCTGGGCCAGTTCCATAGATGCAAGGGGATAGGAATGCCATGTAAGGAAAAACAGCTCTCAAGGATTACAGTCTGACACACAAAGCGCTCTACAGACATGAACTGAGGGAAGCACAGTGGCGGGGAGGGTAGGGATAGAGGGTCCTGACTAGGCTATGGTGCCTGGGAGTATCCACTCCCCATAGGAGTTCATATTGATTGTTGAGCTAAGATCCCAAGGTTGAGGCTGGTTTAATTTAGGAAAAGAAGGTAGGGGAATGGGAGATGCTCTGGGTAGAGGAAACAGCATGTGCAAAGTCCCGTGTGGGGAGGAAAGAAGATGCATTGGAGGAACGGAAGAAAGGCCACACTGACCAGAACTCAGGGGACGGTCATGGGACGTGAGGCTGGAGGACTAGGCTGGGCTGATACCACTCAGTCAAAGATTTCAAGCTGGGGAAATACAGCTACTTTGCCTGCAGTGTGCAGGGTAGACTGGGGCCACGTGAACGCGGGGCAGCCGTTTGGTAAGCTCTGGCTATATAGCCCGGGTGAGGGGCTGTGGTTTGGGTGGTGGTTGGAGCCATGGACGGATGCCGCAAGTCTGGAGGGGGTGAATTGATAGGACTGGACACATTGGAGATGAGGGATGAAGAAGAGGGAGAGATCCAGGGTGGCCCTTAAGTTTACGACATACAGAATGTGCTAGAATGGATGACATTACCTCCCTTTTTGTTTAAAGGAATCCTAAGGTTTTCTACAAAAAAGTATCTTTGGTGTACTTTTCCACAAGGATTGGCAGATTTGCTTATGGAAAATCTTTAGGGAGTGAAGTGGGCAGTTGGGGAGGGATGTGAATAGCAAAGTGAGAGGTCCCAGAAGGCCGGAACTTGAAGTGTGAACATTGCCTGGAACTGACAGCTTGAGTAATGACAGGAGGAAGGTCATAAAGAGGCTCCTGATAAATTTTTTACAAGTGATTTGAATGAAAAATGAGAAGCAGAGACGAAAAGAGAGCATACCGTGAGGGCTGTGTAAAGCATGGCTGTATTTGAATAAGAAAATTGGAAGGAACGATCAGATTTTACTGTTTAGGGAACATCCTTACCCCAATGATCATTACTCTAAAAGTAAAGCTTGGGGATGCCTGGGTGGCTCAGTCGGTTGGGCGTCTGCCTTCAGCTCCGGTCATGATCCCAGGGTCTGGGTCCTGGGATCAAACGCGCATGGGGCTCCCTGCTCAGTGGGGAGTCTGCTTCTCCCTCTCCCTCTGCCTGCTCTGTGCTTGTGTGCTCTCTCTGTCAAATAAATAAATAAAATCTTAAAAAAAAAAAAATAAAGCTTGAAATGTGGGAAATGACATTTGTATGAGATGGCAAAACCAGACTTGTTTTGTTCTCTAAGGTGATTGATATGCCCGAACACAATCCTGGCAATTTGGGAGGAACGATGAGGCTGGGAATCCGAAGGACTGTTTTCAAAACGGAAAATTCAATTTTAAGTAAGTTTCTCCGATCATTGGTTTTATGACAGTGGGTGTGGTTAGCATGGCTCTGCGCAGCCCGAGGCTAACCCTACCCCTTCCACCTCGCCAGCTTCCCCTTCCAGTAGCCCCTGGTGCTGCACCTCTTCCTCCCACCTGCATTCCCCGCCGCCCCCCTCCCCCCAAGCCCTTGCTGGTCCTCCTGCTTCTGGATTCCTCTCCCTGGCAGGGTTGGGAAACTGTGAATGCCCCTTCTCATTCGATGTCCACGACACGCTGCCCGGGGAGCTCCTTTGTGATTTACTGCCGCTCCTGGACATGACCTTGCCCCTGGGAGCAAGTTCTCTCCAATCCACCATTCTCTCCACTACACTGAAACCAGCTCCCTGTTTAATTGTTTCACGTCTGACTGGTTTTAGCCACTAATTTACGAACTTCGTGGAGGAGGAGAGCAGTTATGTCTGAGAAGTAGATTTCTCTGCTCCCCCAGTAGCTTGGGCATAGGGAGAGCAAAATATGATGTGGCTTGCCATCTGCTATTTGCCCATCTTCTACTCCCGATAAGGTTATTCGAATTTTTGTGGCACTTTTCTTTCATAGATGAACATTTTATAGGAGACTAACTTAAAGTGAGAAAACCCGCAAAGCCCTGAATTCAATTTAATGTATTTTGAGTGCCTACTCTGAGCCATAGGCACTGTGCTAGATGCTGCACATCCAGCCATGCCCGGGACAGCTGTTAGCCCTGCCGGCCTCAAAGCAGGTGCAAAGAGTGTGATGAAACGGAACGCGCGAGGTGCCGAAAAGCTGGAAGGAGAGAAAGGGAACCCAGGTTTCTTGGGTGTCCAGCATCATTCCCGTGAAATTATAAGTATATCTTAGAAAAATGCCTTCTTGAAGAAGAATAAGACCAGGAATATGAGTTTCTCCTTTATGGGTGAGAAACAGCTTCTAAGGAATATAAAGCTTCCTAGTAAGAATGAAATTAAAAAAGGAAAATTTTCAAGGTACACACATTTCTCTACTTTCTCTGGATAAGAAACCATTGCTCTCTAAGTGACTTCTTTTCGTTAAGAATAGAAGAATTTTTTTCTCTTCTTGGATATTAGCAGTGATTCTGCAGCTTTCCCATGTTTTCAAATCCTTTGAAACTTGGTTCAAATAGTTGCCTAAGAGACAAAAAATGGTTAGTGAGAAATGTAATGTTTTAAAATTGTATCTTCTGTAAAGGGTTCGGTGCTCATCGAACTAAGCTTTTATAAAAGAGCATAGTGTTCAAAATATTGAAAATTTGCGTCTGTCTTGATAGAAATAAGACTGATTTAGGGTTTGTTTTTCTTTACAGTAGACATAAAAGTAATGTCGATGATTTTTATGAATCTTAAACACACTAAGAGCTTGTTGCTTAATTAATATCTTTGGCCTGCTTTGAAAAAAATTGTTAAATAGCTTTATTGCGATATAATTTATATACCATACAATAAATCTGTTAGAAGTATACAATTCACTGTTTTTTTTCTTAAAGATTTTATTTTTTGACAGAGAGAGACAGCAAGAGAGGGAACACAAGCAGGGGGAGTGGGAGAGGGAGAAGCAGGCTTCCTGCTGAGCAGGGAGCCCGATGCGGGGCTTCATCCCAGGACCCTGGGATCATGACCTGAGCCGAAGGCAGACGCTTAACGACTGAGCCACCCAGGCGCCCTTCACTGTTTTTTATTATATCCAGAGTTGTGCAACTATCACCACAGTCACTTTTTGAACATTTTTGTCACTTCAAAAAGAATCCCTGTTTCCTTTAGCTATCACTGCCCCCCCCAACCAGTTCTCAGCAACCATTAATCTACTGTCTCTACCAATTTGTCTGTTTTGAACATTTCATATAAATGGAGCCATATGCTATATTTTGTGTTTGGCTTCTTTCCTATAACATCGTGTTTCAAGGTATATGCACATTCCTTTTCGTGGCTGAATAATAGTTCACTGTATGGTTAGACTACATTTTGTTTATGCGTTCATCACTTGATGGACATTTGGGTTATTTCCCAGCCTGCCTTAAATTTAAACTGTGCCTCCTAGTTTGCAAAATCATGTGCGTATATGAACCTATGATTCCCAGGAGGCATAAGGTTTTGCCCTCCCATTTGCGCCAGATCTTCCACCGTTCTCCAAAAGGGTTGTGTTGGAGATAAGAGATAAGAATATGACTCTACTGAGTGTCATAGAAATAGAAAAACAAATAGCACCATAGTATTTTGTGGGTTTCTTCCCCTAGTCGGTATATTTCTTTTGTAGGCTTTTTTTTTTTTCCCCATTTACATTTCTGCAACGTGCTAGGAACAAAATACATTTGCCTACATAGCTTCTGAAAATGATGTATAGTTTTGATGGACAGCATTTGATGCTATTCATTCTTTATTTAAATTTGATTTATGGGTCGGTGATGGCAATGCTCTGGATTAAATGGAAAAACAGAAAAGTAAAGGGTTTTTTTTTTTTTTTTTTTTAGTAAAAGAGAATACTTTGAAATAGGACCAAAGCCTAAAGATGTTGGTAGACACAATGGCTGGATTACTAAAGTAATTCTAATTTTTATATTAATCAGGAACAAATTCCTCTTTTTTTCTTAGTCACCTGTTCATTCCTTAAGGTTCATGAAAACTAGGTATTTGTTTTTTCTTTTTTCTTCATTTTCAACCACTTTACTGAGGCATCATTGACATACACGTATGCAATGAGATGAGTTGAACTTGAGTTTTCTAAAGTGGAGATTACAGGTATAAATTGAGTTGGACCAAAGTACTAATCATCATTTGCTCTGTTTGTAAGAAACATGTTCCCAGAGGCTCACTCCTGTCCTGCATTCTGGATGTATGTGCTGTCCTCGCCTACAAAGGCTTTTTCTTTTTAAAGGACTAAGGGCAATGTGTGGGGAATTGTCAAAGCTGGTTCACAGGTCTTCACAAATAAGATATTTTTTCTGTAACACTTGACCTTAGTATTAATTACACATTCATGATGTTTTCAAAACTTTATCTATCATGCTTAGTTTTTATACAGCCTTTTGTTGTAGAATAATGTTTTATGTACCTAGTCTTTGTGTTTATTACTTGGACATATAATATTTCATTGAATTAAGGAACCATAATCTACTGATTCATTTCTTTTTTTTTTTTTTTAAGATTTTATTTTTTTGACACAGAGAGAGAGATAGTGAGAGCAGGAACACAGGCAGGGGGAGTGGGAGAGGGAGAAGCAGGCTTTCCGCCAAACAGGGAGCCCGATGTGGGGCTCCATCCCAGGACCCTGGGACCATGACCAGAGCCTAAGGCAGACACTTAATGACTGAGCCACCCAGACGCCCCCTGATTCATTTCTTATTGCTAAACACTGCAAGTTGTTTCCAACATTTTGTTAGAAAAATGCTGATACAAACATCTTGACATACTGTTTATATTCTTTTGATTGTTTTCTTAGGATAGATTTCCAGGAGTCGGACTATTAGGTCAAAGGGTATGAACACTTTTATGACTGATAAATTCTGCCAGATTGTTTGAAGGAAGAGGTGAACCAGTTCATAGTGATGTTAACTACACTGTACTGTTCTTGCTTTCTCTAGTCTTTTTGCTAGTCTTTTTATTATTTTTCTTTTTGCTCTCCTAGCGAAAACAAAAAGGGCCTCTATTAGAGTACTCTATTTTGCATTTCTTTTCATTACCACAAAGTGGAAGGTTCCCCCCCACCCCAAAATGTTGGTTTACTTGTGTATATACTGCCCATGTTCCTACTAACACTTAAACATGTGAAGGGAGAGATCTACCAGCCCAGAGTCTATAACCTAAATGGCCTAAACCAGGGGTTGATAAACGTTTTCTGTAAAAGTCCAGATAGTACATATTTTCAGCTTTGGGGGCCACATGGTCTTTGATACAACAGTTGTAGGCAAATATGTAAGTGAACGAGTGTAGCTACGTTCCAATTTATGTTCCTTTATTTATGGACACTGAAATGTGAATTTCTTTTTTTTTTTTTTTAAAGATTTTAGTTATTTATTTGATAGAGAGAGACACAGCGAGAGAGGGAACACAAGCAGGGGGAGTGGGAGAGGGAGAAGCAGGCTCCCCACTGTGGAGGGAGCCCCACGCGGGGCTCGATCCCAGGACCTTGGGATCATGACCTGAGCCGAAGGCAGACGCTTAACGACTGAGCCACCCAGGCGCCCCTGAAATGTGAATTTCATGTAATTTTGGGGCGTCATGAAATATTATTCTTCTTTTGATTTTTTTTCAACCATTTGAAAATGTAAAAATCATTCTAAGTTCAAGGGCTGAACAAAAACAGGGGAATCCTGTTTTGCCTCAGAGTTTCCATGGCTTGCCAAACCCTGGTCTACACAAAAGAGGCACAGGCTGAATGAAGGGTAAGGCCCAGGCAGTGAGGCTGTTACCCTCCTGGGGAGCGTTCAAGGACATCTCCCAGCTTGTCCACTTGCCTGCCAAAATATCCTATTTAGTGTCAGAATAAAGTCAAGAGGGCTTTCAGAAGCCATTTGACCCAATCAATTATTTTTCAGCAAGGAAATGGGCACAGAGGGGAAGTGGCTCATGGTCAGTGGGTGGTCAGAACAGGCCGGGACCACTCTTCTTGCATAGTTTCTAGTCTTCTCCTCCAACAGATGGCCCTGGTTCCACAGCCCACTGTTATAATCACTCTCCAAAATGCAACTCTTAAAACAGGCATTTTACTATTGTTAAACTCCTTCAACAGCTCTACCCTTCAGATATGTATATTTCATTGCATGTAAATTACACCTCAATTTTCCAAAACAACATTTTATCTGGATACATAGATGGCAGGACTTGTCTCATAGTGAGACCATTACTTGGTTGATTAACTCATTAGATGACATCTGATGAGCAGGGAGAAATGGTGCAGAGCAGGTAAGTATTAAACGGGGTGCTTTGAAGAGTGAGAAATCTAGAAAGAGGTATGTTTAGAGATGGAGTGGGTCAGGCTCAGGTGAGAGAGGAGCCAGGGAAAGCACCAGGGAGCTTTGTTATGAGAGGGTTTTGAGACTCCAAAAATAAACTTTATCCGTGTGCTTGTGGCTCCCCACTGGGTGTGAGACATGGGAACGTAGTAAAGTACAAAGCAATTCAGACAAGGTTCAGAGCTCATTATGGGGATGGCTGATAACTTGTTTGATGGTTATTGTTTCCAAAATATTACAGTCCTCAGGTTTAACTTTTTTGGTCAGGTCCCAGATATGTTGCTGAGAGATCCAGGAAAGGAAACATGTCTTTGTCTGTGCTGAGTGTGGTTTTCCAACCTAACCACCACCTACCAGAAAGAATATGCTTTTGGACCATGCAGGTAGCATGTTTTAATGCTGCTCAATCTGGTGTGTATATGCACTGGTAGGAATGCTAGAGTCAACTCAATTTAAAGCAATCCCATATTTGATATGCATTTGAGAAACTCTGTCCTCTAAACCAACACCCAAATGGTTAGGGAGCCCTTGCCTTTAGAAACAGGAATCCTGCTGGGGTGGAAAGGTGCAGAGCAGACCTGAGTGCTGGGGGTAGGGGTGGGGGGTATGGGAGTTGGGCAGAGGAGGGAAAGGGCCACCCCATGAGCATAGCGCTGGGCTGCGGGATTGTTAAAAGTGAGTGGGTGCCATTTTGCCCTCTAGGGGTGTCCAGTCCAGTGGAGAACGTGCCATAACATTTTGGAAGGAATTAGAAGCCCTCTTCAGTGCAGTGTATGCAGCTGGAGACCAGGCCCTGGTGACTTCCCATCAGAGTTCTGAGAAGATGACCCCTATCCTCAGGGCAGACAACAAGGGGACAAACGTCAGCTGGCAATGGAGGCTGGGGAGAGCTCCTCAGGATGATGCTGGCAGGGAGTGTGCCAGAATCTAGGCTGGAGGAGGCCATGGCAAATGGAAATTGAATGCTTTAGGAGAAGACTTAATTCCTTTTTGGGATCTTCTCTGCATTTCCTCATAATAAGGGGGAGGACTTGGCTAAAACACCTGGTTCTGCCTTACTGTAAGAGAAAAAGGGTTTTATTCTGAGAGAACAGGCAACAGGCCAATTAGGGAGGTATGGAGTGAGTCCCAGTGTTAAGATCTGGGTTAAATTCATGGCATTGGAAATGCAGATTGGTCAATCTCGAATTTGAAGGGACTGAAGGAAAAGGGGATATGGTGGAACAAATTTTCACTGGCTAGAAAAATTGCTCTTGCTTTCTTATATTTTATCAGGGCATGGGTAGAGAAAAACAGCTTCTAGTTCTTGGTGTGACTAGATTGTTAGGAAGTTTAAGAAAATAATCATGCCGTACAAAAAGCCTTGGCTCGGTTAATGAGGTGATTTACAAAACAGTTTAAAAGAGGCCACCAGGGATTTAGGGACGCCGAAAGTCCGTGCCACAGTGAATTTGTCGTGCCGAGACCTACGGGAAGGGAGCGCGGTGGGCCTCCTGAGTGGAGTGTGCCCAGTGGCCAGCCTCCCGGCCTCCCTGCTGATGGGCCATGCTGCAAGGTAGCTCTCTGCCCTGCTCCTTCTTGTCTTTTGCTGGGGAAACCCTTCTCTAGGGTGTATTTGTGGATATGGGGGCTTACAGGTCTGGGACATGACTTAGCTCCTTTAATCATGACAACAGGAGGCATGTCCCTTACTGAACCGGCCCTGTGCTGAGCATCTCCCCCGTGGGAACTAGTGGAGTGGCTAACAGCCCAGCCTCACTGCCCCATTCGTTGGAGACCCCCTCCAGTCCCAGCTCTCAGTCCCTCGCCGCGTAGCTACTTAACGCACGACACTGAGGTTTCTGCATCTGGAAAACGGACATCAGAATGCCTCCTGCCTCATGGGGTTCTTGTGAGCGTTAAATCAGTTATACATGTGAGTCCTTCAGTGCCTGGCACAGAAAAAGCAGTGTTCGAGTGTGGCTGTTAGGATAGTTAATGTGAAGGGTATATTCCAATACAATGAGACCTGTGAGTCTCTCAAAGCTCTGGGTATGACCTAGTATTAAAATACCATGTGATTCAGGGGCGCCTGGGTGGCTCAGTTGGTTAAGCGGCTGCCTTCGGCTCAGGTCATGATCCCAGGGTCCTGGGATCGAGCCCCGCATCGGGCTCCCTGCTCGGCGGGGAGCCTGCTTCTCCCTCTCCCTCTGCCTGCCTCTCTGCCTACTTGTTCTCTCTCTCTATCTCTCTGTCAAATAAATAAATAAAATCTTTAAAAAAAAAATACCATGTGATTCAGTAATTCCACTACTGGGAATTTACCCAAAGAAAAATAAAACACTAATTAAAAAAATATATATGCACCCCTATGTTTATGGCAGCCAAGATATGGAAGCAACCTAAGTGTCCATCGATAGCTGAATGCTTAAAGAAGCTGTGGTATGCGCACACACACACACACACACACACAGGAATATTACTCAGCCACAAAAAAGGACGAGATCTTACTATTTGCAATAACATGGATGGACCTAGAGGGTATTATGCTAAGTGATGTAGGTCAGACTGAAAAAGACAAATACCATATGATTTCACTCATAATGTGGAATCTAAAAAAACAAATGAATAAATAAATGAAAAGCAGAATTATATAGATAAATACAGAGAACAAACCGATGGTTGCCGGGGGCGGGGGTGGTGATGGGCAAAACGGGTGAAGGGAAGTGGGAGATACAGGCTTCCAGTTATGGAATAAATAAGTACGGGAATAAAAGGTCACGGTAGCTACATGTGTGGTGAGCACAGCGTAACATACAGAGATATCGAATCGCTGTGTTGTACACCTGAAATGAATGTAACATTGTATGTCAGCTGTACTCAAATAAAAAAATTAAAAAAA
The DNA here is from genome assembly GCF_011800145.1 of Mirounga leonina. Taxonomy (NCBI): domain Eukaryota; kingdom Metazoa; phylum Chordata; class Mammalia; order Carnivora; family Phocidae; genus Mirounga; species Mirounga leonina. Next base: position 2,600,913 of record NW_023270158.1, on the reverse strand, counting down.
AAAAGAATATACTAAAAAAAGAATGGGGTCTGCTAGGACGGGGGAGGGGAGAAGGGGGTGAGCCTGAGGAGAAGGGGAGCAGGCGTCCTCCTTGCCTTACATGTTCTCTCCAGTCCCTCTGTTCTAGTCTCCTTGCTCCCTACCTGCTAATATGGACTAGCAGAAGCATACAAAAAAGTCTAAGAAAAGAGATGTTAAAAATGGGATAAGAATACTAAGTCGGGGTGGGGGGAAAGAGATACAAGCAATGAAAAAACATGTAACGCTGTAATGTGGAGTTAAAGGCAAGGATTCACATTTTAAAAATAGAAAATGAGCATTTTTATACTAGCAAATTGAGATGAAAGCAGATCATGAAAAATAAAATTAGAGAAAGAGGAGGAGTTTAGATGCTTAAAAGAAATGAGATGTTTTATAAAAACTGAAGAAACGGTATACCAAAATCCAAAAGTAATAAATAAAGAAGGAGAAAGATAGTGGCTGGCCCTGCTTGCGCACTTTCTAAGCATCAGTAATGAGGACGTTCTGTGCATCGTTTCGGTTATTCCCTTAAACACCCCAGGACCCGGTCGGATTTTGCACGAGACAGAAAGGCATCTTAGCCAGCTTAAGTCATCTGTTAGAAAGTCACTCAGCTGATTTCTGAGCCTGAACTCTTGACCATCTCACTATATCAAATAGCTGGACCTTAATTAAAGAGGGAATAGAAAGACCAAAACAGCTCACAGAACTGAAAGCTGCCTTGTGCTGAGAGCCCCCAAGACAGGGTTCCACAGGTCTCTAGGGGGGTGTCTTGTGGGAGAAGAGCAGGGAGTGCAGAAAGTGAAGACCCCACCTCTGGCTTCTGAAAGCCAGTCTGAAACCACATGCTTGGCTTGAGGAGGGACACAGGCACTGAATCAACAAAGGACTGAGCAGCTGGGCTGGTAGGACTGGGCTGGAATGCAAACGAGTCCAACAGCCAGGTGTAAGAAATGCCACAGCTTAAGCTCAATGCTCTCCAAGTGTTGGAGAGGTGGTAGGGAGTGGTGGGGACTGGGGCAAAGTGACAAGCACTTGACCCCTCAAAGGAGTAACCGCTCAAACTGATAGTTGCATGAAGAACTGTGGATTCACTGTTGCCAGTCTTCTAAATTTTCAAGAGAATCTGGAAATCTGGAGTTTTATGAGAAATCTCCTGGTTTCTAAATGTTGGCAACTTATTCATTTTTAAAACACTGTGTGTTTGCCAACACCATGCAAGCCAAATACACCAAATATTCTATACCCTGGGCAGCCTCTTGGGATCTCTGAAGTAGACAAACACCAGCAGCTCCTTGCACATACACAGCGAACTCTAGCCCCTGTAGTGCCTAATTAGCCCAGGGCACGGTTCCAGGCAGTCTTAAAAGTGAGTCAAATTGAGACATTGGTACAGCAGTTAAAAGATGTTTGGGCAGGGATGCCTGGGTGGCTCAGTTGGTTAAGCAACTGCCTTCGGCTCAGGTCATGATCCTGGAGTCCTGGGATCAAGTCCTGCGTCGGGCTCCCTGCTCGGTAGGGAGTCTGCTTCTCCCTCTGACCCTCCCCCCTCTCATGCTCTCTCTCTCTCATTCTCTCTCTCAAATAAATAAATAAAAATATTTATTAAAAAAAAAAGATGTTTGGGCAAAGGCGAGGCAGTTCTGCCTAGAGGGAAGAGGTGACAAAGCCCATCAGGTAATGATTTTACCTTTTGGACATGCCATGGGTGATTTCTTCTAGCCCCCTGGAAATAGGAAATGTGGAGACCAGGTGGAAGATAAGGTTCAGAAGATACAGAATGGGGGTCAAGAGCACAGGGGGGATGGCTTTCAGGAGTGACAGTGGGGGAAGAAGGGAGGGTACGGTTCTGGGCAGGTATCCCCAGTTGAGGATGAAGAGCTAGTAAATGGGGAAGGAGTAAAGGTCACAGATGGGGAAAGGGGGAGTTACTCATGTCCCAGCTGAAGACACATCTGCTGCATTTTTTTCTGAGAGCAGTTCAGTAAAATAACAGGAACAAAAGCCAAGTTGCAAAGGATGGGGATGGGAGGTTTGGATAAAGGGTAAGTTAGGGGAAGAGTGAGTGGTGGGGGCAAGAATGGAGTTGTATAGCCTTTTACTTTTTCAAATTTTAATTGTGGTAGAATACACGTAACATCAAATTTACCATCTTAACCATTTTTTAAAAAAGATTTTATTTATTTATTTGTCATAGAGAGAGCACAAGCAGAGGGAGAGGGAGAAGCAGGCTCCCTGCTGAGCAAGGACCCCGGGGTGGGACTCAATAGCAGGACCCTGGGATCCTGACCTGGGCTGAAGGCAGATGCTTAACCGACTGAGCCACCCAGGCATCCCCCGTCTTAACCATTTTTAAGTGTACAGTTCAAAAAGAGAGCGAGGGAGAGTGTGTGTGCGTGCACACAAGCAGGGGGAGGACCAGAAGGAGAGGGAGAAGCAGACTCCCAACTGAGCAGGGAACTGGATGCTGGGGAGCCCCATCCCAGGACCCCCGGATCAGGACCCGACCCGAGCCCAAGGCAGATGCTTAGCCGACTGAGCCACCCAGACACCGCCTCCCCCCCACTTGCTTCTTAAGGGAACATGAAGCTTATGTGCAGTTAATCTCTGTTGCATTTGATTTTGCCTCCAGAAAGACTAGGATAGAAAAGAAGACTGTGTCGCTTTGTTGAGGATTTCCCTCTGTGCCTAAGATCATCGCAGGGCACGAGTGCTTGATAAATCCATCCAGAGAACTGCTCCTCACAACATGGTGTATCTACCCCTCAGTCTTTTCACTCCACACCCAGATACACTCTGCAGTCAGCGGCAGCTAGTGGCTTGCCTTGTCACTGATGGTCATTGATTGTCCTCCTACAGCACTTTCAGCGACAATATGGATCAGTGGTGCCTAATCCGGAATGCACCTGGAGTCGCTCGTGGTGCTTTGTAAAAACCCACATGCCCAGGACCTCTCCTGAGAGTAACCAAATCAGAATCCCTGGGGCCAAGGCCCCGGAATGAGCAGTCTTGGTTTTATTTTGTTGTTGTTTTTTTTTCAAATAGAATTGGACAGGTAACATTCTGAGTTGACTCTCAACATACAGTTATAAAGGAAATTTTAATTTTTTTCATGGATAGGGCAATGCATTAGTTTTATAAATTCATTCTTGACAGATCTGTAAGTGATCAGGGAAGAATTTAACTGCATGAAACAATATTTCCAAAGTCCTGAAAACGTTTCATTATATACCATATATGTATATATATAGAGAGAGAATGAGCCATTCATTAAACAAATATTTATTTATTTATTTATTTATTTAAAGATTTTATTTATTTGACAGAGAGCAAGAGAGCACAAGCAGGGGGAGCAGCAGAGGGAGAGGGAGAAGCAGGCTCCCCACGGAGCAGGGAGCCCAACACAGGGCTCAATCCCAGGACCCTGGGATCATGACCTGAACCGAAGGCAGACGCTTAACCAACTGAGCCACCCAGGCGCTCCTAAACAAATATTTATTAAGTACCTGCTTCTGTGCTAGACACCAGTTGACTGGTTGCAGGAATTGAGGGGATGGGTCCTTATCTTGTCCATTATCTTATAGAGCTCAGGTTCTGGCTTCCATTCTTTCTACTTGGATTTCATAGTCTAGAGATAACACTAGCAGTCACGTGGTTTACTTACGGTTCCAAGCGCTTTGTTTAATCCTCACAACAACCCTATGAAATAGGACTATCACAATCCCCATTTTACAGATGAAGAAGTGAGGCAGAGGGGTGAAATAATTTGCCCAAGCCGCACATCCATTCAATGGTGTAGTGCAATTTAGAGCCAGGTGGCCTGGTTCCAGAGTCATTACACAGCCCTGTCTTCCTGTCACATTTGCAATATCTTTGCAAACACAAAATTTGCCTTAAGCCAGGCAGTATGCGCAGGCCATCTAGCTTCAAAAGGTCACGCTATATCCTGCTAGTCCTGATGACTTGAAGATATAATTCCTTATATCCTAATTCGGAGATGTTTGCCATTTTCTTCACCATCTGTTAGTATTTTGACTCTATTATTGGATTTCGAAGTCATCTGTTGTAATGGAGAAAGCAGAGAAGAAATTTTGGACCATAGGAAGAAAAGATCAATCACAAAGTCAGAGGTCCTAAGGGAATCAGGATCCTCTCCAAGTTAGGTCCAGAGCTTTCAAATGATTTTTCTTGTAACTTCACAATGACACATATGCTTCTATTTTTTCCAGCTGGTTCATCATTGTGCTATTAGTTTCCATTTTTCCTTTCATTTTTATGAACCAATAGCTTGAGTACAAAGGCTCTGTCTTGAATGACCGCATTCTTGGTGGCACGTTGGAGTTCTCTCAAAGTAGCTCCCCGTCCCCACGATTTCCAATTTTTCTAGAACGCTTGTGGTAAATACTCACTATGACTAACATCACCCCCAGGGAGCTGGGTCTACATGGACAAAATTGCAAAATAGAAGTTCAGTCGTGATAGATGATCATACCGAGTCATAGGAGAATGCAACCGATTTGTGCTTTCTTTATCCAAGTCAAAAGCTGAGAGAAGACACGAGGCATTTGGTCTCTCTTGGTTCTCTGCTCCGCAGGCTTATGGCGTCTCAGAGAGTCTGACAATCCCCTGCCTGTGGAACTGAGCCCTGCTCCCGATTCTGTTGGAGTTCGGCGAGGTGTCCCAGCGCTGGTGGCAGGTCTTCTCCTGCCTTGGCTGTGTGCCAGGGGCCTGCGTCATAAGGTGCTAGTGCATCCTGCTGCTCCACATGATGGGGGGGGGACTCTTCTTGAGAGGGGTCTGGTGATGGATGCCATTGCCATCCACGTGACACCGCAGTCACTGGACCCCCCCCCCCTCCCGATCACCGTGCCCGTTGCTCAGCTTGTTTCCAGCTGTTCACTGTTAAAGAACGAAGCAGTGCACATCTTCGTGGTGAACTCTCTGTCTTCGTTTCTATTTTCAGGGGTAAATTCTTAGAGGCCAAATTTTTAGAGTCAAAGGACAGGCATATTTTTAAGGCAGGGTGTAAACCAATTTGGCCAGTACACAGAGGCAGCTGGTGTGGTGGAACAAGTGCGGACCAGGTGTGAGGGGTCCTGGGCTCAAGATAGGACTGTGCTGCCAGTGGGCGGGGCTTTGGGCAAGTCCTTCAGTTTCATTTCCATGCTTTCGGTTTCATTTTCTTCTTTTGTAAAATGAGCCCTGTTAGGAGTCTGCACAGGAGCCACGGTGCTCAGATGTTACTCCGCCTCTCAGTACTTAGTGCAGGCAGGTGTGGAAAAGGACGGCCCATCTGTTGGACTTCATGGTGGACTTGTATAACAGAGGGCTTCCCTTTATGCAGTGCTGATGGCTTACTTGAGAATTGCTTCAGGGTTTCCAAAAGCTATTGCTGTTCTGTACTGGAAGAGAAGAACATCTAGATGACTATCTGGAGTCCAGGTAATTTTTAGGCCTCTGATACATGGCTAGAGGTCAAAGAGACATCCTCCACACATAGGCTCTGGATGTGGTTCCAAAGCTGATTACTTTGATATTAATTTCATTCTTGTATCTTTACAGGGAAACTTTATGGTGATGTCCCTTTTATAGAAGAAAGACACAGACATCGGTATGAGGTATGGCCTACACACTGAATTACTGTGGAATGTAGATGCTTAGTTCGAAGAATTCCAGTGATTACAGGTGGACCTCTGGAAAAGGTGTCCAGCTCGGTGCTATCCATCGGGCTCAGGGGAGTCATGCCAAATTTACCAGAGGAGGGCAGTTGGGACGGGGACACTCTTCCCTTCTTGGCTTTTCAAAGGCAAAATCTTACATATCTGCACATAGGACACATCAGGGTTCTAGGTTACCCTAACTGTTGTCTCCTAGACCAAGATAAGGCCATCATCCTTATCCTTAACCCCCTGCCCTTTATTTTGGCAGGTTTGGGAAAAGAGAACTTACATCTTCTGAACCATATGCCTCTCGGGATAGGGAGGCATCTCTGGCTATCACATAACGGATTCTTCATTTGGGAACCTCTTCGGAAGTCTACATTGAGCATGAGGCTTAGTGTCACATGATTAATAAGAGTTATCGTTGAGATTGTCACATGACAAGCACAGGTTCCTCAACATGCGGGCTGTCTATACCAGGGTTAGTGGAGTATCAATTATGATGCTTTTGGTTAGTTAGAATCAAAATCCCTGCTCATTATTCACTCAAACCAGCCTCAACAATAAGGAAATTTGTTATATCTGGTAATAGGTAGTTCAGAGGCTGAGTAGGCTCCAGGCATGGTATGATCAGGGCTTCAACTATTTCTGGGATTCTATTGGCCTTACCTTTTTCTGTGTGTTTGCTTTGCCCTTAGGCTGGTCTCTCTCCTAGCTGCAAGGTGTTTACCAGCCGCAGCTGAGGCAACACGCATCTCTCTTAGACATGGAAGTTTTTCTTCAGCCTGATTGGATCAGTATAGATTACCTGCCCACCTGTGAACTAGTAACTGTTGCAAGGGCAAAGCTAAACCAGGGTTAAACCTGGGCTCTTGCATTATTCATCAGCCTATAGGGATAGGTTTATCATGTTTGGCTTAGACTGGTCAGGGCCAACTTCTAGAATGGGGGAGATGGAGTCCCATGAGTCCTGTGGGGGTGGCGTAGATGCCGGAAAGTCAAGGGTTCTGTTTGGAGGGAGGACCAATGGGAATCGATGTCGGGTAGGCTACCAACAGTGTCACTACAATTAGGGAGCAATTTGATGAGTAGAGGCCATTTTTGGTCTTCTTTCCACTGGGAACTGGCCCAGCTGGTGGGACCAGAAACTATTGAGCTGCTTTGCCTAGGTGGTAGCCAGGAGGTGTAAGAAATACTGTGCACACAATGGTGTGGCCATCCATTCCTGCATACTTATTTCATACCTGATATACACTAGAGATGGAAGGGGGAAAGACACACAGTCTCTCTCCTGTTAGGGAGCTTACATTCTAATGGACAGGACAAAAAATAAGGTAACAGATAAAATAAGTACAGATGAAATCAGATATCAGATAAGGTACTTCTATCTAGACTATATAAAGAATTCTTACAACTGAGTATTAAATAATGGCAAAGATTCTGAATAGACATCTCTCCAAAAAAGATACACAAGTGGCCAATAAGCAAATGAAGAGGTGAGGTGTTCAACGTCATTTATCATCAGGGAAATGCAAATCAAAACCACAAAGAGATACCACCTCATACCCACTAGGCTGGCTATAATCAAAAGACAGATAATTGGGGCAACTGGGTGGCTCAGTCATTAAGTGTCTGCCTTCGGCTCAGGTCATGATCCCGGGGTCCTGGGATCGAGCCCCACGTGGGGCTCCCTGCTCAGTGGGGAGTCTGCTTCTCCCTCTCCCTCTGCCTGCCTCTCCCCCTGCTTGTGCTCTCTCTCTGTTAAATAAATGAAATCTTTTAGAAAAAAGATAATAACAAGTGTTGGTGATGACACATTGTTGGTAGGAATGTAAAATGGTGCGGCCACTTTGGAAAATCATCTGGCAGCTCCTCAAAAAGTTAAACACAGAGTTATCATATGACCCAGTAATTCCATCCTTAGATATATAACCCAAGACAAATGAAAACGTGCATGCACACAACAACTTGTATACAAACGGTCAAAGCAGCATTATCCATAATAGCTAAAAAAAAAAAAAAGTAGAAACGCCCCAAATGTCCATCAACTGATGAATGGGTAAATGAAATGTGGTCTATCCATACGATGGAATTGTTTGATAATAAAAGGAAATGAAATATTGATACATGTTACTATAGACACGAACCTAAAACACATGATCCTTCGCGAAAGAAGCCAGTTACAAAAGACTACATACTATATGGGTCCATTAACATGAAATGCCCAGAACAGACAAATCTAAAGAGACAGAATGTTGATTAGTGGTTGCCTAGGACTGGTGGGGAGGTGATGATGGGATTAGGGGGATGATGGTTAGAGGGGATAGGGCCTATTCTTGGATTCATTGTGGCGATGGCTGAAATCCTCTGTGAATGTGTTAAAAACCATTGAGTTGTACACTGTTAATGGGTGAAGTGTATGGTATGTGAATTATTTCTCAATAAAGCTGTTAAAAAAAGGAAAAATAATTACAAATTATGAGAACTAGCCTAATGTTAAAAAATAAAATAAAAACATATGGGGTTAAGATTGAGGAGGACAGGTGGACCCCACTTTGATTTTAGATGAGTTAGTGATTTCTGTGAAGAAGAGGCTGAAGAGTTTGGGAAAGGACTAGGGATGCGAAGAATGAGGGAAGGGGCTGAGCACCAGGCCGTTGGGTTGTCATCTATAACCAATATTCTAGCAGAAGAACTGCTTCAAGCTTCTAATCCTTAGAGCTTTTATGTAACTATATGTGAAGAAAGCATTAGGGTTAGTCACAAGGGAAATAAGATCGTTTCAGTCCTCAAGCAGATTTGTGATTTGGGGGAGAAACAGTTAATTACACATAACTCAAGGGAAGAAGCAAATATGGTGATGGCTATAAATAGCTAATCTCAAGTTTCCAAGTCAGAATATCTGTGTCACAGTCCTACTTTTTGAATCTCATCTTTGAGCAACAGAAGGTGGGCCTCTCAGGTTTAGGGGCTGTGATTAGACTGTTTCTCAGGTTCATCCTGAGTTTAAAAATAGGCTTTGGGGGTGGGATATAGAAATTAACCACTAGTTAAGAGCATCACTGAAATGGAAAACCCACCCAACTGATGGAGGACATTTTCATAGGCTGATATGTCTCTATGGCTCTGGTGCCCAAAGGCACTTAATTTCTTGTTTTTCCAGGTGAACCCAAGCCTGATCAGTCAGTTGGAGCAGAATGACTTAAGTTTTGTAGGTCAGGATGTCGATGGACAGAGGATGGAAATCATTGAACTGGCAAGTAAGTGGCTCTTTGTTTTTGAAAATTTTCATGGTAACCTAACGTCTTTTTGTTGTTATATAGGAAGGTATAATTTGTCGTTATATGTGAAGCCATAAGTTGAGACTCGTTTTGTTTGCTCTCCTTTTCCTCTCTCCTTTGAAATAATATGCAACTAAATAGAAATAATATGACTAAATATAAAGTACATGAAAAAAAACAGACCACTTATAATTCTAATCATTTGGGGGCCCACTAGTCTGAATCTACGCGAAAATGATACGTTGTTCCGGGTCTACCAGTTCTACTAGCAGTATGCTTCCTCACCATCCCTGCCCCCTTTCTGGGCCTTCTCCTGTTGCTAGCCTCTAGGTTAGTTGCTCTGGAAAAGGCAGGCGGCCCACTATTGAGTAGCACTCTGCTTTCTCCCTCTTTTGAGGAAGAATGGCCCAGTGCCCTCGTCCCTACTTGTGACTGGTTTTGACATCTGTTGTGTGTGGGACCCGGCCCCTCATTCTACCTGGAGTCTGCCGGGTCAAGTGTGGGCCAGTCGTTTAACTTTTGAACACTAGTCACTGCACCCACAGAAGTTCTTGGTGAGACCAAACACGGCACAAAGGGATAGGGATTTCTGTTGGGAAAGATCGCTGAAGAAGTTGTTTGTGTGGAGGCTGGGACACCCTCAAGAGCCTAGGCACAAACCATACACCATTATTGATGAGACAGAGGACAAGGACACTATTCTCATTCAGAGCTGCAAATACATAGTAAGCCCATGCTTACCACTGGTCCCAGCTCTTTCTCGAACATTACTTACTACCTGGCCCTTAACAGAAGTGTTTGCCAACCCCTGTTGTAGACCCACACATATATACTTCATTTAACTGACTTGAACTTAACATGTTCTGGTGCCTGCTTGACCTGTTTGTCTATCTGGATGTTCTCCTAGCAATCCCAGCTCAACTTATTTAAACCTAAGTTACATGCTTTCCAAACTAGCTGTTCCTCCCGTCTATTTCTGCTAAGTCATGCTCAATCTCCTTGTTCAGGGTTTCTCACCCTCGCCACCATTGGCATTGGGAGGGGGATCATTCTTTGTGGTGGGGGCGGTCCTGTGCACTGTGTGATATTGGGCAACATCCCTGGCCTCTACCTACCGGATGCCAGTAACATCGTCCCCACCTCCCAATGTCACAACACCCCAAACCATCTCCAGACATTGCCAAATGTCCTTGAGGGGCACATTCGCCCCTGGGTGGGAACCCCTGTCCTAGACCATCAGGCTTAAAATCGGCCTTATTTAGTTCTTCTTCCCCTCTCTACCCCCAACTTAAAATCGGTTGTCAAGTCCTGTAGATTCTGTCTCTAGAAAGATCGAGCTGCGATTGCATTCCCATCCCTCTCACCCTCATCCCCAGCGCGTGGTGACTCCGACCCAGGGTCCTCCTAAAGCTCCTTCCTGCCTCCAGGCTCTCCCCTCGGCAGCACCTCCTAACGAGGACAGGGCTCTGAGTGTGCAGTGCATGTGACACAAATTCGGTGGACAAGCCACGCTCATTTATCAAATGCTTAGTTTGTACAGGATACTGTAAAAACGGTAACATGATTTCCTAGAACCTACCTTTTCAACCTGTCTTCTTTAGGCTACAGGTATTCTGGACTTACTCTTCTAAATTTCCTACTTCTTTTACCATCTGAGCCCATGTCACCATCCGCTACTTCAAATTCCTTTTCTCTGCCCCTTTCCTTTTCTGTCTGGAATCTGTTCAGGTACTTCAGGAGTCCCAAGCAGGGAGCAGAATTGAAGTTGGCGAGGGCTTCTCTGAATGCAGTGACATGTTACCTGGACCCTCAAAGAAGGAAAGCAGTGGATACTGAGGGCACACTCACTAGATGCTTCTGCCTAGACCCCTTGCTAGGGACTCTGCGTGCCTTATGTAACTTGGAAGACAGGTGATGTTATTCCCACTTTATAGAGATGTCCAGCTCATCACAGGTGGGGCTGGAGCCAAACCAGGTCCTGCTACCCCCTCGGTAGATGTTACTGTTCCTCTTGTTTGCACTGGACACGCCACCTAACATTATCAGTCCATGCCCGAAGTTTTGAATTAGAAGATGAGGATGTATTTCCTATAGTCTCTCTGATGGAAATGCCCATCCTTTAGAATTTTTATAGTGTGGATCACTGGTCAGGGTTGAAGTCTCTTAAATCTTTCTGGTGTGTGAGAGGGCAGAGAATTTCATAAGCACATTGCTGTTTGCTTACTTCATTCAAGTACTTACTTTCTTTTAATTCTCCTGGCTCTCATTATTGTGAGCAAATACTTAGATGCCTCTTTCATTGCACGGATTTAGATTCCCATTGACACTTTTGAATGCGGGTTGGAAAGGAAACGAGAGACGCTGTAAAATCCTGCCATTTTTTTTAAAAAGCCAATTGCAAGGAAATTCGTTTTATTAAGGAAAATTCCCCAGAAGATTCTGATCTTGGCTACCCCTTAGAAGCATTTCTGTGAATGTCTACATTTCCTAAAGGAGTTCTAAAAGGAACAACAAAGGGGCGCCTGGGTGGCTCAGTCATTAAGCGTCTGCCTTCGGCTCAGGTCATGATCCCAGGGTCCTGGGATCGAGCCCCACATCGAGCCCCACATCGGGCTCCCTGCTCCGTGGGAAGCCTGCTTCTTCCTCTCCCGCTCCCCCTGCTTGTGTTCCTTCTCTCGCTGTGTCTCTCTCTGTCAAATAAATAAAATCTTAAAAAAAAAAAATAATAAAATAAATAAAAGGAACAACAAAGTTTGAGATTAGTATAATGTCAGAACGTGATTCAAAGCAATTAAGAGCACTATTTCAAAGATACTTTATCTGACTGATAGAACACCATCAAAATAAAAACTTTTCATTTCTTTCCTCATATTGGCATAGGGGATTCTCTTGGAGAAAGCGATTCAGAACAGTGGTCCATTCATTCAGATATTTTTTGGTCCCTGGCCATGACACGATTCTTTGTGTAGCTTCTGCTGCAGTTGTACAAAAGCACAATTACCGTCTGTGTCTTTCAAAGACATCCCTAGATGCTGTGCTGTAAGATTCATTGCATCTGAAATTTAAAGCTACATTGCTTCATTTCTTTTCTAAGAGTGGATGATTCCTTTTCTTCTTTTCTTGAGGGGACACGTTCCTGGGAGAAGGTGGCATTCTCTTCGCCAACCTCTCATACCTGAGTGTCCCTCTCATTCAAGGAGGCTTCTTCCTAGATGCGATGTACAAGATTTCTACACTGGATTTTTCTGGACTCAGAGCTGTCCAGTGAAACTTGCTGCAATGATGGACTATTCTGTCCTGTTTGATATGGTAGCTACTAGCCACGTGTGGCTATTGAACACTTGATATGTGCTCAATTAATTTGAATGAATTTAAATAGCCACATGTGGCTAAGAGCTACCATTTTGTATCGCAAAGCTTTCAGTGATAACCTTACGAGAGTGGACATTTCCGTCCAGTCATCATTTCCTTATTATTGTAGTAGGAGCTTTGGGTCTCCAGCGGTAAGTGATGGGGATTTGTGATTTTGAATTCCACACTAGATTTTTAGATCATTTGATAAAGCATCTCGTTGAAAACTTTAAAGTTATATTTACTCCCCCTATAAAACTTATATTCTGTCATCTTTGGTTTGATATACATAGCAATTAAAATGATTTTTAAAGTAGGGAATACAGCGACAACCATGCTCTGTATTATAGTAATTATGGGATTAGAGATTTGCCTGATCTCTAATTAGAAGTTGCTTCCTAATCTGGGGGGGAAAAAAACCAACATAGTTTTTGAGAGTTCTGATTGGGGGAAGGAATTTGCACTCCTGTAAAATTTCTACCCAGATTTGGAAATGTTGCCCATTTAATGTTTTCCAATCCAAAAGAGGATTTGTGTGTTTAAAAGTAGCTGGGTAAAGCTACTTTTCTGTTCCATTCCATCTAGGAGAACTCGAATTGCTCCTGTACGAGCTTTTTACAACCTTCAATTTGGAAATTCCTTCATTTGCCCCCGATAATATAAATAACATATGCTCATGGAAAAGTTTCACACAGTAGGGAAAAGTATAAGGAAGAGAACAAAAGTATCTTGACCTCTTACCACCTGGAGCTACAACCACCATTAACATGTTGAAAGGCCATCCCTTTATCACTCCGAGACTCGTCCTCACAGGCAATAAGTTGGCAGAGGCTGAAATAGGGGTGCAAGGTCAGTTTCATGTTTGCCACCTCTGATTAATATCCATCGTAAAGCTGTGACGAGAAAAGCGGTCGTACTTGCTGCATTCCCAGGGGACTCTTCCCTTGGGAAAGGAAACGACCTTGTAGGAACTGGCCGGAAGCCAGCTAAGGGATGGAAGGCCCTACAGCTAGCCTCTAGCGTGAGGGATACTGTGGGAATGGAGACAACATACGTCTACGAAGGGCCTTCAAAAAGCAGGTGGACTTTGGGCAAAGCAGAAGTCATCTTGCCATTCAAAAATGTTGCTTGGTTTTTCTCCCTCTAACACCTTGCACAGATAAAATGCCAGATCTCTCATTAAGTGAGATGTATTTTGCCGTTTGAGATTCTGCCTTGAAGATGGTTCGTGAGAGTAGCTGCCAGTGATGGTAACAGGTTAATTGTCTCACCATTTGATGCGTTTTCTTATTCAAAGATAAGACCTTTAAAGCAGCTCTCGTGTTTGTCTGCTTCAGTCACATCATGATTATTCTCATTTCAGATCACCCCTATTTTGTTGGTGTCCAATTCCATCCTGAGTTTTCTTCTAGGCCGATGAAGCCTTCCCCTCCATACCTGGGCCTGTTACTTGCGGCAACCGGGAGCCTGCATGCCTACTTGCAACAGGGATGCAAGCTGTCTTCTAGGTAACCAGCTTACTGCTCTCAGCACCAACCCCAGCTGCACTTATATCAACATTTTAGGGTTCTCGTGAAATTTAATATCAGTACAGGACTTTTTTGAAATGAAGAGTAATTTTTTTCTTTCTTACCGATCCTGATTTTTTTTCTCTGAATAAAAATGATTTCTTCACATCCAAGGCAGTGACATGTTAGCTTTCCGAATCACGCTGATGCTGGGTGTTATTTTAGAAGTTTGTGTCATTTTGATAAGTGAAAAATGGGATTTGCTTTTGGTGACTCTGATTAATGAATATATATAAATATTTTATATATTTATTTGTTTTTTTGTGACTAGCCTGTTCATACCCTCTGCACTATTTTTCCTTTTGCTATTGTATCCTTTATCTTACTGATTGGTAAGGTCTTTATATATAAAGGACATTAATCCTTTGTTAGGTTGCAAATAATTTTTCAAAGTGGGTTTGTTTGTCTTTTAAGTTGGTAATCATGGTTTTCTTTTTCCCTAGATCTTTAAAGAAGGACTTTATATAGTCTTTATAGTTTTTTTTAAAAGATTTTATGTATTTATTTATTTGACAGAGAGAGACACAGTGAGAGAGGGAACACAAGTAGGGGGAGTGGGAGAGGGAGAAGCAGGCCTCAGGCCGAGCGGAGAGCTGGACGCGGGACTCGATCCCAGGACCCTGGGATCATGATCTGAGCTGAAGGCAGACGCTTAATGACTGAGCCACCCAGGAGCCCCCCTATGCCCATTATTTAACTTTTTTAAAAAATATATTTTGCTATTCTTCCAGATGAATTATGCAACGATTTTAAAAATTGGGTTCAAATAAAAAAAAAAAATCCCTTAGGGATTTTCATTAAAATTTCTTTACATTTAAATATTAGTTTGGGGAGAATTTATTATATCTTTACTTCTTCTCCTGCAAGAATATTGGATGCAATAACTTTAAAAGTGGAGGGAACTAGCCAGAATCATAGAGGGGTTATGAAGGGTTGCAAACGCAGTAACCGGATATATGCCATTTAGAAGATTACCTTTGCTGACCCTCATCCCAGCAAATAACCCTGGTGATGTTGCAGTCGAGAGCTGCCAGGATCTGTGTCTGGTGTGTGTGCGTGTGCTTGTGTTACACAAGCCTGCTTATTTGTGACATTACTTGCGCGGAGAAGCTCACAGCTCTCTCATTTCTTGTAGCCAGTTTTCAAACGGGAACAGCTTTATGTATTTCCCTGTCAGGTGTCTTCCTGACTCAATGATCACTCCTTGCTCCGCTGAGCCAGGGCACTGGTTTCCTGGCTGTAAGAGGAGGGTGGCAGCGGAGGAAGTTAGATGGCCGGGCGAAATAATGTCAGGCTATTTGGCAGCAACGGCCAAGAACGAGCCTTCTCTAATTTGTGCGGACTGCGCACCTGTGTGTTAGATGGCCCACTGCTTCCCGCGGGGGGCTTGGGGGGGGGATGGTGGTTTCTGGGCAAAGCTTAGCAGCAGTTTCTGAGAAAAATGGTTGCTTGCTAGGGACTCCTGAGCAAGACTCAGTATGTCTCGAGGACAAGGCAAGACTTCTTAATATAACTCCGAGGCTGGTATTGGAGTTACCAGCTACTTCCTGACAGTGGGCATGGGAGGTGGGTGTGGCCTCTCTATTGATTGTAGTGTGTGCAGGCTTCCGCGGTGGTCAGAGAATTCCTACGTGTCAGCCATAAACCTGTGTGTTTCTTAAGGGCAGCCGACACCTTATTTATCGTGATCTCCCTGGCTCCCTAGAGCACGGGGTAGTTTAGTACCCATTAAAGTACTAACTTTGGGTAGCAGGGGAGGATGGGTATAGTCTAGTCTAATTTTGACACCTCGCAGGGGTGGGGGTGGTTTTCCAACTAAGAATGGTGACCATGAGTTGACCCAGTGACAGACACCCAGATTCCAGAGGCACCTTGCACTTCAGCTCCTCCCTGCCCAGCTCTGCGGCGTGAGTGAACGATGAAAAGCGAACGAGTGCTTTCGTGGCCAGGCTCTAATGTGAGCTGAGCTGGTACTGTATTTCTGTCAAACAAGATTACTGTCTATAATCCATCACAAACAAACGTGACAAGGAATATGAACACCAGCAGAGTGACTTCCTTCCCCAGAAATTGGCTGACGGTGTGTAATTATATGGCACATGCGCAGCTGACATCTTTAAAGCCCAGAATACAAAAATCTTTGGCTTTGAGTGAGTACATCTGAACTATAACCTCTGCGTTCTGGCCTGTGGAGAACAATTATCTTTTAGTGCCTGGGAAGTTGCGGTGAGAATATTATTTTGGGATCTAGAGCTGATGAGCTAAATTCTTGGCTGCTCTGCTGTCTATAGAGTGGAAACCCAGTTATGAGGACCAATTCCGCCTGGTTTTCAACTTGCAGTCTTCAGTTCGAGAAAGGCATAACAGTTTTAGGATAGTATTTTTTAGGTTTTTATAAGCTGCTCAGGAAGTACATGCAAAATCAAACTGAAAGCCTTTGTTTTGGGGGTCCCCCCAAGACGACCCACACATTTGATGATTAACTAGAAGGAAATCAGAATATAGTGGTACTCATGGTTAAAACTCACTTCACTGACAGTAAGCACACACAGCTGGCTCAGTAAGAGGAAAAGATGTAAGTGGGGTGTGGAGAAACCTATTTGCAGGTTTCCTATGCCCCCTCCTCCCATGAGAGCTCACACAGAGCTCACCTTCCCTTCAGCAGGGAACATGCAGCAACATGTGTCTGATGTTTGTGCCCAGAGGAGCCCATGTGAGACTCAGAGTTTAGGGTTTTTATTGGGGCTGGTTACATAGGCATTCTCTACCTAGCAACCACTCAAATTCCAGACTCTCAGAAGGAAAGCAAGCATTCACCGTAAAGCACATCAGCCTACACCCAGTGAAATGACCTTATCAGTTAGTAACGGAGAACACATTCTGAAAGCCAAGTTCCTGAGTCGTTCTCCCATCCCACTCCACTAAGCAGGCCCTTCTAATGATAGCAGCCTCACGCCCGCTGTGTTAACTCTTTTTTTCACAAGTCTAATAAGCCAGTTTTAGAAAAAACACATCCAATGGGAAATTCTTGTAATTCTCTGCTGAGATCTCTCCTCTGGTGTTGAAACATAATCTGTCCCATGTATGAAAGATTACCGCACATTTTCCTGGTTTTGCTGGCATATCATGTAATAGGATGAGACTGTTTCATGTGATTGTAAGAAGGCAATTTTAGGGGACTTATACTAAATACACTATACAAAGGTGCTTGTAATTGTGAGGTTCTTGAGTATCTAGAAACAAAGCATATCATCTCTGTTCAGAATTGCATTTTTAAGCAACTGGAAACAGAAGAGGGATTGGAGTCTAAAGTGGTTCAGAGGTTGTTTTCCAGCATGTGGATCTCTGGGGCTGCCCTGCAGAGCTCTTAGGCTCACTCACTACACACCAAGTGGAGAAATAGCTTCCAGTTTGGATGACGCTGCCATTTATCACGCCCGTGTGTCAGCTCAGAGTAAAACTCTCATGCTTACACAGTGCTCGTTCCATGTTGGAAAGCAAGAACTTAGATGGGGTTCGGTCAGCCGTTCGCAGACACGCAGCTCTTGGAGGTAACATGTCTTTAAAGTATAAAACCAGAATCTTAAGACATTTGAGCAGCATTTGTATTCTAGGTTTTAGGATCCTGGATTCCATGCCTCCACCCAACATATACCTTTTGTGCAGAGAAATCGTCTTCTTTGGCAAAACAGGAAGGGATCTGGTACAGAATCAACAGGAGGGAAATTACTCAGTGATTCCCTCTATTTGCTTGACTTTTTCAGACCGAACCCAAAAGTTGAAACTACTATATAATCAAAGGGCCCTTAAAGGAAGTTCACACCCAGAACCAGGTCTTTCCATTTCCTGATACCTCGTGTGCTCCCGGGATCTGAGTCCATTCTCTCCTTCACGCTTATCCTCATCTCTCCGTTTTTTACTTGTGAATCCTGGCGGCAGTCAGGGAGAGAAGGCACCCATTTTCATTCACCATTGTCTCTAGTCCCTCTTCCATGACTCTCTTCTGGGTTTCCTTCTAAGTGACACGCTGGCTTCAAGCTTGGGAAGATTTTGTTTTCTGTTGACTTCTAGATGTAGCATGACAGAAAATTTTGAAAACAGAAAAAAAGGACCCATAAACCCACCAGCCTAACACACTGTGCTCGTTTTTGAGTATTTCCTTCTAATCTTTACTCTATATCCATATAGGACTCAGTTCATGGTTATAATCACTGTTCTGTGACCTCGCTCTTCTCTGCATCAGTTTATAAAGGGGCATGGTAATGGTACCCTCTTGACATGGTACCCACTTAATGAAGATTAAGTTTCATACTAAATGTAAAGCACTTAGCACAGTGTCTGGTCTATGGTGGGAAATTAAATAGAAATTATTATTATTATTTTTTTAAAGGAAGCTCTACACCTAAAGTGGGGCCTGAACTCACAACCCCGAGATCAAGAGTCACGCACTCTACTGATTGAACCAGCTAGGTGCTCCTAAATGGGAATTATTATTACTAATTTTACCTTAGTTCTGGTCTTCTTCATCTCCTGCCTACTACAAAGCTTCCTATCTGGTCTCTATACCTCCAGCTTTCCTCTTCTCAGTTCATCTTCCTACATTATTTTGGAGTTTAAAACTCTCAGTGGCTTCCTTTGACTTAGAGAATAAAATGCACACAAATCCTTAGGGAACAGCTTGCAGTCCCTCGATCTCCCTAGAAGCTTTTAATGCCTTTGCCTCAGCTCACACCACTTTTGAGGCCCTTGATATACATTCCTGAACTGCTTAGTGAGAGGTGAATGCCAATCTGTATCCTGTTAGAATGCTACTTCCTGACAGTGGGCATGGGAGGTGGGTGTGGCCTCTCTATTGATTGTAGTGTGTGCATTTCTCCCTCTAAGGCATACTTATCCCCCCTTGGGTACCTCTTTCTCTTTGACTAGGAGGGTAAGATACTTTTTTCCCCCTGCATGAATCTGATGTGCATTTTCCAGCACTATTTTAAACTTGGGATCACCTTGCCTATTTTTTTTCAACATTTGGGCTGCATGGTTGATGTTGCCAAGGGCCGTTCTTGCAGTCTATGGTGTGTAGGGGCCAAGGGCTGGCCATCCCAAGATGGGCCAGTTTGGCATAAAGATTAGTTCAAGTTTGAAGGGGTTTGGGACAGGTCTTCTCAAAATATGCCACTTCTGCACGTGGACTGTTTTGAGTTGAAGGCAATGAAGACCCTGCGGGCTCAAGAGAAACTTTAGTCCCTCCAATTTTCTTCTGTTAATCTGTCTCATGTCACTTTGATTCTTAGTCCAGCTAGGAGTACCTTAAAGGGGACGGGAAATTCTTGCTCCCGGACAGGTGCAAATAGTTTGTTTCTCTGGGGACAGTGTGAACGAGTAGAGCAGGTGCTATGGATTTGGTTTCTGGGTTTGCTGCTTACTGGGTAATTTTTCCCAAGTCTCTACTCCTAAACTTCAGGATCTTCATCCTTTTGGGCTGCTGTAAAGAATAGTTAAGATGGTGCTTTGTACATTTTAAACTGATATAAAAATACTACTTTTTCCCCTTTGTTACATTTCAAGCAAAAGTGAACTGGAAAAAGAAAATGATTCTATTTTAAGTTTTTTAAACACCTTTTAAATCAGTGCCGCCCCCTCTGCCCCCATTGTTTGTCACCAACTGCATACCTTGAGACTTTTTTTGGTAAAGTGCTGCTAATAAACCACATTTGAATACACCTTCCCTTAGAGATTAAATGTTGATTAAAAGGTGCTCTTTATTGATGGTGGTTCACTGCAGTGCTGATGATATGGTGCCAGCCAGGGATGGAGTTAATAGTGATAGAGACTACTGTGCTTTTAATGCCCTGCTGGGGTTGTATTCTACCATTTACTATTCAGTGCAAAACTCATCAAAGCATACTAAGTTTTTATTCCATTGCTCTTACATTTTATGGCTTCCAGGGGCTCTTTGAAAAGGAAGTAAGTAAAGCAGTAACAATGCTTTGGAGAAAACTGTGTGCATGGCAACCTGTTTTAAAACACGCTTTTTCCACATGAAATGGATTTTGATACAAAGTATTGTAGGAACTCATGCATGCTGGGAATCCTAGGTTGGCCATCAAAATTTTTTTAAATTCCAACCACCTCTTTCTGTTAATGGAGAAGAAGTGGCTTAACGGCTGCCCCTGGGATGGCATAAAAAGTGGGATATATGAGGCATTACTATATCTTGTCCTAGTGCCTTGAAATATATATTTTCTTATATTGGGAATTTACTAGGAACCAGGAATTTTTGACAAACAAACGACGATGACCAACCTTTTGTTTGTCAAAGAGCCACACGTAGATTGCTGCAGTCAAGTCTCCTAGGTCAAGCCAGTGTTGTAAGGATAGAGATTCCCATGAATCACTGCTGGTGATTCTGATTTTGTCTTGTAAAAAATCATATAGGGGGCATCTGGCTGGCTCAGTCGGTAGAGCATGTGACTCTTGACCTTGGGGTTGTGGGTTCAGGTCCCACATTGGGCTTGGAGCCTACTTTAAAAAAAAAAAGAAAGTGTGTATATACATATATATATTAAAACTTTTTTAAAAAGAGTGCTTCTGTTATTTGGGGGACACATGGATGCATGAGAGACATTTGCCATTTGCCATGATTTTAATTAACTGTAGATAGCCAGACCTTGAAAAAATTTTTTTAGGAAGTGACAAGGAGAACCATTGCATGGTGATTATAGTTTGTTGCTGTTGCTGTTTTTATCATTACTCGTTTGTTTTAAAATCAGTGCTATCCAACAGAACTTTCGGCAATGATGGAACTGTTCTATAATCTGCACTGCCCAATATGACAGTCACCAGCCCTACAGGACTAATTGTGGGGCGGTTAGTTGGGCCCGAGGGAGGAGGGATAAAGCAGATGCTGGTCACACCCTCGGAGCCAGCCCGGAGGGTTAACAGCCACACCTTCAGAGCCACCTCTAAGAGCTAAGAGAACAGGAAAGGCCTCGCCACAGAGCTGGCTCAGAAGCCACAAGGGGGCTTCCAAGGGCTGAGCATGCGCACAAAAGGCGCAACGTGTCCTTAAGGTCACAGCAAAAGCTCCTTAGAAACTCATAAATATACAATACATAGATAAATACGGTTGTAACAGAATGCGTCCTGGGTGGGCGCATGCGCAGAAGCCAAAATGTTATATAACCAGCTGTCAATCGAACATACCTGTCAAAGCCAAATTTAGGGAAGAAAACAGGCTTAAAAGGATGCACCTAGAGCTTCTTGGGGCCATTGCCACTCTTGCTCTGATAGTGGCCCGTTTTCGCTCTTGAAAGTGTACTATGCTTATCTACTTAATGAACTCTATCTCCCCATTCTGGTCTCGGGTTTCCAATTCTTCGGTGCATCTGGGGCAAGAACCGAGCAACCCGGTAACATATGGAGCACTTGAACTGCACTTAATATGTGTGAGTGAGGCACGGAATTTTCAGTTCAATTCGGTTTTAATTGACTTAAATGTAGATAGCGTCCTGTGGCTTGTGGCTACCATATTGGGCACTGCAGGTTTAAAACTTCCCCTCCTCAAATATATCAAGATACACACAAATGGGTCTGTATTCTGTGGCATTTCATAAAGTTTAACATGTAAGACCTTGATATCTAATAATTTTCCCTACTGACAAATGTGTGTACAGAGAAGATGATTTTAAAAGATGGGTTAGTCTTAAGATAGAGCTGAGATGTCGTGAATTAAGTGAAAATATACTCAGACAAGTATATCTTATGACTTCTTTAAGTTTGTTCTGTGTGAAACTCAAATGAACCCCTAAGTCAGACGCAGCACAGAGTAGCATTCACATTTTCCTGAACGTGCCAGAGCCGCTGCTGTTCCGTGTGTGGTAATGATCCACATTTTATTCCTAGCGCTTGCTTTTTGCTGGCACGTGGATGCCCTGAAATCAGCACGTTGAGCAGCAATGCCTATTTTAATGATTCTGTTCTTGAGTGCCATGGTTTATTTCATTGTCCTACTTCTGGCCCCTGACACATAGGAAAAGAAAAAGAATCACCAAACCCGCTCATTTGCCTTAGAAATGACTAAACTCAAGCTGAGTCTCCCCCTGCCATTTTGATGTGTTGTCCGAGTTTGGGGGAGCCAGCCATCAGACAGAAATGAGGGCCCTTAGGTTAGAAACAGACCCACCCTACTCTGCTGGCTAATGTGGGCAGGGAATTATTTGGGACAAGAAGCAATTCTGGGGCGCCTGGGTGGCTCAGTTGGTTAAGCGACTGCCTTTGGCTCAGGTCATGATCCTGGAGGCCTGGGATCAAGTCCCGCATCGGGCTCCCTGCTCAGCGGGGAGTCTGCTTCTCCCTCTGACCCTCCCCCCTCTCATGCGCTCTCTCTCCATCTCATTCTCTCTCAAATAAATAAATAAAATCTTAAAAAAAAAGCAATTCTGAAAAGCATGCAATTGGCAGTTTTTGTGACTTCTTCATATTTCCATGACTTTTTGAGAGATGCCATGTTATAAATATGTAACTCTCATAAACAACGACGGTTTACATTTTTATGTAGTCTTCAGAGCACATTTAGACATTCCCTTTTGGCCCTCATAACATTTTGGTGAGGTTGTAGGTATTGTTACTACTTTTCCCCTAGACTCTCAGGAGTCAAGTGACCAGTCCAAAGATATGTGGCTAATAAATAGTACAACCAGGAGTGTGAGGGGGAAGATGTGGGCCCACCTTACTCTTCTCTGGGCTCCGAGGTCGGGAAGGAAGCAGGTGTAACATCTGATGCCTGAGAAAATGGGAGTTCCTTGGCTCTTTTGGCCTTCTCATTTGTGGAGTCAGGGGACATGCCCCAAGGTGCCTGCTGGCACATTGCAGCCCAGCTTAGACTTGAGCTTGTGGCCTGGGTTGGCATGATGGGGATGCTGACCCCACCTCAAATGAGCTGTGTGCTGGGTGAATCACTTGAACACCCTAACCTTCATTTCTTCTCCCAGAGGAAGTTGAGTGCAACTTCCAATTCCCTTTTTGTCACACAGAACCAGGAAGGATTCGACATTTGTGTAATGAGAGTGTATGGATAAGGAAGGACATACCAACTTTTGGGGGCAGTTTTTTTTTAAAGATTTTATTTACTTATTTAACTGACAGAGAGAGAGAGAGACAGCGTGAGGGGGAACACAGTAGGGGGAGTGGGAGAGGGAGAAGCAGGCTTCCGGCTGAGCAGGGAGCCTGATGCGGGGTTCGATCCCAGGACCCCAGGATCATGACCTGAGCCGAAGGCAGTTGCTTAACCAACTGAGCCACCCAGGCTCCCTGGGGGGGGGGGGGGGGGGCAGTTAAAAAAATTATTTAGTTATTCCTGTGTTTTCTTTATTGGAAACCCTTTTGTAACAGAAGTGATTTTCCTGCTCTAAAATCTAAGTAGGAGGTATCTTCTTGATTGTTTTGAGGATCTGTTGATTTATATGTTTATCTAACATGTCTTTTCTGCCAATTCTCAATGCTCTTCTATCTCCTCTCCATACTCGAGCCCCGCGCCCACAGCCTTTCCAGTATTTTGTTCAAAAATACAAAATATTTTTGTCAGGGGAGGAGAGTGAGGTTGTCTTTTACATTTTTGTTGACCTATTTATTGATACACGCTCAATATGTTTAGAGTAAATCTTTGCTTCCTAACGTGTCAGCAGAGGGTTTCTTCAGTTCGCTTTCCTCCTTAAAAAAAAAGAAAGAACGAAAGAAAGAAAGAAAGAAAGAAAGAGTGGATTTTCACGTGTTATGGAATTCAGACTTCTATTGCTGTAAGTCAGCAAACAGTTGGTCAAGGCTAGGAATGGGTCAGTCATAAAACACTTACTTCCTGACAACGTCATCTCCATAGATCAGTAGAACTCCTGTGAAGTTGATTTACTTGCTGATTGATTTGGAACCGAGCAGGAGGAACCCCAACCTGAGCCCATGGCTCAAAGCAAAACTACAGTTGCAGGGCTCTGTCATGGAGAAGGTGTACTTCTGAGGGAACCCAGCATGGCAGCATCTTCGTCAGTCATTGGTCCTATTTTGAATACTACATGTGACTCAAGGTAGTCGGAGCATCCCATAAAGCTTCTAATGTGAAAATAGCCATAATTGTGGAAATTATTTCTGAAGCCCTTGGACGTATGAAAATGTTTGTTGCAATGGAAAACTTTCATGCTGCTGGCCTATATTAGTGGCCTTCAGAAGATTATAAATTTCAATCTAAATTGAAATGCTTTTATAGGGCGCCTGGGTGGCTCAGTTGGTTAAGCGACTGCCTTCAGCTCAGGTCATGATCCTGGAGTCCCGGGATCGAGTCCCACATCGGGCTCCCTGCTCGGCAGGGAGTCTGCTTCTCCCTCTGACCCTCCCCCCTCTCATGTGTTCTCTCTCATTCTCTCTCTCTCAAATAAATAAATAAAATCTTAAAAAAAAAAAAAAAGAAATGCTTTTATAAATTTTCTGAATAAGTTGCTTCCAACTTAAGATGAAAGCAAGTGATCAACTCCTCTGACAGAAGATCATTGTGTGTGGTTGGACTAACCTCTTTTTGCCGTGACTAGAAAGTGGTAGTAGAATATCGCTTAGCATTTTCTCTGAGTGGAGATTAATTATGGAATGTGTTTTGAATTGCAAATAGAATAATGGTCCAGGGTTTTTTACACCTTGCTAAATTCGTTCCTCTTTTGATCTAGTGATAGATACAGCGATGCCAGTGATGATAGCTTTTCAGAGCCAAGAATAGCCGAGTTGGAAATCAGCTGAAACCAGCACAGGACTGGGAATAATCAGGACTGCCTGAGCAGGTAAGATGGAAACCTCAAGTAGTCTCTGTTTGTCTTACAGACAAGCTGTTGTCCTGGTGGAGAAGGGACCATTATAGGACTTGCCTTGCAGGATTTTGCTCTCGCGGGATGCTCCCATTTGCCTGGCATAGGCAGCAAATATGAGCATCCCGAGCATAGTTAGGACAGACCTGACAGCCGATCGTGCTTGTGGGAAACTGGAATGCACCTGAGGCCAGGAATAAATCTGTAAGTGCACCTCTAAATGTGTATCTGGAGGCTAGAGTGGTTAGAGTTGTCATAGATCACCAAAATTTGCTCTGTAAAGGGCCAGATAGTAAATATTTTAGGATTTGTGAGCCTGCAGTCTCTGCTGCAACTATTCTACTTGGCCATTAGAGGGGGAAAGCAGGCGTAGCCAATACATAAAGGAATGGGCATGGCTGTGTCCCAATAAAACTTTATTTACAAAAGCAGCTTGCTGACCCCTGGTTTAGGTCATTCATGGAGAAACAGATTTCCATGGATTTGTATAAAATAAAATAGTATTTTATTTCTTTGTAGGGAGATGCCAGAGACTGGCTCAGCTTCTGAGGGCAGTGTATTTTCTCCACGGCTCTTTTAGGCTTTCTGAGGGAGGATAGCAGCCTGGATAACTTTATTAAATTCAAGCTCAGAGGCTGATGCTGCCTGGGATAACTCTAGTGGTATGGCAGGCCTTGAAGTGGATGAGCAGCTCTCTTTTCTGGCAAATGTATAGAGTTAATTGCTCCAGTATGAGCTCTCTTCATTTCACTTAGAAGGAGGATATTCATGTTCACCAGGGAACGCATACCTCTCTCTATTTCGGTTTGCCTCAAACATGGAGACCTATAGGAGCAAACCAAAATGGTGCAAAGACTAGCTGGAGGTACTTGAAAGACTTACATTATTCAGTTTCTGATGTTGCTAATACTTATATCCTTCTGTTTTTTAAGGCTCTGAAGTAACTGAAGCCAGGATGAAGGAACTATCAGAGGAAATCACCACACTCTTAAAAAATCACTCTATTTTCCACCAAACATGGATGTAAAGCCTCGAAGGGGATCTAATAATAGATAAACCAGAACCAAAGGGCTACTTTCCTTTTCAGTCCAGAGGTGGCCTTTGGTTCTCACAAATTTCTGTAGCCGATTAAACTTTTCCCAGCAACCTCACGGGGGAGAAAGCGTGTTTGTGTTTTGTCCGGCATATGGTGATGTCCCGGCAGTGAGCAAGGATCCGGGTAACTGAGCCTTCACTGTGCTGTATGAGAAAGGTGGCAGGGCACATGCCACAGTGAATTTTGAGTCAAACAGGAGTCGTTCTGTGACCTGGAGCTCAACCACAGGTTTGTGTGAGGCCCAAGCTTCTTTTAGTTTGTCATCCTGTTTATTTTTAGCTAAAAATAAAATTAAACATGTCCAAGACTGCGGCGGGGGCAAGTAAGACCCTCGCCGCAGGTGGGCAGAATGTAAAGGGACATACAAATATATATTATATATGTATATTCATTGAGGCATAATTCACATAATTAACCATTTTATTTTTATTATTTTTTATTATTTTTTATTTATTTTTATTTTTATTTTTTGGGGAAGATTTTATTTATTTATTTGAGAGAGAATGAGATAGAGAGAGAGCATGAGAGGGGGGGAAGGTCAGAGGGAGAAGCAGACGCCCTGCTGAGCAGGGAGCCCGATGCGGGACTCGATCCCAGGACCCTGGGATCATGACCTGAGCCGAAGGCAGTCGCTTAACCAACTGAGCCACCCAGGTGCCCTATTTTTAATTTTTTTAGAATTAACCATTTAATTTCTTAAAAAGATTTTATTTAT
This sequence comes from Mirounga leonina, assembly GCF_011800145.1. Lineage (NCBI taxonomy): Eukaryota > Metazoa > Chordata > Mammalia > Carnivora > Phocidae > Mirounga > Mirounga leonina. Next base: position 2,574,383 of record NW_023270158.1, on the reverse strand, counting down.
TTATTTGAGACAGAGAGAGCATGGGGGGGAGGGGCAGAGGGAGAGGGAGAAGCAGACTCCCTGCTGAGCAGGGAGCCCAACGAGGGGCTTGATCCCAGGACCCCAGGATCATGACTAGAGCCAAAGACAGACGTTTAACCGACTGAGCCACCCAGGCATCCCTGGAATTAACCATTTTATTTAATTAATTTATTTATTTAAAAAAGATTTTTATTTATTTATTTGAGAGAGAGCACAGAGGGAGAGGGAGAAGCAGGCTCCCCGCTGAGCAGAGAGCTCGATGCGGGGCTCCATCCCGGAACTCTGGGATCATGACCTGAGCCGAAGGCAGCTGCTTAACCAACTGAGCCACCCAGGTGCCCTTATTATTTCTTTTTTTTTTTTTTAAGATTTTATTTATTTTTTGACAGAGAGAGAGACAGCGAGAGAGGGAAAACAAGCAGGGGGAGTGGGGAGGGAGAAACAGGCTTCCCGCCGAGCAGGGAGCTGGATGCGGGACTCGATCCCAGGACCCTGGGATCATGACCTGAGCCAAAGGTAGACGCTTAACCAACTGAGCCACCCAGGCGTCCCTAGAATTAAACTTTTTCAAGTGAACAGTTCAGGGGCATCAGGTACGTTCGCAACATTGTGCAATCGACACCTGTTTCCAGTCGGCGTCCTGATGTCCCCGTTGAATGCGCTTGAGAGGAGAGTTGTTGCTCACATCTGAGCTTCCTGACTCTACCTTAAATATTTTAACTGCTCAGTTAATTGTTTTGAGTGTGTTGTCTTTGGCCTTTTAACTTTTTTCACTTGATGCTGTAAGGTGTTACAACGTTGTTTTTGTAAGATGCTACAGAAAATTCATCTACCGAACACAGGCAGAAGTGAAATGAATAATTCTGGTAAACAAAAATATTACAGAGCTTTAGAGCTGCACTTGTGAAATTTGTAACGGAGATCACAAGAGGCTCCAAATGAAAAGCCCACGAGGTAGGTTAAAAGCCGGGGGGCGCCTGGGTGGCTCACTTATTAAGCGTCTGCCTTCGGCTCAGGTCATGATCCCGGGGTCCTGGGATCGAGCCCCGCATCGGGCTCCCTGTTCTGCAGGGAGCCTGCTTCTCCTTCTGCCTCTGCCTCTGCCCCTGCCTCTGTTTCTCATGAATAAGTAAATAAAAATCTTTAAAAAAAAAAAAAAAGCCGGAATAGGCCTCATAGAGAGAGGGACTTGAGCACTGGGGGAATACTTTACCATCACAAAGGGGTAGCGTGGCTTAAATGGAAGTTTTCGATTGTGATGATTATGATCTCTAAAGTCACTTATACCAGAGTGCTTTCACTGTGGGCTAATGATGCATGTAAATAGGACCAGAAGAAGGGCACTTAAAAACAATAAACCAGCCCTTTGGGGCGCCTGGGTGGCTCAGTCGTCAATCGACTGCCTTCGGCTCAGGTCATGATCTCAGGGTCCTGGGATCGAGCCCCACATCGGGCTCCCTGCTCGGCGGGAAGCCTGCTTCTCCTTCTCCCACTCCCCCTGCTTGTGTTTCTTCTCTCGCTGTGTCTCTCTCTGTCAAATAAATAAAATCTTTTTTTTTAAAGATTTTATTTATTTATTTGAGAGAGAGAATGAGATAGAGAGAGCATGAGAGGGGGGAGGGTCAGAGGGAGAAGCAGACTCCCTGCTGAGCTGGGAGCCCGATCCGGGACTCGATCCCGGGACTCCAGGATCATGACCTGAGCTGAAGGCAGTTGCTTAACCAACTGAGCCACCCAGGCGCCCCCAAATAAATAAAATCTTTAAAAAAATAAAAATAAACCAGCCCTTTTGTTGTTACTACATGAGGTTTTCCTCTTTTGGAGACACACCTTGACCTTGGAATCCACTGAAGGCTTAATGGTAGTAGCGTGGCTGCTCAGGATAGTCAGCAACCGTGGGACGTGAACACATAGAAAGTTATTATAAATCATTCATTCAAGAAATGTATCTTGAGCCCTCAGCAGGAGCCACACATGGTATCAGGTGCTGGGGGAAACGAAGAGGAGCAAAATTTGCCCTCGTAGGGGTCCGGGGCAGGGTGCCCCAAGACGGGCCGCTTTGGCATAAAGATGAGTTAAAAGTCATCAAAACCTAGCAGATGCAGGAAAAGCTCTCCGCCTCCCCTTCAACAGCCTAATTTTACATTGGAAAGGAAAGCCTGTACGAGGAAGAAAGCTATTAACAGAGACTCCCTTTTATCTAAGAACCTTGTCTGCATAACAGGGCAACCTTGTTTTTCAAAACATCTCCTTTCACCTTCCTGCTAATGAGCTCTCTCCCCTTTGTGTCCTCAGACACCTCCACCTCTCCTTAGCTCCTATAAGCTTCCATGGTGCCTCCTTGTCTTTGGAATTTCCCTATCTGTGTCGATTCCCCTAAGTATGCTATTAAATTTTATTTTCTCCTGTTAATCTGTCTCACGTCAATTCGATTCTTAGTCCTGCTAGAAGGACCTTGAAGAGCAGAGGAAGGTCTTCCTCCCCAGCACCCCCAAAATATGTCTCTTTGGTATAAGAATTCATCTAGGCTGATTTTAAAGAAATAGCAGACATAGGAAAAGCTCTGAAAACTGAGTAGAAGTTACCGTTTGTGTACAGGTCGTTAAACTGCTGTTTGTTTTTCTCCCGTTAATCTGTTTTTTAGGTAAGGGGGTATCTTCTATCCCAGGCTTTGATGGAAATAGAACGTGAACTTGGTGAGCTGCTTTTTGCCATTAGGCTTTAGTCTTTAAGGTTCATGTCCATGAAGATCTCTAAAACACGGTGGTAAATCTATGGATGCCATTCAGTTTTCTCTCTCTGGGATGGGGCTCATTTTCCATCCTGGTAGCTGTCTTGGTACTACTGATATGGGAAACAAAGGCAGAAGAAAAATTATTAAGTTTCCTTACTACCTAGAGCCCACTGACAAGTCCTTGAAGTAGGCAGAATGACATTCCTCTAGGGACTCAGCTGCCTCGATGTTAATACTTTGTTAAGGACAAAAGGCAATCCTAGCCCGCCCCCTCCCCCCCCAGGATCCTATAAGTCTACTTTCATGTATAAAAATTCCTTTGGAAACTTCCTTTATCGCTAAACCCCCCAAGATACATGTTGGCAATCATCCCCCAAGCATATGACCCACCGATATACATCCGAAGGGTCTCGTGACTCAGGTTTTATTAGACAGTAATAAAGGACCTTTTCCCAACAATAGCTAGACCCTCAAGGTCCTGGAAACCTTGCTTCCAAAATTCCTTAGAGACTTACGCTCTCCCTAACCCCCTCCCAACTTGAAAGTATATAATGGGCCACTCCTCATGATCCCGGTGCGGCTCTTTCTGCCCACGGGTCCTGTCCCCGTGCTTTAATAAAACCACCTTTTTGCCCCAAGGACGTCTCAAGATTTCTTTCTTGGCCGTCGGCTTTGAACCCTAACATCGTCTTTCCTACATCACTACCTTCTCCTCTGAGAATACTGGTGAAAAGCTGGGGAATGCAGGTGGCACTGTGTGATTACATGGTTCATTTTTAAGCCTCACTGTCAAGTTTTAAACTTCCCATTTTTCCTTGAACAAGAAATTGTTTTGAAAATAGACGTGGGGCGCCTGGGTGGCTCAGTCGTTAAGCGTCTGCCTTCGGCTCAGGTCATGATCCCAGGGTCCTGGGATCGAGCCCCACGTCTGGCTCCCTGCTCTGCGGGAAGCCTGCTTCTCCCTCTCCCACTCCCCCTGCTTGTGTTCCCTCTCTCGCTGTGTCTCTCTGTCAAATAAATAAATAAAAATCTTAAAAAAAAAAAAAAAAGAAAGAAAGAAAATAGACATATTGTGGGCGCCTGGGTGGCTCAGATGGTTGGGCGTCTGCCTTCGGCTCAGGTCATGATCCCGGGGTCCTGGGATCGAGACCCGCATCGGGCTCCTGGCTCAGCAGGGAGCCTGCTTCTCCCTCTCCCTCTGCCTGCTGCTCCCCCTGCTTGTGTGCTCTCTCTATCAAATAAATAAATAAAATCTTAAAAAAAAAAAATGAGCGGGTGCCTGGGTGGCTCAGATGGTTAAGCGTCTGCCTTCGGCTCAGGTCAGGATCCCAGGGTCCTGGGATCGAGTCCCGCATCGGGCTCTCTGCTCCTTGGGAGCCTGCTTCTCCCTCTGCCTCTCTCTCTCTCTGTCTCTCATGAATAAATAAATAAAATCTTAAAAAAAAAAAAGAAAATAGACGTATTGTTTTGATTTGTTTCCCCTGGGGGAGACTATGCTTTCATAATATGCTGAGAGTATTCGATATTGAGTAAGATAAAAGCCTAGAACCTGGGGGCTGGTGTCAGTCTACCAGGAAACTACACTTTTCCACGCTGAATCACCCTCTCAAGGGGTTTCTGTGAACTAGAGAAACCTCATCACATGCCACAGGCCAGGATGATGAGACTACTTGTTATAATGGTCACTTATGTAGAGAATTTAATGGCAAGAGATTAATATTATTTGAAACTATATAAATTTCTGGAGTAGCAATTTCTGAATTTATTTGCACAAGCATATATACATATATATATGCATTATTTATTTATTTTTAAAAGATTTTATTTATTTGACAGAGAGAGACACAGCGAGAGAGGGAACACAAGCAGGGGGAGCGGGAGAGGGAACAGCAGGCCTCCTGCTAAGCAGGGAGCCCGATGCGGGGCTCGATCGCAGGACCCTGGGATCATGACCTGAGCGGAAGGCAGACGCTTAACCACCTGAACCACCCAGGCGCCCCTATTTATTTATTTTTAGAAAGAGAGCAAGCAGGAGCAGGAGGGGCAGACGGAGAGGGAGAGAAACTCTCAAGCAGACTTTGCACTGAGGAGAACCCGATGTGGGGCTCGATCTCACAACCTTGAGATCATAACCTGAGCTGAAGCCAAGAGTTAACCAACTGTGCACCCCTGCACAAGTATACATTGTTTAAATGTCAAACTTGAGAAGTTTGAAGACTCAGAAGTAATTTTCTTTCTTTTTTTTTTTTAAGATTCTATTTGAGAGAGACAGAGAGAGAGAGAGAAACCGCGTGAGCAAGCACAGAGTGACAGTGAGAGGGAGAAGCAGACTCCCCAGTGAGCAGGGAGCCCGATGCAGGGCTTGATCCCAGGACTCTGGGATCATGACCTGAGCTGAAGGCAGATGCTTAACCAGCTGAGCCACCCAGGTGCTCCCAGAAGTAATTTTCCACCCAGAAAGTGACTTCTTCGTTGCCACCATTGATTCATACCAGGAAAATATCTGATAGGATGAGAGTTTTTCATGGGTTTTGAAACACTTATTCTTTTTATTCTTTCTTTCTTTTAGATTTATTTATTTATTAGAGCGAGAGAGAGAGAAAGCATGAGCGAGGGGAGAGGCAGAGGGAGAGGGAAAGATGCAGACTCCCTGGTGAGCACAGGGCCCAACTTGGGGCTCAATCCCAAGAGCCTGAGATCATGACCTGAGCAGAAACCAAGAGTGGGGCGCTTAACTGACTGAGCCACCCAACACTTTTGCTCTTCTGAGTGAATATCACAACTCCGTGGTTTTATCCCATAAACTCAGTGTTGTTTTTCTTCTGCTCTCCATTATCTTTCCTTTGTTTCAACCTTCCTAAGCATAACTCTTTAACTTGGGTTGAAAGGAGATCTGTTTTAACCTGCTTAAGAATGAAGAAGTAGGGGCGCCTGGGTGGCTCAATTGTTAAGCGTCTGCCTTCAGCGCAGGTCATGATCCCAGGGTCCTGGGATCAAGCCCCACATCGGGCTCCCTGCTCCGTGGGAAGCCTGTTTCTCCCTCTCCCACTCCCCCTGCTTGTGTTCCCTCTCTCGCTGTGTCTCTCTCTGTCAAATAAATAAATAAATAAATCTTTAAAAAAAAAAAAGAATGAAGCAGTAAAAAGCACGATTGCACTTTACTGTTCGAAGGCGGCACTATGTAAAGCAGGGGGGTGGCACGCTAGAGCCATAGGCTAAATGCCACCTAGTTTTGTCAGTAAAGCTCCATTGGCACACAGCTGCACCCATTTTTTTTTTTTGCTATTGTCTATGGCTGCTTTCCTGCTACTAGGGCAGAGCTGAATAGTTGTTGGAGACCCACAAAGCCTAAAACATTACTCTCTGGTGCTTCACAGAATAAGTTTGTTGACTGTTATCCGAAAGGAGTGCGACAAGAAAACTGTACAAGTCTCCGATGGGGTCTCGGTTTTCAAAATCTTTTTTCTATATAGTGAAGACATGTTCTTTAAAAGGTTCTAGAAGAATTCCTGACATGAGGTCCCACATTGAAAGACTACAGAAAAGTCTCTCTTCAACTTCTTTCTTCAGCCACCTTGTTCCCTTCCCTGGAGGCTGTTTTATCAAATTGTTCTGGGTCCTGCCTGCTATGTACCATGCAAAGGTGATTGTTTTATCATAATGTTTAAGCAGCGTTCTTATTTTGGATGAAATTATATTTCTCTCTTTAGTGAGAAAAGAATAATTATGGACTAATAAAAAATGTACAGGGGAAAGGTTCAGCTTGTGACGGATATTGTGCGCATGCTGTGGGTCCAGCCCTCAACTGATGCAGCAGAGAATATGGAAGACCTGCAGGATGTGGTCTGGCTGGGGGAGGGCCCAATATGATGCTTGAAATGAATCCTGAAGGATGAGTAGGAGTAGAGTAGATGCATCTTTATGTTAGAAACACTGGCAGGGGAGCGTCTGGGTGGCTCAGTCGTTAAGCGTCTGCCTTCGGCTCAGGTCCTGATCCCAGGGTCCTGGGATCGAGCCCCACATCGGGCTCCCTGCTCTGCGGGGTGTCTGCTTCTCCCTCTCCCACTCCCCCTGCTTGTGTTCCCTCTCTCACTGTATCTCTCTCTGTCAAATAAATAAATAAAATCTTTAAAAAAAAAAAGAAAAACACTGGCATGGCCAGTCATTGGCTACTCCAAACATTTCCCAAGGATGCACTCGAAACATAGTGAGCCCACTTCCTCCATCTGGAGCATCCTGAAAATTGTGAGTCATTGTGAGGGCTCTCTGTATTCTCACTAACAGGCAGAGAGGCTTTGGTGGTGAGAAACCCAGCTTCCCACCCTAGACTTTAGAATAGCTCCACGATCTTTTTTCTCTTCCCTGCTCTACCCCAGCTGCTCTCTAGACCAGTGCTATCCAAAAAACAAAACGTAAAATAAAATAAAATAAAATAAAATGTGAGCCACATGTATTATTTGACATTTTCTGGTGGCCATATTAAAAAGTAGAAAGAAACAGATGAAATTAATTTTAGTAGTATAATATTATATGTATTAACTTCAGTAGTATAATGTTATATTATACTACCAAATGCTATAGCAATTATACAACACAGCTCTAGATTCTGTATAAAGAGGATGTACAGATCTATCACTTGCTCATGGCAGAATCCCTGGGTATGTGTCACAAAGCACAAGTATATATATTAATATCTCAATGCATCTCACGTTGGGTTATGAATATCTTTGTGTTTGAGATGTGAAGGGGTTCAGGACAGACACCCCCCCCCCCAGAATGTGCCACTTTGGCATGTGGATTATTTTGAGCTGAAGGTACTTGAAACTCTGCAGGAGTCTCAAGAGAAACTTGTCCCTCCCTTAACCACACAGAAGAATCTAAATTGGGGGTTTTCCCAGAATAAGGGTTATTAACAGAGATAAATTTTATCTGAGTGACCCATCTGGATGGTAGGGCAAACATAATTACTAAACCTCTGCTCTTCTTACCACCCTGTGAAATGCATTCCTTTCTTCTGAACTCCCAGACCCCTACCCGCCCCTCCTTGGTTCAGAATGACATATAGACCTCATTTTGCCTGACTGTTTTTGGAATTTCCATGTCTACATGGATTCCCCGTATGTATGCCTGTTAAATTTGATTTTCTTCTGTTAATCTGCCTCATGTCAATATGATTCTTAGTCCAGCCAGAAGGACCTTTGAGGGGACAGGAATTCTTCCTCCCCAACAAGCTGAAAGCAGTATATTGCAGTCATGTATGAGGCTTGCTATTGGATTTGGTAGTCGGCCTTCTTGCTGTTTTTTTCTGGTGGCTCTCCAGGTCCTCTAGCCCTACCTTTGCCTCTGGATTTTGAGAAAGTACTTCCTTCTTTCTTCCTTAGAATTCTCCAGATGCTGCATTGCATTCTTAAACAGAGAGAAGATGTCAGTCAGTTGGGTTTGCTGTTCTAGCATTTGTCACTCTCTACGCAGGACCGTTGTAGAGGAAATTTACTTGGCAGGTCCTTTCAGATTCTCCTTAAGAACATTTGCAAGTGGGGCGCCTGGGTGGCTCAGTCGTTAAGCGTCTGCCTTCAGCTCAGGTCATGTTCCCAGGGTCCTGGGATCGAGCCCCGCATCGGGCTCCCTGCTCCGCGGGAAGCCTGCTTCTCCCTCTCCCACTCCCCCTGCTTGTGTTCCCTCTCTCTCTGTCTCTCTCTCTGTCAAATAAATAAGTAAAAATCTTTTAAAAAAACAAAAAGACATTTGCAAGTAATGAGCAATTTTTGCGTTCAAAGGAGAATAACATTGACAGTAAAATCTAATTGCCAGTGTTGTACTTCTACATTCTGTCTTTAAAAAATTTATCTGAGTATAGTTGTTACATAGTGTTACATTAGTTTCACATGTACAACACAGTGATTCAAAGATTTTGTCCTTGATATGGATATAGTTTATAAAATAGCAGACCTCCTTGCAAATTTCAGGTAGAAGTTACTGGTGATTAGCAAATTTGGCCCTTCTCATCATTAGAATGGAAAAAAAATGGAACTTTTATTTATTTTTTATTTTTTTTAATTTTTAAAGATTTTACTTATTTATTTGTCAGAGAGAGAGAGAGAGAGAGAGAGCACAGGCAGGGGGAGCGGCAGGCTCCCAGCTGAGCAAGGATCCCGATGTGGGACTCCATTCCAGGGTCCCGGGATCATGACCTGAGCCGAAGGCAGATGCTTAACTGACTGAGCCACCCAGGTGCCCCAATCAAACATTTTTTTGACTCAACTTTGCTAATAGGGTGGGTGCTAGACAGTGACTTGGAGTCCTGTATTCAGAGAATTCAATCTGATATTAGGGGCAGTTAGGAAGAGATTCATAGCCAAGTAACATCTGATTCTTTCGAGTGCTTCAATGGCGAGATAGAATAATGTCATGGCATCTTACTGGGGAGGTGATGACATGGATGCAAGGCTTTCTATGTTACCGAGAGAAGCTGCCCACGCATGTGGACATGCACAAGAATGATTTGCTCCAACCTAGAATAGAGTTGGGTAAATTTCTGAAATTGTGACATGTTTTATGAAGGGATTCTATAATAGCAATAATGGGACTTTCAGCTGTTGAATGAACAGTGGGAAATGCTACGCAGATGGGAATTTATTAAATTCGTAAATTGCACCAAGCCTCCCTTTCTATAGCTCTCTTGATTCCTGGCCATTTCCGGCTTGATAATAAATAATTGTATATTAGGATAGTTCTTCTCTAATCTAAAAGAGAATAATGGCCTGTAGCAGGTGGGGAGTCTCTAATGCTAATGACCCAATCAAAGTTGTTTTAAAATGTCAGTTAACAAAGGCGAACCATAATATTGGAGCAGAAAATCCTTTAAGTGGCTACATAAAGGATGCCTTTCTAATAGCTATGTAAATGATGTTTTCCTTAATTTAGGAGTGAGATTTAATGTTTATTGGACATTTGTTTTAAATTTAGCATGTCGTCTAGTCTGTTGATCTCAACAGTGCATTTCAATTCAGACTAAGCCCGTTTTAAGTGCTCAATAGTGGTTCTCTCTGGCGTGCCAGGCTCTGTGGCTGGGGGCACAGAAATAGGAAGCTTTGGTGTCCAGAATACATCCTTAATAAGAGTTTATATATAATGTTACTTCTGTCCTTAGTGATTAGGGGAATATGAGGGCGGGGCTAACCTTAACCTATGGTTTGTATCTTGCAAAGCTGGGACTCACCAAAGCCAAAGCCCCCTTCATGGAGAGAATGGAGCTGAATTCTCAGAGCAAACTGCCTGGTCAGGGGTGGCCTCCCTGGAAAACTACTGACCTGAATTAGATAGAAGGCAGCCTCCCCCATAACAGCATCCTCTTGATCATCACACTTGATCAGAGTGTGGTAGTGTTTCTCTGCATCTGTTTTCTCTGTGTTTAATCTGGAGCCAGACAATATGGTTTGGCTAGTTTTGGAATAGCAGTTATTTGCTTTTGGTATCTTTCGGGTCTTGCAGAAACAGGCCAGCTTAACCCAATTCAGCCCAGGCAGAAAGAATTCAGAAAGAGCATCAAAGGAAAAATAACATATAACCTAGAATATCACATGGAAATACAGCACAGCTCAGGTAAATGCTTGAGGTATTTTTATTTTGTTTTATCTTGCTTTCTTTGATTCCTCAACTGCAACTTCATTCTTAGGCCACCCATAGAAACTCAGGAAGACAACCATGATAGCTACTAACTAACTAAACATGATAGCTACTAACTTCAGGGGTTAAGCTACTTCGAATTTACATCCTAGAAATAAGGCTTATTATGAAGGCCAAACTGCCCTTGGTGGGATTCCACAGCTGTGAGAAAATGCAGCCGACCCAATCAAGGTAATGTATTTTTTGTCCACGCCAGAGGTTTTCTTCAGCAAAGAGGTAGGTAAATATGGTGGCATATACTTATCACATAACTGAAAATGTCTTTTTTTTTTTTTTAATAAGACATCTCTTTTTTTCACCCAGAGACACACCTGGAAGTGACTTACCATGCAAGGGAGCATATGTGTTGCCAAAAACTTTTTAAGCCCTTTTGCCATACCTTATTTAACTTAAGAAATCCTATTTTATGATAGTCATCAAAGACAAAGTGGTAAAATTATAAATCACTTACATGTAATGCAGCTATATGAAAAACAGTAAGAGTATAAGTCATTTACGTGCAAAATAGCTATATGAAATCACATTAAAAAGTAACTCACCAAGGGGCGCCTGGCTGGCTCAGTTGGTAGAGCATGCAACTCTTTTTTTTTTTTTTTAAAGATTTTATTTATTTATTCATGAGAGACAGAGAGAGAGAGAGAGAGGGAAAGAGAGAGGGAGGCAGAGGGAGGGGCAGGGAGCCCGATGCGGGACTCGATCCCAGAATGCTGGGATCATGACCTGAGCTGAAGGCAGATGCTTAACCATCTGAGCCACCCAGGGGCCCCGAGCATGCAACTCTTGACCTCGGGGTCATGAATTTGAGCCCCACGTTGGGTGTGGAGCCTTCTTTTTAAAAAAGTAATTCGGGGAGGGGGCCGAGGCCGGGTCACCTTTACTGGGCCGGGAAGGCAGGGGTTTGGCTCTGGCAACCGCGCTGCGATGTGGTTCGAGATCCTGCCCGGGATCGGCGTCACGGCCGTGTGCTTGGTCCTCCCGGGCATGGCCACAGCGCACATCCACAGGTTCAGTAACGGGGGCAAGGAAAAAAGGGTTGCCTATTATCCATATCAGTGGAGTTTGATGCAAAGAGATAGGCGGGTCTCTGGAGTTAATCGTTACTATGTGTCAAAGGGTTTGGAGAATATCGATTAAGGAAGCATTTTCCTGATTGATGAAAAGTAACTCAGTCATACTCATCTACCCCTTCTAGAAGGTTATGCAGTGTATTAATGTAGTGCATAATAAAAACAACAAAAAAGTAAAAAAAATAAAAATAAAAATGATAATTCATTGACAAAAAAATTGGGAATATAAATGGTTCTCTTCAGGTGGTGGGGAATATGGGGAAGGTTTTTTTTTTTTTTTTCTTGTTCTAATTGCTTTTATTTTTTAGGAGTCGTCCAGAACGAGTCAGTAAAACACTTAACTTTTGTTATTTATTTAATTAAAAATTTTTTCTGACACAGAGATCTCAGTTCACCATGCATCTTCGTTCATGGCTCACTACCTTCCGTGGTCAGTCCAAGGCACCTGATTTTTTTTAATCCCACCCCAAATATGTTCTTAAAAAGGTATAATAAACCCCGAAACACTGACAGTGCTGTTTTGTGCATGTGTTTGTGTCAAATTTATACAGATGGTATCGTGCCACAATTCTTTTTTTTTTTTTTTTAAAGATTTTTTATTTATTTATCTGAGAGAGAGAATGGGAGACAGAGAGCATGAGAGGGGGAGGAACAGAGGGAGAAGCAGACTCCCCACTGAGCAGGGAGTGTGATGCGGGACTCGATCCCGGGACTCCAGGATCATGACCTGAGCCGAAGGCAGTTGCTTAACCAACTGAGCCACCCAGGCGCCCCACAATTCTTACTCTATATTTTCCTGCGGTTGTTCAACACCATGTTTTTGAAGTCTATCCCCGCTGCTGTATGTACATTTAGTTCATTGCTTTGGGCTGCTGAGTAGTAGTCTTTCGTCTGCATCCATGCCATTTACTTACATATTTCTTGAGTTGCACCCACCTTCTTGCTGCCACAAAGAAGGCTGCGTAGAATATCCCTGAACATGTACCCGAATGTTTTTCTGGAATACACATATCCAGGAGTGGAATTGCTGGGTCATAGGAAATAGGCACACTTAATTTAGCCAAAACTGGCCAGGTTGCTTTTCTGGAGAGTGGCCATCGCAGCCTGTCTACATTTCCATCAGCAGGTGAGGAGTGTGCCACTTCCCATTGTACTTGTCAAGTATTAGTCACCTTTTTGATTTTTGCCCATCCGCTGAGTGCAAAGTGGTATCTCAATGTCGTTTTGACATTTCTCTGATTGCTGGTGATGGTGACCATCCCGGTTTCCTCCTTTGTGGATTATCTCTTTTTAATCTGTGGGATTTTTTTTCTCTTTGACTTCCTGACTTAAAAAAAATATATATATATATACACACACACACATAAAGCTTTACTGAGATATAATTTGCATGCTGTAAAATTTATCCACTTAAAAAGCAGACATTAGTTTTTAGTATATTCACAATGTCATGCAAGCATCACCACGATCCATTTTAGAATTCTTTCGTCAGCCCCAAAAGTGACTGTGCCTTTAGCTCAAGGAGACACATTTAGGTTGGGCACTCCCTGTAACCTTGTTGGTCGCACAGGTCTGGACAAAACGTCCGTGGACTCTGGTTGCTGGAGCCCTGGTTTCTGCTTTCCATAGCGTGGCTCAGGTTTCCTTGGAGTGTGTGAGCTTCCTCAGTGTCCTGCCCACAAATTCTTCCACAGCCCATGCCCTCACTTTGTGCTTTTTGCCAGCATTGGTTTCTGTTTGCTTGCAATCAAAAGAACCTAAACTAAGTCAGAAATTTGAACCTAGAAGAAGGATTTTGCAAGCAACAGACCCTAGAATGTGGGACTGATAGAGTTGTAGTAGATGGCAGGGCCCCCCGTCCTTTCTATAATAAAGGGCAGCAAAACTGTTGATCAGACTGTGATTCGTTTCCTCCCGGGACTGTGTACCTACCTGTAAAATGTCTGAATGTTTCCCAGGGTGAGCTGCTTTTTTGCCTTTCTTGAGGTGCTCTGAGAGAGAGAGCTAAGTTTTGGTTCAAGATGATCCAGCTGAAAGAAGAGAACAAGGCTGGTGCAGAGCTTTATTAAGAAAGCATACAGCCCGGGGCATCTGGGTGGCTCAGTCGTTAAGCGTCTGCCTTCGGCTCAGGTCATGATCCCAGGGTCCTGGGATCGAGCCCCGCATCAGGCTCCCTGCTCAGCGGGGAGCCTGCTTCTCCCTCTCCCGCTCCCCCTGCTTGTATTCCCTCTCTAGCTGTCTCTCTCTGTCAAATAAATAAATAAAATCTTTAAAAAAAAAAGAAAGAAAGCATACAGCCTGGCCAATGATCTGATATATCAAAGGTCTGTCTGCCATGCCCCCTTAGGAAGTGGGCTGCTAAGATGGTACGGTGCTCAGCAAGGGAATCCTCTTAGCACCTTTCTCAGGTGGGGCTTTGGAAGACACTGGGTGAAGGAAATCCAGTGGGCACAGCCTCAGTTAATCAAGGACCTCTTGTCATTGCCAGAGAAGCCAATCGACAAGCGGACATTTACAAAAGATGGTCCAGGAGGATTGTGTCCATGCTTGAAATGTTGCTTTACTTTTTGCCTTTTTATTAAACATTTTTGGTCTCTCTCTCCTCATGTAGTATATCAGGTATCATTCAGGCCACAGATTGCAAGACCACAAGATGCCACATCTCATCTTGCCTAAGTCATGGACATCACCAAGAGATAACTTGACTTGGCAGCTCGATAGGGAGACTAGCTATAATTTTTAATTGTCTCATAATGGGGAAGGGGGGGTGGGGATTCAGTCCATTCTTGGTTGTATGTGGAGTAACTGTATTATGTTAGGTGGTAGTGTTTAAAAAACATGTGCATAGGATTAAAGACATGCGCAGACATGCACGCACGTGTGCGCGCGCGTGTGTGTGTGTGTATGCACCTAAACTACCAAAGATAAACTATGGTATACATTTATTATTTTGTTTTCCCAGAGCAGAGAAGAAGGCTGTATTAGTCAGGTTTCTGCTGTGATAATGCTACGTAACAATTAACACCACCCTCCCATCCCCAGCATCTCAGTGGCTTACAAAAGCAAGCACTTATTTCTTACTCATGGGTCTGCAAGTGGTTGTGGCTTTGCAGGGCTTGGCTTCTAGCTGCAGGTTGGTTTCTGGTCTGCTCTATGTACCACTAGTGGCTACTCAAGGCATGTTCTTCTCATTGCCAATGGCAGAAGTATGATAGAGGTCAAACCAAACTCTGTGAGCACAGTTAAAGCCTCAGCTTCAATTCCATTAGCTAAATCATTGAGGACTGGGATTTATTCTCTGCCCACAGTAAGCCCTAGCAGAGAAGGGGAAGGAATGAAGAACTGAGAATAAATAAATCATTCTACCACACTCCCTCTTCTTCTAAGAAACTAGGCATGGGGCTTAAATGTGTTTTCTCTCTCAGCAGATTACATTATTACCCATTCAGTTGCTCATGTTAGAAGCCTATGATATAAGAGAGGGTCCAGACTGGGAAGGGAGGAGCATTTGTTTAATTTCAGATATATTGAGTTTGAGGTGAGTATGGGATAGAGAGATGACAAGACTGTTGGCTATATAGATCCAGAGCCAAACCATTTTGGTTGTTTAGGTTCTACTCAAGCTCCTACAGGTTTTATAAGTGGGGCTACTGATGAGAGTTACTAGTTTCTTAGAATCCTCTCCACTAAGGTGTCCTTATGATGTAACTCTCATGAAATTATTCTGGATTTTTAACCAAAACTGGTCCTGGTCCTGGCCTTTCATATATAACTCTGTGAATTGCTAAATGTCAACATCAAGGTTTCTATGTGAAATTCCCATGCAGATATTTATTACTTCAGAGAACTTTTATGACTGAAGGGCATTAGCAAGTAATATTTTTCAATCTAGAACTGCTTTAGTCCACCATTTGTAAAGATTCTCCTGAAAAAGAATTTTCTGCGCTTGTGTAAATACACTTGAGTCATCATATCTTGTGCACATTGTCTGTATTGATTAATGGTCTCTTGTTTGCTTCCTTTTGCTTGTTGTATTTATAGCTCACATTACTTATAATTGTTGGACAACATAATATGGACCAGATGGCTTCATTATTCTGTGTTTCACATTTTGAATTTTAAATGTTGTGTTGGACTGCCTGTCAGTGGAAAGCTGTGTCCTGGAGGAGATATGAGGCCAAAGCATAGTTCAAAGATCCCAGGCCAGATACCATGGACAGTAAGTGCTGTTGAGGTATTACTTTTGAGGTTTTCTCTGGCCCCTCTGCCCTTGGAAATTCAGACTGGAAGGTCAAGGGGGGGAGAGAGACTGTGTGTCAAAGGCCCTCTGAAGCACTCAGCTGGCCCAGGATTGCATTGTGTTTGAAAATGCTCTTTCCCAATAAGCTCACAAAATTTATTATGTGTTAGGAATTTTAAGTATAGCTACTAATATTTTAAAATAAGTGTATCAGTCAGGGGCCTAGCAGGAAACAAATGATATACTCAAATAGGATAACTGAAGAATGGTTACTTAAGGGACTCTTTACAATAGTA
Organism: Mirounga leonina; assembly: GCF_011800145.1. Classification (NCBI taxonomy): domain Eukaryota; kingdom Metazoa; phylum Chordata; class Mammalia; order Carnivora; family Phocidae; genus Mirounga; species Mirounga leonina. The sequence continues at coordinate 2,558,339 of NW_023270158.1, read as the reverse complement.
TGGGTTAAGGAAAACAAGGTACAGTGAAGTAACAACAGTCTTTTCTGGTCTCGACTTCAGACTAAAACATTGGCTCTTCTTGGGTCATGAGCCTACTGGCTTTTGTACTGGAACTTACCTCATTAGCCCTCCTGGTTCTCTGGTCTTCAGACTCGGACTAGAACTATACATTAGCTTTTATGGGTCTCCAGCATCTCCAGCTTGCTGACTCATCTGGCAAATCATGGGACTTACTCTCCATAGTATTATAAGCCAATTCCTTATAATGAAGTGTGCACTCTCTCTCTCTCTCCCTCCGTCTCTCTCTCTCTCTCTCTCTAACACACACACACACATTGGAAAACCCTGACTAATACAGAGGGCAAGGCAACAGGTGCTGTGACCTTTCTTAGAGGGACACATAGACAATCCTAACCACCAGGCAGTGGGGGGAGCTGGGAGAATAAATACTTAAATCTCACCTTTCTCCCTGGTGCCTCCAATTGGTTGAACTCACCTGGAAGTTATAGAGCAAGGGAACCAGTGATTCAGTCTTTATAGAGTCTGAACTATAGAGCAGGATGGAGGGTGAACAGTGAGTCTAGAGAGGCAAATGGAGCCTTTCCAGATTAAGTTTCTATTACAACTATTGTTAACATATTCTTGTATATACTCCGGAGATATGTCATGCATACAAAAGCATATATAGAGATCTTGGTAATTTTCATGATATTTCACATTCTTCCAAAAATATCATTTTGATGCCTACGTAATATTAGCAAGCCTTTTATTATGAAATAGTGTTACATAGAATAGATGTAACATTTATATAATATACAAATATAGTAATGAATGAAATTCCTGTGTATCTGTGATGTTGCTTAAGAACTAGAATACTTGGGGGAGCCTGGTTGGTTAAGCTCAGTTGGTTAAGCATCGGCCTCCAGCTCAAGTCATGATCCCAGGGTCCTGGGATGGAGCCCCGCTTCAGGCTCTCTGCTCAGCGGGGAGCCTGCTTCTCCCTCTGCCTCGTCTACTTGTGTGCTCTCTCTATATATATCAAATAAATAAATAAAATCTTTTTTTAAAAAAAGAACAGCAACAACAAAAAGAACTAGAATACTTGAGTGCCTGGGTGGCTCAGTCAGTTAAGCACCTGCCTTCAGCTTGGGTCATGGTCCCAGGGTCCTGGGATGGAGTCCTGAGTTGGGCTTCCTGCTCAGTGGGAAGTCTGCTCCTCCCTCTCCCTTTGCCCCCCCCCCCAGCTTGTGCTCTCTCTCTCTCATTCTCTCTCTCAAATAAATAAACAAAATCTTAAAAAAAAAAAAAAGAGCAAGAATGCTACCAAAACCTCTCAAGACCACTGTGGGCACCTTCCCAATTATATTCCCTCCCATAAAGGGTAAACTGTGATAATAATTTCATTATCGTATTTCTGAATATATATGTATTCCCAAACAATATATTGTCAAACTTTGTATGGTTTTGACATTTATGTAGTTTCAAACTTCATGTAGACTTCTGAGAATCAATTTTTATCCTTAACATTATAATTTTGAAATTCATCCAAGTTGATGTTTATTATTTTAATTTTTGCTCTGTATATTGTTCTATTATATGCATATGCTATAATTTATTTGTTTTACCATCAATGGACATTAGTTATTTCTACCTTTTTATGATATTGCTATAGAATTTCTGGGTATGTATGTGTATGAATTTCTCTAGGATGGGTACCTGGGAGAAAAAAACCTGGGTGATGAGGATTATCTTCAAGTTTACAAGGTAATACCATATTTTAGTACAAAACTGTTGTTCCAATTTTCACCCTCCACTGCCAGTGTATTAGTTTTATGGCTTCATAGTCTCACCAAACAATTTTTGTCAGTTTGACAGGTATAAAATGGAAGTAACTGTTCATGTCTTTTGCCCATGTTTAAATCACTTGTTTCTTCCTTTTTGATTTGTAAAAATTCTTTATGTATCCTAAGCATCCATCTTTTGTCAGTTGTATTGCAAACACCACAAATTAGACTTCATGAACACTAAAGACTTTTGATCATGAAAACATAACATTAAGAGAGTGAAAAGGCAAGGCACATAATATGAGAAAAAAATTTCAATGCGTATATTAAACAAAGGACTGATACTCATTTTATTAAAAACTCCTTCAGGTCAGTGAGAAAAATACAGACATCTCAATTTTTAAAACATGGGCAAAAGCTTTGAACAGGTACTTCATAAAAGATGATCTCTGAGTTGCCAATAAACATAGGAGAAGGTGCTCAACTCATTAGTTCTCATTAAGACACAATAAGAAGCCACTCTGTACTCTCCAAATCCTAGTGCTAGAGAAACTAGTGTTTGCAATGATGTGGAGTACCAAAAACTTTATTCTATACTGGTGGTCCATGTATCTTGGTGCAATTGCATTGGAAAATAGTATCTAGTTTCTAGTAGCATTATAGTATGTAGTAAAGTTGAACCTAGGCATAGTTATAATACACAGCTCCATTCCTAGGTATATACCCAACAGAAATGCCTACACATGTTAATTATAGCACTATTCATCAGAATCAAACACTGAAAACAGCCTAAATGTTCATCAAGAGTTATTTATCTATGCAACAAAGTGAATGAATCTTACAACTATGGGGAAGAATGAAAGATACTAGATACAAAAGAGCATGCTCTATGATTCTGCTTATATAAAATACAAAAATCTACAGAACAGCTTGATGGTAATAGAAGTAAAAATAGTTACCTTCAAGGACGGTGATGAGTTGGAGTGAATAAACTGGGGGTATCCGGGAGTAAAAGCATTATCTTGTTCTGAGAATGAGTATATGGGTAAATTCAGTTTGTGGAAATTCATTGAGGTGTGTACTTGAGATTTCTGTACTTTTCGTATTTATGTAACACTTTAGTAAGAACTATCTTGAAAATGCCATGTGTTTGGAAATCAACAAAAACATGTCTAAATAAATAATCATGAGTAAAAAAAATCATGATGGAAATGTAACTTAATGACAATACTACATATTAAAACAGGTTAAGTGGTACTGTAAGGGAAATTTATAGTATTAAATGTTTACATGGGAAAAGAAGAGAAGCTTAAAAATATGAGCCAAGGGGCGCCTGGGTGGCTCAGTCGTTAAGCGTCTGCCTTCGGCTCAGGTCATGATCCCAGGGTCCTGGGATCAAGCCCCACATCGGGCTCCCTGCTCCGTGGGAAGCCTGCTTCTTCCTCTTCCACTCCCCCTGCTTGTGTTCCCTCTCTCGCTGTCTATCTCTCTGTCAAATAAATAAATAAAAATAAAATAAAATAAAATGCTTAATATAATTAATTAAAAAAATATGAGCCAAGTGTCCAAATATAGCACTAAAACCTTTTTTTAAAAAGGATAAAAAAGCAACAATAAAAATACGTGAAATAGAAAATAAAGATACAATTTTTAAAATTCAACAAAAAAAGTTGATTCAAGGAAAGAAAAAAAGAGAGAGAGAGAAAGGCACAAACAATGTTTAAGGGTGAAAAGGAGGACATAACTACAGGAAGTCCAACTATATCCAGCTGTACAGTTTTGTTTTTTTGTTTTAAAATATTTTATTTTTAAGTAATCTCTGTGCCCAGCGTAGGGCCCGAACCCACAACCCTGAGATAAACAGTCGCAGGCTCTACCGACTGAGCCAGCCAGGTGCCCCCAGTTCTTGTTTTCTAAAGACCTAAAGATCACCCTACTTGGGGAATATATTAGAGAGGAACTTGGATGGATGCAAGCACGCTAGTTAAGAGGTCATTGCTGTAATCCAGATGAGATGTAATGGTAGCTTTTCTTGGGACTAGTATCTTCTTAGGAAGGATGCACACATTCTAAAGTTATCTATTTACTCTCCTAACTTTTCTTACAATATTTTTATTGTTTGATGTTTACTCTTAAATCTGTAATCTTTACCTGGAATCTTTAAAAAATATATATAGTATGAAATAGAGCTATGACTTTTTTCTCAGATGGAGAACCATTTATATTAATGCACCTTACTCAAAAATAAATTGAAACAACTACCCTTGTTGTATATTAGGTTTCCACATTTACTTGAATCTATTTCTGAATTCTCCATTCTTTGTTCTACCATCTATTTGTCTCTTTCTTTGCATATACTATATAATAGGTTTTACAGTAAGTTTTAATACCTGGAAAGATAAATTACTCCCCTCACTATTTTTCTTTAATTTTTCCTTGGCTTAATTTTCTTACATTTATTCTTCTATGAACTTTTAAATCATTTCACCTATTAAAAATCCCCATTTTTATGCTGATTGGATGGCATTTATATATTATTTTTAGAAGAATTGACACTTGTCTTCCATTCCAGAAACATGCTCTAACTTTCCATTTATTCAAAACACCTTTTCTTTTCCATGAGTATAGATAATCAAAAGGTGACTGCTGTTATGTTTAGTATTTTATGCCTTTTATTTGAATATCTGAAAGTACTATTCATTTTATTATGTAATTTAAGGAACAAATAGTGCCCATTTAGCTAATCACTAATAGTCTAAACATTTCCAACATTTCAAGTGTGTCATTTTGAATATGGAAACTCTTCTTACTCTGAGAATTACTGAAAACCTCTGATTCATGATTAGGTTGAAGACAAGGAAAAGTATTAAAATTAGACTAATCAATTTTATATGTAACATGTAACAGACATGTATAACTTTTTTTTTTAAAGATTTTATTTAGGGGCGCCTGGGTGACTCAGATGGTTAAGCGTCTGCCTTCGGCTCAGGTCATGATTCCAGGGTCCTGGGATCGAGCCCCACATCTTTTAAAGATTTTATTTATTTATTTGACAGAGAGAGACAGACAGAGAGCACAAGCCGCGGGAGAGGCAGGCAGAGGGAGAAGCAGGCTTCCCCCTGAGCAGGGAGCCTGATGCAGGACTCGATCCCAGGACCTTGGGATCATGACCTGAACTGAAGGCAGACACTTAACCGACTGAGCCACCCAGGCGTCCCTCATGGGTAACTTACGAATTTGTTATGCACCCTTGTCTCTTTTACAGATGCTCCTTTCCAGCTTTTGATTTCATCCTGTAGCAAAGATATGGGGGACAGGTTTGCGATTTGAATCAAATTATCTTCATAATTTCTGGGTGAATCAGGATTAGATGTTCATCCAGAATTACTTAGCAGTCAATAATGAAGCTGCTTGGATATCTAATATCCTCCACCACCTTTTCCCTCACAACCACCACCCCAATGGTTAGAGAGGAAAAAGACTACTTTCAAATAGTAAGACTCCCAATGAGTAAGAATGATCAAAAATGTTACTGACATTATTTTTTTTTCATGTTTTAGTGAGATTTTGGTCTAATGGAGTAAGATGACAGATGTAGCTCCTATTTATTACCTGGACTTCCCCAGAGATGGTTCTGGAAACACCAACAGGTTTGCACCCTTACCTGAAACAGAGGATGTTTGGAGATCAATCTTGCTGGTGAGAGAAGGGGAAGGAAAGAGTGTTGATTAGTTTTCTCCGTCTCCAGTCTGGTTCAACTGTCAACTGCTCCTCTGTGTTTTAACCTCTCCTCTCTCTTGCAAAGACGAATCTGGTTTTATTTAGAGAAGACAGAGGCCAAACCAGAAACTGCATAACTGTGGAAGGTAACTATTTGGGGAAATTATTTTTCTTGATACCTATATCTAAAATGAAGCAGATATGAGAATGTGAGGGGAAAGTCTAAATGTGGTATGTTTGGGGGAAGGGATGACAGAATTAATTTTCAGTATATTTTAATTTAAGCAAGATGTGAGTTGGGTCTAGTCACACAGGTGGAATGGGGCTCCTTTGTGGCAGTGAGTACAACCCGAGGTACACATTAGAATCACCTGGGGTAACATGGAAAATGCTAGTGCTTCAGCCCAACCCTCAAGAAGTTCTTACTCAATTGGTCCGAGATTGGGCCTGGGCCTGGGCCTTTTAAAAAGCTCCTTAGTGATTCTAATGTGCAGCTAATATTGTGAACACTGTTTTGGGGAAATCACCAAGGGTCTAGGAGGATCAGATTTTTTAACAACGTGTGAAACACAATCAGCAGTATCAACAAAAAATAGTAGACATTTATTTTAATTCATCTTGTTAGGGAACAACCAGTGTCCAACTAGTTAAGTTTATGGGGTTAATTTTTCTAAATTGACCTTTTCATACCGAAATAATATTTCCATCAAATGAAGAAGAGTGCCATTATCTTGCATGTGTTATTATTTGAAGTCATATCTTGACCTTCCAAAATATAACTGTTTAGGAAGACCCGACATAGCATGATCAGCTTTTAGATTGTGGAGCTATGCATGCCTGTTACTGTTATAAGGTGATTTCTGCAAAATGCTTCATAAAAAAAATCTTTGGGTCTTATTTCAGCCTTAAAGTTATAATTCATATTGGAAAACTAAGGTCATTAAACCTTTGGGATTTATTCAGTTGTTCATTCATAGGGTACAGGGGATTAGAGATATTTTCAGTGCCTGCTAGGCTTTTCATTTTCCCCAGCTTCCAAAACAGTTCTGCTTAATAATGTGCAGATAAAGCCAGGATTAAACTCATCCTTCTGATTATTCTTTATTATTGTTTTTTAACTGACAAGTTATTACATTGGCTTTATTCTTGTCACTTTCCTCTGATGCTCCAATTATCTAGGCATCAAAGATCATAATGAAATAACAAGAAAGGAGAGTGTTAAAAAAATCATCTGTATAACACTAGGATGTTGACAAATGTGATAAAACTAGCTTTCCAACCCGGGAAGGAGTCTGCAGGAGTCATAGGTCATTCTTTCCTATGAGAAGTTGAGTCAAAAAAAAAAAAAAAAGGATTGCGGGCGGGGGCGTGGTGCCTGCCTGGTTCAGTCGGTAGAGCATACAACTCTTCATTTGGGGGTTGTAAATCTGAGCCCCATGTTGGGTGTAGACATTACTTAAAATTAAATCTTAAAAAAAAAAAAAAGAATTGTGCATCAGTTGGGATTAGTTTGACTGTAACAGAAGCTCCCAATAGAGCTTGGCGCTTCTCACTTTGAAGCCCTGGAGGTGGGCCTTCCAGGGCTTGTGTGGTGGTTCTGTTGCACAAAATCTTCAGGGGCCCTGGCTACCTCCAGCTCTTCTCTCTGCTTTCCCAGGGGTATGGCCCTTATCCTAACAGCTCAAGATGCAACTAGAGCCATCATATGAACATGTTTAGCAGCAGCATGAAGGGAGAGGTGACAGGAGGCAGGGTGGGGGAAAGAAGGAGCAAAGTTGAGCTCTTGCTCTTAAGAAAGATCTTCAGATAAGGTCACACGATGAGATCACATTTATAGCTCATTAGCTAGAACTTAGTCATATGGCCAGCCTAACTGAACAAGAGTCTGGGAAATGTAGACTTTACCTGGTGATCATGTGCCCAGCTGAAAATCACAAGTTATAAGAGGGAGAAATGGACATTAGGGGTTAACCAACAATCTGTGCTGTAAGTGGTATATGTTGGATTGGATAGTCGCTGGAAAATTATTTTTTGAGGTTGAATTCTGCTCCCCAAACTTTTCTCTTTTTTTTAAAGATTTATTTATTTATTTGAGAGAGAGAGAATGAGAAACAGAGAGCACGAGAGGGAAGAGGGTCAGAGGGAGAAGCAGACCCCCCGCTGAGCAGGGAGCCCGATGCGGGACTCGATCCCGGGACTCCAGGATCATGACCTGAGCCAAAGGCAGTCGCTTAACCAACTGAGCCACCCAGGCACCCCCAAACTTTTATTTTCTATCAGAGACTCATCTGTACACACCATTACTATTCAATTACTCTTCAGGAGTTCTCCTCTCTCTGCTTTTCTGTGGGACCACCATGGGATAAACAAATAGAACTCCATAGAAATCAAACTTAAAAGGGAGAGGAGCGTACATTTTCACTTCATCCTGCAGAGAAGTGTACATTTTCATTCTAACCTATTCCTTCTTCACATGGATAATTTATTCAGTTGTCTTACAATATTTTTATTGGAATCTCTCTAGGACTGATATCACAAGATGGAAAAGGGGGTAACCCAATTGGAGGGATTTAAGAAATGTCACTAAAGGCCTTCCTACAAAAAAATAATCCCACAACTTTTCCAACACATCACCTAAGATCACACCATTAATAACACATTGCTTTCTAAAATACAAAGTATTTTGGGGGAATTATAAAGCACTGAGCTCTTTTTAGCTAAATTAGTTCATTATATACATGAGATCAGGGTGGAATAGGAATTTTGAGAGGTGAGACGAAAGGGAAATATAAATTAGGAACATGACAGGAAGATCTGGGTGAGGCCACAAAGTTTCCCCATCCATATCTCCTAAGCATCCCCCACTCCAGTGTAGACCATTGCTGTCTACGGAAATATAAGGACAGGGTGGGAATGTTAAAGAGGATTGCCAAAAGAATGGGAGATGGCAGAGCAAAAAAGACAAATACTACTATTTCAGGCTCCAGTTGAAAAAGACATTTGCACACTTAGTTTTACTTGGAGGAAATCATTATTTCAGGATCTAACATTCATATACACTTAAATAGGAGTAAATCATGTTTTGAGACCAAAATTTTGTGACAAAAAAGATCATACTGCATTACTGGAGACTCTCATTTTGCCCGAAGCCAAGGTATCTGAATCCAATATCACTTTCACAGACATTTCCTTTCCCGATAATGGATTTTTCCTTTACTTCTGCTGATCAATGGGAATTTGTTTGTTAGCCCAGACTGAAAGTGATACAGTTCATTGAAATAAGTAAGCTGTCAAAATGGTGGGAAGAAGCGTTGGCACTAAAAGTCATCTACCATGTCAGCAAATAGGGACAAATATGCATTTCACTGACATGTTTACTCTTTGCCTTCTCTCTTTATGTTCACTAGGTTATAAGGATCCTTCTGAAACTGTTCCCAGAGAACAGAAGAAGCCATGACAACCATGTTGGGTAATTTGAGAGGAAGTTAGTTGTCTTATGCCAGTTGGATATTATATAGGAATAGCGCCACCAGGGGCTAGTACAGAACAGTGTAGGCCTAAGAGGTCTAGGCTATTCGTCATAGCAGATGACGTTAGTGCACCCACCTACACCCCCAGGTACTTGCCATTCCAATACCCACCAGTGCCAATGGCTTCTTAGTAGGAGTGGGTTTGTGCTTTAGCCCTGTGCAGGGCAGGCCAGAAGTGGCAGGGACCCAAGGCCCCTGGGAGCTACCCTCAACCAGTGATGAATAGGGTTGATGGATAAATGTCTCGGCTTCCCCATCTCTTGAGACGCCTGTTCAATATTATCTCCCTGAGATCCTCAGTAGGATTAAGCCCCTTTTGCTCATAGTAATGAGCTGCTCATGAATGCATTCTATATTGGCTTCCTTCCCTTTTCTCTTTCGTCTTCCCACTCCCCTACCAGACCTTCCTAGGATCACCTCCCAAATTAGCTACTCCCATTCAAATCCCTGTCTCAGTGCTTGCTTCTGGAGGATCCCCACCTGAGGCATAGGCAAGAAAAGTAATAGAAAGCTGAAGAAGACATAAAGCATATCAGCAGTAGAAACTGGACTTCAGTATGTAGAAACCAGGTGTTGCTTTACATAACTTACTCTCTCTCAGGAATTTCAGTGAAGGATTGTGAGAACAGTAGTAAGAGACATTTACGCTAAGTTCAGAAATGATCTTGCTTACATCGATGGACAGAGAGAGAACGTTAGGCATCAAAGTTCTTCACAAGAGCACTACAGTTGTTGGGCAGTCTTGCTCGCTTGTGGTAGTTGCTGAGACTTTTTTTTTTTGAGACATTCTTGATAACTGTGCAAGAGAGAGAGAGAGAGAAAAAGACTTCTATATGAATAAATTGAAATTTGGAGCCGGGGAATGGAGAGATCATCCATTTAAGATGAAGAGGAGACAATCCCATGGGCACACAGGAGAGAGAGGAAGAGAGTAAGGAGATGGGAGAGGTCCTGGCACTCTTATGTATGACCTCTCCCTGCAAGCTATTCAACCTTGAAAACGTTATATTAAAACACAAAATGCTCGAGATGAGTTGGTTCCTTGTGGCAAGTGGTGGTGAAGGGACCATGCATCTAGGGACACTTGGGACGGATCAGAGATGGTATAGCTGAACATCACAGCCTGGACACAGAAGGGCAACTGTGGGAATAAGCAGAAATCACTGGGAGAATTTAGGGCTGTCCAGGCAGTGACATTGGCTGGGGTCTGTGCCCCTTTCTCTCTGGTCTCCTGGGTGTCACGGGGCCACACCTGGCATCTTTGAGATGAGCTGAGCATCAGAAAGGGAAACTGAGGAGGTGGTAGGAGTTCCTCAAAACTTTTCCAAAAAGCCTTTAGAATTTTTCTTTTGAGTCAGTTAAGCATTGTTCCTTCCTGGAACAGATAATTGGTTTAAATGTTTTTTGGAATTTCCTCTGGCTTGATTTACGACTCTGTGAAAGGAACCTGAAATTGTGCAGTTGTTGGTTACTTGAAAGTTTTTATTGAAAAATTCTAAAAAAGAGGTTTTAGCCGACTCGGTGTTCTGTTTTTAGCATTTCATCCAGCAACTGTCTAACTCTATTTTATCTTCTCTATACTTGTTAAATATTCATTTTCTGCCCGTATCTGAAATTCATGAGTCATATTCTTTTCTTCTGCATTTTCCCTGATTGATCCTTATTTTCAGCCTGAAGAGTCTCTTTCTTTCTTGTTTTTAATTTCCCAAGTGCCTTCTTAGAACTCAAGTTTTATCCACCCCCGACATCCTAGCAATTTCCGTGGGTCCTCTAAGATCCTGGTTATAGGACTCCGCGGTGTTCCCGGCGGGCACAGTCGTCCTCCGTCACCGCAGTTCCGCTCTCCGCGCTGTCACTCAGCGACTGCCCACCACGCCTTCCGCAAGCAGATGCTCCTCCTTCTGACGCATCCTCGGAGCGTTCTTACAGCCGGACGCTGCGTCACGGCGCCTACGCCTGCGTCACTCACCCCACTGCCTTTCGTGATGCAGGCTTCGTGACGCAGGCGCAGTGTCGGTCCCCTCCTCCTATCTCATCGCAAGAAGCGGAAGGGTGAGTACAGTAAGGACGTTTTGAGAGAGAGGCCGCATTCACGTAGCTTTTGTTATAGTACATTGTTACAGTTGTTCGATTTTATTCGTTATTATTTATTATTTGTTATCAGTTATTACTGTTCATATCTTACTGGGCCTGATTGATAAATTAAACTCTATCCTATGGATGTATAGGACAAAACATAGTATATACAGGGTTGGGCACTGTCCATGGTTTCAGGCACCCCTGCGGGGCGGGGGCTCTTGGCACGTATGCGCCACGAGTAAGGAGGACTACTGTATTTCTGTTTGATTTGATTCTGGACTCCGAGAAAAAGCATTTCTGTTCAGAGATGTGGAGATTTCCTGATGCTGCTTCATCGCTGGTTTTCGCCTGACACAGAGTACGCAAAGTCCTAAGTGCTCGTCCCGAGGACCCCCGTGCCCCTCCCCCATGGCTGGAGAGAGCAGGCTTTTCTCAGAGCACCCTCCATCAGTGCCCTCTCTCAGTCCTGGTTGCGGGCTGCCTCAGAGCTTGAGCTGGGATGTACAGAAGGAGAAAAAAAGAAAAAAACCTGAGAACTCACTTGCACGTCGTCCCTTAAGACCTGGGTTCCTTACCCAGCCCCCTTGCTCTTTATCCACTGTAGTAGGTGGACTAATGCCCCCGTCCCCCATGTCCATGTTCAAAGACCTGGAACCTGTGAATATGTTACCTCACGTGGCAAAAAGGATTTTGCAAACTCGATTAAGTGAATGATCTTGTGATGGGAGAGATTATCCTGGATTATCTGGGTGGGTCTAATGTGATCACCAGGGCCCTTGTAAGAGGGAGGTAGGAAGAGTGCGAGTCAGAGGAGATGTGATGACAGAAGCAAAAGTCAGACTGATGTGAAGAAGGGACCCTGAGCCAGGGAGTTTGGGCAGCATCTAGAAACTGGAAAGGGAAGGAAATAGATTCTCCTCTAGAGCTTCCAGAAGGAACACAGCCTTGCAGACCCATTTTAGATTTCTGACCTCTAAGACTATACAATAATGTATTTTATTTTGAACCACTAGATTTGTGATAATTTGTTTCAGCAGCATAAGCAAGCTAATATATCCATCTTGCTACCAGAGCCTCTGGTAGTTGCTTTATATATCATGTCTAGGGTTTTTTTGTTGTTGTTAAAATCAAAGGGAGAGATGGCATGGAGTGTCCTTACTACATCTTGAGTAGAACCAGAGTCCATTATTCTTAATTTTCAAAATGTTATGACTTTGGACAGTAGGAGCTAACTTCTGTGTCCTGTAGACCCCACCTATTAAACTTTGAAAACTTCCCTACTTTCTGATTTAACATGTGTTGTCCCTTTCCTGTTTCAGACCTCCTACAGCCATTTCTCTGAGGAAAATGTTTAAATTAGTTGAAAAAATTTAAAAATTAGCGAAAAAAATGTACATTAAAATGTGTTCTCAAATTCTTAAAAAATCATCATTGAAGCCCAGCACAGTCCTGGTTCTCTTCTCCTTTTAACCACAGGGCAATGTGGGGCTCCACCATCCACATCACTGACCCACCAGCTTGGAGACACTTCCCTCTACTTAGGTACCAGCTGAGGGAGTTCTGTGTTTTTTCCCTCAAGAGCCATCCATTCCCTACCCCAGGTGCATGCATACTCTGTGAGGCTCAGTGAAAGCTCAGTTGGGCAGAAGTACCCAGGGTGAGAGACAGGGACAAAGCCTATCCCCAGGTTCCCAGCATCCCTCTGACCCAGCACAATGGTTAGCCTGCAGAAAGGGCTAAATGCACAGGTATCTAATCAAAGCTAACAGTTCACAACCAGCAATTCAAAAATACACAGATGTTGCAGAGTGGAGCTTGAGGATGAGTGCAGTTAAGTAAACAAAGAGGCTTGAATGAGCAGATGCCATTCAACAATCATGGTAAACACATAGCTCCTACAACGCAGCTCTCTGGCTGCAGACCCTGCCCAGTGAGGTGTTATCAAGTCTGTGTAGTGGGAGATGCAAGGAATAATGGGAACTGGTTTAGCATTGGGAGGCAGCCTTTTTCATATTCTGTGGTGTGGGGTGCAGAATTTGTCTTGGGGAAAGACTACTCTTGTTTAGGAAGACATTTTGAGGGGCTTTTTGGTTATGCAAATCAAAGACCTAGAGGTGGGTCTGGTGAGAGAGGTTGAGAAAATAGGGAACTAGATTACCCCTTAGAAGTCTGTCTCATTAAGGAAAGGCATGTGTCCATGAAAAGCAATTTTTTTTTTTGGTCTGAAAGAATTTTTTGTGAAACGTGAGTCCTTAGGGGGCTGAAACTAGGGATGAGGGGAGATGGGAAAAGATGTTAGGTTCTTTTTTTTTTTTTTTTTAAGATTTTATTTATTTACTTGAGAGAGAGAGCATGAGTCGGGGGGAGGAGTAGAAGGAGAGGGAGAAGCAGACCCACACTGAGCCGGGAGTCCAATGCGGGGCTTGATCCCAGGACCCCAGGAGCACAACCCGAGCCACCCAGGTGCCCCAGATATTGTGTTCTGAGGAGGTAGAAGTATGAAGGCAGTTCAGAGTGACAGGCAGGACATATAAACATTCCCTGAGAATATTCAGAAACATTCTGGACATATCTGGATCTCCAGTGATGGAAAAGTGCTAAATTCTCCAGCCCCGGCATGCTCTCTATATAAAGGTGGAGGAAGAATATGGTGATGGAGGAATAATGGTAGCATCTAGCTCAGTGCTGTCGAAGAGAAATATAATGTGAGTTACATATGTATTTTTTACATTTTCTATTAGTCCCATTAAAAAAAGTAAAAAGAAACAGGTGAAATAAAATTTAGTACTATATTTTATTTAGCCCAATATATCCAAATGATTATATCACCGTTTAATGAACATAAAATATTACTAATAAGACATTTTACATTTTTCTTATATTAAATCTTTGAAATCCAGTTTATGTTTTACATTTAAAGCACATCTCAACCCAGACTAGCCCCATTTAAAGTGCTTAATAGCCTTATGTGGTTAATGGCTACCATAGTGGACAGCACAGTTCTAACTTTTTATACTCTGTGATTACTAATTTCAAAGCCTTAAAAAAACAAAACAAAACAGAACTTGCTGTAAGAGTCTGCTTATCTCGGCAACTACATTTACCTTTGCCATAAAAACAAAAACAAAAATCTATTATAGCAAACACAGTCTCTTTATTTCAGAAGACTGTCTTTACAAAAGGCTCATGAACTGCTTATGGCCATGGGTGACTTCTGAGTGGGCAGACAGAATTAAGTCCATAGATGAAAAATAGATTGATGTAATCATGAGTGAATTGAAAAATAAAAGTATTACAGCCACATCAGTATGATGGTTACTTAGGTGATAAGTCTCTGCAGGAGCTAGCTTAAAAATGCACCTCCTACTTAATTCATTTTCAGGAGTCTTCTGAGAAAATGCCATGTTGTAAGAAAGGAGGTATTAATTTATTGGAATGAAAGGAAAAAGTGCTTTTTTCGTTGATTAGAATGGCTGTATGACACACCAGCTTCTTTATCTCTGCTGTTTATATAACCCAAGCATCCCAGCCACACCAGCCTGGAGTTTGACTAGGTCAGAGCAACAGTGACAAAACTTACACACCTTATATAATTCGAAATCCATGAATATTCTAATAGGAACATTATTTCTGTTTAATAGCTAACGTGGCTGTGCCATGTGAAAATAGGATCAACTCAATATGAACTTCACTTGGTCATGCAGCTTTGGAATTATGAGATTCTTGAATTAAAATCGTGGATGAATTATTCGCATTTCACACATAAAGTTGGACTTCATTAATCTTTTCACACTGTAACATTACAAACCTACTTAATACAAAGTGGCAGAAAATGAGCACACATTTATAGTCCCAGGCTCTGCTTCTACCTCCAGCACTCTGTTGGAACTCTGGTCTCTCAGATTCCTTTCAGATGGTCTTGGGAGTCTCAAAAGGGGTATCTCATGAAGACTCCAAAAACTAATTCCGTTGGCTGCCCTGTGGCACCCATGTTATTTATTTATTTATTTATTTATTTATTTATTTATTTATTTATTTATTTATTTATTTATTTAAAAGTAATCTCTACGCCCAACATGCGGCTCGAACTCATGACCCTGAGATCAAGAGTTGCATGCTCTACTGACTGAGCCAGCAAGGTGCCCTGTGTGGCACCCATATTTATCTCCTCCCCTGCTCCAGACCTTTATAAGAAAGTCTCTTTACACTGCTAATGCCCAAGATGGCAGCTGGTTCTCTGTTGTTGGTTTCCAGAGATGAGACCAGAGCTGATGTTTGTCCTGAAGCTGCACAAGTCCCATGCAGAGGGCACTGATGTCTGCTTGCAAGGCACAGTGTCCCTTTGCTGCAAGAGCCATGGGCAGTGGGTTCTGTTGCCCATGAATGGAACTGCCACAGTCGACACCTGGTGGTTCAGTTCTTTCGGGTTTTGCTGGCTTTTTTTTGCTTCAGACCCCTGGTTCTGGGACTGTATCATCAATCCAGACAATCTGAAGACCTGTCTCTTTCTTTGACCTTGTCCACTCTTCTGGTGCCCAAATAATTCTTTATGATTCTCTTCCTTTAGACTGAGTTTCTTTGAAAATTATGCTTCCATAAATGCTCAAGGATTTTCTATTCCACTGTCCAAGCTCCTAAGTTAACCTGATTTCTGTGGTGAACAAAAATCTAGATTCAAGCTGAGTTCCCTGCTATACTTAAGGAGAATATTCTAAATTACATTTTTTTCCTCTATTTTGTCCACCTTAATATAGTGGTAAGTTACCCAATGAGTAGCATCCATCTCAATTTTATTTTTTTTAAAGATTTTATTTATTTGTTTGATAGAGAGCAGGAGAGAGAGTGAGTGAAAGCACAAGCAGGGGGAGAGGCATGCTGGGCTCTATCCCAGGACCCTGAGATCATGACCTGAGCTGAAGGCAGACGCTTACCCGACGGAGTCACCCAGGAGCTCCTCAATTTTAATTTAATAATCAGCTCCTAGAATAAGGTCTGGCACGAAACGGATATTTAGTGGATATTTGTTGAGTGAATGAGAGTTTTTATTTGCAAGGAAATCTTCATTTTGAGAACAAGGCTGAGTCTTTTTTTCTGGTATCCTAATCAGGGTCAAATTTCAACCTTTGTTCCTTTTGGCATTTGTATCTAACGTCTAAATAGGAAGAAGGCACAAGCCAACATAGTAGAATAGTTAGAATCAGACAAACCTAAAGCACCATAGTGATTGGACAAGTTAGTTAACCTTTTGAATTCTCTTTCCTTATTGTGTAAAGGGAAAAATATCTAAGCATAGAATTATGTGAGGATTAAATGAAACAACAAATTTTTAGCATCATACCTGTCACATAATATTAGCTATTAAAAATATTATTGATATTTTTAGAGAAGGAAAAAGAATCCCAAGTGTTTGAACATCAGTTGAGTTTGTCACTGTTCTCTGAAACCACATAACTTAAAATCTTATGCAAAGGCAGTAAAATGTTCCCCAAATTCAGTTCCCTTTATTTATACACACATACACACACACACACACACATATTTGGATAGGAATAATATTGCAGCAAAATAGTTTGTAGTTCATTGTATAGAGGGGTTGGTGTTTTCTTTGAGTCATTAATATTTCTGCTTATGTTATTATTACCTATCTGTCTTCTTGAGGACAGAGTCTTTTTAGTTTTCTTGATCTCTATGCCATGTGTGAATACAATGCCAGGAACTTAATAAATGTCTGGGCAATGCATACAACAAGGCACTCCATTTCTGAGATACTGTTTTGCCTATTAATTGTAGATGAGGAACAAATAGAAGTCACTGCAAACTTACTGTTCAGGAGAAACAATAGTTTGGCGGTTGTACTATATAAAAACTGCTCAGCAATAAAGTTTGTGTTATTTTTCAAAGATAGTTACACTAATATTTGAGTGTCAAAAAGCTACATTTTAAAAAGATTTTATTTATTTGCTTTTAAAGATTTATTTATTTTAGAGAGGGGGGAGGGGCAGAGGGAGAGGGAGAGACCATCTCAAGGAGACTCCCAGCTGAGCAAGGAGCCCGATGCTGGGCTCTATCCCATGACCCTGAGATCATGACCTGAGCTGAAACCAAGAGACAGACACCCAACCAACTGAGCCACCCGGGCACCCCACTTAAGATTTTTTTTTAAGATTTTATTTATTTATTTGACAGGGGTGGGGAGAGAAAGTGAGAGAGAGAGAAAGAGAGAAAAAGAGAGAGAGAACACAAGCAGGGGGAGAGGCAGGCAGAGGGAGAAGCAGACTCCCTGCTGAGCAAGGAGCCTGATGCAGGACTCAAGCCCAGGACCCTGAGATCATGACCTGAGCCGAAGGCAGATGCTTAACTGACTGAGCCACCAGGTGCCCCCCCTGCCGCCCATTTAAGATTTTACTTTTAAGTAATCGCTGTACCAATGTGGGGCTCGTATTCACAACCCTGACATCAAGAGTCACATGCTCCACCAACTGAGCCAGCCAGGCGCCTACAAAAAGCTACATTTTTAAGTACATTATATATAGAGTTAATATAACCAGAAGAACTGAAGTTATAGTTGTACCAGATTAATGTGATGGTTCAATAAATTTTCCAGATTGCCAGTCTCTCAAATACTTGACTAAGTGTACAACCCAGTACCTATTCTTGACTTTCCCTTAGATGCAAAGCTATTTTGAAGGTAGAGAAATATTGTTTGGACCAAATCCAGTGTGAATAAATTTTGTTTTATTCTTCAGACAAATATTACAATTTAAGAAAGTGTAGAAATAGCATAGAATAGAAAGCACAAAATAACAGGTTAGAAATAAACCCAAATAATGGTGTTTCTGCCATAATATAACATATGTTCTTGAAATACCTTACATTCTATGAAACCAGACATTAAAAATTAGACAGTTTAAGGGAAAAATAGGGTGGAAAAAGATTATAATATTTAGCCATAGTCTACAACAGCCAATAGTACCCAGCCAGAGAGAATTGTGGAGAGAGGCGAAAGGATCACATAAACATATAATTACTTAAATCTTTGTGGCATATTATCTTTAATAAAACTAGCTTGGTCCTAATCAAATATTTGACGGCTTATTGTTCATGCCATTCTTCTTACCTCTAATAATATATATAATGAAATGGACTTTTTCTTCACGGCGTTGCAGCCAATGCAACATGGGCGGGGTGGAGGAGGGATAAAGAGAACTCCTAGAACCAAATTGCTCATGCACATTTTTCCCTCACTGTGAATGTGTGTTTGTGTGTATATATATATATATATATATATTTTTAAATTTCAGCTTTATTGTGGTATAATTAGCAACCAAAATTGTAATATGCATTTTTTTCTTTTTGATGGGGGCACATGCCCAAGTTCATCTTATTTGAAATCAAGCATAGGGAAGAACTTCAGGGAGACTGAAAGCAATTTCAGATGTTTCTGTGAAATCAGCCATTTCAGAAAGTTCATGTGGACTTCTCATCTTGAGATGAGGGAATGAGGAAGTGTGTTTTCTTGAGGAAAACAGACAGAATGGTTTTATATTTAATAAAAAACAGTTTTAAGAAAAGACAATAGTGAGCATAGTTTCAATCTGAGGTGGTGTTCAAAAGATCAAATAACCTTTTTGGTACCTTGCTGTTTTATTAGGTGGCACTGGCAACTCCAAAGGAGTATGAGCCTATGATGATGGGCCACAGCCTCAGGGACCAGATGGGCATTGGGCATTTGTCCACTGGGTGCCAACACTGCTGAATGGAGTGGCATCTTCCCAGCGGAGGACTGGGCCTTCTCTGTCTGGGAGGACACATAAAGATGGGCACTGGTATATGGGAATTGTGGTGGGCTGGCTGGAAGGCCACTGGGTACCAAGTGCCTAGGCAACACCCACTTGGGGCTCTCCAGCCCTGGGTGGTTCAGTCAGTGTGGGAGGGAGGACTAAACAGGCCTGGGGTAGCAGTTATTTACCAATGGGCAGGGGAGCATTTCTGAATTTAACAACCTGGTTTCAGGATCTTCCTAGTAAATTTTTTTTTTTGATGAAATTTCTGATTTCTTTAGGGAGATATCAATTAGAACAATGAACAAAGAACTTGATAAATAGGAGGGCAAGGGGATTATAGGTCAGGGGCTCATACAGAGTTAATCACAGAGGTAGAGCCCCAAACATTTCCTGCAGATGGCAACTTCCTCCAGTGCTTCTCATAGTCCCTTAATCCTTGAACTAGTGTAAATTGGTTTCTTTGGTTCTTTTCATTTCTTTTCTTTGTTGACAGTTTGACATACCTCCTCACTCCCAAGTTGCTTTGCTCCTACAGAAGATTAAAATTCTCTCCCAGAGAGCAAAAATGCCCACTAACCAAGATAAATTGTAGTTGCAAGCACAAGTGTGTCTCATTTAGTGTTAGCCTTCGGGGGGGGGGGGGTGTGCACGAAAAATTGTCTGCAAAATTAATTTATGTAAAGAGATAAATTTCTTGCAGCTGATTATGTTTTCAGAGATAACACTTTGGAAAATGAGATCATGATTCCGTGAATGCTCAGTAAAAGATATTTTGCTCCAAACAAAATGTACGGCTGCAAAGAGCTCCTAGTTCAGACAGGCAATGAAAAGTAGTGCTTCTTATTGTACACTGTGAAATTGGCTAATTTATATGGTGGAATGGATTTGGATTTGAGCTTTCCAAGTCTTTTTTTTTTTGACATAGAATTATCTGCCCCCTCAAGTTTCTATCAGCCGAGCAATTATTTATGTTGGCAAGACATCACAGTTCAACTCAGCTCTAAGCTTCATGCCATGATGGAGGACCTACAAATGAGCCCTAGACTGAGAGCCATAACCCTTGACTTCTAGGCCCAGCTCAGCCACCAGGTAATTGTGGGTGTTTGTGGCCTTTGTGTTTCAGTATGCATTCAAATGGCCTTGTACACCTAGTACACTTGCTCTCTTGACCTGCCTGGGCTTTTCTAATTTTATAGGATGGGATTTCCAAGTTAAAAGTCTGCAAAATATTTCATGTAGGAAATCACCACATACATGTTCTTCAGTGTTGATGGGGGAGATGAGCATGTCTCAAACATGTCAGCCTTATCAAATTCAATTTCCTTTCGGTATCTACAGAGATCCCAGGTGGTAGGGAATCATAAAAATTCAGTGGATATACATTTAAATGTCCATTTATTGGAACATTATGGGCCCCAATACTGTGGCTGCAGAATATTTCACTACTACTACAGAATTAGCGAAACAATTCTTTTCAAATTAAATTGATGTTGATGAACCTAAATAGTAATTTATAACTCAAGAGCAAGAACAATAGCAATAAAAAATCTCACCGACCTTGAGACACTCTGATAATATACCAAAACAAAGTATCCTTCCTCAAAGTTGGGGGCATGTCATCAGCATGTGCAGAGGGATTTTCTGTGTTCCTGGGGTGGGGACAAAGCCTGTATAGGAGAGGTTTCAAGTTGCCACGAAAGTCAGGTAAAGGATGGGTATTAGGGTATGAACACCAGATTTTTTAAAAAAGATTTTATTTGGGGCACCTGGGTGGCTCAGTCGTTAAGCGTCTGCCTTCAGCTCAGGTCATGATCCCAGGGTCCTGGGATCAAGCCCCGCATCGGGCTGCCTGCTCCACGGGAGGTCGGCTTCTCCCTCTCCCATTCCCCCCTGCTTGTGTTCCCTCTCTCACTGTGTCTCTCTCTGTCAAATAAATAAATAAAACCTTTAAAAAAAAAAGATTTTATTTATTTATTTGAGAGAGAGAGAGCATGAGAGAGAGCGAGCAAGCATGAGTGCACGAGCAGAGAGGGAGAGGGAGAGGGAGAAACAGACTCCCTGCCTGCTGAGCAGGGAACCCGATGTGGGGCTTGATCTCGGGACTCTGGGATCATGACCTGAGCCAAAGGCAGACACTTAGACACTTAACCCACTGAGCCACCCAGGCACCCCTGAACACCAGATTTTTTTTTTTTTAAGATTTATTTATTTTTTAGAGATGGAGATAGAGAGAAGGGGGGAGGAGCAGAGGGAGAGGGATAGAGAGAATCTCAAATAGACTCCGTGCTGAGCATGGAGCCTGATGCCAAAAACCAAGAGGCAGACGCTTAACCAGCTGAGCCACCCAGGCGCCCCTCCCCCTGTCTTTCTATCTTGCCTGCCCTACAAAGCCCAGGCTAGGATAAATGCAGCCCTTATTCTCTGCATCCATCCACCGGGGTTGTTGAGGGTTTCTGAAGAAAACTATATAACTCTGCAGATTAGCACCACAAAGGGACCACTAGAATACCAGCAGAAAGGCCTCAAGGTCCACTCCACCTCACTACAGTGTTGGTTAAAAAGGCATAATTTCAGGGGCGCCTGGGTGGCTCAGTCATTGAGTGTCTGCCTTTGGCTCGGGTCATGGTCCCAGGGTCCTGGGATCCAGCCCCACATCTGGAAGCCTGCTTCTCCCTCTCCCACTCCCCCTGCTCAGCGGGAAGCCTGCTTCTCCCTCTCCCACTCCCCCTGCTTGTGTTCCCCTCTCGCTGTGTCTCTCTCTGTCAAATAAATAAAATCTTAAAAAAAAAAAAAGGCATAATTTCAGAGGTGAACTGGAAATGAGAAAGGGAAGTCACCACCAGCTGCCAGAAGGAAAGAAAGAGGAAACTCAAAGCATTCACACTGGTGTTCTGGTGGCCCAAAAGGCTGCATGTAAACCCATTTATAGGGGCTAAAGTTTAACATCCACAACTTAGAAAAAGATCCAGGTTCCCATGCCATTGTTGCCATCACAAAGAATGTAGATAGCCCTATGCTAGGGCCACAGAAGGCTAGGACTGTCCCCCCAAGAGAGGTGTCCTTGGCTCTGTGTGAGGTGGGGAGCTGGAATTGGAATGGTAGACTAAAGCTGTCCACCAGGAAAGGCTGCCCTAATGTGTAAGAGTAATTAGAAGCCTCTGCCCATGGGTCTAGGAAAGAAGCAGTCTTGTCCCAGGTGTGGTCTGGGGTGAGGAAGAATAAGTCTCCTGGAGAAATTAAAACCCTAAACCTGTATCATAAAGGTGTAGAGCCTGAATTTATAGTCTCAACATGGTGTGGGAATCCCTGGCCAAAGAATTAATGTAAGCCCAGGGGCGCCTGGGTGGCTCAGTCGTTGAGCGTCTGCCTTCGGCTCAGGTCATGATCTCAGGGTCCTGGGATCGAGCCCCGCATCGGGCTCCCTGCTTGGTGGGAAGCCTGCTTCTCCCTCTCCCACTCCCCCCGCTTGTGTTCTCTCTCTCGCTATGTCTCTCTCTGTCAAATAAATTAAAAAAAAAAAACTTAAAAAAAAAATTAATGTAAGCCCAGCAGTAGCCAATGCTGTAAGACAAGTAAAATAAAAAAGAGGCACAGCTTTTATAAAGGCAAAATAAAACTTACTACTTGTAGGTTTCAAGATCGTGGATCTAGAAAACCCAAAAGAACCCTCAAACTTTAAGATTAATAGGTAAATTTAGTGAGATCACTATATAAGTATATGCAAAACCAAAAAAAGTAAACAAAACTAAAATCTTTGTCTCATGCCTCAAGCCCACTGTCCACCCCATCACTCAACAACGATTTTGTCTTGTACTGCATAGGGAAAAATGAGGCTCTGAGTTTTGAGCTCCTACAAGTTTCCTGATTTCATGACCTCAAACTTTCCTTTCAGCCCTACCCTTGCCTCCTTTCTATATTCATAAGGGATACCCCTTTCCTTTTTCCTTTTATAAACAAACACTTGTCTCTGTGCTTTTAAGTCCCTTCCCTCCCTTCTCCACTGGAATGAAGTTACGGCTTTCTCCACTATTTGTCTTATGGGGTCAACTTGGCTCCTTCCCTGTAGCCTTTAAAGATTCTCAAATTGCTGTTATCTTAAAAAAAAACTATAACAAGCCTTGGCAGACCACCCCCCATCATCTCTAGCTATCACATTTTCAAAAGAACAGATGAAACCTGCTGTATCCCTTTCCCACTTTTTAAAAGACTCTTATTTCAATCAGATTTCCCTTCCTATTACTGCGCTGAAGTGGTTTTTATTTATTTTTTTTAATCAAAGTGACCAAATGGCCTTCTTGACTGCTCAATTCAATGGACACTTTCCAGTCCTCTGGCAGCCACCACCGGATTGCTCATTTACCTTACCTACACTTTGACTATGAACTTCTGGGCGTTCGTATAGATCTGATTAGTTCCTTGACTCTGTCCCTTATACTTACCCAGTCTTGCCTCAGGTCCTGTGGTCCTAGCTGAGGGTTGTCTACATTCCTCATGATGGGAACAAGGGCTTAGGAATTTGGATATTTTACTAGGTGAAAGTGTGGAGTCAGGGCAGGCAAAGGTCTGAGATATAACATAGGAATTAGAACAAGACTATGGCACTGTCACTGGGACAGCCTCTGGAGGCAAAGGGGTTTTCTCTGGCTCTTATTATTCACTGATGAATGTATGCGTCCCAGGAGGTAGGAAGTAATTGTAACACACAGGTCACTGGACTTTCCAGCTGTAACCACTGCAGATGGGTGATTGATGATTGATTTGGGGTTGGGACATTTTACAGCCCACACGGAAGGGAGGGGAGATGGGTGCAAATGATTAAGACTGGATTTCTTGCCAGCCAGGAGGAACTAGGGCTCAGAGTCCAATTTAGGTTGGCTTAAAGACAATAAAGAGATGTGAGCTTTCTTGCACAGTTAAGTTTGTTAGCTGAGATCCACACCTGTTTCCTATTAAAAATGTCCACTAATTGGTAGCCTTTAGTGTAGGGAATATCCATAATTATCTAGTTCCCTGAATCTGGCAGACTGTGGGACTCAGCTGTTGAACCAGAAATGGTCTGATGCACAGATTTCCATGATGGGTATGACTACTTCCTACTGCAGAGCAAGCAGAGAGATAAAGATAGTTGTGCTAAAGAGGTGAACTTGTAGGGTTATATGACCTAAAGAAGGGGACTTGAGGGACTCATGATTTTGCGATGGGTAGAGGCTGAGAAAGAAAGGCATTTGGTTATTAGAAGCCCTGAAATAACATTTGTTCTAAGCAACATTTCTGCCCAAATGCATTAACTAATGGCAAGAACAAATTTGAAATTTCAGCTCATTATCATTCCAGTTTTTGCAGCACAATTTCCCTGAGGCTTTTAATTCTTTCCTTGGAGTCCTCTATATTAACTTTGAATCCTTGATGTGTTTTCAAATACTGGCTTAAAGCATCACAGGTTGTTATTTTATTTAAGTGAATAAATTGGCCATCTAGATGTATTCTATTTAATATACTTTCATGCAAGTAAAACAAACTTCCATAGGAAACTGTTCATGTTATCAAGTGTCATAGGGAAGTCATGCATATGTATTTACTAATCTCAGAGTCTGGCTTCTTGATTATGTTATTGTTAAATCATTTATTTCTATCATTACCTTATTAGTAGTGGGACTAGATGTCCTGAAGCATTTCTTTTCTTATTTTCCTCATATCCTGTATCACACACAAACAAATATTTAAAAGAAAACCCTGTTGATGTACATATAGGAAGCATTTTTCTAGCCCTGATGATCCCATCGGCCAAGTATCTTTTTTTTAATTTTATTTTTTTATAATTTTATTTATTTTTTTATTCTTTTTTAAAATTAACATATAATGTATTATTTGTTTCAGGGGTACAGGTCTGTGATTCATCAGTCTTACATAGTTCACAACGCATACCCTCCCCAATGTCCATCACCCAACCATCCCATCCCTCCCACCCCACTCCACTCCAGCAACCCTCAGTTTGTTTCTTGAGATTAAGAGTCTCTTATGGTTTGTCTCCCTCTCTGATTTCATCTTGTTTCATTTTTCCCTCCCTTCCCCTATGATCCTCTGTCTTGTTTCTTAAATTTCTCATATCAGTGAGATCATATGATAATTGTCTTTCTCTGATTGACTAATTTCGCTTAGCATAATACTCTCTAGTTCTATCCATGTCATTGCAAATGGCAAGATTTCATTTTTTTTGATGGCTGCATAATATTCCATTGTAAATATGTACCACATCTTCTTTATCCATTCATCTGTTGACGGACATCTAGGCTCTTTCCACAGTTTGGCTATTGTGGACATTGCTGCTATAAACATTGGGGTGCATGTGCCCCTTCGGATCACTACATTTGTATCTTTGGGGTAAATACCCAGTAGTACAATTGCTGGGTCGTAGGGTAGCTCTATTTTCAACTTTTTGAGGAACCTCCATACTGTTTTCCAGAGTGGCTGCACCAGCTTGCATTCCCACCAACAGTGTAGGAGGGGTCGGTCCCCTTTCTCCGCATCCTCGTCAACATCTGTCGTTTCCTGACTTGTCATTTTAGCCATTCTGATTGGTGTGAGGTGGTATCTCATTGTGGTTTTGATTTGCATTTCCCTGATGCCAAGTGATGTTGAGCACTTTTTCATGTGTCTGTTGGCCATTTGGATGTCTTTTTTGCAGAAATGTCTGTTCATGTCCAAGTATCCTCTTCTATATGTTTATTCCACCCATCTCAGTCTTTGAATGAATGAATATAAGCAAACTTATTAAGCTTCTGTAAAGAAGGTTGTGTTGCGGGAGAAACTCTAAGTCCAGTGAGCAAAGGTTTGTGATCTCCTGGTTAACCTAAAAGGTTATTTTCCGGACCCCAAACCTGCACCAATGGGAATCAAGTTGCTAAAAAATGCAGCCCCCTAAGAGGAGATTCTCCCTCTAATGCCCATCTCAGATGCAGATAGAGAGGACAGTGAATAAGGGGGCTTCTGTCAGAGAACAAAACAAGAGGCAGCTGGTTTTCTATAGCAGGGAGTTGATATTCCTCTCAAGTAGGATATATTGCTCATAATCATTGTGGTTTTTTCCTTCTTTCCTTTTTTTTTTTTTTTTTCAAATGGGAATTGTTTTTCTAACAGTGGTCCTGTTTTCCACTCTCCTCTCCCTCCAACCTTTGTATACTGGATCTGTTAGGGTGGTTAAATAATCTATCCAGAGACTTCCAGGGAACAAGGAACTACATGTAGACTTGTCTGGGAGATAGCGCCCAGATATCTTGAGTCGAATAGTGTAATGAGATTTGGCATTGGGGCATATCCTTTTGGGAAGGGGGCAAGTGCAATTTTGGTGACATATTGAATAGTTGCATAATGTTGGAAGGACACATTTTTAAAACTGTATGTAAAGAAAGGTTTATAGTTGTTAGCAAGTCAAGGCATGGACTGTAGTGAGTCCTAGATGCCATTGTTTGCTACAGCTGTGACTGAAACTAGAATTCCTTCCCTCTACTTTTCAGTTAATCAAGTCGATAATTTCTCTTTTTAGTACAAATGAGTTTGAGTTGGTTTTATTATCACTTGCAACCGGCAGTGTCCTGACTGATAGAACACATGTATGTTTAATACATATTATCTTATAGGGGAGGAAAAATAGTTTTCCCTCTATTCGCTAGGTTCTTGGCTGAGTCCACCTGCAATAAAAGACAAATTACCAGGAGAAAAACAAACAAGTTTAATAACAGTGTATACCTCCTATATACTTGGGGAAAGACTCAGGAAAACTGAGTAATTCCTGGAGATGGCCCAAGCCAGCACGTTAAATAAATACCATCTTCAGCTAAAGACAAAAGAGAATGTTGGGGGTGGGGAATTCGTTATGAGAGGTTATTAGGTGAAGCATGGTAAACAAGGGTAAGGTTGTGATGCAGATTTGAGTCCAGCCTTCTTCACTGGTAAAGTTTTCTAGAGATTTAGAATCATCTCCCTCTTGCTGGTACTGAGGGAGACACCCTTACTAATAATCCCTTATATATGTAAATGTCTTTTTACAGAAGGGTTAACTTCTACTGAGTTTTCAGAGCTTCACCCCAATCTGCTGTTTCTTAAAAATAAACAGCCCCACATAATCTTTAAGCCAAAGAAGTATATTTTGAGGTGGCAAATTCTACTCCCCTTCAGTCTTAAAGTCTGGTATGCCCACAGTTTACAAGGGAAAATGGTGTTAGCAACTAAGAAAGTAGACATAAATTTGTAAGTAGATCAACTTATCTTTTCAAATATAAACTGATGTGGGAAACAAATTAAAAAATTATTAAATTTCCTTACTACCTATAGCCCATTGATAAGCCCTTGAAACAGGCAGAGGGACCTTCCTCTAGGAACTCAGCTGCCTCAATATTAATGCTTTGCTAAGGGCAAAAGGCAATCTTAGCCCGATCCCCAGGACCCTGTAAGTCTACTTTAACATATAGAAATTCCTTGGGAAACTTCCTTTTTCTCTCCCCCCACCCCCACCCCAGATAACATGTTGGCAATCACCCTCCAAGCATATGACCCCTGGATATACATCTGAAGAATCTCAGGATTGAGTTTTTACTAAGCAGTAATAAAGACCTTTCCTAACAATAGCTAGCCCCCTCAGAATCCTGGAAACCTTGTTTCCAAAATACCTGGGAGGCTTGCGCTCTCTCTAACCCCCTCCCAACTTGGAAGTATATAATGGGCCACTCCTCATGACCCCATTGCAGCTCTGTCTGCCTACGGGTCCTGTCCCCGTGCTTTAATAAAGCCACCTTTTTGCACCAAAGATGCCTCAAGAATTCTTTCTTGGCCCCCAGGTTTGAACCCTAACATCTTTCCTACATCATAAATTATTATTATTATTATTATTATTTGTTTTTTTACGAATTTATCCTTTGAAGAGAGGGAATATTTCTGACCATGTTTGCATTCAGGCATCTGATTAAGTTAATTCATGGATCATGTATTTCTCAGATTTTAGTTAACGGCCACAGCCATGTGTGGGTTTTAAAAGATTTTATTTATTTATTTGAGAGCGAGAATGAGAGACAGAGAGCATGAGAGGGAGGAGGGTCAGAGGGAGAAGCAGACTCCCTGCCGAGCAGGGAGCCCGATGTGGAACTCGATCCCGGGACTCCAGGATCATGACCTGAGCCGAAGGCAGTCGCTTAACCAACTGAGCCACCCAGGTGCCTCCATGTGTGGGTTTTAAACATAAGGGAATCAGATAATTTGTTATGGTATTTTAAAAATTGTGTTTCATTATTGGTAAATACATTTGGGTTACAATCTAATCTTCATGATCATTTAAAGATCCTTGGCCAAAGAAATTTTACAAATAGTTTCCCAAGCTGTGAGTCTTGCCTGTGTGATTCACAGATGTCTAAAGATACTGGAATGATGTATTAATGCTGACAGAAAGATAATTGCTTTCACTCATAATTAAATTAACATTTTCCAATAATACATTAAGTATTACTTCTCTGTTCAGGCATTGAAGACTTTGTTCCACACCATAGACCATTTCATTTCAAGTGAAATCCGAAATGGAAAAGATCAGGTTACATAGCCTATTTGCTAAAATTCACTATTAATAGTATTATTTTCAAAGAGCCCCTCCAGTACCTTGCTTGCTATTTTCCCCAACTTTCAAAATTTTTATGTAGTTTTCTCTTCTCCTTTACCTCGACTTAAAGAGGTAACTTGGAAGGTACCACTATATATTTAAAGTGTCTGGCCCAGAATAGGTAGATAATAAATGGTAGCTGTTATTACTGGGGGAAGTGGCGGTGGTGGAGCACTAGGAATCAACAAATGCATTTATTACCTTTATTCCTATGTATGAAATTGGGCTTTTGATCAATTTGGATGAGCCTGTTCTACCTGGTACATGTAAAATGCACATGTTTCTTATGCTTTAATGGATTTTTGGATTCTTTGTTTCCTCTTAGTTTTGTAAGAAGTATTCAATTTGAATTTATATTATGAGAAACACAAGGAAACAAGATCTCCTTAAGCATGTTGGTATTTTTGGTGGGGGTTTTTGTGCCTTCAGACTTGGTCCCTACTATTACTTAATGTTTGGTATCAGTAGATCCCTCTTCTTACTGCATATTTGCATATTCTTTCATAGAATTTTTTTTTTAATTTATTTATTTGAGACAGAGAGATACAGAGAGAGAGAGAGTAGGAGCAGTGGGGAGAGGCAGAGGGAGAGGGAGAAGCAGACTCCCCGCTGAGCAGGGAGCCCGATGTGGGGCTCGATCCCAGGACCTGGAGATCATGACCTGAGCCAAAGGCAGACGCTTAACGACTGAGCCACCCAGGCGCCCCTGCATATTCTTTCAAATTCCTTTCTATTTACTTTTGTTTTACTGAATTGATTTTATCATTGTGGCATCATGCCATGATAAAAATATTCCCTATGGGGCTGGAGGAGGCCTCAGCTTTGGTGGGCAGTACATCATATCAAATTCTGTAAGCATTTACTGTTAAGCATCTTGCAAATGCAAGGCCCTGTAGGAGAAATATCAGTATGAAGAGGTGATCTCTGACCTCTGGTGTCTGAATTTAGTAGAAATGGTAAGACAAAATGTGCAGTTGATTAAAATAAGACAGAAGATAGCAAAATACATGCCATTATATAAAGTGCTTACTCTGTGATTCACTCTTTTAAGCACTTTAAAAATAGTTAATCATTAGAACTTTAAACAATTATTATTATCTTCATTTTCATATGGGGAAACTGAGGCACTTGGCAGTTAAGTAATTTATCTAAGTTACAAAAGTAATTAAGTGGCAGATCTGGGATTTGCCCCCAGAGAGTCCAGTTCTAGAATCAGCATTCCCGTATTAAGCCAAGTGCTGTGTGCCTGTCTAGTGAGTGATCCTACGTGTGTATGCATGGCTGTGCATGTGTGTATGTGTGTGTGTACATGTGTGTGCAGGGAACAGAAGGATGAAGAGGATATGGTGGGATACCTGGCTGGCTTAGTCGGTAGAGCATGAAGCTCTTGATATCGGGGTTGTGAGTTTGAGCCCCATGTTGGGGTTAGAGATTACAGAGAAAAAAAAAAAAGATGTGGCATTTGAGCTTTATCTTTGTTTTCATGTGCTTCTACGTCCAGTTTGTTACATCTTGATCTTTTCTTAACTTTCCAATTAAACTCTGCTTGAAACCCTTCAAAACTCCTGGACCTCTGATTTCTCCCATTAGCTACCCCTATCTAATCAGGTCAGAACTTTATGACTTTGGACCAAAAGCCTTAGTAGAATTTCTAGGGCAAAGTAAAAGTACATTATGTTCTTTAGAAAAGGTTATAAGGTCTCAGAACAGAATGGAAATCGCCGAGTTTATGACCACACATTATAGAGTTGGTTCTATGATGGGAATTACCAAACCAATTCATCACTGCATCCAGTTGGTTCCAGTGTCCAAAATCACTTTAGCTCTGATTTTTGAGGTTGACTGAGTAATGATAGGAAGTGTGGATGATATGTATATGTCTGTGTTGGATAATAAGTGAAGCAAGGATCCCTGCTTGGACCTAAGCTGTGACCAGTCCTGCAATTTCACATATACTTGGGAAGAGATATTAATGGGGCATCAAGGGTCTGTAGGTGGGAGGGTTTGGGGAGGAATAAGAACAAGAGAGCTCAGGGATGACTATGGAAAAAGGCTTTGGGGAGGAAAGAATGGTATCTGTCTTGGAGATGCTCTCAAAAATGGCCCCATGGGCTCATGGTTGAGGTTTGTGGCCAGAGGGGCTGCAGGCAACAGATTCCAGAGGGACTTGTCTACAGAGAGTATATGTGTAACTTGGGAATACAAAAAATACCATGTAATTGCCCATGTGACAAAGTATGACCAAAGTGGGGAAAGGGACATTCGTTTCCCATCCTGGGGAGCTCAGGGTGACCTCAGTGTGTCAAGAACCCTGGGGAAGAGATGGTGACTTTCAATGGGGGCAGCGGGCAGGGGGCAGAGCCAGCTTAAGTGGTAGGGACCTGACTGACTTGTTTGCAGCATACGTGAGACACAGTCGGGGATTCCTGAAAATAACTTAGAGGAGTCTGGACCGTAAGGATAGGAGAGAGTGAGATGTGGCTCACATTCTGCAGAGTACCCACTAGCTAGTGCAGCCCAGAAAATGAGTGATATAGTAACTTATCTTTTACATATTAGTTCTTTTTTTTTTTTTTAAAGATTTTATTTATTTATTTGACAGAGAGAGACACAGCGAGAGAGGGAACATAAGCAGGGG
The DNA here is from genome assembly GCF_011800145.1 of Mirounga leonina. Lineage (NCBI taxonomy): Eukaryota > Metazoa > Chordata > Mammalia > Carnivora > Phocidae > Mirounga > Mirounga leonina. The sequence goes on along the minus strand of NW_023270158.1, from coordinate 2,527,161 downwards.
GAGTGGGAGAGGGAGAAGCCGGCTTCCTGCCGAGCAGGGAGCCCGATGCGGCGCTCGATCCCAGGACCCTGGGATCATGACCTGAGCCGAAGGCAGACGCTTAACGACAGAGCCACCCAGGCGCCCTGACATATTAGTTCTTGAATGAGTTCTAGTGCATGAATTCATTGGAGTCAGGTAACTCCAGCACATGTTTGCCACTGTTCTAAATTCACAGGATAGGCTACTACATGGGCAACCAAGAAGAAGACCTTGAGACAAAGATTCTATGCAAATAGTTCATTGGTGAGTTAGTCCCAAGAAACACTGGTAGGGAGTGGGAAAGTGAGACAGAGAAAAGAAGGCAGCCAATAAAGGGTAGGTTATTAAGCCAGTTACTGTTGTGGGCAACTGGGGACAATCTCACCAGGCAAACCCTGTGAAACAACGTAGAACACACATCTCAGAGTCAACTCTCCTGAAAGGCAAGGAAGCTCTGGGGTATTTATCTACCTTGGTAGAGGGTTATTCCCAGGGGGATGTTAATCCCCCAGCAGTTGCTCCAGAGAAGGCTGGAGCACAGGCAGAGAATGGGAGATGCTGGTAGTTGGAAGTCAGATTGGTATGCATGGTAATGGGAAGTATGGGGGATGTGGGTGGGGTGCAGACAGAATCTACTACTATGGCATGGAAGGTCTTCTAGCTTGTTAGTTGTGCTATTTGACATTGTTTGGATTGTGTTGTGGATTTCCCTGCTGACCCACACCCGAAAAATTCTACCATCTCCTTTTTTCCTGCTTCCATTCTGCATGACTCTTCCTCTTTGTCTTTCCGCTTCACTGTGTTCATCACTATTTGGCCTTAGTTTTGGCATTAGAGACCTGTAGAAAGTTATTTCCTTTTTTGAGTCTCACTTTTCCCAATGTTTAAGATAAGAAGAATACTCTTGGGCGCCTGGGTGGCTCAGTTGTTAAGCGTCTGCCTTCGGCTCAGGTCATGATCCCAGTGTGCTGGGATCGAGCCCCACATCAGGCTCCCTGCTCAGCGGGAAGCCTGCTTCTCCCTCTCCCACTCCCCCTGCTTGTGTTCCCTCTCTCGCTGTGTCTCTCTCTGTCAAATAAATAAATAAAATCTTTAAAAAAAAAAAAAACTTTAAAGATATTGTGTGTATTGAGGAATGATTTAACATAGAAAAAAAGCACATGTCATAATCTGATTGAAAAGGGCAAATTCTTTTTCTGTGGCCATACTTGTTTTTCCCTTGGCAAAGCCAAAATTTGGGGACCTTATCTTTCTGGTACCTTCAAAAGCAGACATATATAGGTAATGGCTGGGTTTGTCCTCTAAAAGAAAACTATATAAAAAAAAATAATAATAAAAGAAAACTATATATTTTGTTATTTTTCTAATATTTTATCTGAGTTAATTAGATTGCATTTAAAATTTTGATATTTAGTGGACTAATGCAAAGCATACTTCACTGATATCTAAGCATATTTCATTCTGCAATAATATCTAAGCATATTACATACTATTACACATTACATATTAAAATAATATCTGAGCATATTACATATTATTTTGCTGTCTTTCATCATTTAGCTTATCCCACAAATAGTTGGGGTAGGAAACGGGGACTCAGCTTTATGAAGCCACAGCCATGGCCCTGCCCTGAATTTAGGCCAAATCAGAGCAATTTATTGACTCAGGAGACTGTGGTCTTTTATATTCCTAGCATTTTGTGTCTTGTATCTATGTTGGCTTTTGATTTGATGGATTACTGCTTTTTGCTCTGAACTGTTTAAGATGGAAGGAGAGAGAGGGAAAAGGAAGGAAGGAGTGGGGAGTGGGGAGGTGGAAGGAAGGCTGCTATTGTTAGCTTCTGAGTAAGTGGTAATTATTATTTTTTTTTAAAAGATTTTATTTATTTATTTATTTGAGAGAGAGAGAGAGAGAGAGAGAAACAGCATGAGAGGGGATAGGGTCAGAGGGAGAAGCAGGCTCCCCGACGAGCCGGGAGCCCGATGCAGGACTCGATCCCAGGACTCTGGGATCATGACCTGAGCCGAAGGCAGTCGCTTAACCAACTGAGCCACCCAGGCGCCCGAGTAAGTGGTAATTATTACAAAGATACTTTCCTATATATATTCATGCTGTACATGATTACGAAGTCCTTTTACAAACATTAAAAAAATTAATCCTCGTAGGTATTCCAAAGAATGAGCAGGAAAAGAAAGGATCTATCAATAACAGGTTTGTACAAACCCTTTGGAGGAGGCAATTGTGAAGAAAAGGAGACTTAGAGAAAAATAGGATGCAAGTATGAAGGCAATGAAATCACACCTTTGGTTTCCTTAGAGGAGAAAGAATGTGCCTACTGGGATTTCTGTGAAGGTCTTCATTGCTTTATATGCTGGTGCAGGGAAGGATGGCAGTTCTGAAATTTGAACCAGTTGTGGCCCTGGCAGTTCTGAGATGAGTCGTTTTGAGAAAGGCCTTTGATCACCATGAGCCCTGATTTCCTTATCTGCAAAATGGAGATAAAAATACTCGTGCGATATACCACCACATGGGTTATTTGTAAGAATTTAACAAAATGCATGTAAAAGCACTATGCAAGTTGTAAAGAACTGTACACGGTACTACATGCTAGTATTTCCCTGATAATGAAGGTAGGATCCTGTAGAATCAGGAGAATATAAAACATAAAACCAGGAGTTGACTTCTTAAAAGCATTATTAGAGATCCAGAGTTTACTTATTTGGAGGTTTAAGATTGGTCTGATAGAAAGTTGTTTGATTATTTGTTTGTTTTTAGAAGTAAGATGACAACACTGGTTTCTTTGGTCCATGCCTTTATTGAAAGTGGAGAGGTAATATTAGGTTAGCATTTTGGAGGCACGTTTATCCAAATATTTTGGATAATGTTTATGCAATATGGAATTGTTAAGGATTTTCCACGTAATGGCAGGAACCTCTACTGGGATGGGTTGTTGGGTTTTGAAAGATCTAAGCTCAAGTCCATATTCAGTTACATAGTAGTTGTGTGATCCAGGACAAGCTATTTATTCTGTTTTTTTCATTTATAAGATAAGACTACAAGTTCTCCTAGGGATCATTGTGAGGATCGAATGAGACACTGGGTGAGAAAATTCTCTGAAAACTATAAACAACTCCATAAATATAAGGTGATATAATTATTATCATTACTTATGTTTAAAGAAATGAAATCAGCAAGCAAATATTTAATAATACAAGTTAAAGAGAATCAAGCCAGAAATTAATGAGGTATAGTCAATTTGGAGACACAGATTGCTTTCTGATGATTTCTTTCCATATGGTTTTGGTATGGGGTGCTTACTGGTGATAAATGGGAAACTATGCAAATGTGATGCATCTGCACAGTTCATTTCAAGATTCATAACTTGCCTTGCTGGCAAGCGATGAACTTCTAATTTGAACCTGTTCAGTCTGTTGCCTGTTTTGAGATTTAGTGGATTGTTAGTAAGTTTGATTCAGCCTGCAATAACTCTATGAGAAAGCTACAGGGATAACTGAGCTCCAGGTGTCAGAGGGTAGCGTAGAAGTTATAACTCTGCAGAAAGGGCAGGGCTGGGTGGCTATCCAGGCCAAGTCTCCATAGGATACCCTTAATGTGGTGAATTTGCCACAATCCGTGTTCTGGATGTCTGCATTGTAGCATATGAAGTTCAAGTTTGTCAACTTTTGGAGTAGATCTTTCTTTTTGAAGTAGACTCACATTATCCCTACTCATCACCTGAAATCTAATATCTAAATACCAGTTAATTTTCAATGCAAAATATAGTTACCAAGAAGCCCCAAGTTTCCAGGTTAACATGTGAGAAGCCAAATTACAGTCAGACAGTTTCTTGGTAAATTTAGTATCTAAACAGGTACCACTGATCATCTGATTAGAATGTGAAAGCATTTATCAGTCAAGTTTCCTGGGTGTAGGCAACAAAATTCTCTGTTGACTCACCTAAGCAGAAAAGGAATTCATTGAAAGTTCTTGAATAGCTCACAACATTATGGTTGTACATATTGTGAATATAACAAAAAAAAAAATTGATTTGAGAGAGAGAATGAGAGAGAGCATGGGACCTATTAACAGTTACTCCCCACTCCCACCCTACTCTGTCCCCCCAAGCCCTAAGAAATCACTAATCTACTTTCTGTCTCTATGGATTTGCCTGTTCTGGACATTTCATGTCAATGGAATCATATAGTATGTGTTTTGTGACTGAGTTCTTTCACTTACCACTTGGCATAATGTTTTCAAGGTTTACCCATTAGTACTTTATTCTTTTTATTGCCAAATAATATTCCATTGTATGAAAATGATGTTGTGATTGATAATAGATAATAGATATATATTTGGTCTTTGCTCCCATTTCTAGCACAGAGCTCCTAAAAACCTTGGAATTTCTTGGGCCACCTAGTTGGCTCAGTCAGTTGAGCATCCAATTCTTGGTTTCAGCTCAGGTCATGATCTCATAGATAGTGAGATCAAACCCCTCATCGGCCTGCAGGGAGTCCGCTTGAAGAGTCTCTCACTCTGCCCTGCCCCTCAGTAGGACATGCACAAGCACATGTGTGCAAGCTCTCTCTCTCTCTCTTTTTTCTCTCTCTCTCTCAAATAAATAAATTAATCTTTTTAAAAAAACCTTGGAACTTCCTAAGTGAAGATATGATAAAGTGGCTCATTATGTTAATGAGGTGGATTTTTGAAAACACCTAAGGATGGGGGCTGGTTGCCAGGGAAGCCAGCCATGTGATTGGAGGGTTGGAACTTTCAGTCCCACCCACTAACCTCTGGGGAGAGGAGAGGGGCTAGAGGTTGAATCAGTTGCCAATGGCCAGTTCTTCAATCAATCATGCCTATATAATGAAGCCTCCATAAAAACATGAAAGGATGGGCAGGGTTTGGAGAGCTTTTGGGTTGGTGAACAAGTGGAGGTGCTGGGAGAGTGGTTAGTTTGGAGAGAGCATGGAAGCTCTGTACCCTTTCCCCATGCCTTGCCCTATGTATCTCTTCCATCTGGCTGTTCTGAGTTATATCCTTTTTTTAAAGATTTTATTTATTTATTTGAGATAGAGAGAAGCAGCGAGAAGAGAGAGCACGAGCAAGGGCCAGAGGGAGAGGGAGAAGCAGACTCCTCGCTGAGCAGGGAGCCCGACTCAGGGCTCGATCCCAGGACCCCACGATCATGACCTGAGCTAAAGGCAGATGCTTAACCAACTGAGCCACCCAGGTGCCCCAAGTGTTTTTTTTTTAAATATTTATTTACTTGAGAGAGAGAGAGTGGGTGCTGGGGTGTGGAGGGGCAGAGGGAGAGGGAGAGAGAAAATCTTAAGCAGAAACCTCGCTAAGCATGGAGCCTAACTCTGGGCTTGATTATAGGACCCTGAGATCATGACCTGACCCAAAATCAAGAGTCAGACACTCAACTGACTGAGCCACCTAGGTGTCCCTGTGTGCAGGTTTTTTTTTTTTTTTAAAGATTTTATTTATTTATTTGCGAGAATGAGAGAGCGAGCACCAGTGGGGGGAGAGGCAGACAGAGAGGGAGAAACAGGCTCCCGGCTGAGCAGGCAGCCCGATGCGGGGCTTGATCACAGGACCCTGGGATCGTGACCTGAGCCAAAGGCAGACGTTTAACGGACTGAGCTACCCAGGTGCCCCTGTGTGCAAGTTTTTATGTGGACTTATATTTTCGTTTCTCTTGGGTATATACCTAGGTGTCAAATTGCTGGATCATATGGCAACACAATTTTTAGCTTTTTGAAGAATTGCCCAACTGTTTTTCCAAAGCAGCTGTACCATTTTATATTTAGAGCAGCAGTGTATGAGGGTTCCAATTTTTCCACTTCCTCTGCAACACTTGTTATTGTCTATCTTTTTGATTATAGCTATCCTAGTGGGTGTGAATTGGTATCTCATAGTGGATTTGATTTGCATTTCCCTGATGACTAATGATCTTGAGCATCTTTTCATGTGTTTATTGGTCATTTGTATATCTTCTTTGGAAAAGTGTCTATTCAAATCCTTTTCCCATCTTTTTAATTATTAGTCTTTTTATTATTGAGTAAGAGTTTTTTGCATATTCTGGATATCAGTCAGATATATGATTTGCAAATGTTTTCTCTTGTTCTGTGGGTTTATTTTTGCTTTTTTGATGGTGTACACAATTATTAATCTTGATGATATCTGATTTATTTTTCTTTTGTCGCTTGTGTTTTTGGTGTTATATCTGAGAAATCATTCCTAACCAGAGGGCATGAAGATGTATGCCTATGATTTCTTCTACGTGTTTTATAGTTTTAGCTTTTACATTTAGGTCTACAATCCATTTTTTTTTTTAAGATTTTATTTATTTATTCATGGGGGGAGGCAGAGGCAGAAGCAGGGAGCTTCTCTGCAGGGAGCCTGATGCAGGACTCCATCCCAGGACCCTGGGATCATGACCTGAGCTGAAGGCAACCACTTAACCAACTGAGCCACCCAGGCACCCCAGTATATGATCCATTTTAAGTTAAATTTTCTGTATAGTGTGAGGTAGGGGTCCTACTTCACTCTTTTGCATGTTGTCCCATCTTCAGATGTGGAAAACGACTGTCTTTCCTCCACTTGCCATTCTTGTCAAGAATCAATTGACCATAAGTGTAAGGGCTTATTTCTTGACTTGAAATTCTAATCCATTATTATAAATATGTATATATCCATATGCCAGTTCTACAGTTCTGTCTTGATTACTGTAACTTTGCAGTAAATTTAGAAATTGGGAAATGTGGGTTTACCAACTTCGTTCTTCTTTTCCAGATTTTTTTGGCTATTATGTTTGTTTGTTTTTTGCATTTCTATATGAATTTTAGGATCAGTTTGTTAATTTCTGGGAAAAAAAGGCAGTTGGGATTTTGATAGTAAGTGCATTAAATTTATAGATCTAAAGAATACTTTCAGAATTTAATGAAAATATTTCCTAAACTGAATTGTTATTTTCTGATACTTGAACTTTATCCATTCTCATGTAAACTGTTACTATGTTTACTTTATTAAGTAGAGTAGATCTGTTAAGACCTTTGCTGATAGCACATTGGCATTGATTTATTTATAACGCACATTTCACAAATGTGTTAAATTTTCCCTCCCTAATTAGTTCAATTTACAATAGTATAGTTTTATAGACTATGTATGGAAAGGCAAAGGATGGGGAGAGGGTGATAAGATTTGTTATAAAAGTACCAACACAGCCTGGTAATGAAAGGACCTGTCTTTTGACTGTATATTTGTGTTCCATAATGTTGTATTTCATGTTCTAATGTGCTTCATCAAGCACAAGATGTTAAATAGATTGGTAGTTTTTGTTGAGTTTTCCCCATAACTATGTAAACAGATGTAATGAATTTTAATGCCAAAAATTGTTTTCAGGGAGATTAAATTTCTTTTTTTAATCAAATATGAGATTGGGAAGTGCTGTTTTAATAAAGAGTATTTTTTTTCATTTTGAACATAACCTCAAAATCTTACTGTCTTCATAAAACCAAATACGAAGCTTAGAACTGGATCCCTTGGCCCTTTCTCTTCTTATCTCCTCCCAATTCAAAATTCTTGCATCTCTCAATAGCCAGCATTTTCTTAGATCTGCAGTTGGGTTCAACACATTCAAGCTTCAGCACAATCCTCTTTGTAGTTTTAGGTTTTTTTCCAGAAAATCGGCTTAGTGTGCCAATCATAGCCACTCTGCTTCCTGTCATAATGCTACTTTCCCTGGGCATACAGAGCATCCTTGTCCTTCTTGTATTGTGTCATTTTGTGGGGTTGGTGCTTGCCACACCTCTTACAGAAAGTCCAGCAGGTTTTAGGAACATTCACCATGTTTGTAAGAGCACTATCAGCAGGGAAAAGCAATAATGAATATTTTGAATGAACCCATTATAATCACCCCAAACTCCAGAAAAACAAATGTATTTGAATGAAAAACATAGTTACTTTTAAGAATCTAGAATTATAAACTCAGAGTATGTCTCATGTATATCTGAGATTATGCTAGATTTCATAAAGAAATTGCCAGATCAAATAATTTATTATTTAAGATGCTATAAATTAATCTGGAATATAAAAGCAGTTATTACAGACATAAGTCTTTTTTTTTTTAAGTGTTTTTTTTTGGGGCACCTGGGTGGCTCAGTCATTAAACGTCTGCCTTCGGCTCAGGTCATGATCCCAGGGTCCTGGGATCGAGCTCCGCATCGGGCTCCCTGCTCAGCAGGAAGCCTGCTTCTCCTTCTCCCACTCCCCCTGCTTGTGTTCCTGCTCTTGCTATCTCTCTGTCAAATAAATAAATACAATTTTATTTATTTATTTGACAGAGAGAGAGAGCAAGCATGCACAAGCAGGGGGAACGGCAGACAGAGGGAGAAGCAGGCAGAGGGAGAAGCAGACTCCCCGCAGAGCAGAGAGCCTGATGTGGGGCTTGATTCCAGGACCCTGGGATCATGATCTGAGCCGAAGGTAGATGCTTAACCAACTGAGCCACCCAGGCGCCCCTACAGACATAAGTCTTAAAAATATTGACCACAGAGCTGTCACTCATGATCCTAACAAGAAAATGAAAGACTTTTAGGCTGCAAAGATAAACTCAAAATACCTATGACCCAGACTGGTTTGACTTTGAACCAGGTTGGATTTCCAGAGCTACATAGAGAGAAAGTAGGGCATAATGAGCCAGGCAGGACTTGGGCTTGTATACATGGCCCAACAATAAGGAGGGATTAACATCCCTTAAAGAAACCATAGATTTCGAGTTGACATTGAATTCTTGGAAGTGGCTAGAATTTGTGATCAGAAAAAAAAATCATGTTAAAAGCTTGTTTTCTAAAAGGTAGCACCATTTGATATTGTGAAGCTGTGAAGTACAAGAATAATTTGGGGACATGGCAGCATGAATGACCAGGAAAAGTTCTCCTTCCTGTAATTAGGAAGGTGATATGCTTTGCTCAGAACAGTGTTCTGGTCCCCTAGGGGCTTGGGACCTGAGGCAATGGGTCCATCATATAACCTATTCAGGTCAACTTTGTTAGTCCTGGTAAAGAAGGCTGTACATCATGGTTGTATCGAGGCCAAAATTTTCCCAAGCATATGTGGCCTGTGGTGGCTCATTTGGTTCCCACTCTTCCTGCTGCTGGTATGAAGATTCTGCACAAAGTCTTGCCTTGGATACAACTAGATGGTGCTGAAAGTATTGACACATTTAGTTGGGTTAGACAGGGGCTGATCTTTCTCATTGGGGTAACTAGAACCAGAATGAACAGTTTTTATTTAATTATTAGTTCATTATTAATTGAAAGAATGCTTAATGAGCACTAAGATTTAGAGATATGGAGTTAATGGGACCTAGGGCTCCTGGTCTGGTGGGGAGACCCACATGCCAGATTTCTGGAAGAATGCTGCTATCATTCAGTGAGTGAAGGATTAAGGAAGAATAAGTTTTGGAGGACAGTGAGTTTCATTTGGAGATACTGAGTCGGGGAAGCCTGTGGAACATCCAAGTAGAGATACCTGGTGGACATTTGGAACTATATCTGAATCTCAGGAGAGAAGTCCAAATGGGAAGTCTAGCTTTGTGAGTCATCATTTTATGTATGCTATTTGAGGTCACTGGCATTGATTAAGTCACACAGAGATTGTATAGAGTAAGAAAGAGAGAAGGATTAGAGCTGAATTCCTTGAGAATCCTTCCATTTCAGTGGTGACATCTGATGAATACTATTGTCTAAATACATATTGCTCTCACATTGAATTTACATTTGAAAAGCATGAATAAACTTGCAAAAACACATTCAAAGGGAGATTATCACAGCAACTACAGACACTGGACTGGACATTTTAAAAGTAAAATTTAAAATTCAGGCCAATACTAAAATCCAAAGTATCTTCAGAATCAAAGAGGAAGTTAAAGCATTAGCTATATTAAGGGAATAATATAGATAATGCAGTCAGAATTTCTGAACTCAAAGTAAGCTCTAATAATTTTGTTCTTATGGGAACTATGTGATATAATATTTGAAGTCAGAACTGTCTGGAATTCATGGTTGAGATCAATATAGAACACTCAAGTAACAAAAGGACCATTCAAACAAAAACTGGGCAAATTAAGAGGTTATCTGGGGCGCCTGGGTGGCTCAGTTGGTTAAGCGACTGCCTTCGGCTCAGGTCATGATCCTGGAGTCCCGGGATCGAGTCCCACATCGGGCTCCCTGCTCAGCAGGGAGTCTGCTTCTCCCCCTGACCCTCCTCCCTCTCATGCTCTCGGTCTCTCATTGTCTCTCTCGCAAATAAATAAAATCTTAAGAAAAAAAAATTAAAAAAAAAAATTAAGAGGTTATCTGGGATCCAGATTATTGATATCCTTGACTGAGATGGGTTGAATTCTTTTTTTTTTTTTCCTAGATTTTATTTCTTTGTTTGACGGAGACACAGCGAGAGAGGGAACACAAGCAGGGGGAGTAGGAAAGAGAGAAACAGGCTTCCTGCGGAGCAGAGAGCCCAATGCGGGGCTCGATCCCAGGACCCTGGAATCATGACCTGAGCCGAAGGCAGATGCTTAATGACTGAGCCACCCATTTTTTTTTTTTTAAAGATTTTATTTATTTGATGGGGAGAGACACAGTGAGAGAGGGAACACAAGCAGGGGGAGTGGGAGAGGGAGAAGCAGGCTTCCTGCAGAGCAGGGAGCCCGGTATGGGGCTCAATCCCAGGACCCTGAGATCATGACCTGAGCTGAAGGCAGACACTTAATGACTGAGCCACCCAGGCACCCTGGGATGGGTTGAATTCTTAAATAAATCTCAGTTATCTATATTATGGTGTAATAAACTTACTCAAAACTTAGTGGCTTAAGACAATAACAACTTTTATTTCTCATGGATTCTGTGAGTTGGCTGGGCTCCACTAGGTAGTTTTTCTGCTAGATGTGGTGTTGGCTGTACTCACCTGGGAGCTCAGCTGGGGCTGGAATGTCCAAGACGGTATCACATACACGTCTGGCCTCTGCTGGAATGGTTGGGGGCTAGCTAAGCCTCTCTCTTCTTATTTAGTGGCTCAGCCTGAACTTTTTAACCTGTCAACTGATTCCCAAAAACACAAAAGCAGAAACTACAAGTCTTCTTTTTTTTAAAGATTTATTTTTTTATTTTGAAATAGAGCTAGAGAGCATGCATGGGAGGGAGGGGCCGAGGGAGAGGGAGAGAGAATTCCAAGCAGACTCCATACTGAGCTCAGAGCCTGATGCAGGGCTTGATCTCATGACCCTGAGATCATGGTCTGAGCCCAAACCAAGAGTTGGATGCTTAACGGACTGTGCCATCCAGGAGCCCCAAAACTACAAGTCTTAAGGCCTTAAAGTTCTTGTAGTTCTCAGGAGTACTAGAACGTCACTTTTGGCTCATTCTATTGACCAAAGCAAGTTATAAGACCAGTCCGGGGGAAAATAGGCTCCACCTCTTGATGGGAGGAGTGACGTGTGTACAGGGATAGAGGGAATTTTTGGTGGTCATCTTTGGAAATGATCCACCACAAGAATTGATTTCCCTTTTCAACTTGGCTGCAAGTCTGAGTAGGATATTATGCTTGGTCCTCACTTCCAGGTGAACACTAAGAGTTCTTGGTGGCATTGTTTTTCCTATAACTTTTTTTTTTTTTAATTTTTTAATTCATTAAAAACATTTTTATTATTGTTATGTTAATCACTGTGCATTACATCATTAGTTTTTGATGTAGTGTTCCATGATTCATTATTTGCGTATAACACCCAGTGCTCCATGCAGAACGTGCCCTCTTTAAAACCCATCACCAGGCTAACCCATCCTCCCACCCCCCTCCCCTCTAGAATCCTCAGTTTGTTTTTCAGAGTCCATCGTCTCTCATGGTTCATCTCCCCCTCTGATTTCCCCCCCTTCATTCTTCCCCTCTTGCTATCTTCTTCTTTTTTTTTTCTAACATATAATGTATTACTTGTTTCAGAGCTACAGATCTGTGATTCAACAGTCTTGCACAATTCACAGCGCTCACCATAGCACATACCCTCCCCAGTGTCTATCATCCAGCCGCCCCATCCCTCCCACCCCCCACCACTCCAACAACCCTCAGTTTGTTTCCTGAGATTAACAATTCCTCATATCAGTGAGGTCATATGATACATGTCTTTCTCTGATTGACTTATTTCGCTCAGCATAATACCCTCCAGTTCCATCCATGTCGTTGCCAGTGGCAAGATTTCATTCCTTTTGATGGCTGCATAACATTCCATTGTGTATATATACCACCTTTTCTTTATCCATTCATCTGTCGATGGACATCTTGGCTCTTTCTATAGTTTGGCTATTGTGGACATTACTGCTATAAACATCGGGGTGCACGTACCCCTTCGGATCCCTACATTTGTATCTTTGGGGTAAATACCCAGTAGTGCAATTGCTGGGTCATAGGGTAGCTCTATTTTTAACTTTTTGAAGAACCTCCATACTGTTTCCCAGAGTGGCTGCACCAGCTCGCATTCCCACCAACAGTGTAGGAGGGTTCCCCTTTCTCTGCATCCTCACCAACATCTGTCGTTTCCTGACTTGTTAATTTTAGCCATTCTGACTGGTGTGAGGTGGTATCTCATAGAGGTTTTGATTTGGATTTCCCTTTCATATAACTTTCTAATATATTTTGCTGAAAAAAACCACTGAAAGGAAGTTCATAAAAGCTTATACGTTCCTCTCAAAACAGACCTTTGCCACTAAGTTACCTAAGTTTCTCTCTCTTTTCCTTCCTCTCAGTGTTCCCCAGCTTTCTTTCAGAATCTTAATCTTCTAATAAAGTAAAGGAATTGTTATATTGTGAAATTCTATGATAATATCTTTCCCAGCTCCATGATAGAAGTGTTGGTGGTGCTGGGGGTAGAGGAGGAATATGTTGAGAGAGTTATTTCAGGGGTGGCAGAGCAGGTGGTTTGGGAGACATGATCTATATCATTAACTTGGTGTTCAAGGGTGCCAGTCGCCAGTGATGAGGGAGCAGAAGGCAGGCTGAGGGCAAAGCACAAGCTAACACCCCACAACGCACCCCCCAGGTGGGATATATGTGACATTCTTCAGGGACTCCTGGCTGCCCTAGGACAAAGGAAAGGGAAAAACAAATGGTTAACTGATAGATATCACAGTCGTGTAGGACAGAAGTCTCCATCAGTTTGCAACTGTCTTAATGATTTATAAGAAAAAAGCAATCTCCAGAAACCTATAGACTCAGTTTCCTGGAGCCCTAACATCACTCTCTCCTCCATAGGTTAGAAATTCTTATATAATCAGTCACTTCTTACAACCCCAGTGCAGCTCTTTATGCCCACGGGTCCTGTCCCTGTGCTTTAATAAAAGCACCTTTTTGCACCAAAGACATCTCAAGAATTCTTTCTTGGCTGTTGGCTCTGAACCCCACCACTTCAAACGACATCAACCACTGCCCTTCTTCAGATGTGAAGTAGGTATGTACCTCCATCAGGAATCTGGAGCTTGGCCATAGGTCTCAAGCAGATTAGGGAGGCTTGAAAAACAGTGAGGTTGGATTTGTGAACATTGGCATTTTTCCTGGGTGCTGAAGATCAGGCAAAGCTTGGTGGTCACATAGCTTAGAGTCAGACGAAGAATTGGAAAGAATGACTCTCAGGTGAAAGTATGACATTCACGGCCTTTGATCTTTTCTTTCTTGCAACATAGTTTTCAAAAAAGGCCCAGGTTGAGGAGGGAAAGGGCAGGGGACAGAGAGAGAGAGAGAGAGAAGTGTAGTGGTATAGTGGTTTGTAGCACAGACTTTGTGATATTTTAGGAGGTGAAATGTGTGATGGTTTGTAGAAAAGAGAAATAGTCAAGGGAGCAGGATGGTGGGATTAAACAGCATGGATGAGAGAGTGACTTCTCAGGTAGGATAGGGAAAAGCTCCTGGGAATTTTGGGATGCCTGAAAACCGGAGAGGAAGAGGGTCCCGAAAGAGGGTTTTAGTAAGAGTTGTGTGGTCTGTGTAGTTTTATCCCTTTATGTAGAGATCGGGGTTCCTGGTTGGAAGATACTTCTTTAACAGTGGAACCTCTCAGACTCACTGCTTTGATGACATTACCTATCTTAGGGAACTTTGGACCCCACATCTGTACTTGGGAAAATTGACTCTTTTGCACTATTCTTATCTTCTTGTTTTATTTCTCCTAGTGGTTTCTGATGTAATTTTGGAAAATGTCAGTCTGTATCCACTCTGCCATGGAAATACAAAGAAAAAGATTATCTCTGAGTTGTACAGCTAAAGAATGTGAGGGAGAAAAGTACGGTGGGGGAAGGTATACGGCCGTCAAAAGGAGATTAACAAGAAGGTGAATACAAAGCTAGGGAGTGAGAGGGTTGGTTTCTTACCTCAAGTTATCACTTTGCTGCTGTTAAATCCCAGTCAAGAGCCTTTCTCTGCCTTTAAGGGTTTTATCTGAGTGCTTTTTCTCGTTCTTATTTATTTATTTATTTATTTGACAGAGAGAGACAGCTAGAGAGGGAACACAAGCAGGGGGAGTGGAGAGGGAGAAGCAGGCCCCCTGCCGAGCAGGGAGCCAGATGCGGGGCTTGATCCCAGGACCCTGGGATCATGACCTGAATTGAAGGCAGATGCTTAACGACTGAGCCACCCAGGCGCCCCGGGTGAACAAATTTCTTTAGCATAGAAAGTGACAATGGTTCTCAACTATAGCGGAGGGACCATGTTTAGTTTAGAAGAGTTCCATGTATGATGCTGATATTCTGTTCTCTTCCTTCTCCCTTCCCATCCAATTGAGGAAGACTGCACCACGGATTCTCCACCAGCTGCAGAATAATATTTAAACTCATGCATCAAACATTCAAGAGCCTTTTTTTTTTTTTTTAAAGATCTCATTTATTCATTTGACAGAGAGATAGAAGAGTACAAGCAGAGGGAATGGCACAGGGAGAGGGAGAAGCAGGCTCTGCACTGAGCAGGGAGCCCGATGCGGGACTCGATCCCAGGACCCTGGGATCATGACCTGAGCTGAAGGCAGATGCCCAACCATCTGAGCCACCCAGGCGCCCTTAAAAGCCTTTTTAATGTGGCTCCCCACACCATACCTTGTATTTCCTCCCAGCTCAGTCTATTACTGTGGCCAGTTCAGCATCTTCCAGACCTCATACTGTTTCTCAGCTCCACTGCTTAGCACTAATGTGCTTGACTCTTCTCCTTCTTACACCTGCCAAAGGTTTTCCCATTCTTCAGGGCCCCACTCAGGTCCTTCTTATTTCATGAAGCCTTCCATAAATGTTCCAGCCACACTGATTGGACCTTGTTTCTGAATGGGAGTTATGTGGGGCCAGCAGTGGGAAGAAAGGGCTGTGAATGCAGGGATATAAACGGATTATTTACATGGAAACATGTTGACAACCTCTTATAGTTGAGTTAATCTAATGACATTAATGCTTTCCACACAGATTTCTAGTGGTATGGATAATTTTTCCCCTCAAACACTTTCTGAAATCCCCTTTGGCCTCCTACCACAACTTTTGAAGTTTCTTAATGAAGGAAATGTTATGTAAATTGACCACATGACTACTACAACCAACAATTAATTTATCACTGCAAACTTGAAAATGATTGTTGGTCCCAACAACCTTCGAAAGGTGTATTTCAAAAAAATTCTGTAGACTATAGCTATATTAATTACAGGTAGACTACAGATTTGGCTTTTTTTTTTTTTTTTTTTACTTCCATGGCATTAATGAGTATTGTTGAAAATACTGCATGTCCTTATCTTAGATCCTTTCAATATGGTACGTCTCTAAGACTTTACTTCCAAGGGAGTCATTAACATCACTGAATACTACAGATTTTTTGACTTTGCAACTAAATTTTGAATGGCTTATCATCTCATCATTCATTTAACAAATAATTACTTTAAAAAAATTTTTTTTTAAAAAAAGATTTTATTTATTTATTTGACAGAAGAGACACAGTGAGAGAGGGAACACAAGCAGGGGGAGTGGGAGAGTGAGAAGCCGGCTTCCCACTGAGCAGGGAGCCCGATACAGGGCTCTATCCCAGGACCCTGGGATCATGACCTGAGCCAAAGGCAGATGCTTAACGACTTTGCCACCCAGGCACCCCTAACAAATAATTACTGAATGTGCCACATATTCAGTATTCTGCCGAATTTATTGCAGGCACAAAGATAAACAAGGAGCAGTCTCTGTCTTTAAAGATCCTATACTATAATAGTGGTAGTAAGATATGTACACAAATAGCTGTAATATATATGTAGAAAGGAATATAAAGTAAAATAAAAAGGAAAGGGTGCTACAAAAAAGGCTTAGCTAAAAGATTTTGGGCTGATAGTTGACCATTGTTTGGGAGGATTATGGAAGTTTTTTTCTTTTTTTTAGATTTTATTTATTTATTTATTTGACAGAGACACATCGAGAGAGGGAACATAAGCAGGGGGAGTGGGAGAGGGAGAAGCAGACTCCCTGCCGAGCAGGGAGCCTGATGCGGGGCTTGATCCCAGGACCCTGGGATCATGACCCCAGCCGAAGGTAGATGCCTAACCAACTGAGCCACCCAGGCGCCCCTGGAAGACCTTTTTTTTTTAAGATTTATTTATTTATTTGAGAGAGAAAGAGAGAGTGCGAGCATGTGCTGGGGGAGGAGCAGAGGGAGAAGGGAAAGAGAACCCTCAAGCAGCCTTCCTGCTGAGTGCAGAGCCCAGTGCAGGGCTTGATCCCAGGACCCCTATGTCATGACCTAAGCCGAAATCAAGAGTCGGGCAAGTCACTTAACTGACTGAGCCACCCAGGCACCCCTTGGAAGACTTTTGACACACGGAGTTAGGCAAGTCACCTAACTGACTGAGCCACCTAGGCATGCCTTGGAACACTTTTGACACATTTTCTCTTGGTTTGGAGACACTGCACTCTGGTGGTTTTGCTCCCCTCTCTCTGACCATTCTTTCTCTGCCTCTGTGGTTGCATCTTCCATTCAGTGTTGGAGTTCTTCAAGGCTCAGTTCAGACCTTCCTCTCTTATCACCCTATCCTTTCCTCCTGGGTCGTCTCATCTATGCCCATAACTTCAGTAATTATCTATAAGCCCATGATGGGATGGTCAAACTTAACCAAACTCACGATCATCAGTTTTGAACCTCATCTTCTAATGAATGACACCACCGTTCATTTGATTCCAGAAGCCAGAAAGCTAGGATTCATTCCGGCTACTTCTCTCCTTCATTCTTTATTGTGGTCTATTATCAAGCCCTACTAACTGTATCTTTTAAATACCTCTCAGATCTCTGTCCTTTTTCTCTATTTCCATAGCCAGCTCCCTAGGTCAAGCTAGAACTATCACTCAGACCAGTGTATTGGACTCCTAATTGGTCTCCCAGTGTCCACCCTGGTCTCTTTCCAATCCAGTCTCCACACTGAAGCCAGTACCATCTTTTCAAAGTGCAAGTTTGATCACAAGACCCCTCCACTTCTTGACCTTAAAGTTCTTCAGTGATTTTCCATTGTTCTATTTTAAAAACCACAAAGTCTTACTTAGTCCTGGTCTTGCTCATCGCTCCACCTCTTCTCAGAGTACTTCTTCATCATTCTCTGTGTCTTAGCCAAACTGGCCTTTTTTCAGTTCTCTGAAAATACCATGCATTTTCTGTAACAGGGTCATAGCACACATTGTCCCCACCCTACCCCTCCAGTGCTTCATAAATTTTACTTGTGTTTTAGATCCCAGCTCAGATGTCACTTCCACAAGGAAGCCTTCCCTAGATTACTGTCTTTTATAACCATTTCTTTACTTCACAGCACTCATTCCATTTGTAATCATATACTTACTTGTGTAATTATTTGACCATGAGCCCCATGAAAGCAGGTGCCAACTGGCAGGGTACACAACAAATGCTTGTTAAATACATGTTGGTTGATAAATGCGTAGCATTTGGATTTGGAGTCATGGAGATTGGTTGGGGGCAGGGAGAGGAGAGAAAAGGTATCTCATCCAGGTAACAAAAGATCGTTGAATATCCAGAGACAGGAAAGTGAGTGGGATCATATATGTAAGAGCAAGTAATGTTAAAAGGCTATTCTTGGTAACTATTTGCTCAAATGATATCACAATTAGTACTCAAATAATTGCATGATGTTTCAGTGTTTTGATATATATATAATTGCCTCCACCATTTCCCTATTGGATATTTAGGTTGTTACACCTGTTTTCATTAGCATGCAGAGCACTGTAGTGGACTCATATATATCCGTATGCTATAATTCACATTTTTTTTTTCCACTGCTTGACTCCATGAGTACAAGCAAGCTATTCAGGACTTCTTTAGGTCCACCCTTGCTTTAAAAAATCCCCATAGTTCCATAAATCCATAAATATAGTGGTTGATCAGTAAAAATTGCTAACTTTACTGATTCATAAGGAGTTATCACACTTAAACAGCCATCTCATTATAAATCTACTAAATGTCCTAGCATTTTGAAATTGTGCCAGGCTTATTTCAAGAAGTCAACTTGAAACTACTGGGCTAAAACAGAAGAATGTGTGGGAAGGACAAGAAAGAGCTGAGTAGGTGGAAAGAATCAGAATGAGAGAATGAAGTAGACAAAGGGCAATGGTTAATAGTAATTAGTAAATATCAAAAGCAAATAAGGATAAGACATGCTTAATGATTGTGCTAGAGGTAGAGTAGGCAAAGAACAAGTAAAGGATCCGCTTATTCTTCAAAGGCTGCTTGGTCTAGTTAACTGGAAGATACGACAAACTAAATCATAAAGACAAAGGTCAAAGATGAAAGCTGTGTTTAAAATTCCCATCAATTGCATGGCCAGCAGAGGATGAGTGATCCAGTGAGCCACCTTGGGCAGTTGAACAGCTTTACTTGTCAAAACCATTAGCCATGAACCTTACTTAACAAATGAAGCAGTCACCTTTAACAAGCTGCTTTTCCAAAAGTAAAATCAACCCTAGATGGTCATTGATTAACTTGAGCAATACTTGGCTCTTCTTCTTTTCTTAAATACTTTTCTCACAGTTGCAAGGCAAAATTCATGGAAAATGAATGAAAGCTTACTCCATAGTTTATCAGTCCAATAGCCAGTGGCTCTGGAATATGTGATATGAAAAGCCCTAGACTCTTGTTCTAGTTTTTAAAACCTCAAGAGATCATACTGGAGTGGTTAGACATACCTATTTTTACAATCTTGTTTCAGAATTTCTGGAGCCGTCGGGGGCTCAGTTGGTTAAGCGTCTTGATTTCAGCTCAGGTCATGGTCTCAGGGTCCTGGGATCAAGCCCCACGTCGGGCTCCCAGCTCAGTGGGGAGTCTGCTTGTCTCCCTCTCTCTGCCCCCTGCCCACTCGCTCGAGACCTCTCTCTCTCTCAAATAAATAAATAAAGCTTTAAAAGAAATGTAATAAAGAATTCCTGGAGCCATCAGATAAATGCAGTTTCTTTACATATTATAAACAGTATATATTTTTTCTAATTATAAAAATATTACATGATTATTGAAAAAAACGAAGGGTATAATAAACTTCAAAGAAGCAGGATCGGGGCGCCTGGGTGGCCCAGTTGTTAAGCATCTGCCTTCGGCTCAGGTCATGATCTCAGGGTCCTGGGATTGAGCCCTGCATCGGGCTCTCTGCTGGGCGGGAAACCTGCTTCTCCCTCTCCTACTCCCCCTGCTTGTGTTCCCTCTCTTGCTGTGTCTCTCTCTGTCAAATAAATAAGTAAAATCTTAAAAAAAAAAAAAAAAAAGCAGGATCATCCTCTACTCCACCATAATCAATCCAGTTATCTAGGGGCCATTTTTAAATATTTTCTTCCTGTCTCTTAAAATACATTTTTAGAACAGGGTTGAGATCACACAACATATAACATACAAGATCTATTTTCTTTTTTTTTTTTTTAAAGATTTTATTTATTTATTTGAGAGAGAGCATGAGAGAGAGCACATGAGAGGGAGGAGGGTCAGAGGGAGAAGCAGACTCCCTGCCGAGCAGGGAGCCCGATGCGGGACTCTATCCAGGGACTCCAGGATCATGACCTGAGCCGAAGGCAGTCGCTTAACCAACTGAGCCACCCAGGCGCCCACAAGATCTATTTTCATTCTAAAGTTATTTTAACTTATTTACCAAAGAGCAACGATATATTATGAAAACCATGATCTGAACCAAATACTTTGATGAAATCAGGCCAGTAACTTCTTGTTTTGTCTAAACTCTAACTTACACTTTTCCTTCCTCATCCTGTTTATTAAACTTTGCATATCTGTGTCTCCTTTCTTCCCTTCCAAATTTCCTCCTCCTTGACTATGCATATCTGTATTGATTTTTTGTTTATCTATTGTCTACTAAATTCAAGAATTCATTTATTTGCTGTCTTGTTTTCTAAATTTTTAAGGATTATATGTCTTATCTTACCTTACTCTTTGACGGCAGGGGATATCCATTACAGTTTTTATACCTATCCTAGTAAGTAGTGAACAGCCAGGCATATAGTAGGTGCTGAAGAAATATCTAGAGTTAACACCAAAAATGTTTTAGCAAATGGTTGCATGAGAAGATGTAATGGTTGAACTATCCAGACCTATGCAAACAAAAACTATAGTTGCATCATCCAATATGGTAGCCACTAACCAACCATATGTGGCTATTGAGCACCTGAATTATGGTTAATATTAATTGAGACGTGATGTAAATGTAAAATATACATTGGAGTTTGAAGATTTAGTGTACAAAATACCTCAGTATTTTAAAAGTTGATTATTTGTTGAAGTGACAATATTTTGGACATATTGAGTTAAATAAACTATATTATTAAAATGAATTTCATCTCTTAACTTTTTACCTTTTTTAACATGCTACTAGAAAATTTAAAATTACATATGTGGCTTGTAATATATCTATATTTACATTTATATATAACATTATGACATATATATGTGATATGAATATATGACAGTGCTGTCCTATATGCAATAAAATTAATATTTGAGGTCATCCTTTCTATAGGGCAGAAATTTATTATATTTCTACCAGACAAAATTAATTTGCATTTCATTAATTTTTTTTAAATGTTTTTTATTTTTATTTTTTTGAGATTTTATTTATTTATTTGAGAGAGAGAGAGAGAGCAGACTTCTGGCCAAGCAAGGAGCCTGATGTGGGGCTCTGTCCCAGGACCCTGGGATCATGACCCAAGCCAAAGGCAGATGCTTAACTGACTGAGCCACCCAGGCTCCCCTTAATTTACATTTCAATCAATGGCAATGATTTGCATTACTGACAGTTTTCTGCAACTTAACTTCTAACCTTACAAAGTTGTAAAATAGGGTGCCTGGGTGGCTTAGTTGGTTAAGTGTCTGCCTTCAGCTCAGGTTGCTATTCCAGGGTCCTGGGATCGAGTCCCGTGTTGGGCTCCCTGTTCAGTGTGGAGTCTGTTTCTCCCTCTCCCTCTCCCCCCTGCTTGTGCTTGCTCTCTCCCTCTCTCTCTCAAATAAATAAATAAAATCTTCTTAAAAAAAGTTGTAAAATAGCCTAATCAGTAGAACATAGTCAATCAAAGATGCGCACCCCTATAGAATTAAATAATCTTGGGAGGGTTGGCTGGAAAATACCCAGCACTCCACTGAAAGGACACTCAGTAATCTTTTACCCATTTGTAAGTCTCTGACAATTTTTTCTCAAGGCACCTTTTTATATTCTTTTGTTACCATCCTAAGTGATTGTAATAGAATCACTTTTTCTTTTCTAGTTAATATGAGCAAAATTTTTGTGAAATGCATACTTAAGCCAGAAACCAATGCTTTAGGAATTATGAAGTTCCTAATAATAAGGAAGATTATTGAGGGTAAAATGTTGAGGGTAATGCAAGAACTTTAAAAAATGTGTAGAATAGAATCGAACACAACTGGAATGATTGAAAATATTAGAATTAAGTAATTGCATTTTGTTATGATTCCTTAGCTTATCACACTGTTGTTGAAAGGAACACAATTATAATGGAATGGAAACCGGGTTCTCTTTTACTTTTTAATTAGCTGGAAACAAAGCCTCGTTGTTGGTTGACTGTATCTAGTATAATGTTTTCATCCCCTATTTTTGATTAATCAAAGTGCTATTTCTTTTAAAGGAAATGCATTCTTTTTCTGTTTAAATAAAAAGACTCTGGAGACAGACTTTCAAAAAACAATGGAGCACTCTTTTTGCAATTTTGTGTCTGTTTTCTTTGCTATGAAGATTGACAAAAATTAATTAGTGGATGTCTGTTGGGAAATGGAACTGTTAAAAAACAAAATTCAGCTGAGAAAATTTGAAGGTCTAATTGGCTTTATTAAATGATTCATGAATCAGGCAGCATCCCATCTAGCAAGTAGAGGAGAGCTCTAAAGGGCTACAGAAAGGGAAGGGTTTTTAAAGGCAGGACAGGGAAGTCATAAACACAAAAATGAATTATTTCAGGTGAGGTCACCTTCATTTGTCCTCAGTGGGGTCTTAGGAGGTGGATTACCTCATCTTCCTTTTAGGGATGGAGAGGACCATGTGATGAACTACCTCATTGGTATTTACCAGGAAATTCCTGACCAGTTAAGACTACATTTTTGTTGGAGGTTGAAAGTGCAATTAGGTTAGGTATTAGGCCCTGGTTTGGTGACTTGGCCTAAGTGATGCCATTTTGGACCTGTGATTTTCTTTTAAATAGAACTCACAACCAGTGAAGTGGGTAAGAAAAGTTGACATTGTCATTTTTAACACTTAAAAAAATATGTATGTAACATTTAAAAACATAAAAATACAGTTTATTTTTATTATCAATTTAAATACCTCTGTCTTAGTCAAAAAGGATTAAAAATGCCCCCCCCAAAAGATAACAGTGATAACTTTTAAGTATTTTTAAATTGTTCAAAATTTTAAGTATATGATTTGATTCCTCCAGAGTTGATTCCTCCAAACTTTATTTAATATTTGCTACATGTTCCGTCTCCTACTCTGGCTCAGATCGGGGCAGTTCCCAGAGTTTTATTGGTGATGGTGTGAAGGCAGGGAGAGACAGGTCTGGGTCTTGCCCAGCTCTTACCCCAAGACTCCCCTTTTGGTGCACCCAGGATTCATCTCGGTTTCTCTGGCCCAGTGTTGCCAAAATTGAGGACAAGTATTTGTGTTATTGACATAGGTCCAAAGGACTAAAGAAGCTTTAAGGCTTTGCTTTTCCACTTATCTCTATAGCATCAAGCTTTCATGCAGAAATTGGCCTGGAAGTTCCCCACTGTGTTTTCCTTTCTGCAGCGGTTTGGGGTTGTTTAAATAACAAAAAATTAAGTACAGTTCTTAAAGCTTGTTTTGCTTAATGTTATGACTGAGTGTACACTGAAAAATTTTGCAGAAATTAGAATTATATATAATCACTATTAAAATTGTACATTACAAGAAACAAGTGTTGGTGAGGATGTGGAGAAAAAGGAAACTTTGTGCATGGTTGGTGGGAATGCAAACTGGTGCAGCCACTGTGGAAAACAGTATGGAGATTCTCCAAAAAGTTAAAAATAGAATTATAACATGATCCAGTAATTCCACTAAGGAAAACACTAATTCAAAAAGATACATGCACCTGCATGTTTATTGCAGCATTATTTACAATAGCCAAAATATAGAAGCAGCCCAAGGGTCAATCCATAGATGAATGGATAAAGAAGAAGAAGTGGGATATATATAATATTATATAGATATAGATACAGATAGATATAATGGAATATTACTCAGCTATAAAAAGAATGAAACCTTGCTATTTGCAACAACATGGATGGATCTAGAGGGTATAATGCTAAGTGAAATAAGTCAGTCAGAGAAAGACAAATACCAGATTTCACTCATATGTGGCATTCAAGAAACAAAACAAAGAAAAAGAGAGACAACAAAAAAAACCAGGCTCTTAAATATAGAGAACAAACTGATGGTTACCAGAGGGGAGGTAGTGGGGGCATGGCTGAAATAGGTGATGGGGATTAAGGGTACACTTATGTGATACGCACTGAGTAATGTGTAGAATTGTTGAATCACTGTATTGTACACCTGATACTAATATAACACTGCATATTAATTATACTGGAATTAAAAATAAATAAGTAAAAGAAAAAAGTGTACAACATTGGTGGGGATAAAAGATTATAAGGTTTTCCCTAAATATCTACTTAATGCACTCTCTCTTAAGACAGTATTTTATTTTATTTATTATTATTATTTTTAAAGATTTTATTTATTTATTTGACAGAGAGAGACATAGCGAGAGAGGGAACACAAGCAGGGGGTGTGGGAGAGGGAGAAGTAGGCTTCCCACCGAGCAGGGAGCCCGATGCGGGGCTAGATCCCAGGACCCTGGGATCATGACCTGAGCCGAAGGCAGACGCTTAACAACTGAGCCACCCAGGCGCCCCAATACAGTATTTTATTATCAATCTCTCTCCCTATTTATTTGATAGATTTTAATGCTTTTTAAACATATAATGAAGAGTATTACAATCATCATCATTATTATTACACTAAGAAATATGTATTTGTACATCTTTGGAGAAATGTCTATTTAAATCCTTTACCCATTTAAAAGTTGGTGTATTTGTCTTTTTATTATTGCATTTGTAGGAGTTCTTTTCCTATTGTAGATGCCAGATACTTACTAGATACATGATTTGTAAAAAAATAGTCTCCCATTTTATATGTTGTCTTTTTACTTTCTTGATTATAACATTTACAGCACAAAAGTTTTTAATTTTGATGAAGTCCTGTTTACCTATTTTTTCTTTTGCCACTTGTGCTTTTGGTGTCAGATCTAATAAATCATTGCCTGATTGGGTAATTAGCTTTTAATGTCTCCTCTAGACCATAGAAAAAGGCTGAGTGAGCATTTGCAATAATGATGTGAGGGTGTGTGTGTGTGTGTGTGTGTGTGTGTTTTAGAGTGGACTTTATGTTTTAGAGCACTTTTAGGTTTATAGCAAAATTGAGCAGAAAGTACAGAGATTTCTCATACACCCCCTGCCCCACACATGCCCAGCCTCTTCCAGCATCAACATCCCCCACCAGAGTGGTACATTTATTATAATCAGTGAACCTGCGTTGACACATCATTATCACCTGAAGTCCACAGTTTACATTAGGGTTCACTCTTGGTGTTGTGCATTCTATGGATTTTGACAAAAGTGTAATGACATGTATCCATTATTATAATATTACATAGAGTATTTTTACTGCTCTAAAAAACCTCTGTACTCCCCCTATTCATCCTTCCCCCTTGCCCCTAACTCCTGGTAACCACTGATCTTTTTACTGTGTCCATAGTTTTGCCTTTTTCAGAATGTCATATATTTGCATCCTACAGTATGTTGTCTTTTCAGAATGGTTTCCTTCACTTAGTAGTATGCATTTAAGTTTCTTTCATGTCTTTTCATAGCTTGATAGATCAATTTTTTTAGCACAAATTAATATTCCTTTGTCTGGATATATGACAGTTTATTCATTCACATTTTGGTTGCTTCCATGTTTTGGCAGTTATAAATAAAGCTGCTGTAAACACCTGTATGTAGGTTTTTGTGTAGACATAAGTTTTCAGATACTTTGAGTAAATACTAAGGAGCACAATTTCCGGATTGTATAAAAAGAGTATGTTTAGTTTTGTATGAAACTGCCAAACTATCTTTCAAGGTGGCTGTACCATTTTGCAATATCCCCAGCAGTGAATGGGAGTTCCTGTTGCTCCACATTCTCACCAGCATTTGGTGTTGTCAATGTTTTTGATTTTGGCCGTTCTGATAGGTATGTAGTGGTATCTCACTGTTGTTGTCTCCCTGATGACATAAGATGTTGAGTATCTTTTCATATGCTTATTTGCCTCTGTAGTCTTGTTTTTTTTTTTTTTTTTTAAAGATTTATTTATTTTGACAGAGAGAGACAGCAAGAGAGGGAACACAAGCAGGGGGAGTGGGAGAGGGAGAAGCAGGCTCCCCACGAAGCAGGAAGCCTGATGCAGACTTGATCCCAGGACCCTGGGATCATGACCTAAGCCGAAGGCAGACGCTTAACGACTGAGCCACCCAGGTGCCCCTTCACATTCATTTTTTGAGAATCTTTTATAGTTCAGGTTTTCTTCAAGGCTCTGAGGATATAAAAGTGATTAGTACATAATCTTGCTATTAGGTACTTTTAGCCTCATGGAGGAGAAGTACAAATAAATAGGTGATTAGAACATACTTCTAAGCCAAGCAGTCTCAGGTTTCTTGAAGAGGAGGCTGAGACATGAAGAAGGAAAAGGATTTGACAGCAGGCAAAGGTATGACTGTCAGGTGCAGAGAACAACACTTCATCATTACGACATAAATAAGTTGTCAGTATGATCTTAAGCTATTGTTGCTATGGCACCAATTTGTCTAGGCCAGAGGTAGGCAAACTATGGCTATGGGCTAAATCTGGCCTGCCACCTGCTTTTATAAATAAAGTTTTATTGGAACACATTCATGCCCATTTATTCACAGATTGTCTATGGCCACTTTTGTGCCACAATGGCAGAGTAGTTGTAACAGAGACAGTCTGGCCTGCAAAGCCTCAAATATTTACTTTCAGGCTCTTTATAGAAAAAGTTTGCTGACCCTTCTCTAGGCAAAAATTTATTAGAAAATGCTTGTACCTTATCCTTTTTTAAAAAAGCATTGCAAATTTGTGTGCACCTGACAACTATTTATATGCCTGTAAGTGATTGTGTCTGTTTTTCAATATTTTCTCCTGATTTCTGCTTTTGAAATTTCAGCTAATTAATTTTCATCCAACAATTCTGCATAACTGACTCAAAATAAACTACAAATGATAATAACCTGCTCAAGCCCTGAAAGTAAACTTAAATATTGTTCTTTTTTCTTTGAAAGTTTTACTGTTTCTTTTGTGGTTTATGTTTCTCTCTTTTTAAAACTATAAATTCATGTTCCATTCAGGAAAGTCAGATATCATGGAAAAGCAAAAGAACATGAACCCATAATCTCACCTAGCCTCCTAGGAAAAAACTTTTCTTGCAGCCTCAGTATGTAAGGTACCTTGAGGTACTTTTCCATGCATATTACATATTTCATTATAATTTTTTACATAAACCATCCTTTGCTACCACCAAGTATCTTTTTTTTTTTTTAAAAAAAGGTTTTATTTATTCATTTGAGACACAGAGATACAGAGAGAGAGAGAGCATGAGCAGGGGGAGAGCAGAGGGAGAGGGAGAAGCAGGCTCCCTGCTGAGCCAGGAGCCCAGTGTGGGCTCCATCCCAGGACCCTGGGATCATGACCTGAGCTGTAGGCAGACGCTTAACCATCTGAGCCACCCAGGCGCCCCCTACCCAGTATCTTTAATAGGCATATACTTTCCTCATTCTTTCATTATGTTCATGATTCATGTGGTTAGGACTGGTTTACTGATGAAAGATGCCAAGGGAGGTTACCACAGAGTTACCCACGTGCTTGTATCCTTTTGGGGACAAAGAGAAAATGCTACAAGAAGTGAATTGGTTGACTGCCCCACGAAACTGTTGAGTGGTCAGGTATAATAAAGCTGTCTTTGGCTTTCTGGATATTCCAACACAAGAGTGGACCCTAAAAGGTAAGACTCTGTACCAATTATCCATTGCCCCAGTAAAGGTGCATGATGAAGAACCACAAACCCTTAGTCTAAATTAACAATAAGATCTATTGCTCACACATCTGGGGTGGTTAGGTAGGTGGCTCTGCTGCTCTGGGCTGGGCTCACTCACACATCTGGGGCTTGGCTGGCTGTAGGTTCTTGAAGGTTGGTTTTGGCTGATCATGGCTTGACTCACTCACGTGTGTGAGAGTCTTTGGTGGGCTTGCACTTTTATCTGGGAGTCAGCTGGCTATTGGCTGATTGAGGCTGACGTTGGCCACATTGACTATGGCTCTGTCCCACGACTTTCACCCTCCGGCAGGCTATTTTGGGCATGTTTTCATGACAATTTCAGAGGTACGTGAGAGAGCAAGTGGGAACATGCAAGGCCTCTTGTGGTCTAGGCCTCATCTATTGGACAAAACCAATGGGTGAGATCAGATTGAAGGGGTGAAGAAATAGGCCCTGTGTCTTCAGTGAGATGAACTACAAAATCATATGGCAAAGGTCATGGAGAAGGGAGAGGTGGAGAATTGGTGCAATCAGTCTAGCACAGATTAATTATGTGGCTGAGCGCACTACAGGTGATACATACCTTTCAGAAGGAGCAGGAGTTTCATTTGTGGCTGGTCTAAGCCGGTGTCTGTCAAATGACAGTAACTTTCTTCCTGTTTGCCATCTCTAAGAACTACCTGTAAAGGACTCCTGGCAAGCTAGTCTGACATTTCTTTCTTTTTGATTTTCTTTATTTTTTTTAAAAGTTATCAGGTGCAGATTATTTTTTTTCTGCTTGTTCTGGAGTAATGTGAGATGAAAGAGGACATGGCCTGTGCCACTTAAGACAGATCTGTTTTCATTAACAAAGTTGGAAAACTTTTTCAGCCCTTCTAGTTTGTAAGTTCATTGTAACTGGAAAGACTTTTCTTCCAGGTAAAGTTTTCAAGAGAATGTCTCAGTTTCTTTGTGAGAAATTATTAGCCCTCTGAAAATCCTGTCTACAATGCTCACATTGTAATGCCTACTTTTTAGGAGTTACCTATTTATATCATATTTTTCCATTTCTCCTTTAATCTTTTTTTTTTTTTTTAAAGATTTTATTTATTTATTTGACAGAGAGAGACACAGTGAGAGAGGGAACACAAGCAGGGGGAGTGGGAGAGGGAGAAGCAGGCTTCCCGCTGAGCAGGGAGTCCGATGAGGGGCTCGATCCCAGGACACTGGGATCGTGACCTGAGCCAAAGGCAGATGCTTAACGACTGAGCCACCCAGGCACCCCTAAGCTTTTTTTAAAAGATTTTATTTATTTATTCATCAGAGAGAGAGTGAGTGCACAAGAGCGGGGGAGAAGCAGGCAGAGGGAGAAGCAGGCTCCCCAATTAGCAAGGAGCCCAATGAGGGACTCGATCCCAGGACCCGAAGGCAGACGCTCAACTGACTGAGCCACCCAGGCGTCCCTTTCCTTTAATCTTAATATCTGTATGCTATGAGATGTGTGGGGGTTTTTTTTGTTTGTTTTGTTTTTTTGTCCTGAGACTGGGCCAGGTTATGAGGTTGTGAAATCTGAGATTGATAGGAATTATCTTGGGAGGGACTTTCAGTTTGCCTTTGGTTTATCTTTTAACCAGCTCCACCATCCTGCTTTCTGTTTCTGAACTCATTTCTTCTCCAGCTCCCCACTTCTTCCCTGGGCCCAGAGGCCTTTTGGGCTTGTCATATCCTATCAGGAAAGTATACTGTTTGACAGGCACTTTTGTATTGACATGTTAGTAAATTTATATATTATTCTTTTTCAAGGTTATTGACTTTTATTTATTTTTTTAAAGATTTTATTTATTTATTTGACAGAGAGAGAGATAGCGAGAGCAGGAACACAAGCAGGGGGAGTGAGAGAGGGAGAAGCAGGCTTCCTGCCGGCAGGGAGCCTGATGTAGGACTCGATCCCAGGACTCTGGGATCATGACCCGAGCTGAAGGCAGATGCTTAACGACTGAGTCACCCAGGCGCCCCCAAGGGTATTGACTTTTAAAGTGGAACATAGGAAGAGGGGCGGTGCTGAATCCAAAGGAAGAACTCTCTGATGGCTGAACTATACATGAACATAGAAGAGGTATTACCATTATTTTGGGAAGTTTCACAGCATTTCTCCCTTTATGCTACATAAATCATTACCCACTATGCTGAAGATAAAATCTGCTCTTGTTTTATTATTATTTCAGTATTTATGTAAAATATTAAATAATTGCTTGTATTATTAGAATAATATTATTGTTATATAAGTTTGAATTTATTAGGCTCAGAGGGTAAGCCATTCTAAAACTTTAACTCTTTGGAGGAAGTTATATCTCTTTCATGACAGCTATGAAATGTCATTACTCAATAAACACAGTGGATGGTATATGAGCAGAAGCAATAGTTTCTAATAAACCTAGCATTTCTAGTTTATACTTGGACATCTGATCCTGAGAGCAACCCTGTATAAGTACACTGCATAGATATTATGATTTATTATTCCCATTTTACAGAAGAGGAAATTGGGGCTCAGAGAGTTTTATTTTTTATAATAAAGATTTATTTATTTGAGAGAGAGAGAGAGAGAGAGCAGGGGGAGGGGCAGGGGAGAGGGAGAAAGAATTCACAAGTAGACTCCCTTTTGAGTATGGAGCCTGACACAGGGCTTGATCCCTGAGATTATGACTGGAGTCGAACCAAGAGTCAGCTGCCTAGGCGACCCATGTGGCTCAGGGAGTTTAAATGCCTTGGCCAGTTCCTATGGCTAAGCCAAGGGAAGAGGTGGGATATGGCTCAACCTGGTCTCTTCACTTCAAGCTGGGATCTCTTTCCTGTATTGGGACCTCAGAACTGCTCACACCTTCTTTGTGCTGGCTCTCTGAACTTTCCTGCCTCCACTAAAGTGTTTCAACCCATTTCCTCTGCCCAGAAATCAAGTGGAACAGGTGTCTTTCTTGTAGGGACTCTGAAGAGCCTGGTGGACTGGCCAGTGGTGGGTGGTTCAGTCAGTGGGATCAGATTGGCCTCAGAACCACCTCACCCCCTAGTGGTGAGATGAGTGTGGGCTGCCTTTTCCCCAAAGTGGGGGCTGTTGCAGGAATTATACCTCCCTCCAGGGTTTATAATGGAATGGGAATTCTTTTAAACAAATGCATCACAACCCGGCATCAGTGCTTAGAGCAGGGCATGGGGGACTCCTGCCCTGGGCCCTTTACCTTAGAGGACCCCAGCACATCAGAAGCAATAAAAGGGGACATCTGGGCGGCTCAGTCGGTTAAGCGGCTGCCTTCAGCTCAAGTCGTGATCCCAGGGTCCTGGGATTGAGTCCCGCATCAGGCTCCCTCCTCACCGGGGAGCCTGCTTCTCCCTCTGCCTGCTGCTACCCGCTGTGTGCACTCTCTCTCTCTGACAAAATAAAATAATAAAATTTAAAAAAAGAAAAGAAGCAATAAAAGGCAACGACTTTTGGAACTTTTTTGAACTCATAAAATTTTAAGTTTAAAAAGTTTTGTGAATGTTTAAAGTTTTAAAATCACTTTAAAAAAGTATGACAACTGAATTAAGTTGCTGGGAATTACCGGAAAGAGATGCACTGGCTGACCCAGGCCCTCCAGGCCAGAAAGCAACTCCCCTATCCCCCCATCTCACCACTTCGACCAGAGAAGATAATGATAGGCTGAGAATCTGTAAGTGTGTGTGTGTGTGTGTGTGTGTGTGTGTGAGAGAGAGAGAGAGAGAGAGAGAGAGAGAGAGAGAGAGAAGCATTACTTCTGCCCCAGGAAACCAGAGAAAGAGTGACTGCTTTTGTTTAAAGTTGGCCATCCTAAATCACTCCAAAGTGGGTGATTAGGCAAATGGGGTTACCAGATAACTGTGTTCCTTCCTTCCCTTCTCCTCAGCTGGTATAGTTTTGGGAACTTCTTAGAACTGCCTGAAAATCTTGAGTTGTTAAAGTGACCTCCCTGGCTTCTTGGGGAGCTTGACCTGGTTAATTTGGGGCAGATCCAGTCAGATCTGGGTCTGGCTTTCACTGTGCCCCATGAGAACCATTCCGTCATTTAGACACACAGACGGTAGGGCTGGCTACTGGAGGAAGCCTCAGCAACTTTAGCCTATGTGAGGGAATGGTGGCCCCCAAGCTGTTGTGTTATTGGGTGGGAACATGGGCCGGGCTGTTGCTGTAGCTTGGTTTGTAAGCTCTGTATCACTAAACTTTATGGAATGTGAACATTTGTATTCTTGCTTTCAGGCTCTGCAAATGTTATTTTGTGAAGTCCTTGTAGTAGCTTTGAGGGCTTTATGATCTTTGCAACATTGCTTTGAATCCCTTTTCTGGGTTACTTTCTATTATGAGATGAATTGTGTCCCTCCACAAAGGTACATTGAAGTCCTAACCCCTGGTACCTGTGAATGTGAGAAATAGAGTCTGGCATGTGTGGATATAGGGCCTTTGCAGAGGTAATCGAGTTAAGATGAGGTCATTAGGGCAGACCCTAATCCAACAAGGCTGGTGTCTTTTATAAGAAGAAGAAAACACCGGGCGCCTGGGTGGCTCAGTTGGTTAAGCGACTGTCTTCAGCTCAGGTCATGATCCTGGAGTCCCTGGATCGAGTCCTGCATCGGGCTCCCTGCTCAGCAGGGAGTCTGCTTCTCCCTCTGACCCTCCTCCCTCTCATGTGCTCTCTCTCATTCTCTCTCTCTCAAATAAATAAATAAAATCTTTAAAAAAAAAAAAAGAAGAAGAAGAAAACACCAAGTGAAGACAGATGAGATAGGGAGAAGATGGCCATGTGAAGATGGAGGCAGAGACTGGAATGATGCTTCTATAAGCCAAGGAACCCCTGGGGCTCCCCCAAACTGGAAGAGGCAAGGAAGGATTCTCCTTTGGAGGGAGCATGGCTCTGCCATCGTCTTGATTTTGGACTTCTAGTCTCCAGAACTGGAAGAGAATAAATTTCTGTTGTTTAAAGCCACCAAGTTTGTGGTACTGCAGCCCTATTCAAAGGTATATTGAACCACCTAAAGAAAATCAGCCTCATTCTTTAGAGATAAACCCCTCTCAAAAACTTTGTCAATGCTAAACACAGTCCTGACCAAATTGCAAACAGGTGTAGGGATGGACAAATTTTACCTTCTTCTGTTCTAGATTCTTTGGCTGTCCTAATAATTAAATTGACACAAGGCATATTAACAGGAGAAAACCAAATTTAAATTTTTACATAAAGAAGCTCCATAAAAATATGAGACCTAAGGGCAGTCAGGGAATTGAGGCTTATATGACATCTTGAGCTGGGAAGCTGGGTAGGGCTGTGGGGATACAAAGGGGAGAAAGGCCATTCACAGGAAGGGAAAGGAGAAGTTTGGGAAGCAAAGGTGCCCTGTTACCCAGATAAGTTTTTTAGGTAAAAAGATAACTCTGGTAATGGCTCTCTTCGTGGTGCAGACCCCCCTTCTGATGTAAATTTAGGCAGTTGAACAGGAGATAAAGAGTGTTTCCTGAATTGGCTGGGTTTTGATGCCTTTAGCTCAAAATAATCCTCGTGCTGAAGTGATATATTCCCAGTGGTAAATTCTGCTCCTTTCCACTGGTTTCCAATGAGGAGCCTTTACATGGCTTTAAGAAGCATCTTTAGAATGAGAGTAATGTCCTCACACAGTGTCTGACTCTAATGTCATAGACAGAAACACCAAGACCAGCATGTATATTAGTGTCTCCTGGGTTAAAATGACTGCAACATTCTGTCTGTGTAGTGACATTTTACATATTCAGTTTCAAAGAGAATGGAACAGATGTGATTGCCAATAAAAACCCAGGGTGTTTTTTTTTTTTATTCTTGTGGGCTAACAAATTAACTCACTTTTATAGAAATATGCTGAGAATTTGCCTTTCCAAGAGGAAGTTGGTAAATTGTTTTGGGTGAACACATTTTTTTTTTAAAGATTTTATTTATTTGACAGAGAGAGACACAGCGAGAGAGGGAACAGAAGCACGGGGAGTGGGAGAGGGAGAAGCAGGCTCCCTGCTTAGTAGGGAGCTCGATGTGGGACTCGATCCCAGGATGCCAGGATCATGACCTGAGCCGAAGGCAGACGCTTAATGACTGAGCCACCCAGGCGCCCCGGGTGAACAAATTTCTTTAGCATAGAAGGTTACAGGTTGATGTTAGAGACTCTGAAACTGTCAACCAAGGCACTGCATCTCTGCATTTGCATCTATTGCTTCCAGAACATATGAATGTTTAAACAATGTTTTAAAATTCCAGTTTAGCTCCTCTGAAGTCATTTTCAGTCCTAGGAAGTGGAAATGGAGCTTACACCTGTAATTCCCAAGGGACTGATGTAATGCAATTTGTATAAAATAATCATAGGGAGTGAGAGGAAAGAGTAGATCTTTGCATTAAAATAAAATCAGCCTCAAAATCACTCTTTTCAGGGTCTGCCTTTCAGGACCCCATTTAGCTTTTAAATAGACTCATCTTTCCTGACTTTGCTTTGATGAACCACTCTCGTCTCAGTTATTACTTCTGACATTAGCTACTTGTGCAATTAAGTGGGGCCATTCTTTTCTCTTTGAGAAGGACTCTGTGCAGCTAATATGCATTTGTGAAGTGTTCCCTTGACTTGGGAGAGTAGCTGTGGATAAGCAGTTAAGATGATGCCTGGAGTAATTTAAAGTTTGTGGTGGAGAGCCCAACCACTCTTGGCAAAGCTCTGAGTGGTTATTAGCATATGCCCACTTTGCCTCCCTTTTATTCTCTCATTACGACTCATGGAGTTACCAGCTAAACTGGTTTTTCTTGTCTCAGGGAATGAAGAAGAAAATCTGGTAAGCTTCTCTAAGGATTGAGGGAGAACTCCATATGCCACCACTACAGGTGACTGCATTTTTGGCAGGCTGTTAAGGAATAGGAAAATGACTCAGATAAAGGATTGAATTTCTTGTGATGGGATTTTATTTTTTACTTATTCACTTATTTTTAAAGTTTATTTATTTATTTATTTTTAGTAATCTCTACCCCAACGTAGGGCTTGAACTCACGACCCTCGAGATCGTCACTTGATCCTCTAATTGAACCAGCCAGGCACCCCTGTGATGGGATTTTAGATATAACGGTGGGAGACACTGTTCTCCCTTGGCATGAGTGTGCCTGAGCTTAAGTCTGCCCTAGCAGGTAGAACAGGCCAGGCTGGAATAGATCAATGAAGCTGTAACAGAGAAAATTTGCTGCCTACCAAAGATTTGGTTCCTCTTTGAGGACAGAGCTATTGTTGGGGCTACATTTCCCAGATTGCTTTGCATCTTGGTGGGGCCATGTAACATTTTGTTACGGTTTGTGAGTAGAAGGGATGTGTGTCACTCCCGGTTGGAGATGATTGAGAAGCAGGTGCACCTCATTCCACACTTTCTTCATCTGCTAGTCATCTTCAGAGGACTCTGAGACTCTGGAAAGATAGAGCCAGAAGATGAAAGGGCTCTGTCTCTGAATCACCACATGGAGGGAAACTGCCCTGAACTATTTTGAGAGCCAGAAGTGAAGTTTGATTGATCTCTAAGTCACTGCTTTGTTTTACCTCATTAGCTTTTATTACTACCTAACATTCTATATATTGTTGTTTGTTTCTCCTTCACTAGTATGTAAGTACCACGAGGGCAGGGATTTTTGTCCTGCTTGTTGCTTTATCCTCAGGATCTAGAACATTGCCTGGCACATAGTGAGTGCTTGATAATATTTGTTGAATGAATGAATGAATGAATGTGGGAATAAATGCAAGGAATGTAGTTGTGCTCTAAAAGATTTTGGAGATCTCAATCCTGGTTTCATCAGATACCATCACCAGAGAATTTTATTCAAGGTATATGTGTGTGTATGTGTGTGTAGAAGTGAGATAGAATCCTAGAGTTCAGAATGACTTGTTCAGAATTATATTTGGAGAATCTTTATTAGTTATCTATTGCCATGTAACAAAGTACCCCAAAATTTAGTGACTTAAAACAACAAAAACTTATTACCTAGTTTCTGAGGGTCAGACGTGTGGGGGTAGTTTGGCTGGTGGTTCTGGCTCAGGTAGTTTGGCTGGTGGTTCTGGCCTCTCATGAGGTTGTAGCCAAGCTGTCAGCCAGGGCTGTGGTCAACTGAAGACCTGACTGAGGCTGGAGGATTTGCTTCCAAGATGGCTCACTCACATGGCTGTTGGCAGGAGGTCCTAGGTATTCGTGGCTGTTGGTCAGAGGCCTCACTCAGTTCCTAACCACTTGGGTCTTTCCATAGGCCTCCTTACAGTATGCCAGCTGGCTTCCCCCAGAGCAAATGAGCAGAGAGGGCTGGAATTCTGTACTTTCTATATAGGTAATTTGAATCTTTCTGGTAGCTTGGATTGCCACTTACATGTCCTTTTTGATGGAGAAAGCACTGGCTTAAATCTGTATAACAAACCTTACTCCTGTTCACTGTACTTTTCCTGGTCACTTCCCCATAACTGGCCTCCCTAACACCCTTTTGTCTCTCTTTTTTTTCTTTTCTTTCTTTTGTCTTTAGCTGTAGATGGTATTTAAGCCTGAATTCTAAGCCACCTCTGTGAGTTACTCAGTTTTTCCAGGCTATCTCCCATATATACATGAGGTGCACATGTTAATAAACTTCTGTTTGCTTCTCTTATTAATTTGTCTTCAGTTACAGGGGCCCGAGCTGCGAATTTGAAAGGGTAGAGGAAAAATAATTTTTTCCTCCCCTACTTTGTCCAGAAGTGGTGTGGAACTGGATTTTGAACCCAACACTGAATAATGTAGGGACTGTCTCCCCACATAGCCCACCTGTGCTCACCCCTTTCTTGGCTGCAGTCTGCTCCTTTCAGTGGGCATATAATAAAACATTGTTCTGATTCTTACCCACTATTTTTTGTACTTCTAGTTCCCTCAGGAACCCCCAAAAAGGAAAAACGGGGTGAATGGCCAGGCAGGATTATGGTATTCCAAGACCTGTGACCCTAATACCATCAATTCCAGTTTTAAAATTCCATCCTCTTCTCATTGTACCATTGAGGGGTAATTTAGAGCAAGAACTGGGCAAGCAGGAGGAGTTGGGAAATGTAGCAATGGCCAAATGCCACTCGGGGGATATTTTTAGTTACCTAAATAAACTGTATTTCCACAATGTCTGCAGAACTTATGGTTTGTGTGCAGTAAATAAAATGATGGAAATGCCATGAAGGAGCCCAGCCAGATGACTTCATTTGTGTGCATTCTGTTCCAGAGGAGTCCCTTAAACAGCAGACGGGCTCCATGTGATTCAGTGAAGGCACACGAGCTGCTCTCCAACACCGTTGCTTCTCTCCTATTCTGTTTACTGCACGCTGGTCTCATCACACCATGCTCAGAGCAGTTTCCCAGTGAGTGTTCTGTGGGGTGTTAATTATCAGAAGAAACAGAGTTCTGTGATCAAGTAAGTTTTGGAAATGCTACTTTGAGCAGAGTTCAGTGGGGGTTCTTTCCCATGGGATGTCTTAGTGCTGCTAAAACACCAAGGTATATTATGAGGGTGGTATGTTAAGTAGTGTTTTCCAAACTTATTTGAACATCAGCTTTTGTATTTGAAGAACAGCTGTTAGTATTTGTGCCCATTATCAGTTTTTTTGTCTTTGAGCTCCAGATCTGCTCTTTGTTGCCCTAATTGTGATACTGGAATGTTTTTCCTTTGCTAGCTGGCACCATGTTAAGCTTCATGGGTCGAGGGTGCTGGAGAAACTCTGGAGGAGGACGGGGCTTCTTTTCTTGGATTCATTGTGCTTTGCTTCTTCTTCCCCCTGTGGTATTGGGTTGGCATGTGAGACATCTAGTGAAACTCACCCCAGTGAGTTTCAGGGGCACCCCTGCAGGCAGTTTCATGGCGACTTTTGCAGGTGCCCCAGCTATAGTGGGCCTAGCAACAACACCTTCCACAGATGCCCTGGCTGGCTTCTCTGGGAATTCAGCGGCATCCCTGTGGGTGTCACCCTTGTGGCTTTCTGTAGAGTCTGGCCAGTGCCCTTGCCAGCTTCCCAGCAAGTTCAACAATACCTCTAAGGGCAGCTTCCTAATGAATTTCATCAGCACCCCAGCAGACAGTTTTCTTCCTACCACCTTCCCCTGTTGGCTTTCAGTAGGGGGATTTCCAGCTTGCCAGCCCTCGCCTGCAGCGCCCAGCCATGGTTCCACTTGTTTCACAGACCAGCTCTGGCCCAGGGCAATCTGGCAAACTTCTCTGCCATCAGGTGGATTGCAGCCACACCTTCCCCGGTGAGGGCTGAATCCCAACCTTGGGGAGTCCTCTCTCCCCACCCCATTACAGTTTTTTTCTTCCTTGAGTATTCTCTCTTAGTGCTAGGCTTTTATTTCTCCTTCCCTTTTTTCCTCCCTCCCTCCTTCCCTTCTTCCCTTTCTTTTTAAAATTTGAGATTTAATTCACATACCATAAAATTCAGATTTTCAAAGTTTACAATTCATTGGTTTTTAGTATACTCACAGAGTTCTGCAACTATCACCACAATCTCATCCAGAAGATTTTATCGCTCCAAAAAGAAACTCTACCCATTAGCAGTCACTCCCAATTTCCCATTCTCATCTCCCCAGCTCTGGACAGCTACTAATCTCCCTTTTGTCTCTATAGCTTCACTGTTGATGGACATTTCATGTAAATGCAATCATATGTATGTGGTCTTTTGTGTCAGTCTTCTTTCACTCAGCATAATATTTTCATGGTTCACCCAAGTTGTAGCATGTGTCAGAATATTCCTTTTTGTGGCTGAATAAAATTCCATTGTGTGGAAATGCCGTATTTTGTTTATCCATTCATCAGTGATGGGAATTTGGGATGTTTCCATTCTTTGGCTCTTGTAATTAATGCTGCGGTGAGCGTTTATGTACAAGTTTTTGTGTGAACATGTTTTCACTTTTTGGGGGTATATACCTGGGAGTAGAATTGCTAGGTCATACGGTGATTGTATTTTACTTTGAATTTGACCAACAGAGAGTATCAGGTGACTAATTGCCTTATTAAAATATTTACCCCAGCCTTATTTTAATTAGCAAGCAGCCTTGATATATTTGAAACATAATCTGAGGTGTTATTGTGAAGTGCAGATAATGTGGGCTATAGAACCAGTCTGGCCAGTGTCAGATCCTACCTTTACCATTTTTACCTGAGATGTGGGACACTGAGAGGGAGAAAAAAACAGAGGGTGATCTTCCTTGCTCAGAGGTGATGGGTTAGGTCAAATCCCCTCTCTACCACTGTTAGCTGGAATGTGGAACATTCTGATAGAGGAAAGAACAAAGTATGTCCCTGCTCAGATGTGGAATCAGAACAATTCTTTCTCTGTGACTTGATATATTCAACTAGATTATGCTACATGTGAAACTGGGGTCTTCTGGTTAATTAAACATTCTGGCTGAGAGAAATATAGCACAAATCCATTATGGATAGAGTGCTTTTGAAAAGAATTTGATCACAAAACCCACACACTCAACACTTAAAGTACAATAGCCCTTTGCAACCATTTGAAGTGTATTTCCAGAA
Organism: Mirounga leonina; assembly: GCF_011800145.1. Taxonomy (NCBI): domain Eukaryota; kingdom Metazoa; phylum Chordata; class Mammalia; order Carnivora; family Phocidae; genus Mirounga; species Mirounga leonina. The sequence continues at coordinate 2,487,878 of NW_023270158.1, read as the reverse complement.
ATCAGCAATGATGTAGACTGTCACAACTTGAGGGACCAGGAAGCAGGGCTTGCTACCACTGAGTAATAAGATGGCAGTTCAGCTGAAGTGGAGCGGAGAGACATTTTTTTGGCCATTCCAAGACCAGGTGCATATGCCGTTGGGTATTTTCAATATTTGTGACTTTAAGGTAATCCAAATGGGTTCCTATATCTTTTTGTCAAAGTATACATTAATAAATTGTATATATTGGTGCTGGGGTATGCCGTACGGCCATTCATTACTTCTTTTTTTTTTTTTTAAGATTTTATTTATTTATTTTTTGAGAGAGAGAGAATGAGAGACAGAGAGCAGGAGAGGGAGGAGGGTCAGAGGGAGAAGCAGACTCCCTGCCGAACAGGGAGCCCGATGCGGGACTCGATCCCGGGACTCCAGGATCATGACCTGAGCCGAAGGCAGTCGCTTAACCAACTGAGCCACCCAGGCGCCCCATTCATTACTTCTGATTCAAATCAAACCACTGAAAGGTTTAGGAGCACTCCAAAGATTATTTAGCCTTTGTAAACTCCCAGCAATTTCCCCCCTGACCCCCAATCAAAGGGCTTTCTAGTGGTGAAGGCATTTCATATAGTAGATGCATTAAAATGCTTTTTCAGATTTTACTTTTCCAATTAATGATTCCATTTTCTTCATAGGCTTATTGACTGAAACAAAAGTGATTTTCATGCAAGAGGCATGATTACACACACTTAATTTCTGAGGACTGCCAGCAGCCTGGCTCAGCATCGTGTCCTCTAACTTGTAAGCTGTTAGGACCAGAGCAAGTCTGTGATTGAAGTAGGTCCATATTCTGATGCAGTTTCTCTGGCTGTGGCAGTTTCTAGGACTTGGCCAATGTCACATGGAAAACAAGGCTTTAAGAAAGCCCACATTAACTGTGCAGGTGATAAAGAAAAATATCACTAATTCTAACTCCCCTGGGGTAGAAGTGCATGTGTAAAAACTACATATAATTACAAATGTTCACACCATACTACCAGAAGATCATGCTGAATGGTATCAGAAATTCAGATTATGGGGCACCTGAGTGGCTTAGTCAGTCAAGCGGCTGACTTTTGGTTTTGGCTCAGGTCATGATCTCATGGGTTGTGGGAAGGAGCCCCGTGTTAGGCTCCTTGTTCGGCGGGGAGTCGGCTTGAAAGATTCTCTCCCTTTGCCCTTCCCCCCACTTGCTCTCTCTCTAAAAATAAATAGATAAATCTTCAAAATAGTTAAAAAAAATTTCAGATTATTGTGCAATATGGGAATAATCTAAGGAAAGTCAGGGGGCGGGTAGATATTCTTACAAGTCATTGTCTTCCCTTATATTCTTCATGTCTAAAGTTTCAGTGAAACACATTTATTTTAGAGCTCTTTTCCTATGGATCATTGATCATAAGCTTTAGAAACACCTGCAAGGTGGAATCCAAAAATGCTCAGGAGACAGTGTGACAGCAATGATATCTGCCTCACAGATATAACTTGCTTATTAGATATCATATGGTATATATTAAATAGTAAACATTATATATCAAGTATTATGTGTTATATATATTGTAATCTATATATATATTGTTGTATATATTGTAATAGCTTACAGGTTCAGAGAATGGAGTAGGATGCTGGGCTGCACACTGTATGTGGAATGCTCAGATAGGAAGTATAAATCAACACTTATAAAATGCACACTCATTCTGGTCAGTACTCTCATGTACACGACAGTTATTAAATGCAGTCAAAGGCAACCTTAAAAGGTTTTCTACTACATACATTCATACATCAGAACAAAATCTATTACTTTGAATCTTTAGAGTTGTGATAAGTGATATTGCCAGAATATTGCTAGTCTCTCTCAAGAAATCATGGATAGTAGGAGACGGTCCAGGAAAATAATAGGTGGGAAGGTCCACATATGAAGCACAAACAAATAAACAACAGCGCCTTGATCTTTTGAAAGAGAAAGGCCATGAATTCCCCAAACTATGGGCTGGTGAATTTGATATTGATTTTAAGCTAGATGTCGGCAGACTTTTTCTCTAAAGGGCCAGATAATAAATATCTTAGGCTTTGCGGGCCACATGGTCTTCATCACAACTACTCTCCTCTGCTGTTGAAGCGTGAAAGCAGCCAGTGTGTACATGAATGAGCATGGCTGTGTTCCAATAAAACTTTACTTTCAAAAACAGGTGGAAGGCCAGATGCAGTTTAAAAAAAAGATTGTGAGCCCGTTAAAAGAGATGGGTTGATCCTCAGGAGTTTGCATGAATGCAGTGGTCTTTAGCCCTGGCTACACATTAGAGTCACTTGGGGCAAGCTTTGAAAAATCCTGGTGCTCAGCCTACATCCCAGAGCAATTAAATCAGAATCTCTCAGATGGGGTCCCAGGAGTCTATCTTTTATTTTCTATTTATTTTTGGGAGGGAAGGGGCAGAGGGAGAGGGAGAGAGAGAATCTTAAGCAGGCTCCATGCCCAGTGTGGAACCCGATGCAGGGCTTGATCTCACAACCCTGAGATCATGACCTGAGCTGAAATCAAGAGTTGGACGCTTAACAGACTGAGCCACATGGGCCCCGCGCCCACCCTCCCCTGCCTGCCTTGGAGTCTTTATAGAGCATTCCCAAGTGATTCCAAAGTGAAGTCAAGGTTGGAAACCACTGCAAGAAGTCATGAAGTAGTGCTAAATTAACCTCATTTCTTTTCCTCTCCCTGCTTTTCCTCCTCCTCCTGCTCCTCTCCTCCTTCTCCTGGTGGGTGAGGCAGCCTCATAGCTCTGTTGGGCCAAAATAGCAGATGCAGTTCATCTGGATTTATGCTAGCCATTTGCCAAAGTCATAATTATCCTGATGAGCAAATTAGAACAATGTGAGTGGATGACAGAGTCCGTTTCTGATGAATGGAGTGGATATTACTTAGAATTATTTGAGAGTCCCACCCCTCCCCAGTGGTGACTGTACAATAGGCGTCCATTACATCTTTGTTTGGGAGGGGACTGGTGTCCCACCCACCCTGTAAGAAATGGTTATAAATGAACATAGATGTGAAACTTGGAAAAGAAAAAATTTGCCATGGGGGTTGGGCAGGGGTAAACACGATAGTTGGTAGTTGTCTTAATATATTTGCTGGGCTGTTACAGTGAAGAAAAATAGCCTTCTTTTCGACATTTCAGAGTGGAAATAGAATCATCATGGGAAGGCACCAGGAGGCATTCATTCATTTAACAACTATTTTTTGAGTGACTACTCTGTGCTAGGTACTATTTCAGCACTTGAGACATATCAGTGAACAACACAGGTTAAGTAAGATCTATGCTATGTGGAGCTTACAGTCTAGAGATTTATTTTAATGTGTTTGATTATTAACAGTCAGAAAATAGAATGGGCAGCTTCAGGAGGCATTACTCACAGGTTAGATAACCACTTATTTGAGGTCATTTTGAGCCATGAAACTCCAATAAGAACCTTCAGCCCCGAGGTTCTCTGAGTCCAGGAAAGTATCTTACTTCCTCTTCTTTGGAGTCACCCTTCCTTTTCCTGCCACTCTCTAATCCCAGCACTCATTTCCAAGGTAACACTGTCAGAAGCTTACAGTTTGATTCTGTAATGCTGAGGGTTTCTGGACTCTTTTCACGTATATGCCACCCTGCACATTCCATACAGTGGGAAAATGACAACCTAGTGTGTGGGGCTGTAAGAATTTGAATTATGTGTCTTTGCATCTTGAGGTCTCAAACATCGATGGCTGGTTGGTTGATACATGGTACTGGAATGAGGTGTCCTGTTTTGCTTGTGTGCCTCTGCTTGCTCTTTTTAACTCTTTGTCACAACCATAAACTAGGAATGGGTAGAGGTGATAAGGAAGCTATGGACAGTGGAGGAAAGGATCCTCTATTTTCTTTCACTAATCACAGTGATAAACATACATATACACACCTGTGTATATCATTTGTTGTGCTCTGTTCTTAGGAGATCAGGTTTGGGCATTTGAAATAGGGGTGGGCTGTACCCCATTAGGCCACTCTGTCACCTCTACTCTCTTACTGTGCTCATTCTCTTGCCAACCAGCCTCACAGCAAATAGTATAAAAATCAATGTTAAGACATAACCATTCAACAACATCTTTACTGTATTTGTTTTGTTTTGTTTTAAGTAAACTCTGTGCCCAACATGGGGCTTGAACACATGACCCCAAGATCAAAAGTCACATGCTCTACCCACTGAGCTAGCCAGGTGCACCTGTTTTTACTGTTTGTAATGTCAATTGGGAAGTAATTTAATGATGATTTAAATTAGGTCAGAGGACACAGGACTTCCCTGCAGAATTACAGATCATATAGATTTTTCTCTAGAAGCAAGAGAGTGCTGTAGGAAAGTTTAACCAATTCTCCTTACTGTTGTATAAGTCTCTTGATAGCGGAATGATTCTGTGTGTCTAGCTCAACTGTAGAAACATAGCTGGTTCTTCAAGGAGACAGCATGTGTGGTAGGGGTGCCCTCCTCTTCTTGGATGTGTCCCTGCCTCAGATTTCTGGGTGGTGTCCCAGTTCTCCAAAGCTGGCATCCTTTTTGGCTCTTGCCAGCCCTCTCAAGAACTGGTGTGCTTACAGGGCTTATGAACTCCGTCTGCCTGACCTAGGTATGCCCCCCCTTTCTACTAAGATAGCAAGAGGCAACTCCTTTAATACAGTGCCTCCAAACACTGGCCACCCATGAGAATCTGAATACTGATATCCAGGCCCATCTCTGGAGATCCTGAATTAATTAACCTGGAGGGAGCACTGAGGATTCTCATGCACAGCCAGGGATGAAAACATTGCTTTAATCAGTTGTAATTTTGGTTCCAAACTCTTGAACATTCTCAAAGTTAGGATAAACTTTAAGGAAAACCATATAGTGGGGAGAGCGTGACTGGATTGGGAACATTTAAATGGCAGTTACAGTATTCCAACAAAGTTTCAGAATGATTCCTTCCAAAGGGAGTTTAGAATCCTTTTAATAAAATTTACATATTTCTGTGTAAGATGCAGTGAGTAACTCTTTGATTGTTAGGCTATGCTAGGCTTTGAAAAACATTCGTATAGTGCCTTAAGTTTTGTACCTTGTGGCTCTGGATTTTCACCAGTTGTATTGAATTGGCATGGTGATGAGCAGGACAGGATCTAAGCTGTGAAATAGTATGAGAAAGGAATAGAATATGACAGATTGCCACATTCACTCAAGCTCTGGGAAATGCTTGTATAAGACAGGTACTGAGCTGATATTTGCAGAACAAATTTTTTGTGGTCATAAATGACTGATTTCCTTCAATTTGAAAAATCTTGTTGGATTTTTATTTATTTATTTGAGAGAGACACAGAAACAGAGCATGAACAGAGGGAGAAGACAGAGGGAGAGGGAGAAGCAGACCCCCTGCTGAGCAGGGAACCCAACACGGGGCTCGATCCCAGGACCCCAAGATCATGATCTGAGCCAAAGGCAGACGCTTACCTGACTGAGCCACCCAGGCACCCCTCCTCTCCTTTCTCCTGCTATCTTGGCTTCTTTCTGGAGTCTTGTGTATTCCCAGTCAATAGTTAGTATTCCTCACGCATGGAAAAGTTATTTTACTGAAGATAAGGCATTCAGGGGTGCCTCTATCTCTCTATAACCACTCACCCTCAGCCTGCTGTAATGGAATGAATGAAAATTTTTAAAAATAAAAGTGCTTTTTATTGTGCTACTTAAGTATGAAACATGATTCCTGACTTCAAGCTTATAGTCTCACAGTTGGGTGAGGATATACAAGACTGAATAGGAGTTTGGTCCAGAGCCCAGACCTGTTGAGGTCCAGCTTGATGTTCTTTTCATCAGACATTCTGCTGGCATTTGGTGAGGTGAAAGGTGGAGTTGACTGAGAGAAACTTTAAAATTTCATCTGGAAGTATGGATTAAATGGTCTCTAAGAACCTATGAGAGTCCATATTCCGTGAAAGACCATATTCCATATTCCATGAAAACAACAGGGTTGTTTATTCCCCTTTAACCGAATTTCTTGAAATTTTATAGCCTCTTGTCTCTCTATCAGCAAAAATTTTTTTGAAAATCATGGAGACAGTGGTTGAGAAATTAATTTTTGGCTTATTTGCTTGAAGTTGATGATCATCTAGATAGAAATAAACATACTTTTCACCCTTTCCAGGATGGAAAAGGAAGAATTTCCTGGGAGGCGCAAAGGCTGCTTTAAAGACAACCTATAACCAGGTTGGATTATGAGAGAACAGGAGAAAGTAGAGACATCTGCTTCGAAGTTTAAATCGGGGAGAATCTTGATGCTGGGTGCTGTGGATCCTCAGGATAAGGAAGAGCAACCAAGATCGCAAGTTGCCCAACTGGAAGAAAGCAGAGCCCCAAGGAATGTAGCACTTTAGATGTGGCAGGACATAGAGAATGCCTGTGGATGGTCGAATGGATCATGGTCAGCAGGCACAGCTACAGCCTGCCCAGATCACTGGTGTTCAACCAGTGATGGGGACCATTCTTCACCAGAGGCCTCAACATACAGCAAGGTGAAATAGCTCAACACTGCTCCGGCAGTGGGAATCTCAGAAAGGGCACCAAGAAACCGATGCTTTACTTTCTGCCAGTGTCAATTCAGGTAAGTGAGTGGTCAAACCAGAGCCAGAGTTCTTTTGTTTTACACAAGGCCATGCCATTGTAGCTGTTTCTTGAGTGTCAGTACCTGTTTTATTTTTTTATTTTTTTTTCTTAAAGATTTTTATTTATTTAATTGACAGAGAGAGTGAGAGAGTGAGAGAGGGAACACAAGCAGGGGGAGTGTAAGAGGGAGAAGCAGGCTTCCTGCCGAGCAGGGAGCCCGATGCGGGGCTCGATCCCAGGACCCTGGGATCATGACCTGAGCCGAAGGCAGACGCTTAATGACTGAGCCACCCAGGTGCCCCAATACCTGTTTTATTAATAATAATTATAATAGTAATAATAGCTACTGTGTATTTAATACCTACTGTTATGGATTGAATATTTGTGGCTCTCCAAAATTCATATGTTGAAGCCCTAACTCTCAGTGTGACAATATTTGGACATGGGCGTCTCTCCTTCCCTCCTTGTGCATATGCACTGAAGAAAGGCCATGTAGGACATATTGAGGAGTTGACTATCTGCAACTCAAGTCAGAGAGCTCTCACCAGGAACTGAATCAGCTGGCCCCTTCATCTTGGACTTCCCCGCCTTTCCAGAACTGTGAGAAAGTAAATTTCTGTTGTTTAAGCCACCCAGTCTATGGTATTTTGTTATGGCAGCCCGAGATGACTAGGACAGCTGTCATGTGCCAGGAACTTTCCACTTTATTTCAACTAATTCTTAAAATAGCTCTATAAAGTAGCTATTTGTACCTGGTAAAGGAAACAGAAACAGAGGTTCACCACCTTGCCCAAGGTCTCACAGCTAGGCTGTGAGAAAATGTATATAAAGTGCTTAGTGCAGTGTCTAGTACAGAATATGCACTTGCAAAGAACCTTATGACTCAAAAGCTTATTTTTTTTCAGTGCACATTTCGGACATCCTTTGTTCTAGCATGTCCGTGATCTCTGTCCTTTACATTCCAGAACTACCACTCGACACAGAGATTATGACTCTTTTGTGATGGAATGGAAATTAATATAGTTCAGCCAAAGGTGGTTCTTAGCCTGGATGGAGAACCCAGCCTCATGGTTCCTTAAAGTTTCTCCTCTGAAGTTAGAAGCTTCTGGAATAAGATCCAGTAGTGGTGGACTCCCAATCAGGAACCAAATAGGGGACTTTTTCTGAGAAACTACTCTGCTGAGGCCTGGTCCTGGGCACACTTGATGGCTGTTCCACAGCTTACTTGGAGGTGTCTAGGCAGTCACAGGTAGCAGCCAGCTTGGAGGATGCTGGAGGATGAGGTCCACATAGGAAGCTGGGTTCATAATACAAGTGGTTGGAGATAGACTCCTGGGTCTTCCTTGGATGGCCTTGCATGAGGAGAATGACCTATAGTCGAGGGCCTTTTGTTCTAAATCAATTTTGTGCCACACAGCAAATCCAGGTGGGTACGGAGGGGGTGATGCAGCTTTCCCTTCAGCACTGGCATTCCAGGCATGGTATGGAGATATGGCCAATGTTGAGGGCAGGGGTGCAGAGATCAGGAGGAAGAAAAGAGGAGACCCTCCACTTCCTTCTTGCTCTCCCTGCCTCGCTCTTGAATGAGGAACTCCAGGTGATGAGTGAGGAGGATGTTCCTGGCTACTAGCATAAAGGAGCATAAGAAAGTGAACAAGTAAGGAATCAAGTCCAGGATTAATAAAAAGCACCTTTACTATTGAATTCTTCAGAGAAATTTTCAGAAGTAAGTTTCCTGGGTATCTTTTAGTTTATCTTTCATGTTAGGGAAATGTCAGCTCCTTTCTTCTAATTAGCACTGTTAAAACTCCGTGGTAAGATGGGTGACTAGTTTCAAGGCTTTTATTTCTTGTTGCTTTTGTACATGGAGCTGCCATAGCAATCAGTGTGTGTGTAGCTTCCACTCCCTTGGTGCTCGGTGTTCTCTCTGACAGTAAGAAGTTCTCTTCCTCCCTGAAACAACTGTCATCTTGTTAACACCCAATGCCTGTCATTTATTCCTTGCAACTAATGTGCATTTTATCAAAGGGTTCAGATGGCTCACAGGGAAGTCCCACAACGCTGTTCTCCACTGGAAGCCATTTTCATTTCCTGAGGCTATTAACTAGCTTAAAATAAAAACCTTTAAGCACTCCTCTTTTCTGAGAAAATTGCTCTCAGAATCAGTAGGACTGAGCATAGATTCTAATAGGAGACGATAAGATCATCTTGCATGTAACCAAGTTACCATTTAGAACTTACTTTGTCTGTCTAACCTATGGAATTGCAGGATGCCACACAAATTGTCCCTGAGATTTAAGTTGCACAGAGAGAATTTAGGGTTGTTGACTAAAGATTGATTCTTCCAGAGGGAGTGATCCATCCAACTATGTATGTAATAACCCTGGGTGGGGCAGTGGGTGCCTCCTTAGGATGAACGAGGACTCACTCTGAATCTAAGGCAGTTTCTCAGCTGTGGCGCTTGTGACATTTTGAACCGAATAATTCTGTGTGGTGGGGCGGTCCTGTGCATTGTAGGATGTACAGCATCCCTTGCCTCTACCCATTAGATGACGGCACCTTTCTCCCAGGTGGGACAACCAAAAATCTCTGCAGACCCTGCTGAATGTCCCCTGGGGGAAAATAGCACCCCCTGTTGAAAACTACTGACCTAAAGCACACACAACCGTGTCTTCTGGTATAGTTGTGGAATGGTTTTGAACAGTTACCCTAAAATGGCTGCACAACTTTAAGGAGCCACTGGAGGGTGACCAGGGATGCTAATTGGAGCAGCTTTATAGAGGTGTCCCTGAGGGGACCCCACAGAGGTTGTGGGAGAAGGGGAAATCCCTTGGGAAGCTTGAGGGAATTATTGATAGGAGCAAGTCCTGGGATTCTAAGAGCTTGGGAAGCAGCCACCAGTAAGAACACACTCCTCACCCCAAGAGCTGAGAAGACCCTGTGTTAGGAGGTGACCATCCAGTGATGGGCCCCATCACCCACAGTGTGGTGTTCCTCTGTGAGGAGGGGTCAGGCAGACTCTTCCATCTGCTTGATGTGGTGTCCTTAGTGCAGAGAGGGAAGAGATTGTTGGTCTTATCTTGATTTTTCATGAAGGGGAAACAGCATTCAATTCACTAAACATTTATATTGTGCCTACTACTTATTATTAGGTTCTGTGTTGGGTTATGGAGATATTGGTAGATTGTGTAAGTGGTCACCAATTACTTAACCTGTGTATTTATGCCTTCGAGATAGTCCCCTCCCACACTGATTTTGGGCTTGGCCATGTGATTTGCATTTGCTTTGGGTCAGTAGTAAATGGAATACAAGCAGAGACCTGAAGAGCTGTTTGTTCACTGGGGCTTATCCACTCTACAGGTTCTTGGGACCCTGCCACTGCTGCCATGGGAAGAAGGTCAGACTAGCTTGCTGGATGATGAGAGAACAATGGCCCCAGTGTTCCTGTTGCCTCAGCAGACAGCTAACAGGTGGAAGCAGATATGCCTTGCAGGCCAGCAGCTAACTGATGCAATTCGGCTAAGCACAGCAGAAGACCAGCAAAAGAAAGCCCAGCCCAAGTGCCAATCCACAGAACTGTGAGTGAAATTGATGGTTGTGGTTTTTAGGTCCTTAAGTTTTAGACTCGTTTGTTATGCAGCAAAAGCTAATTGGTACAGAAGCAGATAGATAAACACAGTTCTTGCTTTGGGGATCCCACAGACTAGTAGACCACTGATTTTTCCCCAAGGGAGCCTACTTGTGTAATTGGACCTTTAGAGCCGTGGTAGATGGTAATACTAGTCACTAGGTAAAATACTAGTTAAAAGCACGAACTCTGATACCAGAGTACTTAAGTTCTGTTAAAAAACAAAAATTCAGCTAAGTAAATTTGAACATCTAATTGGCTTCATTAAGCGATTCATGAGTCAGGCAGCATCCTATCTGGCAACAGGGATGCTAGACCGATGGGGACTCTGAGGAGTTGTACAGAAAGGAAGGATTTTATAGGAAGGACAGTGGGGTAAGGAAGTTATTAGCAAAAGAAAAGAAGGGATTGATTCAGCAAAGTCGCCTTCCCTTAGCGGGAAGGGATGGGGGTTTTACTAGGTGGATTACCTCATCTTCCTTGGGCAAGGGGAGGGAATGGAGAGATCACATGTGAGAGATTATTTCATTTGTGCTGATCAGAAAATTCCTGACTGACTGGTTACTCAGGGAGGTTGGAACTGCAGTTAGGTTAGGTATTAAGTCCAGGTTTGGTGACTTGGACTAAGCAATTTCATTTTGGGCCTGTGGTTTTCTTTTTAACAGTTCAAATCCCAGCTCCATCACTTATTAGTTGTGTGATGCTGGGTAGACGCTTAATCTTTGGGTCTCTTTATTTCCTCATCCATAAAAAGGAGTAAAATAATAATACCTACTTCATAGAGTTGTCGAGATGATTAATATATACAAAGTTCTTGTAACAAAACCTTGTACTTAAGTGTTTTGAAAGTTTTAGCTACATGGGACACCTGGGTGGCTCAGTCGGTTAAGCACTGACTCTTGATCTCAGCTCATGTCTTGATCTTAGGGTCATGAGTTTGAGCCCTGCATTGGGCTCCACACTGGGCATGGAGCCTACCTAAAAAAAAAAAAAGAAAGAAAAAAGAAAGAAAGCTTTAGCTATATATGGTTGGTCTAAAATAGAATCAGCATTAAACTTTTTTCTTTTTAAACAACATTTTCCCCTAAAGAGCAATGTATATTTTTTTTGCTGGAAAATTGGAAAAAATAATACAGGAAAACTATAAAGAAGAGAACAAATGTCATCCCTCAGATTTTGTGCCAACTTTAGCAAAACACACTTGATTTTAAATCAGGCTACTATGATCAGCAGTTGGAGAAAGGTCAGACACTCAGAGAATAAATGTATCAAGTGCTTGGCCAGGTGGTGACCCTTTATACAGACTTTTCTCAGTGTACTTTTCTCTAGTTGGATTGAAGGGGATCAGCTAGTTCCTTGTACTTACAGCAACTGGGGGATAATTTGCAGATCCCAATGGACTAGCTGAAACAGTAGGGCAAAGTGCAAGAGAAAAATAGTGAGGAAGGCAATGATTAGCAACTCCAGACTCATGGAGCATTTTTAACTACAGAGCTCATTCTTATATGCAGCTTCTCTTGATGTACAGGGCTGCTTGATAAGTTCAAAAGGGCAATTATTATTAAACCTGCTTTTGCTGAAGCAGAAGCTGCATCTTAGAATGATCCAGCAGCTCCCTGAGGCCACACAGGCAGTCATTGGTGGAGCTGGGCTCATGCCCAGGGCCACTGACCTAAAATCCAATGCTTTTCTAACTTTCCCGTAGTATCTCACCCAATCTGGAAACAGTGCCTGCTTGGTGGGCAAGACTTGGAGCCAACATTTGTTTCAGGAGCTTTCCTGCAAAGTTAGTATGAACTCATTAGGACAACACAACTAAGTATGAGAACATAGTATGGTTTCCAAGCCATGGTGAAGCCTCCAGGGCTAATACTAACTACAGTGTAGGTCAACCTATAGAGCTGGTGAGACTGGGTGCCATTCGTGCACCATTTTACAATCCTAACAGCAATATATGAGAGTCCCAGTTTCTTCATATTCTTGCCGACACTTGTTATTGTCTGTCTTTTTAATTATAACCATTCTAGTGGGTGTGATGTGGTGTCAAGTGGTGTCTCAGTGTGGTTTTGGTTTGCATTTTCCTAATGACTAAAGCTGTTGAGTATCTTTCATATGCTTATTGGCCATTTGTATATCTCCTTTGGTGAAATGTCATTAAAATCTTTTGCCCATTTAAAAATTTGGTTATTTGGGGGCACCTGGGTGGCTCAGTTGTTAAGCATCTGCCTTCGGCTCAGGTCATGATCCCAGGGTTCTGGGATCGAGCCCCGCATCGGGCTTCCTGCTCGACGGGAAGCCTGCTTCTCCCTCTCCCACTCCCCCCGCTTATGTTCCCTCTCTCACTGTCTCTCTCTCTGTCAAATAAATAAAATCTTAAAAAAAATTTTTTTTGGTTATTTGTCTTCTTTCAAATTATTTGTTGTATGAAAACTCGAGGGTGGGCATATATTTGACCTTGTAGAGCTGCACTGTCTAATATGGTGGCCCCTAACTACATGGGGCTGTAGAGCATGTCAAATGTGGCTTGTCCAATTTGAGATGGGCTGCAAAGATAAAATATAAAGTAGACTTCAGACACTTACATGAAAAACTGAATGTAAAATCTCTCCAGGTTTATTGAGATAGAACTGATATGTAACATTGTGTAAGTTTAAGATGTACTGGGGTGCCTGGGTGGCTCAGTTGGTTAAGCGACTGCCTTCGGCTCAGGTCATGATCCCAGAGTCCCAGGATCGAGTCCCACATCGGGCTCCCTGCTCAGCAGGGAGTCTGCTTCTCCCTCTGACCCTACCCCCTTGGGCTCTCTCTCTCACTCTCTCTCTCTCTCTCAAATAAATAAATTCTTTAAAAAAAAAAAAAGATGTACAATGTGATGACTTGATACATGTATATATTGTGAAATGATTATCACAATGAGGTTAGTTAACACATCCATCACCTTATATAACTACTGCTGCTTTTTGTAGTGAGAATATTTAACATCTAATTGAATTATTAAATACATACTGAGATGATAATTTTGGATGGATTGACTAAAATGAAATACAGTATTAATTTTACCATCTTGAAGGTTTTTGAAAAAACCATGGCTACTATAAAATTTAAAATTATATACATGGTTCTTAATATATTTCCATTGTATAGCACTGTTTTAGAGCCTTGACCATCAGAAATTTGGATCTTCATCTGTAGAGAAATGGGAAGGAATCAGTGGGTTTTAAGTGTGGGTAAATTATGACCACTTTAAAAAAAAAGACTTTTTTTCTTCAAATTTTTATTTAAATTCTAGTTAGTTAACATGCAGTGCAATATTGGTTTCAGGAGTAGAATTCAGTGATTCATCACTTACATACAACACCCAGTGCTCAACATGACAAATGCCCTCCTTAATACCCATCACCCATCTAGCTCATCCTCCGCCTACCTTCCTCTGTCAACCCTCAGTTTGTTCTCTATCACTGAGGGTTTCTTATGGTGGGGTGCCTGGGTGGCTCAGATAGTTAAGCACCTGCCTTCAGCTCAGGTCATGATCTCCAGGTCCTGGGATCGAGCCCCATGTTGGGCTTCCAGCTCAGTGAGGAGTTTGCTTCTCTCTCTCCCTCTGCCTTTCTCCCCTGCTCATGCTCTCTGTCTCTCTCTCTGTCTCTAATAATAATAAAAAACCAGTCTCTTATGGTTTGTTTCCCTCTTTCTCTTTTTTTCCCCCTGTCTTATATGTTCATCTGTTCTGTTTTTTAAGTTCCACATATGAGTGAAATCATAGGTATTTGTCTTTTTCTTACGGACTGATTTCATTTAGCATAATAGCCTCTAGCTCTATCCACATCATTGTGAATGGTAGGATTTCATTCTTTTTGATGGCTGAGTAATATTCCATTGTATAGATATACCACATCTCCTTTCTCCATTCATCAGTCGATGGACATTTGGGCTCTTCCCCTAGTTGGCTATTGTTGATAATGCTGCTATAAGCATCAGGGTACATGTGCCCCTTCAGATCTGTATTTTTGTATCCTTTGGGTAAATACCTTATAGTGCAATTACTGGATCGTAGGGTAGTTCTATTTTCAACTTTTAGAGGAACCCCCATACTATTTTCCAGAGTGGCTGCACCAGTTTGCATTCCCACCAACAGTGCATTCCCCTTTTTCTGCTTCCTTGCCAACATCTGTTGTTTCCTGTGTTGTTAATTTTAGCCATTCTGACAGGTGTGAGGTGGTATCTCATTGTGGTTTTGTTTGCATTTCCCTGATGATGAGTGATGTTGAGCATCTTTTCATCTGTCTGTTAGCCATCTGGATGTCTTCTTTAGAAAAGTGTCTGTTCATGTCTTCTGCCCAAAAAAGAGATTACTTTGTAGTGTGGAGAATAGACTAGAGGGGATGGAGGTGGCTGGGACAGGGGTTGCTGTCAGGAAATGGAGTAGGTGGCTTTGTAGTAGTCCAGGTGAGAGATAGCCACTTGATGGTGATTGGGAAAAACAGCTTTCTGTTCAGTATCTCTTATATAATCCCAGTTCTGGAGATAATGTGAAGAAGTTATGTAGCAGGGTATCTGTCAAGGTGAATATCCAGTGGAATGTCCTTCACAAGGGAGCTGTTTAAGATTCTAGGTTCTTCTGTGTCTAAGGTGAAGACCACAGGTTACCTGGAGCACTGGTTCAGGGAAGAGCCATTTTTTATTTTATTTTATTTTATTTTATTTATTTTTTAAGATTTATGTGGATTCAAGTGGACTCTATGCTGAGCACAGAGCGTGATGTGGGGCTTGATCTCACAACCCTGAGATCATTAACTGAGCTGAAACCGAGTTGGATGTGCTCAACCAACTGAGCCACCCAGGTGCCCAGGGAAGAGACACTTTTTTTTTTTTTTTAAGATTTTATTTATGTATTTATTTGAGAGAGAGAGAGCAAAGGCAGGGGAAGTGGCAGGCAGAGGGAGAGGGAGAAGCAGGCTTCCTGACAAGCAGGGAGCCCGCTGCAGGGCTTGATCCCAGGACCCTGGGATCATGACCTGAGCCAAAGGCAGATGCTTAACTGATTGAACCACCCAGGCACCCCAAGATCCACTTTTTATTTTATTTTTTATTTTTTTAATTTTTTTTTAAGATAACACTTTTTAAATGGCAGAATGTGGCATTAGCCCATGATAAAGATTTGGCTTTGACCCTGAGCAAGGGGAACCATTGGAGGATTTTGAGCATAGGAGTGACATAACCATCAAATCATTGCGTTTTTTTTTTAAAGGATTTTATTTATTCATTTGAGAGAGAGAGCACGCATGGGAGTAGGGAGAAAGGCAGAGGAAGAGGGAGAGGGATAGAGAATCTGAAGCAAACTCCATGCTGAGTGTGGAGCCTGATGCAGGGCTTGATCTCATGACTGCGAGTTCATGACCTGAGCCGAAACCAAGAGTTGGACACCCAACCAGCTGAGCACCCAGGTGCCCCAAGTCATTGCATTTTAATTAGATGATGCTGGCCACTGTGCTGAGAATAGACTGAAGGGGGTGAGCAAGGGTGGGAGAAGAAAGACCCATTTATGGAAATAATTCTTTATTGGTAGGCATTTTAATTGTTTCCATTTTCTCTAACTTTAAGCAACCAAGAAATCAATATAGAATATTTTATTACATCTTCCCTTTATTTTCTTGAGATAAATTCCAAGAAGTGGAAGTCCTGGTCAGTGAGGACATCTGTTATTATGGCTTTTGCCAAATGGCCTTCCAGAAAGTTGGGCCCAGTTTATATTACTGCCAACTGTGAGTAAGAGCACCTGCTTCCCTCTACTTGTGCCAGCCCTTGGCAATATTACTATTTCTTAAACTTAATCAGGAGTTCCAAGTATGCCTTTAAAAATATTTCTTATATAAATTAGGCCATTTTTACCCCCATGAAACACCTCTCCCCACTGTACCCTAGTTCAGCTATTCCATTAAATTTTGGGTCAATCAGATATTCAATCCTTTCTGATTGGTGCTAACAATATATTGTTTTTCCTGTTCCTCAAGGTGGGAAGACCTTGTCAAATTGGCATGTTATTTGATGTCCACTTCAGTATTTTTATTTTATTTTATTTTATATATTTGACAGAGAGAGAGCACAAGCAGGGGGAGTGGCAGACAGAGGGAGAGGGTTGGGAAGCCCGATCTGGGACTCAATCCCAGGACGCTGGGATCATGACCTGAGCCGAAGGCAGACGCTTAACCAACTGAGCCACCCAGGCGCCCCACTTCAGTATTTTTATTTATTTATTTATTTTTATTTTTATTTTTTATTTTTTTGAAGATTTTATTTATTTATTTGACAGAGACACAGCGAGAGAGGGAACACAAGCAGGGGGAGTGGGAAAGGGAGAAGCAGGCTTCCCGCCGAGCAGGGAGCCCGATGTGGGGCTCGATCCTAGGACCCTGGGATCATGACCTGAGCCGAAGGCAGTCACTTAACCAACTGAGCCACCCAGGAACCCCTCACTTCAGTATTTTTAAAAGGAATTAGATGAGAAACCCAAAATAGGTATAGAAAATCAAGTCTGAATATTTTTTGGAACTTATTATTGGATATTAAACTTTTGGTGAATTTTTAATCAAGAATCTCATAACTGCTAAAATTGTAAAGAAAACTTATTACAAGCTGGCTTAATTATGAAGGCAGAGTGAATTTTACTTTATTATTTTTTTTTAGCTTTTTTTTTTATTCTTATGTTAATCCCCATACATTACATCATTAGTTTTATTATTATTGTTTTTTAAGATTTTATTTTTATTTATTTGAGAGAGAGAATGAGAGACAGAGAGCACGAGAGGGAAGAGGGTCAGAGGGAGAAGCAGACCCCCCGCTGAGCAGGGAGCCCGATGTGGGACTCGATCCCGGGACTCCAGGATCATGACCTGAGCCGAAGGCAGTCGCTCAACCAACTGAGCCACCCAGGCGCCCCTACATCATTAGTTTTAGATGTAGTGTTCCATGATTCATTGTTTGTGCATAACACCCAGTGCTCCATGCAGAATGTGCCCTCCTCAATACCCACCACCAGGCTAACCCATCCTCCCACCCCTCTCCCCTCTAGAACCCTCAGTTTGTTTTTCAGAGTCCATCGTCTCTCATGGTTCGTCTACCCCTCTGATTTCCCCCGCTTCATTCTTCCCCTCCCACTACCTTCTTCTTCTTCTTTTTTTTTTCTTAACATATATTGCATTATTTGTTTCAGAGGTACAGATCTGAGATTCAACAGTCTTGCACAATTCCCAGCGCTTACCAGAGCACATACCCTCCCCAGTGTCTATCACCCAGTCACCCCAATTTTACTTTTTTTTGTTAATTTTTTTCAGTTCTTCAAGATTGACCACTAATCTTTGAGTTTTTCAGAGGGAGGCCTCTTTTTCAAAGATTTTTTTTTTTAAAGATTTTATTTATTCATTCGAGACACAGAGATACAGAGAGAGAGAGAGAGAGAGAGCACGAGCGGAGGAGAGGCAGAGGGAGAAGCAGGCTCCCCACTGAGCCAGGAGCCAGACGTGGGGCTTGATCCCAGGACCCTGGGATCATGACCCGAGCCGAAGGCAGACGCTTAACCATCTGAGCCACCCAGGTGCCCCCCAAAGATTTTTTTAAAGCTAAAAGCCTTAATCAACAATTTAGAGTTCTTTGTTGGGAGGAAAAACATAAAGAATAAACTACAGCATGTTTATAAATATGCGTGCTTATATTTAAGTAAAGTTCTTTTTAAAAAATATTTATTTATTTTTAGAGCGAGAGAGGTGGTGGGAGGGGCAGAGGCAGAGGAGAGAGAGAATCTCAAGCAGACCCTCCCCCACCTGAGCATGGAGCTTGATGTAGGGCTTGATCCCAGGAACCCTAGGTCATGACCTGAGCAGAACCAAGGGTTGGACACTTAATGGACTGAGCCACCTAGACACCCCTATTTAAGTATAAGTTCTATTTCTCTTTCATCCCTGAATTATCACTCGGTGAAATTAATTTTAAGGGAACATTGACCAGGCCTCTCAATAGTTAAATAGAGGAGTGCTCCTGCAATTCAATTATGTTTTCATCTTTTGGATTAGTCATAGGTTGAAGCCCTAGTTTCATATGCTGAAGAGACCACCTAACTGACTTGTTCACACTTCTCATTTTTTTCCTTATGAATAATTTCCTAAGCGAGAATCATACCCCTAGACCAACGAGCCACCCCTACCTTATGAATAATTTCCTTCAAAAGGTAGCCTTTGTCTTCTATGGGCATAATAGACGTGTTTATATAGAAATATCAAAGGAAAATTATATTTTGTGGTATTTTGAGTTGTAAAACAGAATGATGCTTCTGCACTCCACAGCTGATCTTTTCTATTTCCCAACGTGGAGGTTTAGAAGAGGATTGACCTGCTATTGTAGTTGTGTAGGAGGGGGAGAAACAGGGCTCCTGTTAGATAGGAGGAAGGGGGGTGCCCACAGACATGGAGAGGGTTAGAGCTAGTCAAGAATCAAAAAAAGAAACAAATCACAAACCTGCCCCTAATGTCTCACATTTCTGAGATTAGACCGTTCCTTATGTTTAATTGGTCCTCATTGATTCTTCCAGAAATTTCTTTCTCCTTTCTAAAATCCTCCAGCTTTGCATCTTATGCCATCAGACTTTACCACCTTCTACTCTTTCTTGTTGCGGTCATCTCCAGATGCCTGGGTCACTCTTCTTCCTTGAAAAGAATGTATCTTCAGGTTTCCTGTCATTCTTTCCAGCACTACTTCTGCATAATTTTTGGTGATTTAAATACAGTTGATTCTCATTATCTGTGATACTTATGTTCTATAAAGTAACAGTGAACACTGAATTTGTGAACGTTGAACCACTGCCCCTTGGGAGAAATATAGGTGTAGGTTGTTGTGAGCCTCTGGTTACAACATTTTCATCAACCGGTCAGTATGTAACCTTGTTTTATGTGTGTTTCTGTTCAAAGACACATTATTTAATATGTATTATTGATTCATTCACATTGAACTCACAGCCAACAGCACTGTAAGTCAGGCCTGAAAGAAGCTTGTCTAATATATTTCCTCCATAAAGTACATCACAGCTTTCTTGCACTTAGACATAGTAGACAGCACTTCAGCATGACTCTTGAGCAATTTTAAATAGAGAAGTTACCCACAAAGCACAAAAAAGCCGAAAACACAGCCCTAAATAGACTGTGCAAGGGATACTTGTTTATAATATGAAAGCCGAAACAAGAAGCCAGTGTTACCTTGTTTCATCTCAGCTATGAGTGCACGCATTGGGCAACTAGAGTTTTTTGCCCCTCTGCACATGTCCACAAGACTACTAATACACCATCAACATCAATTTTGAGGTTACACAAATTTTAGCAAGTAGGTGAATTCACAAATACAGAATCTGCAGGTAAGGATGGACCGTGTCTATGTTAATGATCCTAATAGTATGATCTCTTCAGTTCTTGACCTCTCTGATAACAGTCTTGTCTACAACACTTATAGGCATGTATCCCCAAGGTCATGCCAAATGTTATGGAACGACAGTATTTGTATTCATTTTCCCTCCCTCCCTCTGAACATTTCTTCACGCAGGGTTCTGAAAGTCTCAGAACCAGGATAAATTTTTAATGTCACATCCTCTTTGTTATGGACAGTATTTGTGTCCCCTACAAATTCATATGCTGAAGCCCTAACCCTATTATGGCTGTATTTGGAGATTGGACGTTTAAGGAAATAAAGTGAGGTCATATGGTGGGGCTTGTGTCGGTACAAGACAAGACACCAGAGAGCTCTCCCTTACTGCAGCCAGGAAGAGAGCTCCCACCAGAAACCAAACCCTGCTGGAAACTTGATCTTGGACTTTCTGGTTCTAGAATTGTGAGAAAAGTGTCTGTTTGAGCCACTCAGTCTGTCGACCTCAGAGTCGGGGACCTGGGGTGGCGAAGGAACTGAGAAAGAGACGACAGTATAGCGAGGCACAAGGGACCCCAAGCAAACAGCCCCAGGAGCTGAGGTTTATTTTCCATACTCATATACCTTCTACAGCGATATAGATCTATAATGGTTTACAGCAGGGGCGTAGTAAGGCACATTCCTCCATGTATACAGGATTAGTCAAGCACGTAAGAATCTTTAAAACAGAATAAAGGCACAAAGAGGGGAGGGCACAGTGTGCTGTTGACAGCTGGCTTCCTGTCTACAAAACATCTGCTGCTGCGAACTTTAGAACTGACCACACACGTTCCAAGGGCATTTCACTCTGATCCTTTCGGGTTATTTTTAACCCTGCAATCTCGAGTCTTCTCAGAGATCTCGGAGGCTCAGGGCACATGCACCAGTGGTCGTTGTGGTGTTCTGTTTCCCACATCAGTCTGTGGTATTTTGTTAATGGCAGCCTAAGCTAAGACACGCTTTTAAGGTATTTTTCTAAAAGACTTCTCTCACTGTCCCACCTAGGTCTGTTGTCTGAAAGAGGTATTCTCTACTTCAGTCTTTTCCTACCCACCATCAAAACCTGTCTTTTGTGTATTCCTCAGTACTTCACTTTTCTAAAGTTGGCTTACTAAGAGACTAATTACCATTGACTAGGATTACTTTTATTATGTCTACTAATATTTTAATTGTAAAAATAATACCTGTTTGCTTTGGAAAATACAGAAAAATAAAAAGAAAATTAAAATCACTTTAATTCTAAAGTGTTGACATTTTGGGAACTTGCCCAAGTTCTTGATTGCAAATCACATCAAGTAACTCTCATTACGTTGAACAGAAAAGAAGCTTACTGGTAAGATACTAGAGAGTTCAAAGAAAATATGGGAAACTTTGGGCTCCCTGCTTGGCGGGGAGCCTGCTTCTCCCTCTCCCTCTACTGTTCACCCTACTTGTGCTCTCTTGCTCTCTCTGTCAAATAAATAAATAAAATCTTAAAAAAAAAAGAAAAGAAAATATGGGAAACTTGGAGAACCTGATTTAGACTGTGGTAGGAAACTGAACCACCAGAACGTCTTTCAGGGACTCTCCAGTGGAACAGTTTGATTTGGGCCCTTCCTTTTTTTTTTGTTAAAGACTTTATTTATTTATTTGAGAGAGAGAGAGTATGAGCAGGGGGAAGGGCAGAGGCAGAGGGACAAGCAGGCTTCCCACTGAGCGCGGAGCCCAGTCATGACCTGAGCTGAAGGCAGACGCTTAACTGACTGAGCCACCCAGGCGCCCCCCTGGTTTGGGCCCTTCTGTTGCCCCTGCTGGACATAAATGCCGTGACAGTACTGACCTTGCTTTGAGTCACTAACTCAAGATACGAAGACCTATGTGGGAGTGTTGATTGGCCAGACTTGGACAGCCAGCCCTTAGCCTGGCAGCCAGGGCTCAGGGAAAGCCAGGATCTGGTCTTTTCTCTTTGTTAGCAGGAGAGAGGAACCGCTTCCCACAGGATTCACACAATGGCGGATTCTCCAAATTTAGGGACAGCATTAAGATCCTGGGAAGCCCGTCCTAAAAAAAAAAAAAAAAAAAAAAAAAGTATAATTTATCCTTTGGCTATACAATATTCATGTACACCTTTCTTTCCAGATTTTTATGTCACAGCAATAAAGGAAATGGGTCACGTTTACTGTCCTTACCTATACTTCTGGCCACAATGCAATATCTAGGATTTATAACTTCTGCCTTCCCACACATATTTCAGGTCTCCTTTGCCAGCAACCTGTATCTCAGATGCTCAGTATTTTTCATTTAGTCGAGTTACTCAAACCTTCATTCCTAAGGAAATGGAAACCTTGCTGGTCTTGTGTGGATTTGCTTGTCTTAACATGTCTTTAATTTTTATCACCGGACATGAAAATAGTACGAGGCACCATGGGACTTACCTCATTTCGCTTGTACTTATTTATCCCCATCTGCATTGAGCAGTAGCAGCTCAGCTAACCCTTGATAGTAAGGACCAGTCAAGACAGTAACCTCCCACCTCTTCTCTTCCCCCCCACCTCAGGGGAAAACAGAAGCTGATACGGTAACGTGAAAGTGTTGGCTTCTCTCTATATGAAAACCATTGTTGCAGAAAATATACTCCTTTAGGTACTAAGGCACTTTAGAAATATTAACTCCTTTAATTCTCACAAAAATACCATGAGATTTTACATTTTATGGAGAGGAAAAAGGAGGCACAGACAAGTTAAGTAACCTGCCAAAATTCACACAGCTAGAAAGCAGTGGAGATAGGATTTGAACCCAAGTTCCTGTGTTCACAGTTGTTCTGTGGAACGCTGAGAAAGTCAGATTTCCTGCATACCACATTGTGGGACAGCACTAGAAAGGCTCTGTGACAACTCTGTAAGGTGTTCTATCCCTGCCAGGTAAAAGCAAGATGCTTCTGGTGTTTATCTGAAAAGACAAAAATATTTGATAGATCTAAAACTCCATAAGGATAGGGATAGGCATTGTAATATTCCTAGCACCTACCAAATTACCTGGAACACTAGATGCTCAATGAATATTTGTTTAATAAATGAATAAATATCACATATCAGGGACTGGATTAACTTTCCCTAGTAAGACGGCCACATCTGGAAAAGCAGCTGCAATTGGAATTACCACCACCACCACCCCCCCGCCAGGTGAAGCTTATGTCAGCTCACCATCATCCTCTAAGAAGCCCCCATCCTCTGCACTGGACAGACCAGAAAGTTAAGTGGGGATGTACTAGGAATCACCATACCTGCATTTCTTGGGAATTTCGCGGTCATGCTAATTGCTATAATTCCCTCAGATATGATATTGCTCTTTATTTTTTATTTTAAGTGGACAGAGTAACCTGGGGAGCTTCCATTTGGCTCATTCTACCTGTGGATCAGAGACAATATGAGGATTCTACCAGTGATAGACAAATCCTTAAAAAACCAGTAAACCATTATGGGCTGAGTCCAGAGTGTCATTATGTCCACTTTAAAGCAGACTTAGACTTGGACTCAAACTGTATCACCTGAATCTTCTAAGCCTCCACTCTAATTAGTGAGTGGCAGTGGTGTGAACTCAGATCCAGTGTTTAGGAATCTCTGAAAAGGTATTATCCCTTGCCCAATGCACAGTTTCTTTGGTAAATATTCACAGGTCCCTTTGGGAAAGGATAGAAGAAAGATTGCCAGTATATTTTCGTGAAGTAATTTTAGGACTCTTATTTAAAGCCTCTCGGGCTTCCCTTCGTTTAAGGGGCTTTAGGGCTGTGAACTGATATGGGCTCCCTCTGTAGGGCAACTCTAGCAAGGACAGAGAATTAGAGAGTCTTCAGATAAGACATGAATGGCCTCGTTAGATGTGGGAGGAAGAGTGGCTTGAACTGCAGACTGAGTTTGGGCTTTGGGTGTTTGAGTTCTTGAAATCCTTCCACAATTACAATTCTCAAGGTACACTCTTTCTTTATCGATGCCCTCACTTTCATATAAGGGATTTAATGAGGCTGGGTTTCAATTGACATTATGGATTAACTCCTCATTTAAGTGGGGGTTTGATTTTGGGTAGTTTTATACTGCTGCTACAACAAATAAGACATTCTTTTTTAGCACAGACATAAAAAGTCCTTAAGTTTGCTTTCAGTCAAGAATTAGGGACTTCAGTGTGTCATTTTCTTTCTTTAACTTTTCTAGTATTAGCTGTCTCCCTCTTCAGTCTTGACTTCTCATGCTGTTATATATGGCATTACGAGTGTGGTCACCCAACGCTTACTTTCAAGCAGATGCTGGAAAAGTTGTAATTTGATTAGTTGCTTTTCCACTCTGGGCCACGGGTTACCAGATTTCTATGGTTCACTGCCTTTACCCCAACTAGGTTGTATAATCAAGTCTAGATTCCCCTCAATTCTACATCTGCTGTCTGAAGTCCCCCCATTTTAACAATTGCTGATCCAGTGTTTCATGACATAAAGTGATTTTGTTTATCCTAAGCAGAAAGGGAATTGATTGGAAAGATATCAAGTATTTCGTGGAATTGGCCAGACTTAGAAGATAGACCAGAACTAAGGAAATGTGGGCAGGAGGAACCACAGAGAATGTTACGGGCCAGGCCTTTTGGGTTCCACTGCTCCTCTCACTGGGCATTGAATGCTGCTGTGATGGATGATATCGGAACAGATGCCAGACTTCCTTCTTGCCATCTTGTTTGGCTGAGCATAGGTCATGTGCCATGTCCTTCCTAGTTGCCTGTGTCCAGGGAAAGCATGTCCTTGGCTTTTGGTGTCTTGGCTTTTGGTGTCTATGGGGAGGAGGCCCTATTTGTACCCAAGATTTGAACAATGACAGATTCCTCACATTTAGAATGTGAACATATAGAACGACATTGGGGTCACAACTTTGAGTAAAGGGTTAGCCTCAGCACTGGGCTGATCCAGGTCTGCCTATAAGAATGACCTCAGAGTCCTGTTTCTTTGGAAACCATGGTGATCAGTAGACATGGAATGTTGTGCCTGTTCTGTTGTTGTGAAGCCTTGATCTGTGGGACTGCTTCTGGACTGGGGCTGCTGGGGGCTAGCATGCAGGTTTTGGGTCTATGTCACTAGATCATATAAAAGATTGTTGGGAAGCTAAAGCTGTGGTTTCTCTGTGTTAAGGTGACCTTGGATATCATTCTATGGCAGCCTTGCGTTTCTTGCATGGGTGTAGGAACAAAAGAAGCTGTGCACTTGGGTAGCTGTTAAGTGTTGTTTTTATTTCCTATGGTGCTATACCAAATTTCCACAAACTTAGTGACTTAAAATAACATAAATTTATTACTTTATAGTTTTCATAAGATAGACGTCTGACAAGGATCTTAATGAGCTAGATCAAGGTATCAGCAGGTCTGTGTTCCTTTTTATGGAGGCTATAGTGGAACACCTGTTGCCTGGCCCTTTCTAGATTCTAGAGGTTGCCTGCATTCTTTGGCCTGGGGTCCTTCTCCCATCTTTAAAGTTAGCAATAGGGATAGAGTCCTTCTCATGTGGCATCACTCTGGTCTTCTCTTCTGCTTCCCTCTTCCACTTTTAAGGACTCATGTAACTGATTACTTTAGACCCACCTAGACAATCCAAAATAATCTCTCTATTTTAAGATCAGCTCATTATCACCTTTTACTGTTTTTTATCACCTACAACTTTAAATCCCTTCCTCCATTTAATAGAACGTGTTCATAGGTTCTGGGGATTAGGATGTGGATATCTTTGGGGGACTATGATCCTACTTACCACAGGTGTCCTGATGAAATGAAGGTGCTGTTTCTTTCCTTCTACAAAGCTATGTACATGGAGACTAAAGCCTGTAATGTGTCTTAAATCTGATTGCCGGTCTGAATCTGCAACCACTGCTGTGTTGATGCCCTTTAGAACCACAGTTTTGGGAGGGCAGACCTTTATTGGGAGCATTTTCACATGTTCAAGCACACTTTATTAAATCTCTATAGGAATCTACTGTTATTATGAAAATGGACTAATTTCTTAATTGTGTAGCTCCCAGGATGTCTTTCCTTTCCAAAACCTCTGCAAGTAATTCTCAGATAGGATTCTGGGCAATAGGTTACTGGGACTGTGCTAACTACTCAAATCTCCAAAGCTTTAGGACCTTTTTTGGCCAACAGAAAGAATTGAAAGCTACTGTTTTCTTTTAGAGGAAAAGTGCTTAAAAAAAACCTGTGTGATATAAATTTTAAATGAAGCCAATATGCTAGGCTGGGCTGTTGTTAAATTATTTTCATCATTGTACTCATTGTGTCAAGCAGATCTTTGGCTCCAAATATGCTGTTCCTGTAAAAATTTCATTTCAGCTGTCAGGATAATCAAAATGGTTTCAAAAGCTTTCCTTGAATATTGAATTGAAATAAAAAAATAAAATACACTATCAAATGCCAGATACTACAGAAGGAAGAAACCAGATATAAGCAGGTTTTGCTTTTTTAAAAAGTTGATTTTATTAACTTCTTTACTTTGATATAATTTTGAAGTAACTGTTCCTGACATATACAATTTTAGCAAACTCAAGTGGCTTTTCAGTCCAAAATCAGATTTGGGACTACATAATTAAACACAGAAAATGCAGAATAATATTTCACTTATTTATCTTTTGATGCCATAGTTTATGTTGTGTAGTGGTATTTTTATAATGTATAATGTATAATTTTGTATAATGGTAATTTATAATGCATGGGCAGAGAAACAAAATGATGGTTACAAGTTTTATCTTTTAAAATTTTGATACTACTGATCTGTGTTTCTAAAAACCACAAGCTACAGATGTCTGTCAGTTACATGATATTATATTGCAGAATAAAAATGTTGTTGAGGTTGTGGATGACATAAATGTGGAAATGAGAGATAAATTTTGGAGAGAACTCACTGAATAGTCAAAAGGCTATGCAAAATATTATTTAAAAGAAGCTTCTGTTTCAAAACGTTACCTAGCTTAGTCACAGTTAAAAACCAAAATAACCCAGAACATCAGGCCAGATCTTTCTGGAGACATTGTGGGGATAAAAGTACCAGATTCGCTATCGTGTGAGTCTGCTGCTACAGAGCAGCAGGGGTGGAATGTTTTCATCCTCTGCACTCCTCTTCTTCAATGAAAACCTCTTGACAACCTTCCCATCCATCCCCAGGCTTTTACCTCTGACTGCTGCTGTATTTGCTCCTCAGAATTTCTTCCTGCTCTTGGTATTCATTTATTCATCCATCCTTCCATCCAGTAACTTTTTGTTGAGTGCCACTTTATAGGAATTTAATTATAGAAGAATTGGTGAAGGTGGGAATGATCTTGATCTGCATTACCAGATCACTCTGACATAGGGAAAACTCGAGGAAAAAGTGAATCAATCGACCCACCAGTTTTGAGGGTCTGGATATTGTCATCCATTCTTGCTCACTACTATGAATTGGTCGCTGGGTATGAGGCAGTGTCAAGATATTAAGATAAAGCAGACATCAATTAGAAAATTGCAAATGGGGACCCATCAATTGGAGTGAGAATGGAGGATGTGGGAAAGGAGAGGGTAAGCTAGGGAGAAAGGGGCTAGACAAAGTTGCAAGGTGATTAAAATTTTCCATCACCATTTCATATGCCTAATATCTGTTTGTAGCTGCCCCCTCAAATTTCCAGGACATTCTGTTGCTCTGTAACCAGTGAAGGCCCCATTCCCTCTCAACCCCACTCCCATTCTTTACTAGGGGACCATGGCTGTCTCTGTCTCCATTCTCTGGATTCAGCTTTCTTGCTATGTCTCATCTGTATGTATCATGTCCTACTCTGTTATGGCAGAGTCTTGTTCTAAGGGCCAGTCTTGCCACTTGATTAGCTAGCTAATGAAACTGTATAAAAGGGGACATTCTCCCTGGAGGCAGTGCAGCCATGCTAGTGGCTCTAACGGGACCTAGCAGATAGGCAGGGCTTTTACTACCAAACACACATACCATACAAGGGCTTATCTAGTAGTAGTCTTGATATGAGCTTTGCCAAAATACCGCTCCCAGTTCAGGACCAGCAAATAAATGGTTGTTGCCTAAGTTCCTCTCTAGTAAATGGCAGGAGGAGTGCATGAATTCTCAGTTATGAGTATCTTTCTCTGGGTTAGGGGGCAGTGAATTCATATATGTTCATAGTAGAACGGATTGCAAAAAATGGCCTCAGTACTTTTCAGCTTCTCCCATCAACAGATGGAGTCTGTTTCCCTATCCTTGAAATCGAGGCTGGCCTTGGGATTTGCTTTGACAAATGGACAGTGGTAGAAGTGACACCAAGTGAGTTCCAAACCTATGGATCAAGAGGTCTTGTGGCTTCTGCTTTTGTTTATCTTGGGACCCTGTGACCCACTATGTGAAGGAACCCAGGCAATCTTGCTGGATGATGAGAGACATGTCATTCTAGCCTGCCACCTGCCAAACATATGAGTGAGACCACCTTAGATCATCGAGCCACCAGCTGTCTGCCAGCTGACTCCCCATGCACGCAAAAGTCCAGCAGGAATTGACTGAACTAGCCCCAATCAGAACAACCAGCCAACTCCCCAGATCATGAGCTAAATAAATGGCAGTTGTTTTAAACCATTGGGTTCTGGGGTGTTTGGTTACCCAGCATAGTTAACTTACAGGAGATGATTTTTAGTCAATAGTGAATATGAGATGAGTCAATAAAAATCAATATGAGATCATTTTTATCCTATTCTATTTTATTTATTTTTTAAAAGATTTATTTATTTGAGGGGCGCCTGGGTGGCTCAGTCAGTTAAGCGTCTGCCTTCGGTTCAGGTCATGCTTCCAGGGTCCTGGGATCGAGCTCCATGTTGGGCTCCCTGCCCCGCGGAGCAGGGAGCCTGCTTCTCCCTCTGCCTCTGCCCGCCACTCTGCCTGCTTGTGTCAAATAAATAAATAAAATTTGAGAGACAGAGAGAGAGAGGGAGACAGCAGTTTGGCGGGGAGGGACAAAGGGAGAGGGAGAGAGAGCATCTCAAGCAGACTCTGTGCTGAGTGTGGAGCCTGACGCAGAACTTGATCCCAAGACCCTGAGATCCTGACCTGAGCTGAAACCAAGAGTTGGACTGACTGAGCCACCCAGGTGCCCCATTTTTGTCCTATTTTAAATGGGAAGGATGGGATGGATTTATCAGTAGAGTGGATTAAGACCTATAAAATTTGACTGTGACCTAAAGAGAATAAAAGAAAAAAAGGATATGAAGATATACATATCTAAAACTACCCAGAAAGCACAAATCTCTTGCCAGCATTTGCTGGGGAAAATCCAGAGTATTTGAATGGGTCTAAGTATCTTAAACACACCCATTGGTGTGAAAGAGGATAGCTCTGATTCTAGATAGCACTCAACATTTGGGGCATATGTCCCAGTTAAGACCAAACTAAGATTCAGAGGTTGGTGAACTTACCTGGTATCTATTTATACGTGTGATAATGCCTGAAGGCCATTGATTTTTCCTGAAAAGAGGGAGTTCTTTATAACTTTATATTAACCTGAATACAATTGGGACTCCATTATGGCCCAGTCTCTGAGCAGTGTTGCTTTTAAAAAAATAGCATTGTGGCAGAAAAGCATAACTGACGGTAATTCATCTGTACTCGTCCCTTGAAAAAAAAAAATGCCAACAGGAGAGGACATTCTTAGTGCCAACAAAGCTTAAAAAGCATCTTCTTTAGACATCTTTATTGTTCTCAATCTTTCTAGTATGCTCTGCCACAGCATTCCTAAGAACTCTGTTTCTGGAAGTGGCTTATAAAAATATAAAATGTTCTTTTCCTAGTTTGTCTTTAGTCTTTGAAAACTTCCCTGAAACCAAAATGCATGGCTCTTCTGTCTCTTGACTATGCATCCCTGCTCAAGTATATAGCAAAAAAATCCCGATTTTATCCTCCACCAAACTCTCCTTTCACCACTGTGATAGTCCCTCATTCACTTCCTCTTTTCTATCCCTGTGTTGTTCATGCACAGTGAAACCTTCCTCAAAGGAGCAGTCCCTGCATCTGCCCCTCCATGCTACATTTGGGCCTCTGGGGTGGGTAATCTGTTTTTATTTCTCTGAGAATCATTTCACTACCCACATTCCACACACCAGAGGAAAGACTTGGCATTTAACTCTCAAGTTAAGATTTCTTCTTGTTTGGGAAAGGCGGGGGTGGGGGGGTGGGGGGGTGGGTTGGGAAGGGTTGAAGTGTCCATATATTAACATAGCCTTATATGAATTTGGATTATATAAATATGAAGTAATATGATACAAATATGCTTACAAAGTCTCATTGCTGGAACAAAAGTTGAAATAGTGTCAACCTCCTCCAAAAATCAATAATCACATATATTTAAAGCTGGTGGACTGAGTGAATTGGAAACTATTTATGCTATTGCTGTGGTAGCTGATAAACACAACTACGTGATAGTGTTCTTTGGCAGTCTTATGAAAAAGTTATTCTTGAATTATAGGAGTTTGAATTATGAAAGGTATTCTGCAGAACACCCTAGCATAAATTGACTTTGATAGTATGCCCTGTTATTTGCTTTTGTGCCTGAGGCAAAGGGATGGGCCCTGGGAAAAACTAGGAAAGAAAGACCAAATTTTGAACTCTCATGAGGAACGGGAGAAACAGACACTGGATGAGCTGCTTCAGGATCCAGGTGACAATGGGCATCGCTGTGAAAGGTTGAGAGCCACAGTTGCTACTTCTCCATGGCGCCCAGGACTGCTCTGGCATTTTCAAAATTGGCAGTTCCAGGACCACAGGGACACATGATCAAGGATGGTCCAAGATGTCCATCAGCTGTGTGAGCATTGAGGCTTTCCCTAGTGGCTGCATTAGCAAGGGCATTGATGGCGTGAACTGGAAGAGAGAGAAAGGACCATGAAGATGCCAGGTACTGACTGTGGCTGACAAGCTGGTCTGTGGATGGGCACAGGAGAGGCATCCTTTAAGACCTTCAGGAATATTTGGGGGTGGGAGGAATCTTTGGAGGGTCTGTGTGTGTAGAAAGGGTTAAATGGAAGAATTTTGAGATACTGATGGTATTCAACCTGAATTTATGCACAGGGAGCTTGGACCTTGGGATTCTTATTATACCTACACATACCAGTATGGTGGCTTTGTTCCTTAATCTCTTTATGGGCTTATGCTGTTTACTTAACTCCCTAAACCTCTGGTTCCTCCTTTGTAGAATGGAAGCAGTAGTGGCACTTAACTTTACAAGATTTTTGTGAGGATTCAGTGGCTGATGCCAGGAAGGAGCTTAGTGTGGTGTGTAGCCAACAGTGTAAGTGCTCAGTCAAGGACAGTGAATGTGTTAACAACACAATGATAGCTCACATTTATCCTCCACCAAACTCTCCTTTCACAGTAAATGTGAGCTATCATCGTGTTGTTAACACATTCACTGTCCTTGAAGCGTACATTCTCAGTTTCATAGAACCCTTGGAATTGCTAACATGGTTTGCTGAACACGCTACTTCAGTTTCATTGGTAACTTCTGGGTCTTAGATCCCTCCTGGTCTTTAATGACTGATGTGGCAGGAGGACCCAAGTAATGATTCCTTTTTAGTCTCAGGCCCTCTGTAAAGTGAACTGTCATTTCAGCTGGCATTTCTGAATTTTCTGCCACATTCTCTGGGAAAACAGTAACTTCTTACTCAGGAGAGATGGTATTTTATCAAGCAAGATCAAGCCATTCTGAGACAGGAGAAATTACCTATGTTTTCTCATTCACTGACATTTTGGGAAAATTATTACAGTTTGCTTTCTTCTTTATTAAATGGCAGAAAAACTCTGTAAAAGCAATGAATGGAAGTATTTAATTCTGACTATATTAAAGCCAATTTTTCTGTCTCTCTTGCACTCAAAATGGTAGGTCAAATGTATCCTTGAAAGTATGACTAGGGGGTTCCATGGCAACCAGATGGAACTAAGGGAGGAGACCAAGTTCTGGGCCACAGGTGCTTTTCTCCCACTCACTGGGGACCCTAGCAAATCCGTTTGTGGGTGGAACCTTGCCATGGCTCTCAGTGCACCCAAGTCTAGAGCTCCAAATGCCCCTTTGTACCCAACGTGGGACCAAGTTGGAGTGACTGCTCATAGTAAAAGGACCCCAATGAGTAATAATAATACCATAGATTGGATTATAATTTTCATTCCATAAACTTTTTAAATTTACATTATTTCATTTGATCATGTTATCACTCTAACTTACCAACATTCTAAAGGTGAAGAAACAGGTTAAGAAAGGTGAAATGGTTTGCTAGAGTCAAGTGGCAGAACCAGGGTCTGAATCATCCAACTCAAAGACCAGTGTCCATTCCTTTGGGCCATGGTTTGGGTCAGAACCTTCTTCGCAGGGTCTTCCTTGTTCACTGTGGCAGGGTGGGTGGTTGGAGAGAGTGAGGCTCATACCTGTGTCCTCACTGGGGGCTGTGATGGAGAATAGGACACAGCTTTATGTATTTCCATGAACGGCTCAGTTGCCAGGATGGGAGATTAATACTTTGTGAAAAAAATATACGCATTGCATTTCTCCCATGGTTCCTGAGTCTTTGCCTGCTGAAGTGTGGAACCCCTCATCGATTACAGTAATGAAAGACACTGTCTTATTGCATCTATTAACACATCCTTTCATGGTTTTCTTCAATTACACTGATTATTTCCCATTATAAATTTATTCTTTTCTGAGCTTTTTCCTCAAGAAGCTTCTGTAATTTCATTCCCAATTATTCTATTAAGTAGCTCGCCAGTGGCACAATGGGTCATTTCAACTTCTCACATTAAGCAGCTTCTAATTTTTGTGTGGAATGAAAGAACTGATTGCTGATTGGAATTAGATGGACTGTATGAGTATCGTTGGTCTTTTTTTTTCTTACTATTACAAAAGCTTATTTAACAAAAAATTTTAATATGAAAATGTACACAACCCAATTTTTACATTCAGTAAAATAGGTGCTGTGGAGAGGGGCACGTAGAAGCAGTTGATTTTTCTGGTGATCACAGAAATTGTTCATACTCCTGCCAAGCCTTGTAGTATGATGATACTATTTCCTCATGATACCACCATTCCAGTATTGTCCTGTTGTCCCCTAGTTGCTATATCCACACATTTATCTATCAGGAGATTCATAAAGGGATCGGATCCTTGCAATATTCCTTGGACATGGCTGCCACCATCTAATTTCAATGATAACTTCTTGTCCATAAATTTTTTCAACTGGGGGGGGGGGAGGTGTGAGCTTTGCTCATAGTGTCTACTCAGAGAGCTCGAAGATGCCTCGAAACAGAATTCATGGCCTCCCTCATGCTTCCACAAGTAGGCCTGGCATTTTCCCTAGATCTTTAATTATGATGAGATAACATTGTAATTATTTTCCAACTTTAGAATTATATCCCTCTTTTACTTTCTACTTCAAGCCTGCCACTAAGCATTTTTTCCTCTGGAAACTTTCCTGACTGTCCTGCTTCCTTTTCACTCCCACCGTAATCCCATAATAATCAGTGGCCATCGTAGCTCCACAGTGCATCATCTGCCTCCCTTCTGGCTTCTTAGTTTCTTGTCTTTATTCTAATGCATCCTACACTTAGCAGCATGAATACTTTCTTCAGCTTTTATTTAGTTTAGGTCACTCCCATTCTAAGAAGCCCAGAATAACTTTAAATTACCTCTTGAATAAAATTAAACCTCCTAATTATATATGCTAAAGGCGTCAGCCTGTAAGCACCTCCACTTAATGGCCCCCTTGCCTGAACATCCTACTTCAGGTACACAAGCCCATTTACACCTCCCACTTGGAGTGCACATTTATACCCTCCTATTAACCCATGAGTCTTTTAATATCCCACCTCACCTGTTCAGAATGCCTCCCCTCCTCTTTTTATTAGGAAAATAATTAGATTAACTTTGTTTAACTCAGTGTTTCTCAAATTTATTTTACCACAGAATACTTTTGCTCACAATATAGCTATTAAAACTGTGCTGGATAGCTTCTTTTTACTCTTTGCTCCCCCAGGTCCACCCTCCCTGAACCTTTCTCTCTTCTGCTATGTGTTCACGAGGGAGGCCAGCCTGTATAAACTACATCAACAGGTCCTTCTGGACCTCTATCATGGTTAGTTTTATGCATCAGCTGTGGCTGAACTATTATTACCCACTTATTTAATTAAACACCAATGTAGGTATTGCTGTGAAGGTATTTTGTAGTTGTGACTAACATCTATAATCAGTATACTTTAAGTAAAGCAGAGTACTCTCCTTAATGATTGGCCTCATCCAATCAGCTGAAGGCCTTAAGGGCAAAACCTGAGGTTTCCCAAAGAAGTTCTAGCTCAAGGTTACAATATTTAACCGCTCCAATTGCATGAACCAATTTCTTAAAATTAATTTCTCTCCCCTCCCCCAATATAGATTCTGTTTTTCTGGAAAACACTGACTAATACACCCTTTAACTTCTCAGTTGGTTTGGCCAGAGAGGCCTGTTCACAGGTTGAAAAGAGTGAGGAGGGAGACTGGGGTAGGGTATTCATTCCCTGGGTCACACTCTGCTGGATCACTTATAGTTGGCTGTGTCTATGGACAGAAATCCCAGCTCTGGAGCCTTCTCTCTGTGATTCTTTTCCTCTTGATTCTGGGTTCAGTAAACCACCCCATCCTCTATCTTCTTTTCCCCTTGGGGCCTAGGGATGGTTCCAGCTCCTTGCTATTACTAGACATGGGGACCTGCACTATTTTCTATGGCTTCCCTGTACTCTGTCCTCATGTTTATAAATATCCCATTGTTAAAATGTCCTCAAATTGCCCTATTTGAATGTATCATTTGTTTCCTGACATGGTCTTGACTGATACAATGTCTCATAGAATTGGTGTCCCAGGAAACATACTTTGGGAAATTATGCTTCAACTTCAACCTTTCTCTTAATTAGGGTGGCAAAGTTGTAGGGTTCACTATTTCCCAAAATAGCTTGAGAGAAGTCAGGGCAGACTTCCTAGAAAAAGAGATTTATGGGTTAAGAGTTGAGCTACAGATAAGTTTAATTCAGCTGGGGAGAAGGTGGGCATGGCAACAGAGTGAAAACTTAAATTTGTGGACTTGACAATTATAATATGTTTCTGCACATTTTATTTCATTTGATCGTCTCAACAATCCTGTGAGGGAGGCAGTTA
This sequence comes from Mirounga leonina, assembly GCF_011800145.1. Lineage (NCBI taxonomy): Eukaryota > Metazoa > Chordata > Mammalia > Carnivora > Phocidae > Mirounga > Mirounga leonina. The sequence goes on along the minus strand of NW_023270158.1, from coordinate 2,452,973 downwards.
TTCTGTATCACAGATAATCAAGGAGATGAGCAAATGAGCAGTGTGTGTTCAGGGATACAGGAGAAATTTGTCTAATTAAAGTGGAGAGTTCTTGGTGAAAAGTAGGGAAGAATAAGGTTTCCATACGTCAGGCAGGCCCAAATTATGTGTGATCCTGAGGGTGGAGGTGAGGAGTTTGATTTGATGCAAGAAGCTGCAGAGAGCTTTTGAAGGATTATTAGAATTTTTTTACTTTACTATACAAATAATACATGTTCACAGTATATATTACTATACTTAGTAATATAAAGTAAAAAGAAGAAAATAAATATAACCCATAATTTTAACATCAAGTGATATCCTCATTTTTGCTCTTAAAACCTGAGATCAGTGTTCATAGTATTGTGCCCTGTTTTATTCATCTGACTCAGTTTCTCAACTGTGGGACCCTGACATTGGGCAGGATAATTCTTTGTTGTTGGGGGTGAGGGTTGCTTGTGTATTATAGGATGTTTAACAACATCCCTGGCCTCTACCCACTGATGCCGGTAGCACCTCCTCCTCCAAGCTGTGACAACCAAAAATGTCTTCCAGACATTGCTGAATGTCTGTTGGTAGGCAGAATAATCCCCAGTTGAGAATCTGTGATCTAACTTTATATTGTGAACATTTTCTCCCGTATCATTAACAATCCTTGAAAAATCTATGTGACAGATAGGGCACCTGGGTGGCTCAGTCGTTAAGCATCTGCCTTCGGCTCAGGTCATGATCCCAGGGTCCTGGGATCGAGCCCCGCATCGGGCTCCCTGCTCCGCGGGAAGCCTGCTTCTCCCTCTCCCACTCCCCCTGCTTGTGTTCCTGCTCTCGCTATCTCTCTCTCTGTCAAATAAATAAATAAAAATCATTAAAAATAAAAAACTTAAAAAAAAAATTAAAAAGAAAAAAAAGAAAAATCTATGTGACAGATATACCATACTTTATTTACTCATGGTTTTTTTGTTGGATGTTTAGTCTTGTTATATATATATTACCATCATGAATAACAAACACAGCAATGAGTATCCTTTCATATAAGTCTTTAGTTGGGTCTCTGATTATCTCTTGAGGACTAATTGTAGAAGTGTATTTCTGAGTAAAGGGGCATGAACATTTCAGGGCTCCTGGTTTACTTTTCTGAAAAGGTGCCTTCCACAATGATTGTACAGATATACACACCCACTAGCCAGTGATGCATGAGTGTTCCCATTTTACCAACTCTCATAAGCACTGAGGATTACTCTTGGAAACACTCTTGGTGTGTTTACAGGTTTAAAGAATGATAACCTGATATTTTAATTTGTACTTTTTGATCTTTAGTAAAGTTTTCTCATGTGTTGCTTAGAAATCTGTTTATTTCCTCTTACCTAACTTGAAAATTGTTGAGTGTTTAATCATTATGAGGGCAGAATTCAGAAAAATGTCTGCTGGCCTGTGTTTAGTGGGGACTGTACTGTTTTAGCTTCTTTTCCTCAGGTGTCTTGTTTTCCTAATTTTCAGCTCAGATTCAGTTTCCTGACTATGTCAGAAAGTCATTTTCTTCTTTGTGAGGAAAATCTAACTCCTTCCTTAAAAGAAGCATGGAAAGAAAAAAAAGAAAAGGACTTGTAAATAGACTTTTCAGTTTTCTCGTTTACAACCTCAAAGTCACCCTTTATGTAGCTGAGTCTGCCAGTGTTTTCTCATTAGTATTATAAAATCGATTGTTATTCACTGTTGTGCTCTCCTGGGGATATAAACCTAGAACCGTTATCTAGTCCAACTCTGCCTCCAGCTACTTTTGTAATCTTGGGCAAATTGCTTCATCTTTCTCAACCTAACTCTCCTTATTTATAAAATAATGTGAGAGAAGATGATCTCTCAGGGTCTTTATATTTATTTATTTTTTATTAAGTTTTATTTATTCAAGTAATCTTTATAGCCAATGTAGAGCTCAAACTCATCACCCCAACATCAAGAATCACATGCTCTTCTGACTGAGCCAGCCAGGTGCCCCTATCAGGGCCTTTAGAATTCTATAAATCTGTGTTCATGTGATGAAAAGAAATAACTCAACAGCAACAACTTGGGACCCTGGGACCTTTTTCTGAGAGGGGAAGGAAGAGGGATGCAATTCTAAAATAATACATTTTAAAAATGGCAAAATACAACACTTGCATTTGTATTTCAGTTTTTAATGGACTTTACTTCTTTATTTTTTATAATTCTGCACCCTTTTTGCTCACCAACAGTGGGCATTTTCCCAAAGTTCAAATGTTGTAAGGGCAGAGGTAGAATGTGTTTACATAGGGCTGTTTTTGAAACAGGAAGTCACAAAATTGGCTTTGCCAGTGATATAATATATATAATTGTTATGTATACATAGCATGTATACATGTTACAACAAATGTATATCTAAATATATAAAATATAATAAATATATATAATATATACATATATACCCATCTATCTCTACCTATCCGTCCATCCATCCATCTATATATGTCTTCTCCACTGGAATGGAAATTCCATGAGAGAAGAGATTTTGTCTATCTTGTCCATCACAGAGTCCTCTGAGCACCTAAGACAGTACCCAGCACATGGTATCTGTTCAATAGGTAAGTAAAGAATGGGTACATAAATGAATAAACAAGGATGTCTATTTATCAAGAAGACAAAAGATAAATGTTGGTGAGGATATGGAGAAAAGAGAACCCTCATGCTCTGATGGTGGGAATGTAAACTGGTTCAGCCACTATGGAAAACAGTATAGAGGTTCCTCAAAAAATTAAGAATAGAACTGCTATATGATCCAGCAATCTCACTTCTGGGTATATATCCAGAGGAAAGGAAATCACTATTTTGAAGATATATCTGTGCCCCCATGTTCATTGCAGCATTATTCATAATAGCTAAACTCTGGAAACAACCTAAGTGTCCATTGATGGATGAGTGGATATAGAAACTGTGGTATATATATAAATATAAATAGTGAAATACACACACACACACACACACTGATATATTATTCAGCCATGAAAAAGAAGAAAATCCTGCCATTTGCAACAACATGGATAAAACTAGAGAGCATTAGGCTAAGTGAAACAAACCAGACACAGAAAGACAAATACTGTATGGAATCACTTAAATGTGAAATCTGAAAGGAAAAAGAAGTTGAAATCATAGAAACAGAGAATTGAATGGTGGTTGCCATGGACTGGGGTTGTGGGAAATGGGCCGAAGGGTATACACTTTTGATTATAAGATGAATAAATTCTGAGAATCTAATGTACAGCACGGTGACTACAGTTAATAGTTGTATACTTGAAATCTGCTGAGAGTATATCTTAAGTGTTCTCTCAAGAAAAAAAGAGAAAGGCGGAAAAAAGGTAACCATGTGAGGTGATAGCTGTGTTAATTAACTTGGTTGTGGTAATCATTTCACAATGTATATGTATATTAAATCACTTTAAATATATTACGTTTTTGTTTGTCAATTATACCTCAATAAAGCAGAAAAAAAAATGAACTGGATATCTCTGCAGCATGTACAAGTATAACTCATGAATACAACTTACACTCACAAGCGCTCTATGCTTGTCATTTTGTGTCCATGGAGCTTGAACCCTAATCATGTTTCTCAAAATGTGCCTTCTGCAAAGAACCCCAGCATATGTAGCTATTTTTAAAGTTAAATAAAAAGATGAAATCAGTCATATTTATGAATGATTGAAGGAATGAACAGAGAAATGAAAACAATGAAGAACAAATAAGCTAACACACAAGTAAAATGAACTTGGCTAAAAAATTAATTTTAAAAAACAGTTTGGATTATCTGGTTTTCCTTTGCCATCATTTAAATGCTTTTATGAAAACAGTTTTTGGAAATAAGCTCTACCAATATGATTATCATTTATTAGGGCAGAGATCATGAAAACAGATTCTATCAGTTTTTTTTATCACTTAGGATGTAGATTAATACACGTTCACTGGGGCGTGTGGGTGGCTCAGTTGTTGGGCGTCTGCCTTCGGCTCAGATCATGATCCCAGGGTCCTGGGATCGAGCCCCGCATCGGGCTCCCTGCTTGGCGGGAGGCCTGCTTCTCTCCCTCTCCCGCTCCCCCTGCTTGTGTTCTCTCTCTCGCTGTGTGTCTCGCTGTCAAATAAATAAAATCTTAAAAAAAAATACACGTTCACAAATACATTAGCAAGAAAGATGATAAAACTACAGATGTATGTATATCTGTATCTACATATCTCTGTCTCTGTCTATTATCTATATCATCTACATCTCTGTCTATATGTCTCTGTCTATTCTACATACATAGCTACATCTATGTCTATATCTATATCGTCTATATTTATATCTATATCTACAGGTATAGATACAGGAGAGAGAGCCCAGTTCAGGCCTGCAAAATAATGAGAACCTTTGAGCTCCATTTGCTGCCTTGCTTGTAAAATGAGAATGGAAATTTTGTCAAAGATGGTGAAGGAATAGCTTTGATTGCAGTGATTGCAAGGCATTTGCAAAATACAAATAGATTTTGTGAAATTATCATCGCAGTAGCAAGCAGTTTCAGATTTATGTTAGAGAGCTCCATTTTGCTATGAAGTTGTAGACAAGCAATTTGAAAGAGCACCAGCTTTCGACTATGTAAAACTTATTCCAGAAGTTCAACAAGGCCGGGACATAGGAACATAAGTTTTCCAAATTGTTTTCAAATGGACAGTGAGCGTGTGTGGGCAGTCAGATTCTCAAAAGTAGTAAGGCAAAGGAGAATCAGTTTGAATCACACATTTTCTTCAGAGACAAACTTCTTCAGCCCTTAAACAAGTTATGTTATTTCTTCTTAAAATGAATTCCCATTTCCCCTAGTAATTGATGGCAATTTGTAGCATTTAACAAGCACTCACAATGTATATTTGGCAGTGAGCTTATACTTTAAGATTTATTCCTCAAAAAGCTTTCATTCAGCCTATTTTGAGGTTCTTTTTTTTTTTTTAAGATTTTATTTATTTGAGAGAGAGAGCAAGTGAGAGAGAGCATGAGCATGGGGGAGGGGCAGAGGGAGAGGGAGAAGCAGACTCCCTGCTGAACAGGGAGCCCGATGCAGGACTCAATCCCAGGACCCTGGGATCATGACCTGAGCCAAAGGCAGACGCTTAACTGATTGAGGCACCCAGGCACCCGTATTTTGAGGTTCTAATGACTGCAGTGACTATGTCTAATTAGTTTGTGGCAGAGACTAGTGAGTTGTACACCATACTTGTTTTCTTTCCTCCTAGACACATAGCTGGACTACATTTCCCAGCTTGTAGTTAGGTATAGTTAGGTGTGACTGAGCCCTGACCAGTGGAATGTAGGTTGAAGCTATGTGGCTCACTTTCAGGCTTGACTCATTATGACTTCCCACGTGATCCTCTACTCTAAGGTGGCAAAGTCTTTGTCAGCCTGAGTTGCTGGGATACTTTGTGGAACAGAGACCCAACCCATATCCCCAACCTCCAGCTGACTGGACTTTATTTGAGAGAGCAATTGGCTTTGATTGTTTAAACCACTGAGATTTCAGGGCAACTAGCATTACCCTAACCAAAGTATAGCATAGAGAATGGAAACATTTTAGAACAGAAGCAATAGAAACACATAAATGATCATTACAATTATAAAAATATAAACAACAAAAGTATGAAGGCATGCTTGACTTCTCCCATTCTAGTGATTTGGGCTAGTCCATTTTCAAAATATTATGCAGCAGCTGCCCACATGCTAGGAAATAATTGAAGTGGGGCCTTAATAATAGAACAAACAAAAATAATAACCAATCTGAAAGTAAAAAACTTGAGTTCAGAAATTACATGGAAAGGGGTGCCTGGCTGGCTCAGTCAGTGGAACATGTGATTCTTGACTTGGGGTTGTAGGTTTGGGCCCCACATTGGGTGTAGAAATTACTTGAAAATAAAATCTGTAAGAAAAAAACAGGGGTGCCTGGGTGGCTTAATTGGTTAAGCGGCCGACTCTTGATTTTGGCTCAGGTCATGATCTCAGGGTTGTGTGATTGAACCCTGCATTGGGCTCCATGTTCAGCGGGGAGTCTGCTTCTTTTCCCCTCTATCTGCCCCTCCCATTGCTCTCTTTCTCTCTCTCTCAAATAAATGAATAAATCTTAAAAAAAAAAAAGACAACCAAAAATTACATGGAAAGAAATGAAAATGAAAGTATAATGGTCCTAAATCTTAGGGATGCAGCAAAAGTTGTTCTAAGAGGGAAGTTTAAAGCAATACAGGCCTACTTCAAAAAGCAAGAAAAATTTCAAACAACCTAAACTTACACCTACAAGAGCTAGAAAAAGAACAAGTGAAGCCTAAAGCCTGCAGAAGGAAGGAAATAATAAAGATTAGAGCAGAAGTTAAGTGATATAGAAACTAAAGAAAATAGAACAGATCAGTGGAACCAGGAGCTGGTTCTTTGAAAAGATCAACAAAATTTATAAATGTCTAGCCAGACTCCTGCAAAAGAGAGAGTGAGAGTGAGAGAGAGAGAGCTCAAATAAAATCACAAATGGAAGAGGAGAAATAACAATACACTGCAGAAATATAAAGAATTATAAGAAAATCTTTGAAAAATTATATGCTAGTAAATTGGACAACCTAGAAGAAATGGATAAATTCCTAGAAACATAACCTCCCAAAACTGAGTTAGGAAGAAATAGAAAACTTGAACAGACTGATTACCAGCAATGAAATTGAATTAGTCATCAAAAAACTCCTCTAACTAACAAAATTCCAGGACCAGATGGCTTCACAGGCAAATTCTACGAAACATTTAAAGAAGAGTTAATGCCTATTCTCAACCTTTCCAAAAAATAGAAGAGGAAGGAAAACTTCCCAATTTATTTGAGGCCAGTATCACCCTGATACCAAAACCAGATAAAGAAACCACACACACACACAAAAAAAGAACTACAGGCCAATAAATCTGATGAACATAGATGCAAAAGTCCTCAACAAAATACTAGCAAACAGAATCCAACAATACATTAAAAAGGTCATACATCACAGTGAAGTGAGATTTATCCGTGGGATGCAAGGGTGAGTCAATATTCATAAATCAATCAATGTGATACATCACACCAATAAGAGAAAGGATAGAAACCATATGATCATTTGAATACATGCAGACAAAGAATTTGACAAAGTACAACATCCATTCATGATTAAAAAAAAAAACAAAAACCAACAAAGTAGGTTTAGATGGAACATACCTCAATATAACAAAGGCTTTATATGAAAAATCCACAGCTAACGTCATACTCAATGGTGAAAAACAGAGCTTTTCCCCTAAGGTCAGGAACAAGACAAGGAACAAGACACTTTTACCACTTTTATTCAACATAGTACTGGAAGTCCTAGCTACAGCACTCAGGCAACAAAAAGAAATAAAAGGTATCCAAATTGGTAAGGAAGAAGTAAGGCTTAACACTATTTGCATATGACATGATACTATCTATAGAAAACCCTAAAGACTCTAAAAAACTACTAGAACTGATAAATGAATTCAGTGAGGTCAGGAGATACAAAAATTAATGTACAGAATCTGTTGCATTCCTATACACTAATGATGAAGCAACAGAAAGTGAAATTAAGGAAACAGTCCCATTTACAATTGCACCAAAAACAATAAAATATTTAGGAATAAACTTAAGCAAATAGGTGAAAGACCTATACTCTGAAAACTATAAAACACTGTTGAAAGAAATTGAAGAAGAAAGAAATGGGAAGACATTCTGTGCTCATGGGTTGGAAGAACAAATATTGTTAAAATGTCTATACTACTCAAAGCACTCTACAGATTTAATGCAATCCTTATCAAAATACTAACCGCATTTTCCACAAAACTAGAACAAACAATCCTAAAATTTGTATGGAACCACCAAAGACCCTGAATAGCCAAAGTAATCTTGAAAAAGAAAAATAAAACAAATATGGAGTTATCACAATTCCAGACTTCAAGTTATATTACAAAGCTGTAGTAATCAAAATAGTATGGTACTGGCATAAAAATAGACACATAGATCAATGGAACAGAATAGAAAACCCAGAAATAAGGCCATAATTATATGGTCAAATAATCTTCAGCAAAAGAGGAAAGCATATACAATGGGAAAAAGACGGTCTCCTCAACAAATGGTGTTGGGCAAACTGGACAGCTACATGCTAAAGAATGAAACTGGACCATTTTCATACACTATACACAAAAATAAACTAAAAATAGTTTAAAGACCTAAATGTGAGACCTGAAACCATAAAGATCCTGGAAGAGAGGACAGGCAGTAATTTCTCTGACATTGGCTGTAGCAACATTTTTCTAGATACATGTCCTGAGGCAAGGGGAAAAAAAAGCAAAAATAAAGTATTGGGACTACATCAAAATAAAAAGCTTCTGTGCAGCAAAGGAAACAATCAACAAAACTAAAAGACAACCTTCTGAATGGGAGAAAGTATTTGCAAATAACATGTCCCGTAAAGGGTTAGTATCCAAAATATATAAAGAAGTTACAGCACTCAACATCCAAAAAACAAATAATCCAATTTAAAAAATGGGCAGAAGACATGAACAGACGTTTCTCCAAAGAAGACATCCAGATGTCCAACAGACACATGAAAAGATGCTCAACATCACTCATCATCAGGAAAATGCAAATCAGAACCACAATGAGATATCACCTCACACCTGTCAGAATGGCCAAAATCAACAATACAAGAAACAAGTGTTGGTGAGGATGTGGAGAAATACAAACACTCATGCACTGTTGACGGGAATGCAAACTGGTGCGGCTACTGTGGAAAACAGTATGGAGTTTCCTCAAAAAGTTAAAAATAGAACTACCGTATGACCCAGTAATTGCACTACTGGGTATTTACCCCAAAAGTACAAAAGCCTAATTCAAAGGGATACATGCATCCCTATGTTTATTGCAGCATTATTTACAATATCCAAATTATGGAAGCAGCCCAAGTGTCCATTGATAGAAGAATGGATAAAGAAGAAGTGATATATATATATAAAATTCAGTCATAAAAAAAGAATGAAATCTTGCCATTTGCAACAAAATGGATGGAGCTAGAGAGTGTAATGCTAAGTGAAATAAGTCAAAGAAAGACAAATATCATATGATTTCACTCATATGTGGAATTTAAGAAACAAAACAAATGAACAAAGGAAAAAAAAAAGAGACACAACCCAAGAAACAGACTCTTAACTATGGAGAACAAATTGATGATTATGAGAGGGGAGGTGGATGGGGGATGGGTGAAATAGGTGATGGGGATTAAAGAGTACACTTACCATGAGGAGCACTGAGTAATGTATAGAATTTTTGAATCACTGTATTGTATACTTGAAACTAATATAATACTGTGTGTTAACTATATTGAAATTAAAATGAAAAAATTAAAAAATATTAAGTTCAAAACTATTAATGAAGAAGGACACGTTGCCATTTATATATAATCCAACGACCAAAAGGTTTTATTTTATTTTTTTACCTACTGTGATAACTTACTCAAGGTGATGAGGGCAAGGAGATGGAAGAGAAAGAAGGGGAGATGTAAGGTAATAGCTAGCTATTGGCTTTCTCTAACTGGCTTTTCTGGTTCAGGACTTTAACCAAATAAGGTTGAATGGGTCGTGCTATGTGTGACCACTTGGGAAAGGGGCACTGTGCTAGTCTAGGGCAAATGTCCTTAGCAGCCTTTATAAGAGGAGTCTTGAGTACAAGGTACTCTGGGGTGAGAAATCTTCATTGAGCATCATTAAAATGAAGCATAGGGGAAGGTGTAAGCAAGATAATCAAAAGAATGATATAACATCAAAACCTACTCCCCGAAGCTGTCAAGAAAAAAGAGGGGGAAAAAAGATCTTTTGTACTGAGTGAAGTCTTTTCTGCCCCTATTGTGATAGCGTCAAAGCTTCTCTTATTTTAGCCATTTTTAAAAACTGAGGTGTAGTTAACACACAGTGTTACATTCGTTTCAGGTATACAATATAGTGGTTCAACATCTCTGTACATTATGCTATGCTCATGACGAATGTAGCTGCCATCTATCATCATACAATGCTATTACAAAACCATTGACTTTATTTCCTAGCTGTACCTTTCATCGTTGTGGCTTATGCATTCCATAACTGGAAGCCTGTACCTCCTACTCCTCTTCACCCATTTTACCCATTCCTCCTATCCTCCTCCCCTCTGGCAACCATCAGTTTGTTCTCTGTTTTTCTGAGTCTGTTTCTACTGTTTTTGTTCATTTTATTTTTTAGATTCTACATATGAGTGAAATAGTATAGTATTTGTCTTTCACTGTCCGACTTATTTCACTTAGCATAATACCTTCCAGGTCCATCCATGTTTTTGCAGATGGCAAGGTCCCATTCCTTTTTATGTTTGACTAATACTTCATTGTATATGTGTACCACATCTTCTTTATCCATTCATCCGTTGACGGACACTTAGGTTGCTTCCATATCTAGGCTATTGAAAATAATGCCGCAACAAACATAGGAGTGCATATTATCTTTTCTAATTAGTATTTTTGTTTTCTTTGGGTAAAATTGGATTGTATGGTATTTCTAGGTTTCTGAGGAACTTCCATACTGTTTTCCACAATGGCTGCACCAATTTACATCCCCATCAATAGTTTTCGAGAGTTCCTTTTTCTCCATTCTTGCCAACAGTTGTTACTGTCTTTTTTTTAAAGTAGGCTACATGCCCAACATGGGGCTTGAACTCATGACCCTGAGATTAAGAGTTGCATGCTTTACTGACTGAGCCAGCCAGGTGCCCCTATTATTGTCTTTTTGATACTAGCCATCTGACAAGTGTGAGGTGATATCTTATTATGGTGTTGATTTGCATTTCCTTAATGATGAGTGATGTTGAACGTCTCATGTGTCTGTTGGCCATCTCTATGTCTTCTTTGGAAGAATGTCTATTCAGGTCCTCTGCCTATTTTAAAATAAGATTATGTGTGTGTGTGTGTGTGTGTGTGTTGAATTGAATAAGTGTTTTTCATGTATTTTGGACATTAACCCCTTATTGAATATGTCATTTGCAAATATCTTCTCCCATTCAGTAGGTTGTCCTTTCATTTTGGTTTTCTTCACTGTGCAAAAGCTTTTAATTTTGGTGTAGTCCCAACAGTTTATAGTTTACTTTTGCTTTTGTTTCCTTTGTGTTAGGAGACGTATTTAGAAAAATGTTGCTAAGGCCAACATCAAAGAGATTACTGCCCATCATTTCTTCTAGGGTTTTTATGGTTCCAGGTCTCACATTTAGGTCTTAATCCACTTTGAATTTATTTTTGTGTATGGTGTATGAAAGTGGTCCAGTTTCATTCTTTTGCACGTAGCTGATCTCTTTTTAATGACTTTTGAATGTCACCAAATTTAGATGCTGCAAAATTGTAAGCTTTATCAGTTTGAATTCATTTAATGAAGAATACATGGATGTATCCAATTAATAATAGAGTGCCATCCAGAGAGTGTTTCCACAGCAAAATATCTCAAAACACAATAGCAAAATCTCAAAGTTAAGTAATTTACATGAACTGAGGTGTCATCATTTATTTTATTTCTTTCTCTCTTGCATTTGTATGGATATTTTTTTTTAAGTTTTTATTTAAATTCCAGTTAGTTAACATTGTATGGATATGTTTTAATGATTTCTGTCTATAGGCTTTATTTCAATCACTACAATTTATTAAAAATTTTGGTTCTCGGGCGCCTGGGTGGCTCAGTTGGTTGGGCAACTGCCTTCGGCTCAGGTCATGATCCTGGAGTCCCGGGATCGAGTCCCACATCAGGTTCCCTGCTCAGCAGGGATTCTGCTTCTCCCTCTGACCCTCCACCCTCTCATGCTGTCTCTCTGTCATTCTCTCTCTCTCAATAAATAAATAAAAATCTTTAAAAAAAAAATTTTGGTTCTCCATTAGATGAATACTTTAATTAAAGATATTCAATAGATTTTGGAAAAATGTAACCAAAATTTTGAGAACTCTTTGCACACTCACAAAAATCCTATACCATGGGAAGACTCAGAAGCTCAAACATTTATAAAATCTAATGGATGAAGGTAGCAACTATATTTTGCCATCATAATAATTATTACTGTTTTTTGCATTCAGCATGGTCTTTGTCACACAAATTTTGTAGTTCAGGTACTCTGTGTATTTATAGGAACATATTTGAAATTTTGACAGCTATAGCTTCTGTTTTGATTGGTGGAATACTCCTTATTTGAGCACAATCATGAATAATGTATGCAGCAAGTCCTCCAGTTTGAAGAACCTGTTTTCTTCATAGGTTTCTTAATGAAATGATGCCACTGTTTGTACCATGTCACAGTCTTCCATGAAATAAAAAGTACATATATTTCACATAAAAACAAATACTTGTATTTTCCATGTTGAACATTACAACCAATTTTGTAAGAGCATTCACAACATCAGATGTTTCATCTTCAGCACAATGAATGCCCAAGCTTTGCTTTAATGTCATGAAATAAATGGCAAAATAAAGTCATCATTGGTATAAATCTGGCATCATTTAACAGTGAAGTCCTTTTCTGCTAATTGACCTGACTCATTAGCTGTAATGTTCTGTGCACCAAACATTTGGAATTGAAAATGAGCAAAGAAGAACAGTCTTTTGATCAAAATCCACAGCCTTGCTGCCTAAGTGCTAGGTCTTCATACCTTTGACAACTGCTTGTGTTAAATTGTTGTCTTCATTTCAGACTTTTAAAAATGACTAATTTTGAAGCAGATGTGTATGCTTCTTTAGTAGGTTTGGTCTTCTGGTTTTCGGGTAGAAAATGGTATCATAAGGACCCTTATTGTAGATGGTGAAAGTTAAATATTTTGTGCAAATTATACATTCACTAATACCTCTCTTGAAAGGGAATTAAGTACTTATTTTTTCATTAAACATGCACTTTTTATGAGCTCACTGCTCTAAGAGTTTATTGCTTTAAACTAAAAAGTAAAATAAAAAATAGCTTTACCAAATAATAAAATAAATGGTTGAGATTTACCCTATACTATAAATGACAAGAACACTATAAAAAGAACATTCAGACTGTTCTTCCACATACTCCATATTTGCCACAATAGAAGGATTATTGGTTCAGTCTCTGTTTCACATGGTCTTAATTTAAATTGTCTTGTGTTTCCACCAGTACCGCTAACTGGTGACCCAACTCATTTGTGTGTTTCTCAGGCTGATAATGGACCATGCACTACTAGATGGCTCAGCATGTGACTAGCCTGGGTAGCAGCAGAAATACTTGTCTTACCACCACCACCCAGTTCTGGAAGGGGTTAGCTGTCTGAAGGAGATTGCAAAAATGCTGTATCTTTGTACTTTTCCCAATAAGAGATAGAGTCTGTGTCCTCTCCCTTTGAATATGTGGTAGCCCTGTGACTTGTTTTGACCAAAAGAAAGTAGTGGAAGCATCCTTGTGGGATTTCTGATTAAAGCATCAAGACCCTTTGCTCCTTCCTCTTTTGTTCTCTTGTTGCCGAGATCGCCACGGCCAGGCTAACTTCCTTGTAGATTAGGGACTGCGTATATAGAGAAAAACCCAACTATCAACCAGTACCAATTGTCAGCCATGTGAATGATACCATCTTAGGCCAGCAGTTCTCAAAGTGCAGTCAGGTAACTCTTGGTGGTCCCTGACGCCTAACTCATGGAGTCCATCTAAGGATAAAAGCATAATGTATGTAATACATTGAAAACAGTGCTTGATCAATACCAAGTACTGAATACATGTTTATTATTGTCGTTAGGCTCTTGAGATAAGTATTAGTGAATACAGTCTGTGACAGCCTGGACTAGAAAAACCACAGGTCACACCCACTATAACATTTTTTGTAGTTTAGGTGCTTTATTCTTTTAGGTTATATGGTCCATTAAACAGTAATGATGAACGCTGTCACTGCCATTAATGGTGGATTGGTAGGTCAGTAAAACATCAACACATTTGGTGAAAATAACCAACCGAACAAGCTGTAATCATTGGTTGGGTACACAAAGCAACCAGCCAACTTATAATATATCAGTTACTGAAAGTGTCTAAATCAGTGGCTTAAACAAATAATTATTTAATATTTTTCACATAACGGGGCGCCTGAGTGGCTCAGTCGTTGGGCATCTGCCTTCGGCTCGGGTCGTGATCCCAGGGTCCTGGGATCGAGCCCCACATCGGGCTCCCTGCTCAGCGGGGAGTCTGCTTCTCCCTCTCCCACTCCCCCTGCTTGTGCTCCCTCTCTCGCTGTGTCTCCTTCTGTCAAATAAATAAAATCTTTAAAATATATATATATTTTTTTCACATAACAAAGAATCCAGAGTTAAACAATCTAGGGCCAGTGACTCCATAATGACAGCAAGGTTGTAGGCTGTATCTCTTTCCTCAGCCATCCTCAGTGTGATTGCTGCTCAGGTCATAGTCCGTTGCTTCTCCTCATGCACTGTGCCCACATTGCAGGCAGGAAGAAGGGTAGAGCAGAGGACGCAGGGTGGAATGTGCCCTATCTGAGTCTACTCTGGTGCAGGAGCTCTCTTAGAAGCCCTTTACAACTTCCACCTACACCTCCCTGGCCTGATCTGGGTTGTCTGGTTATCTCATGTGCAAGAGAGGCCGAGGACTATAGTTATTGGCTGGGCATATTGCCTTTTCCAGCAGAAGCAGAATTATGTTAATAAGGGAAAAGTGGGGGTAGAGATTGGATTGTTAAAGGTAGAATTCTGTTTGCTGCCTTTAGGTCTCACTTGCTATTGCAAAAGGTCATTTTTAAGCTGGAATTACAAAGTAGGTGTCTAATGAAACCACCCCAGCCACACATCGTTTTTCATTTTCCATCCAATTGTCATGAAGTCATACTGATACATTCATTAAGGGACTGGAGGAATTTCTAAGCACCTGGGAGACCCATCTCTCCGAATGTTTATTTGAAAGACCATTTAGCCAATTCAAGAGATTGCATTGTGAATAACAGTTTGTATTTTTAAAGGAGTATGGGGAAGTTAAGCCATTATGCTTTATTTGGGGGAATTTATATCATCCCATTCCTGGACAGATTTTAACACCACTGGCAGAAAATAAACACAAGTCTTTTTTCTTGTTCTCAGAGCCTTTTGAGGATGATAATATCTTTGAGACCAGGTTTGGGTTGGTTTTCTCTAGTCCCTTTGTAACTGTTAGCAAAAGCCTATTGTGATAGCTCACATTTCTCTTTGAGAAGAATGATGACAAAACACAGCAGGGTAATTTCCTGTGTCGGAATCCCCCCTCCCACGTAAAAATCCTCCTAAAAATAAAATCCAGTTCTAGAATGCCTCCTTCTCCCTCAATCAAGTAGCTCTTTGTCCCTCTACTCTTTTGTCTCAGTCACTCTGCCTTCTTTTAGTAACTTTTGGTTTTTTTCTATTTTTTTAAAAGATTTTATTTATTTATTTGACAGAGAGAGAGAGAGGGAACACAAGCAGGGGGAGTGAGAGAGGGAGAAGCAGGCTTCCCGCACAGCAGGGAGCCCGATGTGGGACTCGATCCCAGGACCCTGGGATCATGACCTGAGCCGAAGGCAGACGCTTAGCAACTGAGCCACCCAGGCGCCCTTATTAGTTACTTTTGGATCTATTTCTTCTCACCATTTCTGTCACCACTATACTAACATAATTTTAAAGATCACATACTAAGACACTCATCTTTTTGTCCCTCATAGCTTCTAGACCAGGACTGCCCAGTAGAAATAGAATGAGTCACTAAATTTTTTTCACATTAAATGTTCTCATACATACATTAAAAAAGTAAAAACAAATAGGTGAAGTTAATTTTAATAATACATTTTGTTGGGGCGCCTGGGTGGCTCAGTTGGTTGAGCGACTGCCTTCGGCTCGGGTCATGATCCTGGAGTCCCTGGATCGAGTCCCGCATCAGGCTCCCTGCTCGGCAGGGAGTCTGCTTCTCCCTCTGACCCTCCCCCATCTCGTGCTCTCTCTCTCTGTCTCATTCTCTCTCTCAAATAAATAAATAAAATCTTAAAAAAAAATAATAATAATAATACATTTTGTTTAGCCCAATATATTCAAAATATGATTTCAACATGTAATCAATATAATTATGGAGAAATTTTACATTTTTTTAGTATTAAACTTTTGAAATATGGTGTGTATCTTATACTTACTTCACATCTCATTTTGGACTAGGCACATTTCAAGCACCCAATGACTACATGGGACTAGTGGCTACTGTATTGGACAGCATAGGTTTAGACAATGAGTTGGGCAATGAGAGTATATCATAATCACCAGTAGAATTTTACATAGGCCCAAAAAGAGGCTGTTAAATGCTAGGATTTTAAGAGATACTCTAGTTATAGTTTAATGTGGTCCACAAAGATTTGGTTGTTTCCTTAATGTGGCCAGCTTTATGCTACATTAACATGGCTTAAGAGGTTAGAGAATGGGAAGAAATTTTGGTTATCTGCATATAATAACTTGACCTCAGTGAATATCGAGTTCTCGCATATTACAGATGGAGGTAAGTACAGCTCAGACTGGTTAACTGATTTGTCCAAAGTCACACATCTTATCAGTGGCAGAGCCAGTACTAGACTCAACCACTAGATCCACCATTTATTTAACACAGTTTACAAGAGCCTTCTATGTAGAAGGTACTACACTAGATGCTTGGGAGGCAAAGCTAATAAGACAGAGTTCCTGTTTGTGAGGAGTTTATAGATAACAGGGGGAAACAGGAATAGGGACCATGCCCTAGAGCATTCTGGATATTTTATTTTTATTTATTTATTTTTTATAGATTTTTATTATTTATTTATTCATGAGAGACAGAGAGAGAGAGAGAGAAGCAGAGGGAGAAGCAGGCTCCCAAGGAGCAGGGAGCCCGATGCGGGACTCGATCCCAGGACCCTGGGATCATGACCTGAGCCGAAGGCAGATGCCTAACTATCTGAGCCACCCAGGCACCAGCATTCTGGATATTATAAACCATGTACAGTAGAGACCAAAGGAGGAAGAAGTGGTAGAAGGGATGGGAGTGAGGGAAGATTTTTGTGTTGCCTATATTAGTGCTGCCTTCTGGTTCCTGAATTAAAAACATGGAGACCACTTAATACTTGATTAAGCAACACACCATTATATGTGGAATTCCTTTCCTTTGGAATATAGTTAGGGATTTTTCTCCAACATCTTTGGGACATGTCTTAGCTTGTGTTTCCCCAAAAGCATACCCCAAGACGAGGACTTGGGTACAGATAATTTAATTGGGAAGCCACCCCAGGATGCACAAGTGAGGCAGTGGGGAAGTGAGGCAAGGAAGAAAGACAATGGAGAAAAGGTGAGTTAATGTATGCATTACAACTGTGGGCAGCTGGGACTCAATCTTGCTGGAGATGGCGGGAGACAATGTAGAACACAGCTCAGGGGAAGCTGGGGCTTTTAGCCACTAACTCCTGTCCTTCTTTGGCTGATTTCATCTGGAGGTATTGAGTCTAGGCTGCCCAGTGCACAGGCTGAACAAGCTTCTTCAGTAGCAGAGAGACATGGATACTTGACGCAGGGAACTATCAGGGGGTCCAGGAACTATCCACTGTAGCTGCAGGTGGACTCTGACGTGGGTGGAGGTGAAACTGGGCAGGGCACCAATAGTGTCTTACCCTTAGTTATTCAGAACCAGTGTTATATCTTTTTTTTTTTTTTAATTTATTTATTTGACAGAGAGGTAGCACAAGTAGGCAGAGCGGCAGGCAGAGGGAAAGGGAGAAGCAGGCTCTCCACTGAGCAGGGAGCCCGATGCAGGACTTGATGCCAGGAGCCTGGGACCATGACCTGAGCCGAAGGCAGCCGCCTAACCGACTGAGCCACCCAGGCGCCCACCAATGTTATATCTTAAGATCTAAAATACAGGGATGTTTTTTTCTACTGTATCTTCATGTTTATGGTTTGCTCCAGTTGTTCTGGTTCCCCCTCTGCAATGCCTATTTATAGAAGCTTACATCTCTGTCTTCATGGCTACAATCTTCTCCTCTATCATTTTCATCCTTTTGTTCTTTTCCTTGTTATATTTGGAGTACAGTTCAATTTTGCCTTATCCTTTTTTAAAATTAATTTAAAGATTTTATTTTTTTAAGTAATCTCTACACCCAGTGTGGGGCTCAAACCCACAACACGGAGATCAAGAGTTGCATGCTCCACTGACTGAACCAGCCAGGTGCCCCTGCCTTACCCATTTTGATTTGTTTGTTCTCTAATGTAGATTCTATTCTTTTGTTAGCTCCCATGGGTACTTCTGCCTTTGTCTGTAGTTTCCTTGGATTCTTTTCAGTTGTTTCCTGCGCTTCATCCTTGCCTTCTCAGTGCATTCTATTTTCTTTTTTTAAAGATTATTTATTTATTAGAGAGTGAGCAGGAGAGAAACAGCATGAGAGGGGAGAGGGTCAGAGGGAGAAGCAGGCTCCCCGCCGAGCCGGGAGCCCGATGTGGGACTCGATCCCAGGACCCTGGGATCATGACCTGAGCTGAAGGCAGTCGCTTAACCAACGGAGCCACCCAGGCGCCCCACAGTGCATTCTATTTTCATGCCAGCCTTTTGTGCTTTCATTTCACCTTTCATTGCCTACTTCATGGAGTTCACATTTTCTTTTTTTTTAAGATTTTATTTATTTATTTATTTATTTATTTATTTATTTATTTATTTATTTATTTGATAGAGTGAGTGAGAGCGAACGAGCTTCCACAAGCAGGGGGAGTGGCAGAGGCAGAGGGAGAAGCAGACTCCCCACTGAGCAGGGAGCCTCACATGGGGCTCGATCCCAGGACCCTGAGATCATAACCCGAGCCAAAGGCAGATGCTTAACTGACTGAGCCACCCAGGTGCCCCAAGTTCACATTTTCTTATGTATTTTTTGAGAGGCCAGTTTTCTTCTGTTTTCCCACAGGAGCATGTTTCCTAAATCTTTGACACTCAGACTGTGGTGTGAGCACCAGCAGCATCAGTATCACCAGAAAGCTTGTTAGAAAAGTAGATTTTCAGGCCCCCATCTCCCTTACAGCACAACAGACTTACTGAATCAGAGTCTGCTTTTTAACAGTGTCACCAGGTGATTTGTAGGTATAACAGGGTGGAGGGGTGGTGATGAGGAGTGTTAAGAAGCACAGATCCATGGTTCCCTGGAAGATGGTCTGAGGCTGGGATTAGGAGCACAGACTTCAATTTTTATTTGAATCTCAGCCTTGCCACCAACCAACCACACGACTTTGGGAGATTTAGCTATCTTTCCCAAACTTCAGTTTCCTCATCTCCAGAATGGGAACAATTTCTTTCTTACAAGGAGGCACCAAAAAATTAAATTAGATAAGTACATAAAGTGCTAAGCAGAGTACCTGGAACATGAGCATTTGAAAAACAGCTGCTATATGATCAACTTTTAATATTGAAGAATGTTTTTATTGACCCTTTCATGTTAAATTCTTTTATTCTTGCTCCTGTTAGTTCATCCTTGAAAGAAGGAAACCTAGCTTGAACTAGTCAAGGTGATGCTACTCCCCCTGGTTATGTTCACAGACTAACTGAGGCTTGTCACAGTTTCTGACTCAGATTTTAATCTTCGGGGAGCCAAATTTCTGGTATCTATAACCCTAAGTGTCTCAGGAAAGGATTTTCCTACAGAAAAGGTGTGGCTCAGACCTATTCTCTTTGAGGTAAGGGTAGATATTGGACCAGTTATATCCCAGTCCCAGTTGCTTCCTTTCTGACTCTGTCCTGTTTCAAAGAACTGGGACATGGTTTGTTTCTCAGTCAGGCTCATTTCCTCTGTAACCCCCAGAATATTTCCAGGCAAGTAGCAAGTCATTGATTGCTTTGCTTAGCTTCCAGTGCTACTGTGAATTGATATGCTCTATGTATCAGTGGGCATTCTGCAAGAATAATGGAGATAGAGAATCAGTGCGCTTATGGGGTTCAGGACAGGCCACCCCAAGATATGCCACTTTGGCATATTGATAATTTTGAATTCAAGTTACTTAAAAAACAGCCAGTGCAAAAAGGACACTCCAACCCTCCTTTGTCTCCCTGAAAGCAGGAAATAAATTTCCCATGTGAAAGGTACCTCCCTGTATCAGGAGTTAAAGAGACATCCTTGTCCCCAGAAATAAGAAATTCAGAGTCAAGAAGGCTGTATAAACAAAACTTGTTACTTCTTTGCTAATTTACTACCCCAAGCCCAAACTTCTTTGTCTTGTCAATTCCTAACAAATTTATTGTTTATTTGTCTAAAAGTTATTAAAGTTGCCTGCTTTGGTTACTTCTCTGAGACTCATATTTCTGTGACCTTCTGTACATATGAATTATATTTGTTTTTCTCCTGTTAATGTTTCATGTCAATTTAATTCTTAGGCCAGTCAGAAGAACCGTGAAGAGTAGAAAATAATTTTTCCTCCACAACACTACCATCACACCTGGGAAGTTCAGTATTATTTTACATTTGGGCTGTGCTGACCTTTGAAATTTGAGTTTTATATATCCCGCACATAAATATTCACTAGAAATCCTTAAACCGTCTTTTTAAAACCAAATTGAAATTTTCATACATCAGGTGATAAATGAGTATTTTAAGCCATTGCATATTGGCACTACCTGTCATTCAACAGTTAGTTTGGGAAGCATCTCTATCTTTGCATAGCAGTGCTTGTGTCATTATTTGTATGTTTTATTACATTTTGTCTTTATTATTTTATAAAAATGTCAGTGAGAGAAGTCTAGGTCTCAAACTCAATATAGATTTTTAAGCATGCTGAAAGCTGATAATCTTTAACTTTATTTGGATGTGTATGAAACACGTACAGGTGGACTGTGTTAATTGTGAAGAAAATGAATAAAAATAATGAATACCTCCAAAATGATGAGAATATATTACTTTTTAAAAAAAAATATTTAAGTAATCTCTACACCCAATGTGGGGCTTGAACTCACAAGCCCCCCCACCCCCCATTGAGAGTTGCATGCTCCTCCAGCTGAGCCAGCCAGGCACCCCTGAAAATATATTATTGAAGAGTGTGTCAAAATGATCAATGTATTTTGAGTTTTTAAAAAATATTTTTAATATCAGGGCGCCTGGGTGGTGGCTCAGTCGTTAAGCGTCTGCCTTCAGCTCAGGTCATGATCCCAGGGTCCTGGGATCGAGCCCCACGTCGGGCTCCCTGCTCCGCGGGAAGCCTGCTTCTCCCTCTCCCATTCCCCCTGCTTGTGTTCCCTCTCTCGCTGTGTCTCTCTCTGTCAAATAAATAAATAAAATCTTTAAAAATATATATATATATTTTTAATATCTCTGGGAATTACATCCTCTTGTAGAGGAGGAAATAGAATTTTCCCTCTATCCTTCTAGGTTCTTGGCTGAGATCCCCCTGTAATAAAAGACAGATTAACAGGAGAAAAGCAAACAGAAGTTTAATAATATGTATACCTCCTGTATACATGGGAGAAACCCAGGAAAACTGAGTAATTCCCTGAAATAGTTCAAACCATCACTTTAAGTGCCATCTCCAGCTAAAGACAAAAAATGATGGGCAGGGGAGAGCCAGGTTTTTAGGCAAAGCACAGTAAACAAGGGAAAGGTTGTTATGCAGATTTAAGTTCATGTCTTTCCTATTGACTAGAGTTTCTATAGATTGAGTCCTGCCCTACTTCCTGGTACATAGAGGGAGACACCCTTACAGATGGAGATTTTTTTTTCTTTCACAAAAGGGTAATTTCTACTCGGGTTTTCAGAGTTTCTCCATGTGTGTTTTTTAAAAAATAACCAGGTCAAAATAATCGTTATGCTAAAGAGGTATATTTTGGGGTGGCAAATTCTGCTTTCTTTCATTCTTATATAATCCTGTTTGACTTTCTCACTTTGTAATTTGTACACATTGTTAGGAAGATATTTTGTATCAAGCTATTGGACTGTTATACTGTGATATTTATGATGCAAACATAATTATGATATATTTTTATTTTTTCTCTAAGTTTAAAGGTACGTTAAAAATTCAAAGAATGGAGGGGCGCCTGGGTGGCTCAGTTGTTAAGCGTCTGCCTTCGGCTCAGGTCATGATCCCAGGGTCCTGGGATCGAGTCCCACATCAGGCTCCCTGCTCGGCAGGAAGCCTGCTTCTCCCTCTCCCACTCCCCCTGCTTGTGTTCCTGCTCTCTCTGTCTCTCTCTCTGTCAAATAAATAAATAAAATCTTTAAAAAAGAAAAAAAAAATTAAAAGAATGGAGGTTCCTGTTAATTTAATGTGCTTTTTTTGGCTTTTTGTTGTTTTTGTCCTCATAAATATGTGAGGTGCCTTAAATAATTGTTGTTGAGTTCTTTTGCTGGGATATTGCTGGCAGGACTACAGGTATCATTCCTAAATTATTAATCTCATAGAAATCAGGGAACCCCCAAAATAGTTTTATGATAACCCAGAGGCTATTTGAATAACTTTTACAAATGCTAGCTTATTTTTTCCCATTCCATTTGGGAAAAGGCATTTTTAGGTCTGCATATCTTGGCTGGAGAGTGGTTAGTTTAGAAAAAATACGTAGTGTTATCATTTAATGGGCTCAGATCCCAAATCCAAGTCTCTTATTATGAACCTCTGAAAGTCCTTGGTTTCCAGGGCACCTGGATGGCTCAGTCGGTTAAGTGTCTACCTTTGGCTCAGGTCATGATCCCAGGGTCCTGTGATCGAGCTCCATGTTGGGCTCCCTGCTCAGCGGGGAGCCTGCTTCTCCCTCTCCCTGCCTCTCCCCCTGCTTGTACTCTCTCTCTCTCTCTCTCTGTCAAAAAAATAAATAAATAAATAAATAAATAAATAAATAAATAATAAAAAAATAATAAAATAATAAAATAATAAAAAAACCCCGAAAGTCCCTGGTTTCCAAGAATATTTTAATGTCTACAGGTGATCAAAAGAATCCTGTTCATACATTTTGGGGTTACATTTGGAGTGAGACAGATGTGGTTTTTGCCGTAAACTTGCTGTGTGATCTTGGGAGGTTTACTTAATCTATGGGAGTCCTGGTTTTCTTATATGTAAAGAGGAACCTAAGAAGGTTAACTAGGTATTACTCTAACAGGCTGATGATTGAACTAGACCACTTGTACCTTGTCTGTGATGCTCTTTTAGTAGCTCTTAGTAGTCATTCATAAAGTATTGACACATTTATGTATTCATAAACTTCATCATCAGTATCATTAATAACATTATTCTTCTCAGAAAGCACACTTGATTAGTTTAATAACTGAATGTTCCAGAGCACAGTGATAGGATCTCTGTGACTAAATATAGATTGTGGGGGATATAAGTGATTTCTGTGAAAAAAAAACCTATTGATGAGTCAGGTCCTGAAGGGCACTCAATACTTATATTTTTTTGCACTTCATTTTCTTCAAAATAGGTGAATCATTTTTTTTTTATTCTTATGTTAATCCCCATACATTACATCATTAGTTTTAGATGAACTGTTCCATGATTCATTGTTTGTGCATAACACCCAGTGCTCCATGCAGAATGTGCCCTCCTCAATACCCACCACCAGGCTAACCCATCCTCCCACACCCCTCCCCTCTAGAACCCTCAGTTTGTTTTTCAGAGTCCATCGTCTCTCATGGTTCGTCTACCCCTCCGATCTCCCCTGCTTCATTCTTCCCCTCCCGCTACCTTCTTCTTCTTTTTTTTTCTTAACATATATTGCATTATTTGTTTCAGAGGTACAGATCTGAGATTCAACAGTCTTGCACAATTCCCAGCACTTACCAGAGCACATACCCTCCCCAGTGTCTATCACCCAGTCACCCCCTCCCTCCCCACCCCCCACTCCAGCAACCCTCAGTTTGTTTCCTGCGATTAAGAATTCCTCAAATCAGTGAGATCATATGATACACGTCTTTCTCTGTTTGACTTATTTCGCTCAACATAATACACTCCAGTTCCATCCACGTCGTTGCAAATGGCAAGATCTCATTCCTTTTGATGGCTGCATAATATTCCTTTGTATATATATACCACCTCTTCTTTATCAATTCATCTGTCGATGGACATCTTGGCTCTTTCCACAGTTTGGCTATTGTGGACATTGCTGCTATAAACATCGGGGTGCACGTACCCTTTCGGATCCCTACTTTTGTATCTTTGGGGTAAATACCCAGTAGTGCAATTGCTGGATCATATGGTACCTCTATTTTCAACTTTTTGAGGAACCTCCATACAGTTTTCCAGAGTGGCTGCATCAGCTTGCATTCCCACCAACAGTGTAGGAGGGTTCCCCTTTCTCCGCATCCCCGCCAACATCTGTCGTTTCCTGACTTGTTAATTTTAGCCATTCTGACTGGTGTGAGGTGGTATCTCATTGAGGTTTTGATTTGGATTTCCCTGATGCCGAGCGATATTGAGCACTTTTTCATCTGTCTGTTGGCCATTTGGATGTCTTCTTTGGAAAAATGTCTATTCATGTCTTCTGCCCATTTCTTGATTGGATTCTTTGTTCATTGGGTGTTGAGTTTGATGAGTTCTTTATAGATTTTGGATACTAGCCCTTTATCTGATACGTCATTTGCAAATATCTTCTCCCATTCTGTCAGTTGTCTTTTGGTTTTGTTGACTGTTTCCTTTGCTTTGCAAAAGCTTTTTATCTTGATGAAGTCCCAATAGTTCATTTTTGCCCTTGCTTCCCTTGCCTTTGGCACTGTTTCTAGGAAGAAGTTGCTTCGGCTGAGGTCGAAGAGGTTGCTGTCTGTGTTCTCCTTTAGGATTTTGATGGACTCCTGTCTCACATTGAGGTCTTTCAACCATTTGGAGTCTATTTTTGTGTGTGGTGTAAGGAAATGATCCAGTTTCATTCTTCTGCATGTGGCTGTCCAACTTTCACAACACCATTTGTTGAAGAGACTGTCTTTTTTCCATTGGACATTCTTTCCTGCTTTGTCAAAGATGAGTTGACCATAGAGTTGAGGGTCCATTTCTGGGCTCTCTATTCTGTTCCATTGATCTATGTGTCTGTTTTTGTGCCAGTACCATGCTGTCTTGATGATGACAGCTTTGTAATAGAGCTGGAAGTCCAGAATTGTGATGCCACCGGCTTTGCTTTTCTTTTTCAACATTACTCTGGCTATGCAGGGTCTTTTCTGGTTCCATACAAATTTTAGGATTATTTGTTCCATTTCTTTGAAAAAAGTGGATGGTATTTTGATGGGGATTGCATTGAATGTGTAGATTGCTCTAGGTAGCATTGACATCTTCACATTTGTTCTTCCAATCCATGAGCATGGGACGTTTTTCCATTCCTTTGTGTCTTCCTCAGTTTCTTTCATGAGTATTTTATAGTTTTCTGAGTACAGATCCTTTGCCTCTTTGGTTAGATTTATTCCTAGGTATCTTACGGTTTTGGGTGCAATTGGAAATGGGATCGACTCCTTAATTTCTCTTTCTTCTGTCTTGTTGTTGGTGTACAGGAATGCCACTGACTTCTGTGCATTGATTTTATATCCTGCCACTTTACTGAATTCCTGTATGAATTCCAGCAGTTTTGGGGTGGAGTCTTTTGGGTTTTCCACATAAAGTATCATATCATCTGCAAAGAGTGAGAGTTTGACTTCTTCTTTGCCAATTTGGATGCCTTTGATTTCTTTTTGTTGTCTGATTGCTGTGGCTAGGACTTCCAATACTATGTTGAATAGCAGTGGTGATAGTGGACATCCCTGCCACATTCCTGACCTTAGGGGGAAAGCTCTGTTTTTCCCCACTGAGAATGATATTCGCTGTAGGTTTTTCAGAGATGGCTTTTATGATATTGAGGTATGTACCCTCTATCACTATACTCTGAAAAGTTTTGATCAAGAAAGGATGCTGTACTTTGTCAAAAGCTTTTTCTGCATCTATTGAGAGGATCATAGGATTCTTGTTCTTTCTTTTGTTAATGTATTGTATCACATTGATTGATTTGCTGATGTTGAACCAACCTTGCAGCCCAGGGATAAATCCCACTTGGTCGTGGTGAATAATCCTTTTAATGTACTGTTGTATCCTATTGGCTAGTATTTTGGTGAGAATTTTTGCATCCACGTTCATCAGGGATACTGGTCTGTAATTCTCCTTTTTGATGGGGTCTTTGTCTGGTTTTGGGATCAAGGTAATACTGGCCTCATAGAATGAGTTTGGAAGTTTTCCTTCCATTTCTATTTTTTGGAACAGTTTCAGAAGAATAGGTATTAATTCTTTTTTAAATGTTTGGTAGAATACCCCTGGGAAGCCATCTGGCCCTGGGCTTTTGTTTGTTGGGAGATTTTTGATGACTGCTTCAATTTCCTTAGTGGTTATAGGTCTGTTCAGGTTTTGTATTTCTTCCTGGTTCAGTTTTGGTAGTTGATACATCTCTAGGAATGCATCCATGTCTTCCAGGTTATCGAATTTGCTGGCATAGAGTTGCTCATAATATGTTCTTATAATTGTTTGTATTTCTTTGGTGTTGGTTGGGATCTCTCCTCTTTCATTCATGATTTTGTTGATTTGGGTCATTTCTCTTTTCTTTTTGATAAGTCTGGCCAGGGGTTTATGAATCTTGTTCATTCTTTCAAAGAACCAGCTCCTAGTTTCGTTGATCTGTTCTACTGCTCTTTTAGTTTCTATTTCATTGATTTCTGCTCTGATCTTTATTATTTCTCTTCTCCTGCTGGGTTTAGGCTTTATTTGCTGTTCTTTCTCCAGCTCCTTTAGGTGTAGGGTTAGGTTGTGTACTTGAGACCTTTCTTGTTTCTTGAAAAAGGCTTGTATTGCTATATACTTTCCTCTTAGGACGGCCTTTGCTGCATCCCAAAGATTTTGAATAGTTGTGTTTTCATTTTCATTGGTTTCCATGTATTTTTTTAATTTTTCTTTAATTTCCTGGTTGACCCATTCATTCTTCAGTAGGATGCTCTTTAGCCTCCATTATTTGAGTTCTTTCCGACTTTCCTCTTGTGATTGAGTTCTAGTTTCAAAGCATTGTGGTCTGAAAATAGGCAGGGAATGATCCCAATCTTTTGGTACCGGTTGAGACCTGATTTATGACCTAGGATGTGATCTATTCTGGAGAATGTTCCATGGGCACTAGAGAAGAATGTGTATTCCATTGCTTCGGGGTGGAATGTTCTGAATATGTCTGTGAAGTCCATTTGGTCCAGTGTGTCATTTAAAGTCTTTATCTCCTTGTTGATCTTTTGCTTAGACAATCTGTCCATTTCAGTGACGGGGGTGTTAACGTCCCCCACTATTATTGTATTGTTGTCGATGTGTTTCTTTGCTTTTGTTATTAATTGCCTTACATAATTGGCTGCTCCCATGTTAGGGGCATAGATATTTACAATTGTTAGATCTTCTTGTTGGATAGACCCTTTAAGTAGGATATAATGTCCTTCCTCATCTCTTATTACAGTCTTTGGTTTAAAATCTAATTTGTCTGATAGAAGGATTGCCACCCCAGCTTTCTTTTGGTGTCCATTAGCATGGTAAATGGTTTTCCACCCCCTCACTTTCAATCTGGGGGTGTCTTTGGGTCTAAAATGAGTCTCTTGCAGACAGCATATCGATGGGTCTTGTTTTTTAATCCAATCTGATAGCCTGTGTCTTTTGATTGGGGCATGTAGCCCATTTACATTCAGGGTAACTATTGAAAGATAGGAATTTAGTGCCATTGTATTGCCTGTAAGGTGACTGTTACTGTATATTGTCTGTGTTCCTTTCTGGTCTATGTTGCTTTTAGGCTCTCTCTTTGCTTAGAGGACCCCTTTCAAGATTTCCTGTAGGGCTGGTTTTGTGTTTGCAAATTCCTTTAGTTTTTGTTTGTCCTGGAAGCTTTTTCTCTCTCCTTCAATTTTCAATGACAGCCTAGCTGGATAGAGTATTCTTGGCTGCATATTTTTCTCATTTAGTGCTCTGAATATATCCTGCCAGTCCTTTCTGGCCTGCCAGGTCTCTGTGGATAGGTCTGTTGCCAATCTAATGTTTCTACCCTTGTAGGTTACATATCTCTTCTACTGAGCTGCTTTCAGGATTTTCTCTTTGTCTATGAGCCTCGTAAGTTTTACTGTTAGATGTCGGGGTGTTGACCTATTTTTATTGATTTTGAGGGGGTTCTCTATGCTTCCTGGATTTTCATGCCTGTTTCCTTCCCCAAATTAGGGAAGTTCTCTGCTATAATTTGCTCCATTATACCTTCTGCCCCTCTCTCTTTTCTTCTTTTGGGATCCCAATTATTCTAATGTTGTTTCGTCTTATGGTATCGCTTATCTCTCGAATTCTGCCTTCCTGATCCAGTAGTTGTTTATCTCTCTTTTTCTCAGCTTCTTTATTTTCCATCATTTGGTCTTCTATATTACTGATTCTCTCTTCTGCCTCATTTATTCTAGCAGTTAGCGCCCCCATTTTTGATTGCACCTCATTAATCGCCTTTTTGATTTCTACTTGGTTGGATTTTAGTTCTTTTACTTCTCCAGAAAGGGTTTCTCTAATAACTTCCATGCTTTTCTCAAGCCCACCTAGTATCTTTAAAGTGATGATTCTGAACTCTAGATCTGACATCGTACTAATGTCCGTATTGAGTAGGTCCCTGGCAGTCGGTACTACCTCTTGTTCTTTTTGTTGAGGTGATTTTTTCCGTCTTGTCAGGTTGTGCAGAGGAGAATAGATTAATGAGAGAACAAAATGCTAGCAGAGTTACAATGTCCCCAGAAAATATGCTCTAAACAAATCAGAAAAGATCTGAAGCAGTGGAAAAAGAAATGGAAAGAGAAAAAAGAAAAAGAAAAAAAAGATAAAGATAAAAGCAAAAACAAACAAAACAACAACAACAACAACAAAAAAAACAGAATGTGATCAAATATGATCAGGCTGGTATATAGATCAGTGCCACACACTAGATTTGGGGTGTATTTTGGTCTTTTAGAAGAAAGTGCCTCCCAAAATTTTAAAGAAAGAAAAACTTATATATGTACAAAAATAAGGGTTGATATGATGAAGGGATGGAATATGACTGTAAAGATGGAAATTATAAAAAATTTTATAAAAGGAATTGATAAGAAGTTGTTTGAAAAAAGAAAGAAGAGGATTTAAAAAAAGAAAAAAGAAAAAAAAAAGGGAGAGAATGTGATCAGGCAGGGGAATAGAAAACACCATATACTAGAGATTTAGGGTATATTTTAATCTGTTAGAAGAAACTATCTCAAAATTTTAAAGAGAGAACACCTTATATATATATGCCAAAAATACGGGTCAATACTATGAAGGGATAGAAAATGACTCTAAAAATGAAAAATAAAAATGTTTTTTTTAAAACAAGGGATTGAGGGCGCCTGGGTGGCTCAGTCGGTTAAGCGACTGCCTTCGGCTCAGGTCATGATCCTGGAGTCCCGGGATCAAGTCCCGCATCGGGCTCCCTGCTCGGCAGGGAGTCTGCTTCTCCCTCTGACCCTCCTCCCTCTCGTGCTCTCTGTCTCTCATTCTCTCTCACAAATAAATAAATAAAATCTTTTTAAAAAAAAAAAAGGGATTGATAAGATGTTGGTTGAAAAAGGGAAAAAGAAGAATTCCAAAAAAAAAAAAAGACAGTTTAAAAAAATTAACTTTGAAAGACTAAAGAATCATGGTAAAAAAGCCATGAATTCTATGTGCAGTGTTCCCCTAGTGCTGGAGTTCTGCCGTTCTCATTGATCGGTAAATTTGGTCTTGGCTGGCTGTTATCGCTGATCTTCTGGGGAGGGGCCTGTTGCCGTGGTTTCCAAATGTCTTTGCCAGAGGCGGAATTGCCCCGCCCTTGCCCGGTCCGGGATCAGTAATCTGCTCGGGTTTGCTCTCTGGAGCTTTTGTTCCCTGCGAACTTTCCGTACAGCTTTGGAGGCGGAGAGTGAAAATGGCGGCCTCCCAATCTCCGCCCCGGAGGAGCCGAGAACTCAGGGCCCGCTCCTCAGTGAGCCCCCAGAGAAAAGCCGTCAGTCACTCCCGTCTCCCTGGTCTCCGGCCGCACTCCGTGCTCCCCCGGCCTGTGACCGAGCGTTTCTATCTCTGGCACCCGACCCCGTGTGGAGTCTCCAAACCCAGCAGATCCCAGCGGTACACTCCCGTGTGGCTCCTCCCGGGGGAGGAAGGGGAGTCTCCCCGGATCTGCCGCTTGTTGGGTCCCTGCTGGAGGAGTAGTGGCCCGACTGTGCCGCAGATCATGGTTTATGGCAATCCTGAGCTGAGAGCCCGCGCCTGGGCTCTGCCTCTGCAGCCAGCTTCCCTGCTCCGTTACCTGGGAGCTCTGCCACACTCAGGCACCCCTGGTCTTTCTGTGACCCCGAGGGTCCTGAGACCACACTGTCCCAGAGGGTTCCACCCCCGCTTAGCCACCAGAGCGATGTCCGTCGGCGGAGCAGAGTTTTAAACGTTCCGATTTTGTGCTCCACGGCTCTATCACTTGCCAGAAGCGGCCGACGGAGGCCCCTCCCCCGCCATCTATCCTCCTGAATATCGCCTCGGATTCACTTCTCCGCACGTCCTACCTTCCAGAAAGTGGTCGCTTTTCTGATGAGAGAGATGTTGCTCTTCTTTTCTTCGATCTCCTGTTGAGTTTGTAGGTGTTCAGAATGGTTTGATCCCTACCCAGCTGAATTCCTGAGAAGAGACGAAATCCAGGTCTCCTACTCCTCCGCCATCTTACTCTGCCCCACTAGGTGAATCATTTTTGATATTATAGTCTATGGACATTCTATGATTGCTTTCCCAATGATTAAGTAAATAGAAGTTTAAAAGTGTGTACAATTCTGGGCGCCTGGGTGGCTCAGTTGGTTAAGCGACTGCCTTCGGCTCAGGTCATGATCCTGGAGTTCCAGGATCGAGTCCCGCATCGGGCTCTCTGCTCGGCAGGGAGTCTGCTTCTCCCTCTGACCCTCCTCCCTCTCATGCTCTCTGTCTCTCATTCTCTCTCTCTCTCAAATAAATAAATAAAATCTTTTAAAAAAAAATAAATAAAAGTGTGTACAATTCTAATTTCAGTTCCTGCATTTATGCTTACTTCGGAAAGCTGGAATGATCCTAAGAAAACCTTTTTAGATCATTTGTTTGTTGGGAAAGAATTCTCCATGCATGTCTTGCATTTCTGCACATCTCCTGAGAAAAACATCTTCAGATTTGCATTCAATGAAAGACCTTAGAAGATAGAAAGAGCATCTCCCTCCAAGGCAGAGGGCTGATTTGCCTGCTTTCAGGGATAGTAATGATAATGTCTCTCTCCAGGGCAGTTTTAGTAGCAGCCTCCTTACCAAAGTTTGGCATTTCCAAGGCTTGGAGTTCCTCCCTGCATATTCAGGCATCACTGGGGGTTCACTGCAGTACCCCATGGGAATTAAGACTTGAGGAACCAGTACAAGTGATGTTATTCTGATTACTGCTATTGCTGTCTTTTGTCCTTTGTCTCTAACCCAAGAGTTCAGTCAATTTATATGCGTGCAACATAGAGGATGGGGCTGGTGCCTGAGAGATTTTATCTAGTTACTTCCAACCTTTGCATCTCCTCTCCTCACCATCTCCCCAGCAGGTGGTTGGGAGAAAGGGACAGAGGAGACAGAAGGCTAATGGTAGGACTTACTTTTTAGAGTTGTGTGAAGACTAAGGGTGAAAATGTAAAGCATTAAGTGCAGGTCTGGCACAGAGTAAATGTTCAATAAAGTTTAGCTATTTAAGTTTTCTTCTGTCTATTAAAGGGCTTTGGATACATTTACCTAGGGTTCATCAGAGTATGACTTTGGTTTTCTCTTAAATGGTGGATGCTTGTGTCCCACTGATTTGAGTGGTCATGTGAATATCAAGCCTAACTTACCTTGGGGAAACATCCCTAAATATTTTATATATGAAGATGACATAGTAACTAATAGTATAGTGCATAACATAAGGCAGAAACTCAAAAAATGTTAGATATAATGATGCTGATGATGCTGATGACAGCTGTTAATGTTATTTTTCCCTTCATCTAAACTCACGTATCTCACATCCTTTTTTAAAAATTTTAATTTATTCTTACTATTTTTTTATTTTTTAAATTTTTTTGGTCTCACGTCTCATTCTAATGCTCAGCCTAGCTCTTCTCCATCTGCTGGCTATATGTATAATTTAAAGTTACAGAAAAGAAAATATTCAGAGAGCTTAAAAAATTCAAAATGTGGAAGATCCTGTGCATTTGGGGTTGCATGGTTGTCATTTTGTCTTGTGTTTATTGCTTTATCTGATAATGTCAGATAAAGAAACAAAATGGTGAAGACAGAAATTAAATGATCTTGGTTAAGTTTCAGCTTTATTTAATTAGCTATGAAAACTTGTGAGTTTCCTTAATCTCTGGCCTCAATTTTCTCATCTGCAAAATGTAGAACATAATAGTATTGACCTCAAGGAGTTACTGTGATGATTAAATGAATTCATACTTCAAGAACACTTCCAACAGTGCTTTTTTATGGTGACGACTCAAGAAATGTTAAGTATTATTAATACATTATTACCTATTGTTTAGGAGGGCAGGAGAGAGGTTTTTTATTGGTGGTGGTGCTGATGTTAGCAAAAATATATTTCAAGAACTCATGGAATTTAAAACAAAGGAGATCTATTAGAGGGAAAACTCTTCCTTATTATTTCTTTTGAAACTAATCACTTTCTATGGTATTGTGTTGATTAAGACTAAATTTGGCTATAAGTAATAGAAAGTGCAACTTTTATGACGTAAATAGAGTTTTACATCTCTGGAGGCAGGAAGCTCCTGGCATTGGCTTGGCAGCTCAAACATGTCAAGGCCAATATCTCTTAATTCTCTAGGCCTTTCCCTGGCTACAAAGATGGCTGCTACAGCTCCAGGCATTGGGCAGTATCCAAGGCAGAAGGAAGGAAGAAAGAGTGGTGCTAGCCATATTTGCCTATTTTATCAAGAAAGCAAAATCTTTCCTGGAAACCCTTTAAACAAGTTTTTATTTCTGTCTCATTGGTCAGCATTATATTACATGGCCATTACTGGTGGCAAGGGAAGCTGGAAAAGCCAATTAGCAGAGTTTCCAGTATTTAAGTTTGAAAGCAGCAAGGGATAAGGGAATGATTGTTGGGTCAGCCAATTAATAGTATTTGTTTCAGGTAGTATTTGGACTTTTTCTCAAAGTGAGTATTTGATCTAGCAAACTGCAGATTCTTTTTTTTTTTAATTATTTATTTGTCAGAGAGAGAGCAGGAGGCAGAGGGAAAAGCAGGCTCCCCGCCGAGCAGGGAGCCCGACGTGGGACTCGATCCCAGGACCCTGGAATCATGACCTGAGCCAAAGGCAGACGCTCAACTGACTGAGCCACCCAGGCACCCCACAAACTGCAGGTTCTATTGGAAGAATAGTCTGACAGATTCTGTGATTGTCCATGAAAATCAAATATTATTTCTGGAAGGAGCATTTTGTCCAACTCTTTCATCTTAATAATGCCTGACATATTAGACAGTAAATATTTGTTGACTGAATAAAAATAACCTGAGAAATGGGAGCATAGAATGACTCTTCCTACTGGGTCATTGTATTAGTTATTTATTACTAAGCAATGTTACCCCAAAATTTAGTTGTTTAAAAAAATATTTATTATGCCATAGTTTCCATGGGTCAGGGATTTGGGAACTACCTAGGTGCTGGTTCTGGCTCAGGATCTCTCATGAGGTTGCAATCAAGATGTCAGCCCAGACTGCAGTCATCAGAAGGCTTGACTGGGGTTGGAAGATCTTTCTAGCTCCCTGAAATGACTATTGATCATAAACCTTTGTTCCTTATCATATAGGTGTCTCCAGAGGGCTGTTTGAGTGTTCTCATAACATATCAACTAAGCCACTTCAGAGTGAGTGATCCAGGAAAGAGCAAAGTAGAGAAGCCACACTGTCTTTTATGATCTAGGCTTGGAAGTGATACACATCACTTCTGCCATATTCTATTGGTCACACAGATCAAGTCTGATTTAATATGAGAGGAGACTATACAAGAGCATACATACCAGAAGGAAGAGACCATTGGATGCCATCTTAGAGGCTAGATACTATAGTCCTAG
Source organism: Mirounga leonina (assembly GCF_011800145.1). NCBI lineage: Eukaryota > Metazoa > Chordata > Mammalia > Carnivora > Phocidae > Mirounga > Mirounga leonina. The sequence goes on along the minus strand of NW_023270158.1, from coordinate 2,418,812 downwards.
AACCAGTTAGCAGTGAAATGACAACTGTAAGCCCAGTTTTTCTGATTATCAACCTGTGGCCCATGTCACATTCTTATTTTTATTTTTAGATATGTTTTAAAAGCTAGAACTAACAGTAAAGAAAAATTTTTGTTAAAAAGAATCATCACTTAGTGAGCTATAGCTTCCTCTGTGTTTTGTGCACACCCACACAGACACATTGACACAAACACACAAACAAAATACACAGATATTTTGCTATGGCTCAATTCCTGTCAATATACTTTAGAGAGGATAAAAACCACAGAATTCTTGCCTAATGTAGCTAAACCCCACAATTGGAAAATTATGATAGCTGTGTCATTGACAGGGTATAGATGTACCATCAGAATTACACAGTTGGTTTCCTCTTCCATCAGTGAGATGGTCAACAATCAAGAAAAAAGAAAAGAAACCATCTGTAAGATAGAAGGGAGTGAAGCAAAAGGTAATTGAAAGATTTTTAAATGAAAAGAGCAGCTTTTATTTTTTATTGTGGAGCAAACCAGGTTCCCAAGCTATTTTTTCACATGCCTGTGTTTGTACAGAAATACTGATTGGTAGAAAATTGCTTGCTGTAATTGGGTCTTACTGGGAAAGGAGCCCACACTGAATTTCAGCTTATTACAGTGATAATATTTTCTAAGTGCATCTTAAAGTAAGTATAAATTTGTTTTCAGAATGACCAGTCCTTAATAGCTTGCAGAAATAAGCAGTTTTCAGTTTTATCCATTCTAGTTTTACTGCTAAAAATAATAGTGAGCATTTGCTTTATTTTAATAGTATCCTTTTGTTCTTATTCCTCTAAAGCTCATCAGAACCATTTCTGGGTTTATGTCAGTAATTTGACACCTCTTGGAATAATGAAGGGGAAAGGAACAAAGAAAGGATATTTTTGGTCTGGCCTCTTCTTTATAGAAATATATATATATGTATATATATATATATATTTTAAAGATCTTATTTATTTATTTGAGAGAGAGAGAGAGAAACAGCATGAGAGGGGATAGGGTCAGAGGGAGAAGCAGGCTCCCGGCTGAGCCGGGAGCCTGACGTGGGACTCGATCCCAGGACTCCAGGATCATGACCTGAGCTAAAGGCAGTCGCTTAACCAACTGAGCCACCCAGGCGCCCTATATATATATATTTTTAAAGATTTTATTTATTTATTTGACAGAGAGAGACAGTGAGAGAGGGAACACAAGAAGGGGGAGTGGGAGAGGGAGAAGCAGGCTCCCCACAAAGCAGGGAGCCTGATGCCGGACTTGATCCCAGGACCCTGGGATCATGACCTGAGCTGAAGGCGGATGCTTAACGACTGAGCCACCCAGGCGCCCCTAGAAATATATATTTCAATTATCTTCAGTTAAAGTTGAAATGGATTCCTTTTTGGCTCATATATTTATGTTTTTAAAACAAGTGTTCAAATCTAATTGAATACAGCTACTCAGTGGTTTAATCTGAGTATATGAAATAGGTCATACTCCAGGGCCATTTTTTATTCATTGAAAATACCAGTTGTTGAGAAAGGAAAGAAACTAACATTTATGGAGCAGCAATATTGGGTTAAAGACTGTGCTAGGCAATGTTTATATGTTTTTGGCTTGAAACATTCTGATATAGTGAGCCAGTTATGCTCCCAGTTGATGGCTGGGAAAGGGGCGCCTGGGTGGTTCTTTTGGTTAAGTGTCTGCCTTCGGCTCAGGTCATAATCCTGGTGTCTGGGAAGGAGCCCTGTGTTGGGCTCTCTGTTCAGTGGGGAGCCTGCTTCTCCTTCTCCCTCTGCCTGCCATTCCCCCTGCATGTGTGCGCGTGCTATCTCTCTCTGTCATATAAATAAATACAATCTTAAAATTTATAGCTGGGAGAACTGAGGCTCAGAGAGGGTAACATTCTCACTTGTTCAGTGACTTTTCCTTGAGCTCTTGCTTTAAGTGATATGCACTATACTGGATAGTGTAAATATAATGGTAAATAGGACAAAGCCACACAGCTAGCGAGTGGGAAAGCAATGAGTAGGACCATGATGGTTTCAAACTCCAGCATCCCTTCATTCCACCTCTGTATACTTATGCACAAATAGCCACAACACAAGGAGGATGTATGGTTAGTTGCGGAGAGGTATATAGTGGCAAGTTCACCTGAACATTCTGGTCAGGAGGCTTCTATTATTGCTTTTCCCCGACACAGGCTCCTTCCTCAGTTATGGAGAGCTGAGGTTCCTTTTTTTTTTCCCCCCAGTTAATTAACATATAGTGTATTATTAGTTTCAAAGGTAGAATTCAGTGATTCATCAGTCTTATATAACACCCAGTGCTCACTACATCATGTGCCCTCCTTAATGTCCATCACCTAGTTACCCCATCCCCCCCCTTCCAGCAACCCTCAGTTTGTTTCCTATGATTGAGTCTCTTATGGTTTGTCTCCCTCTGTGATTTTGTCTTTATTTTTCCCTCCTTTCCCCTATGATCCTCTGTTTTGTTTCTTAAATTCCACAAATGAGTGAGATCGTATGATAATTCTTTGTCTGACTTCTTACGCTTAGCATAATACCTTCTAGTTCCATCCACATCATTGCAAATGACAAGATTTCATTTTTTTTTTTTTTTAAAGATTTTCTTTATTTGAGAGAGAGAGAGAGAGAGAGCACAAGACGGGGGGAGCGGGAGCGGGAGAGGGAGAAGCAGACTCCCTGCTGAGCAGGGAGCCTGATGCGGGACTCGACCCCGGGACTCCAGGATCATGACCTGAGCCGAAGGCAGTCGCTTAACCAACTGAGCCACCCAGGCGCCCGACAAGATTTCATTTTATTGATGGCTAAGTAGTATTCCACTGTGTGTGTGTGTGTGTGTGTGTGTATAGTTATATAGTCAATAGTTATTCCAGCCTATTTCTGTTCCAACCTGTGTATTCTAAGTTATTCATCACCTATTCCAACCTTCTCTTAGCTTATAGTCTTAACTATGGAGGCTGCAAAGCTAAGAACTCATATCTCCAAACTCTTAACTAACTAATATTGGATATATGACTTAGTCCTGGCTAATGAGACAAAAACAGAACCTGCTGTGCTGACACTTCTGCTTTTTCCCTCCCGCTTAGAACACCTATGATGCTTAGGGGTGTCAGCCCTATTGCTAAGGATGAGAGAAACAGGAGCTTAGTTTCTTCTGCGATTTATGAGCTGCTGAACCATCCTTGACTACCTATTTCCAGAATTCTTGGTGCCTGAAATAAATACATTTCTATTTGGCTGAATTATTATCAGTGGGTTCCCAGACATCCTTAACCAAAACAGTCACTTGCCCAGGTTATCTTATTATGCACCAAAGCCCTTCTGAAACATGTTTGAGTTTTGATTTACTAGCTCAGAAGATACACAGGGCTGGCTTTCAACCTTGAGGCTCCAACCCGTTTGCAAGGAAATAGTTGACTTTAGTGGTGAGAAGCAGAGCCTGTCTCATGAGGTTGCAGCCTGCACAGGGCCCTATGCTTAGCAGGGCTTTATGCTTGCTTTGATCCTTTGCTGTCTCTGTCTTAAAATTCTTAATTTTTGAACAAGGGGCCACACATTTTCATTTGCATTTAGCCCCACAAATTATGTAGGTGGTCCAGGTGACAAACCAGTATTTTCCATAAAAGAACCTTATTGTTTAGAATAGAATTTTACCTGATAGTTCATCTTGCCTAAATGAACACCAGGAATTCCTGTCTTAGTTACTATGACAGTTTGATACCATTGCCTTTAAAATATTGCATCTCAAACTCCAGCCATGATAATTTCCATGTATGGATTTTAGCACTGATTTTTAAATTCCTTAATTTTATTTATTAAATAAATAACTGTGCCAGAAGTTATCAAAGGTTATATCTTTCTGAGATCCGGATCAGTTATCTTTGGTGGCTTTGTCAGCATATATTATACTTTCCTCCCAATTCAAAAAGCGATCTGATTTTTGGGGAAATGATTTATCCCTTAGAAATATCTGTTCACAGACACTTTATTTACTACAGTCTTCAACTTATATTCATCTCATTCTTCAGTAGAAGTAAACAGAAGTGCTGTGTGGTTTATAGAAAAGCAGCCACAAAGAAGCTTCATTATTCATGAGGTTTTATCCGGTTTAAGGAGTTATCCAATGTAGATATGTAATCAGCAGCTCAGAAACTTAGCTACCTAAGGAAGGACTATTTATTTTTTTTAAGATTTTATTTATTTATTTGAGAGAGAGAATGAGATAGAGCATGAGAGGGGAGAGGGTCAGAGGGAGAAGCAGGCTCCCTGCTGAGCAGGGAGCCCGATGCGGGACTCAATCCCAGGAATCCAGGATCATGACCTGAGCCGAAGGCAGTCGTTAACCAACTGAGCCACCCAGGCGCCCAGGACTATTTTGTTTTTTCAGTCACTCCCCCATTTTAGCATTAATCCCAGGTTCCATTGAGACTAATCTTCATATGAAATGCAATTGTTTGCATTATTCTGAACTATGACAGTAATGAGATGATTAGATTTTTTTTAGTCAAAAGACTGTATTTTTTAACAATGTCTCCTTTTCTTAAGTTGCAGTACATCTTAGTCAATTGTGTTTATTTTGAGGAATATATTATGGCCTTCGGAAAGGGCTGACAAAAACTGAGGAGGGAAATTGCATTTCTTTGTTCTGTACTTAAGTAAATCAGATACTTTGTTCTCTCCTTTTCCCCCAAGGTGTCTTAGTTTGAAATAAATGTGATTCATTTTAGTAAAAGAGGGACTGTAAGTTGGCCTTGGGTTTAACAATGTCAAAGCATATGATAAATGAACAACACAAAGCCAGAGAAAAATGAATTTAGGAGGCCATTTTGGACTTGATTGTAATAATTGACAAGCCCTTCACCTAGAGAGTGGTTTTGAACATCAGTGAAATACGAAAAGCAAGAGGGAAAAAGTTACTTAGTCAAACCTAGGAAGGACTTTGCTAAATTTGAAATTGTTACACGTAATCAAATGCCATTTGTCAATTTCTAAAACATCTTTTATGGTTCATTTACCACAAAGGTGTTTATTTTAAAGACTTTTGTATTGGGTAAAGATCCTTTCCCAATGCCTGCGATTTTGTTAGCATATTCTCCTTCATCTAGCTTGAGTCCCCATTCAGCACCACATCTAGGAAAGCATGACATTATGACAGGCCAATACTCTTAATGGGGAAGTGCTTTGAAAATGGGCATATAGTGTGCAAGTGATGCAAGAATCCTGACCCTCATTCTCAAATGTTTAAGCCTGTGCTCCTTCAATGCACTGCTTCATGCAGAAATAAGAAAAGGAGTGCCAAAGACAGTTTGTTGCCCTCTGAATCCATTCTCCTCTTCTCCTAGGCGCTAGCATCTATACTCCCAGATCCCCTTGGGATTAGGTGTGTTGATGTGACCAAGTTCTCCTCAATGCCATTTGAAAATGTGCAGCTTTCAACTGCCTTGCTCAGTCCCTCTTCCTACTAGCCAGAATGCCAGAAGTCAGCAACCTCGCTTTGACCATGGAGATTAAGACTAAGCCCTGGGGGTCTTACAGCCCCAGATGGAGGGACCCACAACCCCTGAATGACTTCATTTTCAGGACCAGGACCTCCTTCCCAGGAATGTAGCCCATTGGAGTCCTGGCATAATTAAAGGAGGCCAAGGACCAATTATGTGGGAAGGTTAGAACCCTGCAACCAGTGGACTACATAGAACCCATATAATAATTTAATCCTATCTCCAGGGTGTGAGTCCTTTATGGAGACTTACAGAGTGCTCAAGAATCTTCTAAAGCAAGAAGTTAGGGGAAGGGCGCCTGGGTGGCTCAGTTGGTTAAGCGACTGCCTTCGGCTCAGGTCATGGTCCTGGAGTCCCGGGATCGAGTCCCGCGTCGGGCTCCCTGCTCTGCGGGGAGTCTGCTTCTCCCTCTGACTCTCATGCTCTCTGTCTCTCACTCTCTCTCTCTCAAATAAATAAATAAAATCTTTAAAAAAAAAAAAAAAAGAAGTTAGGGGAAGATGATGGAGTAGGAAGATCCTGTGCTCACCTTGTCCCATGGCTACAACGAGATAACACCCACATCAGTGTAAATAACCCAGAAAGTGACCCAAAGCCTGGCAGAATAGACTCTCCACAGCTAAATGTAGAGAAGAGACCACATTGAAGAGGGTAGAAAGGGCAGAGACACGGTTAGGAGCTAGACTGAGAAATAGACCCTTACATCAAGCACCCCAAGCATGGGGAACTGACAGGGGGAAGACAAATCTCCATAACATTTGGCTTTGAAAACGAGAGGGGCTTAACTTCATGAGTTCTTACAATCAGTGGGGCTTAACACCTGGAACTTCAAAAACCAGCAGGCTTGGCTCTGGGAGAGCCAAAAGGGTGAGAGGAAACTGAGTCCCCACCCTTAAAAAAACAGCACAGTAAACAGCCCTGCTGAGTTACAGCATAGAAGCAGCAGTTTGAAAAATGCCTGTGTATCTGGGAGGGAGATTTGTTTGCTAATCTTAACGTGTGTGCTGGAGGGGCAGGGATCTTTGGGAGACTTCTCCAAGAACAAAAGAGCTGGTGGGTGCCATTTCCCTCCCCCAACTCCCACCTCTCCAACCTAGATACACAGACACCTGCGGGAACTAGTGCAGCACCATTACTTTCCACCTAACTTGCTAACAGTGTGCCCTGCCCCCTCTCTCTTCTGTGGACATACCCCCTCAAACCCAGCTGGCTACAGTCCCGGACAGCTCCAGGTCCCCTTCCACAGGAGACCTACACAAATCTTGCTAACACTGTGCACCCCACCCCGATGTTCTCCTGCAGACTTGTCCCCTCCAATACGCCCTTGGTCAGAGTCCATCCAAAGTGGTGCCACAAGTCTGGCATTGTCTAAGCAGATGTGACAGGGGCCAGCAACACTCCCAAGTGACTCCTGCCCTAGAGAGAGGGGAGGATAACCACACACACCAATATGAGTGTGGATCCAGCAGTGGGCTGGGGCAGACATCTCGTCTGACTGCAGGCCCTGACCACCAAGGAAGCTTCTCTGTGGACAACATAAGGAAAGCACCCTGTAGCTCAATGCTACTACATCTCTGGAAAACACCTGGTCTGACACAGTTCAAGCCCAAGGCAGCCCCAGACTGGCCCGCTAATAACACAGGGACCAAACTCTGCCCACAGCAAAGAGAGCCATTGCAGATGACAACTGAAGGCAAAAGTGGCTCAGCCACAACAAAGGGTGCATGCAACACACATAGGAGACACCCTTGAAGTGCCAGTTTCTGGTGAACAGGGGACATTGCCCTGCAGGGCACCACAGGACCTCTTCTTCATAAGGACACTACTTTCAAGAGCAAGAGATAGAGCTTACTTTCCTAATACATAGAAACAGACACAGAGAGTTAGACAAAAATGAGGAAAAGAGGAATATGTCCCAAATGAAAGAATAAGACAAAATCACAGCAAGAGAGCTAAACAAAACTGAGATAAGTAATATGCTTGATAGAGAATTTAAAGTAATGGTCATAAAGATACTCAGTGGACTTGAGAAAAGAGTGGAGGACTTTGGTGAGACCCTCAACAAAGACAGAAAATATTAAAAAGAACAAATCAGAGATAAGAACTCAATAACTAAAATTAAACATACACTAGATGGAACAAATTAGACTGGAAGAAGCAGATGAATGGATCAATGACCTGGAGGACAGAGTAGTGGAAAGCAATCAAGCTGAACAGAATAGAGAAAAATAAATAATAAAATATGAAATAGGGGGCGCCTGGGTGGTGCGGTAAGTTAAGGTGTCCAATTCTTGGTTTCAGCTCAGCGTTGTGGTCTCAGGGTCATGAGATTAAGCCCCGCATTGGGGTCTGTGCTTGGTGCTCAGCCTGCTTGGGATTCTCTCTCCCTCTCCCTCTGCCCCAGCCCCTTGCGCTTGCACTCTCTCTCTCTATCAATCAAAATAAATAAATAAATCTTAAAAATTTTTTTAAACGAAATAGACATAGGGACCTCAGTGACACCATCAAGCATAATATTCACATTTTAGGGATCCCAGAAGGAGCAGAGAGAGAAAAGGGGTCAGAAAACTTATTTGAAAAAATAATAGCTGAAAACTTACTGAAGGAAACAGAAATCCTGATCCAGGAAGCACAGAGAGCCCCCAACAAAATCAACCCAAGGAGGTTCATGCCAAAACACATAGTAATTAAAATAGCAAAGAGTAGTGATAGAAAATTTTGAAAGCAGCAAGCAAAAAGAAAACAGTTACATATAGGGAAAACTCGAAAAGGCTATCAGCTGATTTTTCAGCAGAAATTTTGCCAGCCAGAAGAGAGTGGCAGGATATATTCAATGTGCTGGAAGAAGAAAAAAACCTACAGCCAAGAATACTGTCCGGCAAGGCTATCATTCAGAATAGAAGGAGGGATAAAGAGTTTCCTAGACAAACAAAAATTAAACAAATTCATGACCACTAAACCCAGCCCTATAAGAAATGTTGAAGGGTACTCTTTGAGTGTAAAGGAAAGACCATAAGTATGGTAAGAAAAGTAGGAAGCACAAAAGCAGTAAAATTAAGTATATCTATAAAAGTCAGTCAAGCGATTCATGAAATAAAAGGATATAAAGTATGACAACATATACCTAAAACATTGGGAGGGAGAGGAGTAAAGAATGGGTTCAAATTTAAGCAATCATCAACTTAATATAGACTGCTATATGCATAAGATGTTATATATAAACCTAATGGTAACCACAAATAAAAAACCAGTAATAGTTATGCAAAAAATAAAGAGAGAGGAATCCAGGGGCACATGGGTGGCTCAGGCATTTCTCCAAAGAAGATATGGATGGTCAACAGACACATGAAAAGATGCTCAGCATCACTATTCATCAGGGAAATGCAAATCAACCCCACAATGATATATCACCTCACACCTGTCAGAATGGCTAAAATCACCAACACAAGAAACAAGTGTTGGTGAGGATGTGGAGAAAAAGGAACCGTTGTGCACTGTTGGTAGGAATGCTAACTGGTGCAGCCACTGTGGAAAACAATATGGAGGTTCCTCAAAAAATTAAAAACAGAATAACCGTAAGATCCAGTAATTCCACTACTGGGTATTTACCCAAAGAAGATGATAGCATTATTTTGAAAAGATAAATGCTCCCCTATGTTTATTGCAGCATTATTTATAACCAGCCAAATTTTGGAAGCAGCCCAAGTGTCCATCAATAGATGAATCGATAAAGAAGTGGTATACATACATACATACACACACATTATATAATGGAATAAGTATATAATGGAATATTACTCAGCTATAACAATATTATATATAACATATTATTATATATTGTAATATATAATGGAATATTACTCAGCTATATATTATATATATAATGGAATATAATGGGATATTACTCAGCTATAGAAAAGAATGAAATCTTGTCATTTGCAACAAAGTGGATGGAGCTAAAAAGTGTAATTCTAAGTGAAATAAGTCAGTCAGAGAAAGACAAATACCATATGATTTCACTCATATGTAGAATTTAAGAAAACAGAACAAATGAACAAGTTAAAAAAGAGACAAACAGAAAAACAGACTCTTAACTATAGAAACCAACTGATGATTACCAGAGGGGAGGTATGTGGGGGGAATGGGTGAAATAGGTGAAAGGGATTAAGGGTACACTTATAGTGATGAGCATGGAGTAATGTATAGAATTGTTGAATCACTATATTGTACACCTGAAACTAATATAACGCTGTATGTTAACTACACTGGAATTAAAATTAAGAAAAAAAAGAATCTTCCAAATCAGCCTAGCATTAGACAACCTCTTCCACAGTACATAATAGTGGGGTTGGAGGAACGCTGTAGGGATATGTGATGATCAGCCTGATGTTGCAAACAATGATTGCACTCATCTTCTCCTTGTCTGCTCTTGGGATCTCATGATATTCAGCATATGAAGACTCTGGACTATTTTAGATATTTGGATCTTGGAGTCATCCACCATGTCCATAAGCAATAGATAAGTAGGAAAATACTCAGATGTACATAAATACTAAATTTTAAGTGGTTTAGAGGGGGGGAAAAGTTGTGGGAAGTAATCACCAGCTGACTGTTCAATAGAAGAGGAAATGGATAGTAGCCTTTTCTGGGACAAGATGGAACATCATGAACATGTTTTCCGATTCTCTCTTTTTTTTTTTTTTTTTTAAGATTTTATTTATTTATTTGACAGAGAGAGACACAGCGAGAGAGGGAACACAAGCAGGGGAAGTGGGAGAGGGAGAAGCAGGCTTCCCGCTGAGCAAGTAGCCTGATGTGGGGCTTGATCCCAGGACCATGGGATCATGACCTGAGCCAAAGGCAGATGCTTAACAACTGAGCCACCCAGGCGCCCCTGATGCTCTCTCTTTTTTTTAAAGATTATTTATTTTAGAGAGAGAAAGAGGGAGAGTGCATGAGGAGGGGCAGAGGGAGAGAGAGGGGAAGCAGACTCCCTGCTGACTGGGGAGCCTGATGCTGGGCTCAATCTCAGGACCATCAGATCATGACCTGAGCGGAAAGCAAGAGTCGAATGATTAACCAGATGAGCTACCCAGGTGCCCTATGTTTTCTGATTCTTGAACACTTGTGTTTTTCAGAAGCCCAGGATATTCCCATAATCCCATTGATGTTATCATAGGGCAAAGTTTTAGTTTTTTCATCTTACTTGAAATCCTCTAACTAACAAAGATGGTCAGTGTGAAAAATGGAATCACAAGACACACTTTGAGATGAAATATTTTAAAATTAAATGTCGTGGCGCACTGAGATAAAGTTCTCAGACACCATCTGAGTGGCTATGTAGGGCTGCCTCTGCAAGGGAAAGCAACAGCAGCTGAATCCTGCACATAGCTTTTATTTTGTTTTTTTATCAGAAAAGCAAGGACAGATGCCTCAAAGCATGGGAAAGGAGTACAAAGGGATGGCAAATATCTTGAAGCAGGCTCACATTCTCCCTGGCGTGTAGGTACGCAGGGAGTCAGTCATGGGATAAGTGAGGAGCGGGATGTTTGGGCTAGTGATCGCCAGGTGCCGAAGGGGGGACTGAGGGTTACGTTCTTTCATAGCTCCTAACTTATGCCCTGCCCCTGGAGATCATGGGATCCTGCTCCTACTGGGCCTTTGCGTTCAACAGCCCGAGAACAAAAGCGCTGCTGACATTTCAACTGCTTCCGCAGTCACCCCTTAGGGCTTACAATATACTTTCTAAGACTAAGCCGGGAGATCATGGGATCTCGCTTCTACTGGGCCATTGCGTTCAATAGCCCGAGAACAGGAATGCTGCTGACGTTTCAGCTGCTTCCACAGTCACTCCTTAGGGCTTACAATATATTTTCTAAGAGTAACTCCACATTAAAAAAAAATGGAATTTTGATTGGAATTGCATTAAATGTATAAATTATTTTAGGAAGAATTGATATCTTTGTAACAATCTGTTATGAAAGCCAGTAATACAGCAGAATTCTATATATTTAAGCTTGTCTTTATATGTTTTAGTAAGATTTTATAATTTTTATCGTAGGGGTTCTACATATTAAATAACTGGGTATTCTATGTTTTTGCCGCTCATGTGAATGTGATCTCTTTTTCAATGATTTATTCTTTTTGTGTACTTTGGGGAAGGAAAACTATTAATTTCTATATACTTTTCTTTTGTGCAACCAGTTTATTGAACTGTCTTATCAATTTAAATAATTCCTAGTGGATTTTATGTGTATTGTTTTCTTAATTTCTTTTTTGATTTTTCATTTTTAGTGTATAGAAATGTGATTTATTTTTGAGTGTTGATTTTATAACCTGCACATTTGCTGAATTTGTTTATTAGTTCTAACAGCTCTTTCGGTGGAGTCTATAGGGTTTTCTATATATAAGCTCATGCCATCTGCAAACAGACAATTTTACTTATTCCTTTCCTATTTAGATGCCTTCTATTTCTTTTTGTTGCCTAATGGTTCTGGCTAGGACTTCGAGTACTGTGTTCAGTATATGTGAAAAGAGTGGGTATCTTGATCTTGTTTTTGATCTTAGAGGAAAAGCTTTCAGCTTTTCATCATTGAGTATGATATCAGCTCTGTGCTTGTCATACGTGGCCTTTATTATGTTGAGGTACATTCTTCTATATCTAATTTGTTGAGACTTTTTATCAAGAAAGGATGTTGAATTTTGTCAAATGCTTTATCTGCATCTATTGAGACAATCATATGATTTTCCCCTTCATTTTGTTAATGTGGTTTATCGCATTTATTTATTTGTATATGCTAAACTATCCTTGCATCCCTGGAATAAATCCCACTTGATCATGGTGTATAATCCTTTTAATACACTGTTGAGTTTGGTTTGCTAATATTTTGTTGAGGATTTTTGCATCTGTGTTCATCAAAAATATTGACCTGTAATTTTCCTTTCTTGGAGTGTCACATGAGTTTTTATTAAAAGGGATTCTGGAGGAGTCAGAGTGAGAGTCAGAGGCAATGTGATAATGGAAGCAGAGATAGGGTGATGCACTTTTAAGATGGAAAAAGAAGCCAGAAGCCAAGAAATACTGGCAGTCAATAGAAGGCTGGAAGAGGAATGAAAATGGATTCCTCCTTGGAGCCTCCAGAAGGAACCAGCCTTGCTAGTCCCTTGACTTCAGCCCAGTGACACTGATTTTGGACTTCTTACTTGCAGAAGTGAAGGATAATAAGTTTGTATTGTTTTAAGCACCAAATCTGTGGTAATTTGTTACAAAAGCAATAGAAAACTAATATACTTGCTTGCTCCCCTACAGATTTTCTCTCTTAAAAAACTACTTGCATTCAAATTGTCCTCTCAGTGTTTGCTTCTGGGAGAATACAAACTATGACACTCACCATCTTTGCTCTACTTCCCATCTCTTCTCACCACTCCATTCCAAGACGTTGTCTTTTCTTGGACAGTTCTTGGAGTCTCTACCAGCAACTCTTGAAATATTTTTTTTTGCAACTATTAAAATATTAAACCCACTACCAACACACAGCCATATTTATTGATTTAACTATAGGTTATGCTTTCAGCATTCTCTTCACTTGGTGTCCTTATTCCTGTAGACCTATACTATTTTATTTGCTGTAATAGCATGAAAAGAGATTCTTGTTCAAATGAAGTTAGGTCACTCCTGGAAGTTCAAAGCGATTTAGCATTCATTAATTTCATTTGAACAAAATTCTTTTTTCTTTTCTTTTTTTTTTTTAAAAGATTTTGTTTATTTGACAGAGATACAGCGAGAGAGGAAACACAAGCAGGGGGAGTGGGAGGGGAGAAGCAGGCTTCCCGCTGAGCAGGGAGCCCGATGCGGGGCTCAATCCCAGGACCCTGGGATCATGACCTGAGCTGAAGGCAGACGCTTAACGACTGAGCCACCCAGGCGCCCCTCTTTTTTATTTTCTTAACAATAATTTTGAGGAATTTTAAGGCATTTATTCATCAAGTACATTTATTATACTGTGTTTATGAAGGCAAGGAAGTGAACACCTACTGTATTTATTGGAGATTACTTACAGGGACAGAATCAATTATAGCTGGCTTAAGGGAAAGGGAATATTAAGAGGTATTACATGGCAATATCATTGAAAGGGCTGAAGAAACAAACTATGAGCTGCATTACCAGGACTGACTTTCAAAACAAACCACAAAACCAGGTCTCCAGGGCCACTGTTGCTCCTACCACAGTCTGAAAGGTGCTTTTTTGAGTGGGCTACTACCACTAAAGTGCTGGCTTGGGAGCCACTGCCTGTGCTGTGATAGGGAAGCCACTTCTGCTAAATCAGGAAACCACAGCCTCAGCATTGGAACTAGCATTGGAACCAGGCCACTACAGCTATGATCTGCATCCACAAAATGAATTTCTCACACCTGGCCTCTCTTCCTGCATAACTTTGTTCCAAATCCAAGTATTGGATGAGTATGCATCTGTTATGTGGAATCTAAATCTCACCCACAATTTTAGTTGTAAGGAAGTCTGGAAAATAGAGCTTGTTGCTTTCAAGTCTCTGTAATCCAGGAAGGCAGAGATGGGGGTTGGAACAGAACTCAGCAAGCCAGTCCACAAAACCCACTACAACTATGTGCTAGCAACAATATTGGAACAATAAGAAGAAAAAATGTTCTGCTTAATGTTCCCAGAATAAAAAACTGTATTAGCTTCAACAGCCCATTCTAGTTAATTGAGGTTAATACTGTATTATTACTATACTTTTTATGTAGCAATATTGGTTCTCCTTTGCTTATGCCAGTGTTTTGGTAAACGGTCAAGAGCTCATTTCATAAATAAACTGATCAGGTCACAGACTTCAACTTCTCTCTCTTATCTTTCCATGTACCAACCATGGTGTTTTGGAGCCTAGGGGTGTTGGGTCATAGTTTTTGACCGATGATCTTGAGCCTTCATTCCATAACCAAAGGGGAAAGTTCTTGAATTAATGTAGAAATTATTATGTTGAATTAGATCCTGGGGCTAAAAATCTTGACTTATGCCCCAATACAGTAATTTTTATGGGCTATTGTTATGCTGTGATGCTTTGAGCATCCATAATCCATGTTCAGGGGAAAAAAGCAGGTGGTATGACATAAAAAGACTTCTTGGTGAAATCCTGTTTTATTGAAGCTGAGAAACTTTGATGTAGGCTATCACTGTTTTTCCTTCTTTATCATTTTATAGTTTGCTTTGCTAAGAGTTCTGGTTCTGTTGGATACTATGAAGGGTAAAAACCAGCAACAACCACTATTCACTTGGCAAAGTTGTTTTGCCTTTGCTCTCCATGGAAAAATTGGGAGATGTTTGATTAATTTAGCTTTGTGAAAATAGCATTTTAAAGGTAGATGGTTGGGGTGCCTGGGTGGCTCAGTCGGTTAAGCGTCTGACTCTTGATTTCAGCTCAGGTCATGATCTCAGGGTTGTGAGATTGAGCCCTGCATCAGGCTCCACACTGAGCATTGAGCCTGCTTGAGATTCTCCCTCTCTTTCTGTCCCTCCCCACCCTCTCTCATTCTCTAAAGAAAAATAAAGGTAGATGGTCATTGGCTTTTATAATTTTACCCCTGAATTTTCATGTATACATCTTCAAGGATTTTTGGATTGCAGCAAGGAACTAAAACATAACTTTGGGAAGATGGTTTATCCATCAGATGGTTTTGAAAAGAAATGCTCAGTGAAATGCGAATTGTGAAACTGGGCTCTTTGAAACAGTTCTAAGAGCAAAATGTTTTTTTTCAGAGCATATCATCAAAGTTTGTATATTGCAGTAATTTGAATAATGATAGGGAATCTTGGGAAACCAGCAGCAAAATATAAAATAACAAACATCTGGAAAGTTGGCAGGCGTGACTTGGAAGGATACCGTGTGGAGTGACAGGTGTGCAATGTAAATGCTAGGGAATCAGGTGGGAGCCGTTATTGTAGGTAGTAGGACTAGAGGCTGCAAAATGAGAGATTGTCTTTATTTGTTCCCAAAAGAGATGACCAGGAAACTAGCCATTAATTTATGCATGTATTACATATTATACACATCTTTCTAGGAATATTTTGTATTTTTATTAAACAAATCCAACACTTGGTATTCTTTTTTTTTTTTAAGATTTTATTTATTTGACAGAGAGAGACACAGCGAGAGAGGAGAGGGAAAGGGAGAAGCAGGCTTCCTGCTGAGCAGGGAGCCCGATGCGGGGCTTGATCCCAGGACCCTGGGACCATGACCTGAGCCGAAGGCAGATGCTCAACCAACTGAGCCACCCAGGCACCCCTAACACTTGATATTCTTAAACCTGTATAGGACCCTTTCTTTCCCTTGGATCTGTTTGGCCCCAAATAAATTAATGAACATTTTAATGAAACTGATATTATTTCTCATTTAAAATGATTATATTAAAAAACCTCTACCATTGATTTCAAACTTTGCTATCAGTTATAAATTGTCCACATTAAAATCAGCCTTCACTTGAGTTAAGCTTTTCTTTCTTTTTTCTCTTAGAACAGTGTTTCTCAAAGTAAGGTCCCCAGACTAGGAGCATTAGCATCACCTGGGGACTTGTTAGAAATGCAGACTCTTGGGCCTGACCGCAGATCCACAGAATCATAAGCTCTGGTGGTGGTCAGTGATTTGTGTTTAAACATCCTCATGTGAGAACCAAGGGTGAGAACCACTGCTAGTCTAGGGTCAGAGACATTAGAGAGAGTAGGCTATGGTCCTATCGACTTAAACTTTTGACAAAATTGAGTTTCTTTTCATTTCGGGGGGCAGTCTTTCATGCAGTTAATTTATATTGGAAGACAGTGCTACTGGAGCTAAATGTTGCTAAGGTCATCTACCTTGATGATAGGGAAAAGGACGAGGAGGTTGTGTTTAAAAACTTATGTTACTCATTAGCGACTCTAGCCAAAGATGATAAAAGGTGACCTCTTGAACAAAGGAAGGTCTGGTTGGAGTTGGGAAGATGGTAGACCTAATCTAGAAGAAATAGATTTGTCACTTGGCATTGATTTCTCCATAAAGAATTTCTGTAACATCTCAGTATTTGCACAGGGCACAGAGCAGAGTTGGACTTTCAGGAGTCCTTGATATGTGTTATTCATGTCATGGTAGTGATTCCAGAACCAAAAGAGCTCAAGCTTGATGCTATCATCAAGGACTCAGTGGATCCTTCCTCTTCTGAGGTCATCGTTGGGAGGCCTGGCTTTTTGCATGCTGCTTTCCAGTTTAAACCTGGACTGAGAAGAATTTAAGAGGATGGAAGTTGTTCACCATTACAGAAAGTCCAGAGGCAATCCCAATGCCATCCCATTCTCCTGACATGCACTAGCTGACTGTTAAATGAAAAACTATTTTTTCCTTTAGTTTATGGATGGATAGGTATTCATTGGGATTAAAGTATGGTACCTAATGATGGGAAGGTATTATGGGTTACATTGTGCTCCCCAAATAAATATTTTGAAGTCCTAACCCCCAGCCCTTCAGAATGTGACCTTGTTTGGAAATAGGGTGATTGCAGACATAATTAGTTAGGAGTAGTGTGGGCTCTTAAGCCAATATTATTGGTGTCCTTATAAGAAGAGGAGAAGACAGAGAGGGGCGCCTGGGTGGCTCAGTTGGTTAAGCGTTTGCCTTCAGCTCAGGCCATGATCTCAGGGTCCTGGGATCGAGCCCTGCATCGGGCTCCTTGCTCAGCAGGAAGCCTGCTTCTCCCTCTCCCTCTGCCCCTCCCCCCAACCCCCGCTTGTGCGCGCTCTCTCTCTCTGACAAATAAATAAAATCTCTCTTGAGAGAGAGAGAGCGTGCACAAGCAGGGGGAGTAGCAGGCAGCGGGAGAATCAGCTCCCTGCCAAGCAGGGAGCCCGTTGGGACTTGATCTCAGGACCCTGAGATCATGACCTGAGCCGAAGGCAGATGCTTAACCAACTGAGCCA
Source organism: Mirounga leonina (assembly GCF_011800145.1). Lineage (NCBI taxonomy): Eukaryota > Metazoa > Chordata > Mammalia > Carnivora > Phocidae > Mirounga > Mirounga leonina. Next base: position 2,401,324 of record NW_023270158.1, on the reverse strand, counting down.
CCTAGGCGTCCCAATAAATAAAATCTTAAAAAAAAGAGAGAAAAGACACAGACACACAGGGAGAACCCCATAAGACAACAGAGGCAGAGATTAGAGTGATGTATCTATAAGCTAAGGAATGCTGAAGATTTCTGGCAACCACCAGAAGCTAGAAGAGGCAAGGAAAAATTCTTTCGTAGAGCCTTCAGAGGGAGCATAGCCCTACCAATTTCTTGATTTCAGAATTCTAGCCTCCAGAATTGTGAAAGAATAAATTTCTGCGGGTTTTTTTTTGAGATTTTATTTATTTATTTGACAGAGAGAGAGGGAGAGAGCACAAGCAGGAGGAGCAGCCGGCAGAGGGAGAAGGAGAAGCAGGCTCCCAACTGAGCAGGGAGCCCGATGTGGGGCTCCATCCCAGGACCCCGAGATCATGACCTGAGCCAAGGGCAGATGCTTAACCAACTGAGCTACTCAGGTGCCCCAGATTTCTGTTGTTTTAAGCCACCTAGTTTATGGTACTTTGTTACTGCAGCCCTGTGAAACTAATACAGAGGCAAATGAGGTAGGTCAGCTCACCTCAATATGTTTAAGAGACCACATGTGAGTAAACAGATTATCCCAGAGATGTTGGGAAATTTGATAGTCTCGTTAACTGACTAGAGCATTAACCAGCTTACTCAGTACTTAATTTTACCAACATTGTTACATGTATTAATCTTCTAGGTTGTCAGTTGTAATTATAATGATGTAACTATAATCCAACTAAAAAAGCCACATAGCCACCAAATTACCTGTAGATTCTATAATACTAACATTTTTTTTATGTTATGTTAATCACCATACATTACATCATTAGTTTTTGATGTAGTGTTCCATGATTCATTGTTTGCATATAACACCCAGTGCTCCATTCAGTATGTGCCCTCTTTAATACCCATCACCAGGCTAACCCATCCCCCCACCCCCCTCCCCTCTAGAACCCTCAGTTTGTTTCTCAGAGTCTATAGTCTCTCATGGTTCGTCTCCCCCTCTGATTTCCCCCCCTTCATTTTTTCCCTTCCTGCTACCTTCTTCCTTTTTTTTTTTTTTGAACATACAATGTATTATTTGTTTCAGAGGTACAGATCTGTGATTCAACAGTCTTATACAATTCACAGCGCTCACCATAGCACATACCCTCCCCAGTGTCTATCACCCAGCCACCCCATCCCTCCCACCCCCCACCACTCCAGCAACCCTCAGTTTGTTTCCTGAGATTAAGAATTCCTCATATCAGTTAGGTCATATGATACATGTCTTTCTCTGATTGACTGACTTCGCTTAGCATAATACCCTCCAGTTCCAACTACATCGTTGCAAATGGCAAGATTTCATTCCTTTTGATGGCTGCATAATATTCCATTGTAATACTAACATGTTCTTAAATATTCTTTTTATTTGAGAGAGAAAGAGAGTGCGAGTGGGGAAGGGTCAGGGAGAGGGACAAGTAGACTCTTTGCTGAGTGTAGAGGCCAACAGGGGCCCGATTTCATGACCCTGAGGTCATGACCTGAGCCGAAATCAAGAATCAGATGCTTAAGCAACTGAGCCACCCAGATGTCCTTTCTCTGTTCAATACAGAAGTTAGAGGACTTGGAAAAATCTGTAAATCAAAGATTTACAGTGAACTGAATCAAATTCTAAGAGGTAGGAAATAATGTGATATAATGCAAACTAAAGCTATATTGCTTTTACTCTTTGATAATTCATAAGGCACTTTTAGATGTTACAAATGTTAGATATAGCAAGGGTATGCTCATTATCAAGCTAGTTATGGTTATTGAGTCTTGAGTGTTGTAGATTAATTCAGTTTATTCATTTCTTCTTTTCCTTTTCCTTTTTTTTTTTTTTTGGTAGTCAAAACCAGTTCCAGTTATTTGAACTTTTTGGCTGTTCAGAATATGGCTAGTGAGGGCACATTGCTCTATGACATGAGAGTCCAGTGGTAAAGCTTTCTGATGAGATAATCCATGCATCATGATGAAAGAGAGGACAGCAAGGTGACCACAGCCATTGGCCCTAGAAGAGAGTACCTGTGTAATGATGTATTCAGCAGCCTTGTGATTTCTCTCAGGCTCTCTCAGCTTTTGGACAATCCCACATTTGCTTTTAGTTTCTCAGAGGATTTCCAAAGTCAGCAACATAAAGAAAAGATATTTTCTCCTTATGACAGCTAGATAATGTATATAATATTATATGAATCACATAAGGCCTAACATATTCATCTTTTGGGACATTTAATTGGCACAAGTAGAAAGATTATCTGAATAGTTTCCTGATTGTGATAAAAATGCTGAACTGTAGAGTCACTCTTAAAACAAGGATTCAGTATGTGTCTAGTTTAGGGTGCTTCTTGCTTTAAGCAGACCTTGTGTTGATGTGCTGACCAAGAGCTATTATCTCATCAAACATCTCCTGAGAACAAGACTCGAGGAAAACAAATATGAGTAACTCAGAGACTATTTATATAGTTAGGTAGAGGACATAAACAAGTATATGGATATTCTTAATAGAAGGTAAAATGTGAAAAAGGAGATTCTAAAGATGCAAAGATAAAGTATTATATTACTCTGGATTCAGATGACTCTTTTTAGCCATGGATATCCTCAGGTGTAATGGTAATGAATTTGGGGTAAATCTTCTTTTATTAGTTAAATCATTATAAGTAGTCAATTCATTAAAACAACTTAAATTAAACAGTCATTTTGGCTGGTTTCTATTGACCAGATTTTAGAATTTTTGAGTGAAGAGACGGTGTCTTATTTTTTTGTTTTTCCCAGATTGTGTAGGACCAGGCATGAATGATAGATATTCAATAAATACTTCGTGATTTCATTCCTAATGTGAATCTGACACTAGAAGCTATGAATAATATATTTTTTTGTTAATTATTTTTTATGAGAAAGTGATACAAATTTGGCTGTATCTATCAAACTTTACAGATGTACTTATTCTTTGCCCCAGTAATTCCACCTTTGGACGTTGCCCCTACGGATACTTATGTACATGAAAGAAAGGCCATGTGTATAAGGTTACTCCTGGCAGCATTGTTCACAACCTAATGTCTGCAGGAGAGTCCTATTTTATTGGAACACAGCCATGCCCAGTCATTTACATATTGTCTAAGGCTGTTTTTGTGCTACATGGGCAGAACTAAGTGGTTGCCACTGAAACTGTGTGGCTTGCAAAACCTAAAATAGTTACTATCTGGCCTTAAAAAAAAAGTTTACTAACACCCCCCCCCCCAGCTCTAAGTGATTCAATTTAACAAAATCTTACATATGCCTGTATAGTACATGCACATACAAGTACAAAGTTGTTAAAATATGAAATCGTTAAAAAGAAAACCTAAACCACCAGCTTCACTCTTGAGAATGTACAGAGGGGGTGGCATTCTCTTTTAGTTTGAGAATCCTTCCTCTCAAGAGAGCAAAGACAGAAAGCGAGGTTGCTTTATCATTATTTGACAAGGATTCTTTAGGTGTATACTGTGGGGAAGGTACTCCTGGGTCTGCAGGATGCAGAGACGAATAAAGCATGATCTTTCTTCTTCAGAGCTCACAGTCTAGCAAGGGAGTCAGACGTGTTAAATAATTATGATACAAAATGGTGAGCGCTGTGAGAAAGAGAAGGAAAAAGTGCTATGGGAACAGCAGCAGCAGAAAGTGTGTGAATCTGCCCAAGGCCTTTTTTTTTTAATTATGCACTATAACTGAAAAAGGATATTCACAAAAGGGAGTCATGTTGAAATAAAAATTGCCAGGGAGACAGGTTTTACTCTTTCTGAACAAAGATGATGGAAGAACATCTGTCTAATTTAAAACCTAAACAAAAGGTTTAGGCCCAAGGATATTACTGTATCTTGTCTTTTTTTTTTCAGGGTTCTAACTTTATGCAGCTAGATTTGTTTTGTGAATGCTGACCTATTTAAACTTTTCCAGTGACTCATTTGGTGCTTCATGAAAATAAAATCTGCATCTTACTGTCATAGGCATTTTTCACAGAAACAAAATTTATTTTCTTTTTAGTTTACCATAGGTTTAGCAAATAATAGAAGCATATCAGTCTGTAAGTGTGTTTAAAAATGAAGAGAGTATTCATCCATGTGAATGGAGGGAGATGTAAAACCATCAGCTTCACTTCTAGCATGCTGAGTTTTCATTTTCATTTTAAATTAGTTTCCACTGGGGCACCTGGGTGGCTCAGTTGTTAAGCATCTGCCTTCGGCTCAGGTCATGATCCCAGGGGCCTGGAATCGAGCCCCGCATTGGACTCCTTGCTCTGCGGGAAGCCTGCTTCTCCCTCTTCCACTCCCCTTGCTTGTGTTCCCTCTCTCACTGTCTCTCTCTGTCAAAAAATAAATAAAATCTTTAAAAAAATAAAAATAAAAAAAATAAATTAGTTCCCACTATTTGTTTTGGAGGCTGTTATATTTGAGGTTTCTTTAGTATTCCTCAGATACGGAACAAAATGCGGAGATGAATGACAGAATGGCTGATATATAAAGTAGAAAATTTGGGTTAACATTACATTTCCTTGATGGCTTCCTTTAGCTCCCACAGACAATTCTCTACCCTTTCTACTCTCCTTTATGGATAGAAAGGTTGACCTGCAAGGATTCCATGAATGCACTTCATGTTTCCTCGCTTCTGGTTAAGTTCAACCAACGGGAAACCCTGGCAAATTGCAGAAAGGGAAGGCAGTGAAGTTCAGGGTGTTTATTTCCTTCTTCCTGTAGGATCATCATAAGCCACATCCGTTGGCCCAAGGAAGGACAGGGAACCAATTTCACTCAATTCTTACTGTCTACAGGCTCTAGTAACTGCCTTCCCCTTAGCACTTCTGTGTCTTTTGTTACTAACCGTGGGGTACTTCACCATTCCCAGTGATTTCCCTATTGCTTTCCACATATTTGTCAATAGTTTCTTTATAAAACTCTCCTCAAATTAGCCCAGCTGACTGTGCCATGCCAGGGTATTGAGGGATTCAATATATTCCTGTAAGGTTGTTTTGCAGATCAAAATCTTTTTTTTTTTTTTTAAAGATTTTATTTATTTATTTGACAGAGACACAGCGAGAGAGAGAGCACAAGCAGGGGGAGTGGGAGAGGGAGAAGCAGGCTTCCCGCCGAGCAGGGAGCCCGATGCGGGGCTCGATCCCAGGACCCTGGGATCATGACCTGAGCCGAAGGGAGACGCTTAACGACTGAGCCACCCAGGCGCCCCGCAAATCAAAATCTTAAATGCATAGAGGAACTTACTATTAAAAGAACATGGAGATGGCTCTTTTTATAAAGGGAAGAATTTTATAAATCTAAATGGGCATCGATTAATTTTGTGTGTGTGTGTGTGTTTTTAAGATTTTTTATTTATTTGACAGAGAGAGAGACAGCGAGAGAGGGAACACAAGCAGGGGGAGTGGGAGAGGGAGAAGCAGGCTTCCCGCTGAGCGGGGAGCCCGATGTGGGACTCAATCCCAGGACCCTGGGATCATGACCCGAGCCGAAGGCAGACGCCTAAGGACTGAGCCACCCAGGCACCCCTCGATTAATTTTTTAAAAATCGAATTTATACATTAGGTTTATATAGAATGATGTTTTTTTTTTCATCCAGTTTCAATTTCAGGATTTTCAGATACCATTCAGAATGCATCTCATTCCTCTTTCTCAAGACAGTCACCCAAATATTGAAAGATATCTACTATTTTGTCCCCCTGAGGTTCCTCTTCATTGTGATGAGCCATGCCCCACTCAAGTCCAACAAATACTCCATAGAGGACATAATTTTAAAGTTTTTCACTATCCTGATTTATCTCCACTGAATATGCTTTGTTGGAAGCATCCAGATTGCCTGACTCAGATGTAGTCTACTGGAAAATTACAGGCAAAAGTAAAAATTTTAATCAAATTCACTAGCATCCATAGAACACTAAGATATAATCAAATTCCCATAAAGTGCTTGAGGAGTCCTGTTGAAAAAACATGAGTCTGCACCGTAAAATGAAGGTGGCCAGCTGTGGTCTGACTAGGGCAGAAAAACTTCAGTCCAACCAGCACTTCCCTCGTTCTGCATGCCACACTTGTAGGACTTCATTTATTTCCCCATTCTGCCACCCCCTCCCCACAGTTATAGCCACTATTGAGTTATATTAATCTTCTGGTCAAAAACCTTCAAGTCTTTTTCCCAAACATGGAGTTGTTAAGCTAAATTTCCCCTATCCTGTATTTATGTGGCCATTAGGGGTTTTTCTTTTGACAAAAGGGTACTCTGTGACCTTTGCCTCTGCTTCACTGCTTATTGGCTGGGCATTCTCACCTTGAACCTCATGTTAGGATGAAGACTAAGAAACCGTAATAAAGAAACCCTTCATACAGTGGCTTCTGTATCATATAATAGCTGTGATGTGAGCAGTTCGGGTCAACAGAGAAGCTTTGCTCCATTTGGTTGTCCAGGGGCTCAGGTCCCTTCCATCTTGTAGCACAGCCATTCTCCTAGAACATTATTTTCATCTGCTTCTTGATGCTGGACCACTGTCAAGTCTATTCTAGTTCTAGCCAGTGGGAAAAGGAAAGAGAGTATATAAGAGGCACCTCAGTATCTTAACAGACCTGGAAGTAGCACTCCTCATATGTGCCAAGATTTAATGAGTCAAAACTTAGTCACATGACCACAGCTAACTGCAAGGAGGCTGGGAAATATATAGACTTTGGTGGTCAATTATCAGTTTCCACTGCTAACCATATCGTCTTAGACACTGTCATTCGTTTATTCATTCATTCATTTACCCATTCATAAAACTTTCATTGAGAACTTAGTGTCAGGCAATGAGATACATGCTGGAGGAATGCAAAAGTTCATGGGACAGGGACCATACAATGAAACAACTGAAAAATCTACTCTGTTGAAGCTTCTTTGGATCTGAATTATGCCACCTAGCGTATTACTTAACATACCTAGCTTCCTGTTATTTTTGTGTTTGGTCAGTATATCACCAATATTCTCTTCCAAATCCATGATCAACATGTTAAATGGTCAGAGGTGAGAATAGAATCTTTTGGCAGCCACTAGGAACTTCCCCCTAGGTTGACCTGACTCAGCAATGGGTTGCTATGAGGTAAGGATATTCAATCATTAAAATCCATCCAAATCTCATTCAGCCTGTCCTCAGTGATATCTTGACAGACTCTGTCAGTGATCTAGTCTTCAGATTCTCTTTGACTATCACATTCCTTGATCTACTATTCAGATGTCTCCATCAGAAATGAGATTCAAATGGCCAGGTGTTGCTGGTCCTGAGAGGATCTTCCCCCTCATAAGTACCATGTCAGCCTTTCAGTATTCACAAATAGTTCTTTCAGTAAACTGCTCTAAAATCTTGCTATGCAAATTGCTCTTTAGTTTATAGATACAGAATTCTTTGCCCTTTTATTTTTTTATTTTTTTAAAGATTTTATTTATTTATTTGAGAGAGAGAGAGAATGAGAGACAGAGAGCATGAGAGGGAAGAAGGTCAGAGGGAGAAGCAGACTCCCCGCCGAGCAGGGAGCCCGATGCGGGACTCGATCCCAGGACTCCAGGATCATGACCTGAGCCGAAGACAGTCGCTTAACCAACTGAGTCACCCAGGCACCCCTTCTTTGCCCTTTTAAAAATTAAGACCACTTGGTCTGCTCATGCTTTTTACCATCTCTCACATATTTCATGATTCTTCAGAGTTGTTAAATACAATCTTATGTCCAGGTTTTTCCAGAGTCCTGAGATATAACTGGTTGTTCAAGCTGAGGAACTTAAAAAAGACCTGTACCTCTCTTTAAGTCTTCTCACCCATCTATATCTCCAGTTCACTCTTAGCACTCTCCAGTCCGAAGATCATTCTTCTTAATAGAGAAGAATGAGAAAATGGCTTTGGGTTGGGTAGGGTCACTTTCTCTATCATCTATTAACATGACATTATATGCCCTGAGTAATATCTTTTTTCCTTCTTAATTTGTCTATTTCTACTAGACGTTTAAAAAATGGGAGCTCCTATCTTCTCTGTCCTGTCTTAGCTAAGTTCACTACATTTGATACTGCCTTTCTTAAGCTTGGGATGTTAGGAGAGCTTATCTACTCTCCCAAATCAAAGATACTAAAAAAATCTCTTACCCTTAGTCCCTCATATCCCCACTCAGTAATTTATCCTGTTTTTCTCCCATCTTGGAGTGGTCCAGTCTCCTGGGTTCATATTTTCTCAGTGTTCCCTTGGCTCTTTGCTCTCTTCCATGGCCAAATTTTTTTTCAAAGATTTTATTTATTTATTTGACAGAGAGAGAGTGAGGGGGAGAGAGAGAATGTGAGTGCACAAGCAGGGGGAGCAGCAGAGGGAGAGGGAGAAGCAGGCTCTCCACTGAGCAGGGAGCCTGATGCGGGGCTCCATCCCAGGACCCTGGTATCACGACCTGAGCCGATGGCAGATGCCTAACCAACTAAACCACCAGGGTCCCCTGTGGCCAAGTTTTTGAGAATCAGGGCTAAACTATGCATGGTGGGTGTGTGTGTGTTTGTGTGTGATAAAGTCTGTGTGATGAGCCTCTCGCCCTTAACTTGTTTAGTTATTTCCCCTTTGATACTGAAATATCCATAAAGGCGGATACTGCCTTACTCACCACTGTATCTCTAGCACCTAGCACAGCACTTGATGTTAACATACTCCATAAATGACTATCAAAAAATGACCACTTCCTCATGCCAAGGACTTGCAGGCAACATTTGCTTGATGCAAGCCCTCAGATGCCTCATGGTCAAACTAAGTAACAAATAGGCAACATGTTTCCGTGACTTACTACAAAGATAGTGCCTGCAGAGGATGACCTCTTTTTCCTCAAATATAAAGAATAGACAAATAGTAGACAGAAGAGCAAGACAAGGCATTTTGGTCTTCAGCAGTCCCCTAGCATAAAGAATAGACAAATAGTAGACAGAAGAGCAAGACAAGGCATTTTGGTCTTCAGCAGTCCCCTAGCATTTCATTTCTCCTTCTGCCATGAGCATCTCTTTTCACCTAGTGATTTCATGGATTTTTCCTTTTCTTAACTAGAACAGGTATCAGGGTAAAATATTTATCAAGTGCTTGATATTTGTTATTCCCAGTGCTAAGACTGTCACTTACGTCTTTTCATGTATCCGTGACAACATCTCCATGAAGTAGGTATGATTATTCCCATTTTGCAGACGAGAAAGTAAGGCACAGAAGGTGTCAAGTTTCTGGTTCATAGCAAGTGCCAATAAGTAGTAGTTATTATTATTAGTAGTAGTAGTTTCTTATTGTGGAAGTGCCCCAAGGGAGGTATGAAGAAAATGCTTTTGTAGTTTGGTGAAGGATATGGTCATGAACTGCCATGTGCAGTCATTGTGCCAGAGATTGGGGAAGATAATGAAAAAATGAGCAAGACAATTTTCATTCTCAGAGAATTGTGTGTGTGTGTGTGTGTGTGTTTGCAGAAGAAGTAAGGCAAAATGTCCTAAAAATTATCATGGGGCACAAAGGAAGCACAGAGGAGGGAAGATGATCACTAACACCACGAAGGACGTAGTATCTGAAATGAGCCGGCAAGTAGAGTTAGAATTTCCTGGGCATGTAAAGGCAGAGAGGTGGGTGGGAGGGTGCAAGGCACAGCTGGGGAATGATGGACTGTCTGGTGGCTGTGCTTTTCTGTTCCTCCCATCATTTGGTTATAGTTTTGTGTGTTTTTTTTTTAAGATTTTATTTATTTATTTGACAGAGAGAGGCAGTGAGAGAGGGAACACAAGCAGGGGGAGTGGGAAAGGGAGAAGCAGGCTTCCCGTGGAGCAGGGAGCCCGATGCGGGGCTCGATCCCAGGACCCTGGGACCATGACCCGAGCCAAAGGCAGACGCTCAATGACTGAGCCACCCAGGCGCCCCCATTTGGTTATAGTTTTAAGCTCTGGTCCCTCCCAGGTTTTGGCCTGTTAAGATACTGCCCACCCCCACACTATCTGGGGCCTTCTTCACTTATTCTCACGTAGCTATCATTTGGACCCATTTGCCCTAATCCAAACCCCTAGTTGCACAGTCTTGTTTTATGGAACAAATCCTGCCTGTGGTCTTTTGGACTTTCTGTTCTTGGCAGTTCTGATAACATGGTGTCTGCTGTTTCTCCAGAACTTGGCTCAACACTAACTCCTGCCTTGAGTCAGCAGGAACCTCTACTCTGATTCTCATTCTTAGTTACCTAACCCCTTCTCTACTTTCTTGGCCCACTTCTCAGGCCCCCCTCCTCACACATACAGTCTATTTTGATGGACACAGGGGAGCAAAATAGAATAGACCAATTTTACCTCTATTTCAGATTTTGACATGATTTGAAGACAATTCTCCCACTCCCCCTGATTTTCTAAGCCAAAGATCTTCACAGTCATTGGTTTTCCCATGACATGATTTGTGGCTGTATTATCATCAACTTCATTGTCTTCTGGATGACTCTAGTTTTTACCCTCTATCCCCCAATCCTGAAGCTTACGACTGAGATGGAGAGTTAAAATCCCCATGTATGAGTCACTTAACTCTACCAAAAAACAACAAACAAACAAAACAAATGAAAGCAACCTAAAAATTAATGGTGTTTTGAGAAGGCCAAAATCAATATTTCAAATAGGGCAAAGAATATATCCTAACCATCTTTGGATGCCTATCTATTGGCATGGTGATGTGAAATTTGGGGGGAATCATAGTAAAAAAGTAGTATTTCTTAGTTAGGAAACCCTTGAGTTATTACAAAGGGATTATGGAAGGTGTCATGAATATTTAATTAGCATAACATAATTGCTTTAATGTAAATCTTTGGTTACTTTTGGCTTTTATTTTATTTTTTAAAAAGATCTGTTTATTGGGGCACCTGGGTGGCTCAGTCGTTAAGCGTCTGCCTTCGGCTCAGGTCATGATCTCAGGGTCCTGGGATCGAGCCCCGCATTGGGCTCCTTGCTCGGCGGGAAGCCTGCTTCGCCCTCTCCCACTCCCCCTGCTTGTGTTCCCTTTCTTGCTGTGTCTTTCTCTGTCAAATAAATAAATAAAATCTTTAAAAAAAGAGATTTATTTATTTATTTATTTATTTATTTATTTATTTATTTAAAGATTTTATTTGGGGTGCCTGGGTGGCTCAGTGGTTAAGCGTCTGCCTTCAGCTCAGGTCATGATTCCTGGGATTGAGCCCCACATCAGGCTCCTTGCTCAGCAGGGATTCTGCTTCTCCCTCTCCCTCTGCCTGCCGCTCCCCCTACTTGTGCTCTCTCTCTCTCTCTCTGTCAAATAAATAAAAAAAGTCTTCAAAAAAACAAAACAAAAATAAATAATAAATAAAATATTTTATTCATTTATTTGAAAGAGCGAGCGACAGAGAGAGAGCAGGGGTGAGAGGCAGAGGTATAGGAAGAAGCAGACTCCCCGCTGAGCAGGGAGCCCGACATGGGGCTCGATCCCAGGACCCTGGGATCATGACCTGAGCCAAAGGCAGACACTTAACTGACTGAGCCACCCAGGTGCCCTATTTATTTATTTTTAGAGGCAGGGAGGCGAAGAGGGAGAGGGAGAGAGAGTCCCAAGCGGATTCAATGCTCAGCATGGAGCCCAAGGCCGGGCTCAGTCCCGTGACCTTGAGATCATGACCCCAGCCAAAACCAAGAGCTGGATGCTCAACCGACTGAGCCCCACAGATGGCCCTGTTTTTGGTTTTTAGGTCTCTCTCTCTCTCCTGCTTTAGTCATTGTAAATTACTTTCTGCAAAAACTGATTTCTAGACTTCCAGTAATGTATCCAAAGAGTATGGCACTTTTTGTTTGGTACTTTCCATCATTTTTACTTAGGAGGAAACACTGTTGCTGCTCCTTCTATATTCTGTTCATGTTCACACTCAAGCTCATCCTTGATCCAGTTGTGGAGCAAGCAGGAAGTGCCAGACAGTTAACGTTCCCAGAGCAGCCCTTGACCAGCTACAGATAGCCTCAGCTCTTTGTTGGGGCGACTCTGAGGCATAGTCTGCTCTGTTGTCCAGAATTCACAGGCATTAGCTCCAGTGGCCCACAGAGGTACTCCTTGGCTTCCTTTTTCCCTCTTTCTCACTTACCCATTCCACTACTGCTATTTCCTGGCCTCATCTTCCAGATAAACTCTTTACCCTTGAATCCTTGATTAAGGTTTGCTTCTGGAGGACAACCCAAAGCAAGAGAATACTTTATATGGATTTCCCACATCTCACAAAGAAGAACATTATGTGTGGGTTTAGCTCATTTCTTCCTTTGTACTTTACATATATCTAAAACTGTAGTGGTAAGGCTATTTGTATTAAACTTCCTTTGTTTTATTAAATTTTAAAGATAAGAAATGAAAAACATTAAAAAATTATCAAAGTATTTCATTGATGTAACAATAAATTCCCCCAAACTATGGCTTTAGGCACACTTAAAATTAAACATGTGCTTGCCCCTCAAGGGACTTTCAGGCGAACAAGGTTTAGACATCTCACGGCAATGAAATCATTGCCCTTGTGAAAAATTGGCATGAGTGGAGCCATTTTAAAATAGAGCCAGAGGGTGTCTGGGTGGCTCAGTCGTTGGGCGTCTGCCTTCAGCTCAGATCATGATCCCGGGGTCCTGGGATCGAGCCCCACGTCAGGCTCCCTGCTCAGTGGGGAGGCCTGCTTCTCCCTCTCCCACTCCCCCTGTTTGTGTTCCCTCTTTCACTGTGTCTCTCTCTGTCAGATAAATAAATAAAATCTTAAAAAAAATAAAATAAAATAAAAAATAGAATAAAATAGAGCCAGAGTGGCCACAGTGGAGAAACTGCCTTACCCATCTTTGTTTGAACTGGGCAAGACCTTTGGAATAGGCAAAATGGCAGTTGTTTTAAGCAATTGCTTGAGAAGTCAGCGAGAGAATGAATATCCTGATCAGCAGACTGATGGTTGTGGACCTTTTGAAGATAGGATCAGTAGTTAATCAATGTATAACCTAGAGTATCTTAGCTTATTAACACCCATAGAAAAAATTTTCCTTTTCTTTAACTCATGTAATTGCCCCCGCTTTTCCTCAGAAAAACCCCTTGCTTGCATCTTACAAATGGGGCACTATTCGGGTTTTTACCTGATTCTGTGCTCCCCAAATTATAATTCTTTACTCCCCAATAATTGTTTGTTTGCCTCTCGCTGCGGCTCTTTATTTTCAGGTTAACACCTTTAACCAAGAGTCATTTGGTGGGATAGTACAGCGGTTTTATAATCAATAAAGTTTTTTGGGAAATGTTTCCCACTCTGGCTCATCATTTTGAGAGCTTTCCCTCTGGCAGCACAATACAAATGTCCCTCTCCCCTTGTTTGTGATCTCAGTTTCAAAAATAAATGTATTTTTGATTGAAATAAAGATCAATTGAATACATTGATACAAAGATCAGTGTAAAAGAAAAGCTAGTCCATTTTCTGATGAGTTTTCACATTTAGAGGAAAAGATCAGATTAAGCCATCAGAATAGTCAAAATTTTATTTTTGACTATTTTTTTAAGATTTTATTTATTTATTTGAGAGAGAGAAAGAGAGCAGAAGGGGGCAGAGGGAAAGGGAGAAGCAGTCTCCCTGTGGGGCTCGATCCCAGGACCCTGAGCCGAAGGCAGATGCTTAACTGACTGAGCCATGCAGGTGCCCCCAGAATAGTTAAAATTTTAGAGGTTGGTAAAGGAAATTTGGCTTTAGACCATTTACAGTGACAACATGGGACAGTTTGCTTTGAGCAGAAAGCATACAAACAAGGCTTATGACTTATAAATAAATGAATAAAAAACTTTCATTGTAGTCATGGACAAGGAAGTAACGGTTTGGCAGTATATTTTTGAGAAATTAACTTAGGGACTGACAGCTGCATTATTAAGCATGAAAAGAATTTTCACGAGGAACAGACACACATCTATTTTCCTGCATTTGAAAACTTTGTTCTTTAGTGAAACAGCTCATTTAGATTTCCCTAAAGAAAAGCAAACTTCAAGAGTCAGGCTTGCATTTCAGAATTCTTAAAAACATGCCCAAATGATGAAGAAGATTAATTACCCTCTTCCAGTGAACACCAAGACAAAGGTGAGGCCAGGAAGAGAGCTGGAGAGGGGACCACAGGAAAATTGAAAGCAAGTATACATATGAATACCTATTCCATGTATGAATTATTTTGCCTCTATTTGCATCTCTATATTTGCCTCTATTTGCTCACCATCAGGTGCCCTTCCCCATCTTATTTTTCAGTGTTACCTTTCCCCAGCACCTCCTGCCCCCCAAAACTTCTCAGCCCCCCAAACAGATCCATATGCAGTAGGAATAACACCAAAAACCTAAAAACCTCACCCTTGGAAATGAAAGACTTTCAGTTGCCCTATGCATGTGATGAAAAACGTAGTTATCAAACCTCCTATATAAGGGTTGTTCCAGGGAGAACTGAGTCCCCTGGGATCTCTGGGAGAAGGGATGGCACTCATATGTATGGCAAATGAATATTCATGAAGAGTCTTTAGGACAATTAATGGGCAAAACTAATTGCAGGTGACTGATAGGAGTGGGAAGCCTCTCAGGACAGCTAAGTCCTTGAGCATATGGATTAACACTCAAAACAGAAAGCCTAATAAGCAAAATATGGGCACCCACGATCGACAGTTCCCAAGACTGATGTCAATGCTACAAATGCAAAATTCCTCCAAATGGATGAAAGATCTAAAAAATATTTTAAAGAAAAAATAAAAAATCATGGGTGATTTCCTTTATAACTTGGGAGTGATGAAAGATTTGCTAATTATGACTCAAAATCTAGAATCTACAAAAGAAAAGATTAGTTTACATATTAGACTACATTAAAACAAAACAAAACACCAGGGGCGCCTGGGTGGTGCGGTTGGTTGGGCGTCCGACTCTTGGTTTCAGCTCAGGTTGTGATCTCAGGGTTGTGGGATTGAGCCCGGCATTGGGCTTCATGCTCAGTACAGAGTCTGCTTGGGATTCTCTCTCCCTCTTCCTCTGCCCCCACACCCCCCTCAAATAAATAAATAAATCTTAAAAAAAACCCAAACACAATGTTTTGCCTGGCTTAAAAATATAAGAAAAGGGGGCGCCTGGGTGGCTCAGTTGGTTAAGCGACTGCCTTCGGCTCAGGTCATGATCCTGGAGTCCCGGGATCGAGTCCTGCATCGGGCTCTCTGCTCGGCAGGGAGTCTGCTTCTCCCTCTGACCCTCCTCCCTCTCGTGCTCTCTGTCTCTCATTCTCTCTGTCTCAAATAAATAAATAAAATCTTTAAAAAAAAAAAATATATATATATATATAAGAAAAGGCATAGGGCAAATGACAAACTGGGAAAAGCTTTTGTACCTTAAATTACAAAATAAAGGATAATATCCTTCCTAAAATCTATATGAAAAGGCCCAAGTGCAAAATAGAAAAATGACCAGTATAGCAAAAGAAATGTAAATAGATGACCAAGCTCACCAATAATAGCAGAAATGCAGATTAAAATACATCAAGTGACTATTTCTCACCTCCATATTTCAAATGAACACATATTTCAGAGTTTGACAGCACATGCTGTAGGCAAGGCTGAGAGGAAACAAACCCTCATAAAACATTGCTGGTGGGAGGCCCCTGCGTGGCTCAGTCGTTAAGCGTCTGCCTTCTGTGTCTGCCTTCCACTCGGGTCATGATCCCAGGGTCCTGGGATCGAGCCCCTCATCGGGCTCCCTCCACAGTGGGGAGCCTGCTTCTCCCTCCCCCACTCCCCCTGCTTGTGTTCCCTCTCTCACTGTGTCTCTCTCTGTCAGATAAATAAAATCTTTAAAAAACAAAACCAAAACCAAAAACATTGCTGGTGGGAAGGCAAACTATAACTTGTATGGAAGGGAGTTTTTGTAATGTCTAATGAAATTACAGATGCATTTATTCTTAGAGAACCCCTCTTCTAAGGAATCTATCTAAAATATATTTCTGAACACTTATGTAATGACAGATCCACAGGGTTATTGATTGCAGCATATTATTTCTGATAGCAAAAGATGGGAAACAACCCAAACATGCATGATATAGGACTAGTTGAACTACCATGAGTTCACACCATGGGGTTCTATGCAGCCCATAAAAATGGACTGAGAAAGATACGGATATAGTGTGCTCTCTGGGCTATTTTGTTCAGTGCAAAGTGCAAGATGCAGAACCTTGTATGCAGCAAGCTAGGTTTTGTGCTACTCAAGGGTGGAAGATGAGAATACATCTCTATATTTGCCTCTATTTGCAGGAAGAAATGCTGGAAGGGTAAATAAACAACTTATTCAAATGGTTGCCTCTAGGGAGTGGGAGGTGGAGGGGAAGAGAATGGAGGGAGGAAGCAAGACTTACCTTTTCACATAGTTAATACTTTGAAACACAGCAGTGTTTTACATGTGCAAAAGATAAACTTTATTTAGAATGTCAACAAATGCCTAACTTAAAAATAGAAAGATAGAAATAATAGAATAATAGAAATAAATGCTCTAACTTAATTCAAATTGATAACATAGCTGCAGAGAGATAAAATATATTTCAGGAGACTTTAGAATATAGAACTTGTACTGTGCATCCTCAGTGTACATTCTTTGTCATGTTGGAGGAAATAAGGAGAACATCGAGAAAATGAAGTGTGATTGTCAGGATGAGCATAGGTTAAGAGAGACAGGGTCCTGGAATGTTTGTGGGACCTGAAGCAAGAGTACCATGGATGCTTATATACCATATGTCTGAATATTTAAAAGTTGTCAGTCAAGCTAACAAACTGTTAGATAAAATATGTTCTCTCCCACTACCTTGACAGATATAGCTTCTTCAAGAGTGGAAAGCCAGGTTTAAATGTAGGATTCTTGAACTCCTTGGGCTCCATATCACATTGTGGCAGCATAGAGGCTTGCCCCCTTTCTCTTCCTGTTTTAGCATTTGTCCCACACCATTAGAAGACTCCCATGCATACATATGAATACCCATTCCATGTATGAAGGCTCCACCTACCCCTTCACAACACAGAGCAATTCTTTGGCCACCCCTATAGCCTAGCAGAGTGCACACTAGCTGGCGAGTCTTAGGAAGATGTCTGCCCAGGCCCTGGGAGCAGGCTGAGGCCTTTTGGAAAGGGGATTCCAAGATGGGGGTCTCCAAAATATGAGCTAGAACAGGGAGGCACAGGCTCTGAGTGAGCACATCTTCTTGACCCCTCCTTAGGCCCCCTGCCCAGATCTAAGTCAGGATTGAGGGACAATATGGCAAGATGATTTATTATAGCATGAAATTTTATATTCTCTTCATATTATCCATTTCCTTTATTTCAAATAAGTCTTAGTATTTCCTTGCCTAAGGGACTTCTTGCAGGCCAGAAAATTTCATGTGAGGTAAGGTGCTCATGTGAGGTAAGGTGATGGGGCAAGCAGAA
This sequence comes from Mirounga leonina, assembly GCF_011800145.1. Lineage (NCBI taxonomy): Eukaryota > Metazoa > Chordata > Mammalia > Carnivora > Phocidae > Mirounga > Mirounga leonina. The sequence continues at coordinate 2,383,840 of NW_023270158.1, read as the reverse complement.
GCAAGTGTTTTTTTGAGGACAGCCAGACGGAGAGGTGGAGAGATTTGTTGTCAACTGGACATGGTTGGAAGTTGGACATCCTGGAGGAGTGGGGGTCTGTTAGGAAAAGAGGAGATAGATGTGTGCTGAGGTTATCATCTTGAACTGTCTGGTGATCATTCTCAAGGCTGCTTAGAAGGCTGATGGAATATGGTTTTGGATTTGGACCATTTGATAATGGAACTCATACTAATACATAGCAGCTTGGAGGCTTGATTCTAAAGAGGAAAAAGGTATGACTGTCTGTGATAAGAAGATCTTTGCTTTCAGGGCACCTGGGTGACTCAGTCAGTTAAGCGTCTGCCTTTGGCTCAGGTCATGATCCTGGAGTCCTGGGATCGAGCCTCACACTGGGCTCCCTGCTCGGTTGGGAGCCTGCTTCTCCTTCTCCCTCTGCCTGCCACTTCCCCTGCTTGTACTCTCTCTCTCTGTCAAATAAATAAATAAAATTTAAAAAAAGATTTATGCTTTCAGTATGCTGAAATTTTGGTTATTTTAATTAGTACTACTTACCTAATCTGATCATCAGCTTACCATATCCACAGTGTGCGAGATGCCATACATACATGCAGGGAAATAGAGAAAATTCTTTTTTTTTTTTTCCCACTGATAATATCTCTGACGGAGATGGTCTTACCTACTAAACAAATGACTCTTTTTTCCCTTGGTGTTATCCAGTCCTTCCTAGGTTTCATTTGGGGGATAATGTCTAGTAAAGTATGCATACAGGTCTATGTCTGGTTACATAGTAGCTTAGAGTAGTGGGATACAAAATGTGGTCTCAAAGCATCTGTGGACTGATGATGGTACACAAACTGTAAGTTAACATTCCCAGCAAGTAAATAGAGAGAGTGAGAGAAAGAGCCTTAGAAGCATTTAAAAACTACAACATGAATGAACCTTTAAAACATGCTAAGTGAAATAAGCCAGACACAAAAGGACAAATATTGTATAATTTCACTTATATGAGGCACCTAGAATAGGCAAATTTATAGAGACAGAAAGTAGAATGGTGGTTACCATTGGCTGAGGGGAAGAAGAAATGGCAATGACCATGCCAAAAATGGCTAAAATGGTAAATTTTATGTTATATATATTTTACCACAATAAAAAGTATTTTTAAAAAATGTACAGAAAAATTTTGTTTATTGAACTAATTTAAAAATCTAGTAAAAATCTAATAATAAAAAATTTAAAAAATAAAATTAAAAAATAAAATAAATCAGGTCGTGTACCTTGCATGTCTTCAGGTTTTTTCCCTATTTCATTATTCTAGGGATTTGTTTCTATTGGATTTGTGCAAAAGTATTGGTCCACAATAGATTAAACTTAAAAACAAAACAAACAAAATCAACGTGGTCTTGCAGTACAGATCTTAGCTATGCACTGTGGTATATACTGGATTGTGTTGAAGTCCTAACCCCCAGGGTGGCTATATTTGCACAAGGAAGTCATTAAGATTACATGAGGTCAGAAGAGCGGTGCACTGATTCAATAAGAGGAGACACCAGAGAGCTGGTCTGTCTGCTATGTGAAGGCACAGTGAGAAGGCAGCCATCTACAAGCTCGGAAGCAGCCTTACCAGGAAATGAATTGGCTAGCACATTGATCTTGGACTTAGCAGCCTCTAGAACTGTGAGAGAAGAAGTTTCTGTTGTTTAAGCCACCCAGTTTGTGGTATTTTGTTATGGCAGCCCAAGCTGACTTACAGCTACTGGCTTAGAGGATCAGTGTGAAGTCATTGCTGCTGGTCTGTGATCTGCCTTCAGCACCAGGGAAGCCATGTTGGAGGTAGTGTGTGGAGAATAAAAGAACAGCTCAGTTCTGTAAGACTGAAAAAAGAAATGTCTCTGAAGTGTTTTGGTGATATTCTGGGTCTTAACTGCAGCTTCAAGAGAGATATATACTAGGATAAATTGAGAATATTCAGTGTTTTGAATAGGGAGGAGTGTACTGTTGAAAAATAATGTCAGTGCTAGGGAGCCTGGGTGGCTCAGTCGGTTAAGCGTCTGCCTTTGGCTCAGGTCATGATCCCAGGGTCCTGGGATTGAGTCTCACATTGGGCTCCCTGCTCAGCGGGGAGCCTGCTTCTCCCTCTTCCCTTGCTCCTCCCCCCAGCTCATGCTCTCTCTCTCTGTCAAATAAATAAATAAAATCTTTTTAAAAAATAATGTCAATGCTAATTGGAAGATGTTAACAAATCCTAGTCTTTTAGAAGGCTTGTAACCCTCATTTGAACCAGTGTTCATAGAGGTTGAAACAGTGAGCTTTTTTATTTAGGCTGAATGGAAAAGAAAATTATTATTGAAAAATTGGCTGCAATTCTAGGATAAGACATATGCTATTATCTATCACAATGGAAGAAGAGAAGAACCACTTCTGTTTTGATCAAAAGACTCGGCACTATGAAGCAATTTAATTTAACTCCAGACTGTGTGCATTTTATATAAAATTGAATGTGAAAGTTTCTTCTCTTGGAGTCATTTAATAGTAACACATTCAAACTCTAGAGAAGTGAGACCTCAATGGCCCAGGGAAATAAAAATGTGTAGTCCTTGGTCTGTGAGGGTGCCATCACAGTATGTTTCCTGAATTGGTCCAAGGTTTGGGGTTCTCTTGATCAGTTTCCCCTTCTAGCGTGATCCTCCCTGTGGCCTGTCACATCATCCATAAGACATTCTCTAGGATCAGGGGTAGGGTCTGTAGACAGGAGAGAGAACATTCATTTCATCATTGAATAGCATTCCATTTTATGTGTATATATATTATGATTTATGTATCCAGTTTGCCATCCATGGATAGCTGGATTTATTCCTTTATGTATTGTTAATACAAATGTGATTCTATTTATATGATTATAAATGTCTTCTCATACACATGCAAGAGTTTTCCAGGATATATTTCCAGAAATAGAATAAATGGGTGGTGGTACATTATATTTTTAGTAGATAATGCCAAAGAGTCTTCTAAAGTGGATGGTTGAAAGACCATTAGTTCTTATTATTAATCTGTAAATTATTTTAAGGCTTCTTGTGAATAATAACAGTTTTTCTAAATCCTTACATCTTTGAGTTATTTGCCTTACCTTCCTGCACTGGCTAAGGACCTCCAGTACAATGTTAAAGAAGTGTCATAATGAACCTTCCTGTGCTCTGATAGTAAATACTTTCAATATTTTGCCTTAAGTGTGATATTTGATGTAGGTTTATTTTTTATAGAGATTATCAAGACAGAGAAGTTTCTTTTTATTCTTATTTGCTAAAAATTTATGTTATTTTTTATAAACCAAAGCTTTATTATTTTAAATATATGATACATATTTAATGTCAATAATTTAAACCATACAGAGCAATACAAAGAAGAACTTTAAAAATTACTGTAGGGGTTCCTGGGTGGCACAGTCGGTTAAATGTCTGACTTTTTTTTTTTTAAAGATTTTATTTATTTGCTCATAAGAGACAGAGAGAGAGGCAGAGGGAGAAGCAGGCTCCCCGCTGAGCAGGGAGCCCGATGCGGGACTCGATCCCAGGACCCTGGGATCATGACCTGAGCCGAAGGCAGACGCTTAACCATCTGAGCTACCCAGGCGCCCAAATGTCTGACTCTTGATTTCAGCTCAGATCATGATCTCAGGGTTGTGAGATTGAGCCCCCTGTTGGGCTCTGTGCTCAGTGGGGAGTCTGCTTGAGATTCTCCCCCCCACCCCCCCCATACTCGTGTGCGCTCTCTCTCTCAAATAAATAAATAAATAAATCTTTTTTTTTTTTTTAAAGTTCCTTGTGTGGGTTCCTGTCCAAATTTTCTCAATTTCCTCCAAAAGATTGTTTCAGCTGATACTTAAACATATGCTGGAGTTCTTAGTGAGACATATGTATTACAGATATTTTCTTTTATATGTATTGCCTTAGCCTTTTATTACTTTTTCTAATGGGATATTCTAGAGAAAAAGCTAATTTTGATGAAGTTCAGTTTATCAACTTCTTATTATTATTGTTTGTTCTTTTTGTATCCTATTTAAGAAACACTTGCTTACCCTGAGCTGATGAATATTTTCTCCTACATTTTCTTCTATAAGTCCTGTATTTCAGCTTTTACATTTGGGTCTACAATCTATTTTGATTTAATTTTTGTATATAATGTGAGGTAAGGGTTAAGGTTTATGTTTTTCAGTTGGATATCCAGTTCTAGCATTGTTTGTTGAAAAGACTTTCCTTTCCCCACCTTGAATTGGCTTTGCACCTTTGTTGAAAGTCAATTAACATATATGTGTGGGTCAATTTCTGTATTCTCTATTCTGTTCTATAGATCTATGTGTCTGTCCTTATATTAGTATGATAACTGTTTTGACTACTGTAGCTTTATAGCAAGTCTTAAAATTAGGAAGTGTGAGTCCTCTAACTTTGTTATTTTCAAAATTGTTTTGGCTTTTCTAGATCCTATGGATTTCTTTTTTTTTTCTTTTCTTTTTTTTTAAGATTATTTATTTATTTATTTGACAGAGAGAGACAAAGCGAGAGAGGGAACACAAGCAGGGGGAGTGGGAGAGGGAGAAGCAGGCTTCCCGCTGAGCAGGGAGCCCGATGCGGGGCTCGATCCCAGGACCCTGGGATCATGACCTGAGCCGAAGGCAGACGCTTAACGACTGAGCTACCCAGGCGCCCCTGGATTTCTTTATAAACTTTAAAATCAGCTTATCAGTTTCTACAAAAAAAGATTTTGGAGAGTTTGATTAGTATTATATTGAGTTTGTAGAATAATCCGGTAGAAAATTGAGATTTTAACATTATTGAGTATTTCATATACCAAAAATGGCATATGTTCTATTTATACTTTGAGTAAGTTGTTGGTAAAACAGATAAACAAATCCCAGTATATTTTCTTTTTCTTGTGGCAAGGTTGTGCATATTATGTGAGTCTATTTGGTTCTGAAAATTCTGGGGTACTTTTCCTTGAGGGCCAGCAAAGCACCAGTGCTGGCCTTACTCTTCCACTGTCTACCCTAAATCATTAGGTTGGCAGCTTGGAACAAAGAAAGATCAGAGTTAAGGATTTATATCTTCAATGCATGCTGGCTTAGATTTCTTTCTTTTTTAAAAAATATATTTAATTTTTTTTTTTTTAATTTTAAGTAGGCTCCACACCCAAGGTGGGGCTTGAACTTATGACCCCAAGATGAAGAGTTTCATGCTTCACTGACTAAGCCAGCCAGGCACCCCTCGATTTCCTTTCAACAGACTTTGGAGATTTAATTAAAATAATTTTGAGTGTCATAATGAAGCTTGTTAGTATTAACCTTACCCAGAACTATTCATTCTGCCCTTTATATAAAATAATGCTATGAAATACTCACACTTAGCAAACTGGGTGGTAGGAAATGTGCAGTGTCTATCTGGATATGTTTTTCCATAAAGATGCAGAGCAGAAGAACTTGGAAATACAATTTGCTTAGATTTTTTTTTTTAATTTTATTTATTTATTTGACACACAGAGAGAGACAGCTAGAGAGGGAACACAAGCAGGGGGAGTGGGAGAGGGAGAAGCAGTCTCCTGGCTGAGCAGGGAGCCTGATGCTGGGCTCAATCCCAGGACCCTGGTATCATGACCTGAGCCAAAGGCAGATGCTTAACAACTGAGCCACCCAGGCTCCCCTTGCTTAGATGTTTGATCAAATTCTGTGTCATCTACCACTGAGACACACTGATCTCCCACTCAGTGGCACAGGTTATCTTTAAAATATAAAATACCAATTAAGGGCGCCTGGGTGGCTCAGTTGGTTAAGCGACTGCCTTCGGCTCAGGTCATGATCCTGGAGTTCCAGGATCGAGTCCGGCATTGGGCTCCCTGCTCGGCAGGGAGTCTGCTTCTCCCTCTGACCCTCCCCCCTCTCATGCTCTATTCTCTCTCTCAAATAAATAAATAAAATCTTTTAAAAAAAATTAAAATACCAATTAAAAAGTTTTTCTTTTCCATGAGAAGTGCCTAATTGAATGATATTGAAAGGTCAGTAGGAACACAGCTCAGATGGGGCACCTGGGTGGCTCAGTCATTTAAGCATCTGACTCTTGATTTCAGCTCAGGTTATGATCTCTGTGTCGTGAGCTCGAGCCCTGAGTTGGGCGTGGAGCCTGCTTAAGATTCTCCCTCTACCTCCTCCCCTCTCCTTGCTCTCTCTCTCTAAAAAAAGAAAAGGAACACAGTTCAGCAATCATTTATTGATGTTAATTGTTTTTGTCTCCTACAGCTGACAGTGATAAATTAGCTGCTTATTTCTTTTCTGCCCTTGTTCTTTTTTATGGTTTCATATTTTATTTTATTTTGTTTTATTTTATTCAGGTATGATTGACATACATAAATATGTATGACTAATATAATACAGTATTATATTAGTTTCAGGTGGGCAACATAACGATATGGTATTTCTATGTATTGCAAGTGATCACCACAATAAATCTAGTTAACATCTGTCACCACGTGTAGTTACAGAATTTTTTTCTTGTGATGAGAACATTTAAGATTTATTCCTTTAGCAACTTTCAGATATGCAATACGGTATTATTAACTATTGTAGCCATGCTATATATTATATCCCCATGACTTATTTATTTTACAACTGGAAGTTTGTACATTTTGACCCAGTTCACTCATTTCACCAACTCCCTGCCCCTGTTTTTGGCAACCACCAGTCTGTTGTCTGTATCCATGAGCTCAGTTTCTTTTAAAATTCCATCATGTATATATATACACACCACATATATATATATGTATACATACACACACACACACATATACACCACAATTTCTTTATCCATTCATTTATCAATGGGTTCTTTTTTTTTTTTTAAGATTTTATTTATTTGCAAGAGAGAGAATGAGAGACAGAGCATGAGAGGGAAGAGGGTCAGAGGGAGAAGCAGACTCCCTGCCGAGCAGGGAGCCCGATGTGTGGGACTCGATCCCGGGACTCCAGGATCATGACCTGAGCCGAAGGCAGTCGCTTAACCCAACTGAGCCACCCAGGCGCCCTATCAATGGGTTCTTAGGTTGTTTCCATACCTTGGCTATTGTGAATAATGCTACAGTGAATATGGGGGTACACATTGGCTGAAATGAGGGATGGAAAAGATACTGCATGCAAATGGAAATTAAAAGAGAGCAGGGGTAGTAGCTATATTTATATCAGTAAAATGGACTTTAAGTCAAAAACTATAACAAGAGACAAAGAAGGTCATTATGTAATGATAAAGGGGTCAATTTATCAAGAAGATACAATTGTAAATATATATGCAGCCAACATTGGTGCACCTAAATATATTAAGCAAATACTGACAGATCTAAAGGGAGAAGTAGACAGCAATGCAATAATAGTAGGGGGCTTCAATACTTCACTTTCAACAAAGGATAGATCATTCAGCCAGAAAATCAGTAAGGAAACATGGGACTTGAACTATACTTTAGAGCTATGTGAGGTGATGAATACGTTACTTAGTTTGATTGTGGTAATCATTTTATAATAATTACAGTATAGTTAACTTACAGGTTTATATTGGTTTCAGGTACAAAATAGTGATTTAACAATCTATTCATTATTCAGTGCTCATCACCCTAAGTGTAGTTTTTAATCCCTTTCCCCTATTTTACCCATCTCCCTCCCCCTTCTGGTAACCATCAGTTTGTTCTCTATAGTTAAGAGTCTGTTTCTTGGTTTGTCTCTCTTGATTTTTTTCCAATGCTCATTTGTTTTGTTTCTTAAATTCCACATATGAATGAAATCATATACTATTTGTCTTTCTCTAACTTACTTCACTTGGCATCATACTCTCTAGTTCCATCCATGTTGTTGCAAATGGCAATATTTCATTCTTTTTGTTTATAGCTGAATAATATTCCAGTGTGTGTGTGTATATATGTGTGTGTGTGTGTGTGTGTGTATCACTTCTTCTTTATCCAGTCATCTATCAGCGGACACTTGGGCTGCTTCCATAATTTGGCTATTGTAAATAGTGCTGCCATAAACATAGGGGTGCATGTATCCCTTTGAATTAGTGTTTTTGTATTTTTTTGGGTAAATACCCAGTAGTGCAATTACTGGATCATAGGGTAGTTCTATTTTTAACTTTTTGAGGAAACTCCATACTATTTTCCACAGTGGCTGCACCAGTTTGTATTCCCACCAACAGTGCATGAGGGTTCCTTTTTCTCCACATCCTCACCAGCACTTGTTGTTTCTTGTGTTTTTTATTTGATTTGATTTTTTTTTTAAGATTTTTATTTATTTAACAGAGAGAGACACAGCAAGAGAGGGAACACAAGCAGGGGGAGTGGGAGAGGGAGAAGCAGGCCTCCCACAGAGCAGGGAGCCCGATGCTGGGTTCGATCCCCGTACCCTGGGACCATGACCCAAGCCAAAGGCAGATGCCTAATGGCTGAGCCATCCAGGCGCCCCTGTGCTTTTGATTTTAGCCATTCTGACAAGTGTGAGGTGACACCTCACTGTAGTTTTGATTTGCATTTCCCTGATGCTTTGTATGTCTTCTTTGGAGAAATATCTGTTCATGTCTTCTCCCCATTTTTAAATTGGATTATTGGATTATTTGTGTTTTTTGGTGTTCAGTTGTATAAGTTCTTGTATACAACTTGTATACAGTTGTATAAGTTCTTTATATATTTTGGATACTAACCCTTTATTGGATATGTCATTTGCAAATATTTTCTCCCATTCAGTAGGTTGCTTTTAGTTTTATTGATTGTTTCCTTTGCTGCACAGAAGTTTTTTATTTTGATGTAGTCTCAATAGTTTATTTTTGCTGTTATTTCCCTTACCTCAGGAGACATCTAGAAAAATGTTGCTACAGTGAATGTCAGAGAAATTACTGCCTGTGCTCCCTTCTAGGATTTTTATGGTTTCAGATCTCACATTTAGGTCCTTAATCCATTTTATTTTTGTGTATGGTGTATGAAAGTGGTCCAGTTTCATTCTTTTGCATGTAGCTGTCCAGTTTGCCCAACACCATTTGTTGAAGAGATTTTTTTCTCATTGTATATTCTTTCCTCCTTTGTTGAAGATTATTTATGACCATAGAATTGTGGGTTTAGGGCGCCTGGGTGGCTCAGTTGGTTAAGCGACTGCCTTCGGCTCAGGTCATGATCCTGGAGTCCCGGGATCGAATCCCACATTGGGCTCTCTGCTCGGCAGGGAGCCTGCTTCTCCCTCTGACCCTGCCCCCTCTCATGTGCTCTCTGTCTCAAATAAATAAATAAAATCTTTAAAAAAAAAAAAAAAGAATTGTGGGTTTATTTCTGGGTTTTCTATTTTGTTCTATGTGTCTATTTTTGTGCCATAATGTTTAGATTCAATCCATCTTTTACAATGTGGTAAGTTTTAATGAAGACTTTCCAGAGGTCCTAGCCCTCAGTGCCATGTCTCAACTGCTTTTGGTTACAGAGAGAATGTTCTATTGTTCTTGCAGCATGTGCCCAGACATGCCACATAGCCTTTTTTATTCTGGAGTTTTGCCACTTTACAAGGTTCTACCTGGAAGAGCAGGGCAAGGTCACCTTTCCTCTCAGATACCCCAAACTTGTCTTATGGTTTCTATCCTCCTCTTTCTTCTAATTGTCCCTCAGGGAGGGACAGGCACAGGACTTAGAGACTCTCCCCCTTTCAGAGAACACATTCATCCCCAATATATAAGCTGTATTTGCTTCCCTACTGATTCTTTCTTTATTCACGTCCCAAGGAATTTTTTATTTAAAAAATTTTTATTGAGGTATAATTTACATACATTAAAATGTATAGATCATAAGTATACAATTCAGTAAGATTTGACCAATGATTACAATCATGTAACTCACACCCATGCTAAGGTATGGAACATTTCCATCACACCCAGAAACTTCCCTCATACCCCTTTCCAGTCAGCCCATCCTCAACCACTTTACTGATTTTTATCAGTGTATATTAGTTTTAGCCTGATATGGAAGTTCATATTAATGGAGTCATGTAGTATATACTCTTGTGTCTGGCCTTTTTTCACTCAACATCAGGTCTTTGAGATCCCAAGAGTATTTTTAATTTCACTCTTAAATCATCATGCTTTATCTATTCCTTAGCCCTTGAAAGCCTAGGACTCTGTAGCTATAAAACATGAACTTTTGAAATTCAGAAGCTTTTTTAATGCTCTTTTGCTATATCATCTCTTACTTTTGACCAAAATTCATCTGTTTATGCAGGGAAAAGTCAAGAATTCCAGAAAATGTGGAGGGAATCTGCCAATAGCTCCAAGAATTACCCTATCACAGAGCAGAGTCAGGATTTCAATCCAGGAACCTTGGAACATCTGCTCTTAATATTGCCCCCCTCCCCAAGTTTTCCTGGAAGTTCAAAGATTTAAAAGATTTAAAGAATTGTTTACTGAGAAGAAGGAGAAAAATGGAGAGTTTTGAAATGTGAATTGCTGTGCACTAGAGACGGGCAAAAAGGCATTCCTTTGGCGGATGAGCTAGCATTGGTGAGTTCAGTGAGCACTAAGCAACAAAAATTTTAAGAATCAGTAGTGAAGGGGCGCCTGGGTGGCCTAGTCAGTTAAGCGTCTGCCTTCAGCTCAGGTCATGATTCCAGAGTCCTGGGATCCAGTCCTGCATCGGGCTCCCTGTTCAGTGGGGAGTCTGCTTCTCCCTCTGCCTGCCGCTCCCCCTCCTTGTGCTCTCTCTCTGTGTCAAATAAATAAATGAAACCTAAAAAAAAGAATCAGTAGTGAAGGTTCTTGTTGGTGAGATTAAGCCTTCTGGAAAGTATTTTTCTTTTTTTTTTTTAAAGATTTTATTTATTTATTTGACAGAGAGAGGGAACAGAAGCACGGGGAGTGGGAGAGGGAGAAGCAGGCTTCCCGCAGAGCAGGGAGCCCGATGCGGGGCTCGATCCCAGGACCCTGGGACCATGACCTGAGCTGAAGGCAGACGCTTAACGACTGAGCTACCCAGGCGCCCTGAAAGTATTTCTGATTAAAAATAAACAGCTGAATTTAAAAGCATGGCAGAACAAAATAAGTGCCTTTCCCTGCTAAATGCCTTTTCCCTCATGGTTTGTTGAATTAGTTGAGTTAGGCTCTGCCACTAACTAGCTGTGTAGCTTCGGGCAAGTCTTATCACTTTTCCGAACCTCAGTTCCTGTAGTGCTGAAATGACAGGATTACAGACATAAATGGTCACTACACTTCCTTCTAACTCAAAATTACAATAAATTAATGTTTGTAGTGCCCAGTCAATGAGCAAATCAGTGTACATATAAGCGAAAGAGCGTTCCAAGGATGTTGGATGTGCTAGCTGGATGAACCACGTGGAAGTTTATTACTGTGTTTTCTGCTTCCACAAGAAATGGCATGATCTCTTTGGATCTAGCATATAAGCATAAAAGAAAAAGAGGTGAAAATGGTTTTACCATGTTTTTATGTTTTTATTAGGTAGTACTAGTTATGGAGTGAAAGAAATGGAGCTGTGGTCCTCTTGTCTGGAAGCATAATAATGTGATTTTTTAAAAAATTCAGTTTTGGTGACAGCAAAAAAATGGTAGTTTGCAGTGCCAGAAAAATGTGTCCAATTCTTCCAAAGAACATGGGTGCACCCTAGCTTAATTTTGAGGCTACATAAATGAGAATATCATGGTTTTCAGAGCTGTAATAATAAGTTGGTATATACCCAGATGTCCTATACTATAGTTTAGAACATTTCACATATATCATATCATTGTATTACAATAAATTATAAAGGTAAGGTTGGTGTATAATTGTCCCCAGAAAAGATAAGTAACACACCCAAGGTCAGGAAACTAATTAGTGGAAACTTTCAACTATTACATGTGGGAGTTTATTTGGATATCATTTCAAGATTCATTTTTATATGCCTCACTGCTTCTGAATTAAGCTTATAATTTTTTGTTTTTTTCGTTCAATCATAAGATTTTGTTTGACAGAATTGTTTGTTCTACTGTTAATTTTTTTGAAAACTATCAATGTTTAAAAATCTTCCATAAAGAGAATTACGGTGAGGGAACAAAAATGGTCTTGCTTTATCGAGTCTCAAGAAGAAAAATGGCTAAATCAGCTTATACTGAAATCCTGCCTTTGGCATCCTGAAGAAGGACACGAATAATAGATGGCAATGGTTAAAATTTAATGATTCCCTGAGATCTGTATGGGATGTAGGAAGGGCATTTTCTGAGGTAGTCTTCAAAGTTTCTGAATTTTCATTCAGGTCATTACTTTGCCACCTGTTCTATGCATTCTCATGATGCTGTTTGTGAAGTGTTTTTAGTCAGAGAAGGGTCTTCAAAGAACAGTGATCTGTTGGGGCGAGTGGCATGCCGGGATCTCCGTAAGAACTCCCTACTTGTGTCCTCTGTTCTGACACTCCAGGCAGCTCTGAGTAGACAGAGCTTCACTTCAGGAGGTCTCTTCTCAGCAACTGTCAATACAAAAAATCCTCAACTTTGAAAATAAAGGTCATTTCAGGGGCACCTGACACAAACCCCATCAGTCCCCTTACTATGTGCCAGCAGGTGAGCCTTCTCTGGAATAATATAAAAACCTGAACAGAGCAACTCATAAAATGGTTTGCAATAATAAAATAGCCCCCTAAGAGTAGAAACATCTGAAGTACCATGACAGATGTTATCCTAGGCCTGTGTGGAAAACTTTGGAGAACACTGGACTGGTTATTTAAATAAAGTAGGACTAACTCTTTTGCATTTGGGAATGTAGGCTTCCTAAAGAGACAGATCTGCAGAGTAATTTGGGGTTCTGATTTAGAAACTTTTAAGACTTTCCAATATCATGATTATTCTTATTACACGCCCCCAAGGTGGGGACTAAAGTGCAACTACTTCTCAGCATCAAACAAATGACAAGTCAACACAGGAGAGAGAGTAAACCATAGATTGTTATGGCCAGAGGAGAATACCTTAGAGTTTATTTCAAAACCAAGATCTAAAGGATTTTATGAGACCAAAGTTTTGTATAAAGTATTATTTCGTGGGCGCCTGGGTGGCTCAGTTGGTTAAGCGACTGCCTTCGGCTCAGGTCGTGATCCTGGAGTCCCAGGATCGAGTCCCACATCGGGCTCCCCACTCAGTGGGGAGTCTGCTTCTCCCTCTGACCCTCTCCCCTCTCATGCTCTCTCTCACTCTCTCTCTCAAATAAATAAATAAAATCTTTAAAAAAAAAATAAAGTATTATTTCGTGGGCCTTGTTTGTTATAATCGTGGTATAATACAAAATAAATGCTTTCAGCTATGATCTGCCTGGGGAAATGGTGAATGGACAGTGAAAGGGAATGTTGATATTTATTAGCCATTTGGTATAATGGAAAAAGCATTGCATTTATAAATTAGAGGAGCTGGATTTGTTGCAAGTTAAATATGTGATCTTGGATAAGTCACTTGGCCCAGTGGCTCTCAAAATTTAGATTCTTCTTTTTTTTTAAGATTTTATTTATTTATTTGTCAGAGAGAGAGAGAAAGAGCACAAGCAGGGAGAGCAGCAGACAGAGGGAGAGGGAGAAGCAGGCTCCCCGCTGAGGAGAGAGCCTGACGTAGGGATGTGGGGCTCGATCTTAGGACCCTGGGATCATGACCTGAGCTGAAGGCAGACGCTTAACTGACTGAGCCACCCAGGTGTCCCTCAAAATTTAGATTCTTAAAGAAGCACCTGGAGAGGTTGTCAAAACACAGATTCCTGGATCTCATCCCTTAGAGATTGTGATTCACTAGGCCTGGAATAGGGCCTGAGATTCTGAATTTCTGACAACCTCCCAGGTGATACTTATGCTGTTTGTCTAGGGGACATACTTTGAGGAGCAAAGAAGTCTGAGACTAGGCTCTCCTTATTTTCAAAAGGTATCTACTATGTTAGATGATTACTCAGGTCTATCCTGGCCCCATAAAATTTTCTGGTGTTCAGTTTTGTCCTATTTGCCCTGCTGAAAGTGTCTGTAATTTTTCTTTTTAATGAAGATGGCTAATGGTAGGTCAAAAATGAAATCATTGAGGGAGCAACTGTCTTAGGGAAAATTTGTTGCTGTAAAAGTATTAGCCATTAGCTGGGGCGCCTGGGTGGCTCAGTCGTTAAGCGTCTGCCTTCGGCTCAGGTCATGATCCCAGGGTCCTGGGATCGAGCCCCACATCGGGCTCTCTGCTCAGCGGGGAGCCTGCTTCTCCCTCTGCCTGCCACTCCCCCTGCTTGTGTTCCCTCTCTCACTGTCTCTCTCTGTCAAATAAATAAATAAAAATCTTAAAAAAAAAAAAAGTATTAGCCATTAGCAACAGGTGCCTACTTAAATATTTTATATTCAGTTTTATGGTTGGGTCTACTAAATGAAATTTAAAAATTCCTCCAGAAGGCTTTAGTTTGAATATTAACTCTGCCACTTACTAACCCCATGACCTTAACCTTTCTTAGTTTCCTCATCTGTAAAATGGGAAAACCAATTCCAAGTCTTTCCTATATTGATGGCTCCTGGAATATACACATGAAGGCACCTTGTAGGATGTAGGGAATGGCTATGTGCAAGGCATAGTGAATAGGAATCACAATACCAGGGCACTGAACCAGTTCCAGGATGACTCATTAGAGGCCATGTGGCCTCTTAATGACACTTCTATAAGCAGGAGGAATCATTGTTCCAGCTCTGTGGCTTAGTTTGTCCACAGAAGTGTCTGTTATGTACTTTTTACGGCCTGGCATTGAAATAGGGGAAATAGGAAGCAGATAACGGTATGAGTCAGGAAGCAGAATGACTATGAATATTATGGAAGAAGAAATCTATTACAAGGATTAGATCTTGGCAGTGGGAGAGGAGCTGGGGAAGCAAACATTGGACAATGGGAGCTGGGAGCTGAAGGGACATGGGAAGGTCACTAACTAACCCTGGTATCAGTTAATGAATCAGAGATTCCAAGTAAACCCTGGTGCTTGGCACATCCAGTAGCTATAGTCAGATCACAAATGGGAGCTGGTAGAGTAGTCATGGGAAGCTATTGGCTCTTTGTGGCCACTGCCTCTGCGAATTGCAGAGAAGCCTATGGTGGTGGGCCTGGGATTACTGTTAGTAAGGGCCAGAGAGCTGGAGGTGGAGGTGAGGAGAATGAGGACCAGCTGGAACCTGCTGATCTGTGTATCTGTTTCCACCACCTCTAACCAAATGTGACCTCAAAGCATAATGGGCGTTGCTTCCTTCTACCTTCCAAATCTTGTACAAGCTCACCTTTGGTTTACTCTAACTTAGAACCACATAGAAAAGGAGATTTTGGAGAGCTTAATTCCTGGCATAAAAAGTTGATTATACAACAATCCAGCATGATGTCTAACAGCATTTCTGAAGCACATATTGACTGAATAATGAGTTATCTCCTTATCCAAAGGGGACAAGTCCTCCATCTCTAAAAGAAAGAAAACAGCACTATATTTTTTTTATTTTTTAAAGTGAATCTTTTTTTTTTTTTAAAGATTTTATTTATTTGAGAGAGAGAGAATGAGAGAGAGCACATGAGAGGGGGGAGGGCCAGAGGGAGAAGCAGACTCCCTGCCAAGCAGGGAGCCCGATGCGGGACTCGATCCAGGGACTCCAGGATCATGACCTGAGCCGAAGGCAGTCGCTTAACCAACTGAGCCACCCAGGCGCCCAATAGCACTATATTTAAAGAATAAGATATATTCTAGTATCTGAATAAACTGTAGTCATTTAAACATCTTGAGAATGCATATACATATGTACAAAGTTTGTATAAGGCCTTGTGTGGGTGTACACGCATAAACAATAAAAAAATACAAGCAATTTCCAGATGTTACCAATAGAAGGTGTAGGACTCTCATTTATGCAAGATGTACTAACAGGACTTGGAATGCAGGGAACACCACTATATGGTAATAGAAATGGGAACAGCTCTGTATGTGGGTCCTGGAGAATGTTTACTCAGTATGTAAACAGTGGGTAAGGCAGAAAGGGTAAAAAAATTTGTTGTTCGTGTATAAAAATTATGTTGTTCAATCTGCATTATTTGCAGATTCCATATTTTCAAATTCACCACTTGCTAAATCTTACTTGTAAACTCAAATCAATACTTGCGACGCTTTTGTGGTAATTCTCAGACATGCACAGAGAAGCAAAAAATTTTAGTTACCTGACACACATGTTCCCAGCTGAGGTCGAAAAAGGCAATGCTCTGCCTTTTTGTTTCAGCTCTTATACTGTAAATAAGTGTCTTTTCTGTGGTTTGTTTAGTACCACATTTTTCACATTTTTGTGCTCTCTCTGTTGGCAGTTTTGCTGTTTAAAATGGCTCCCGAGTGCAGAGCCGAAGTGCTGTCTAATGTTCCTGAGTGCAAAGAAGGCTGCACTGTGTGTTGGATAAGCTTTGTTCAGGCATGAGTTACAGTCGTGTTGGCCATGAATTCAACGTTAATGAATCAACAGTATATACTAAATAGGTGTCTTTAATAACAGAAGCACACATAAAATAAGGTTATGTATCGATTGGTTGATGAAAATGTTATAACTAGAGGCTCTTAGGAACCTAATCTTTGATTACCTCTAGGGGCAATGGTTCAGTATTCATTAACACAGTATTCAAATATCCATGGTGACTTTATAGAACATAACTTCTGCAAATAATGAGAATCCTTCCTAAAAGGAAGGATAGATTACTTTCAGTCTCTCAGAAAAGGCTAGCGGTAATGAGGGAAGGCAGATCCCAATCTGTCACCATTTGGTTGATGCCTGAAATTATACTCTTAGTTTAGTGTTTTTCCAGCTCATTGCAATGTACATACCTGGGGTGATTGCTCTTTTAACCTTATGAGCCAATTATACTTTAGTATGAATAAACCCCAGTAATTGTCCTGAGATCAAGAACCTTTTTAGGCTTGCATATACCGGAATAGCCATGAAAAAAAATGCTTTAGATATGAAATATATAGCATTCTGCCCTTCACAAAGAATATGGAGGAAAAGAGAAAAAATACTAGATCTGGGATTGTTTTCTCTCTTATCTTTTCCTCTTCTCCTTTCCTCATTCTACCACTTCTTTTCTTCAGACAATAGTACTTCAAATCTTGCAATACGCCTTATGCTTACTTATTTCTGGGTCTTGCAAAGTTGGCCCCTCATCACTGACCTCTGCTTTCCTACACCCTTGTCAACCTCTGAGGTTCTCTTCATCCCTCAGTTCTCAACTTAGATGCCCCCTTATTCAGACTTCTTAGGTTCCCTGGGTCTTCATCAGGTATGGCACTGTGTACTTCTTGTATAATATCCTCATGTGGCACTGTGTTTCTTGTATAATAGCATCCCTCCCATGGGATTAAAATGCTCTGTTTACTCTCGGAGTTCCTTACTGAGCTAAAGTCTTAATGAAGATTTGGGAAAGATTTATCGGGTTATCATTGTAAGCAGTAATCACATGGTAGAAATGACATACATTATGGTTGGCTATATAAATAGCTAGCGTGTCTCTCCAAATTTTGAGTCAGAAATAAAAGAAAAATTTCATATGGCTTTTCTAGCTCCCTGACAAGAACCTCTGAATATTAACTGTTCCCATACCTTAAGCCTGTGCATGTTAATTCAAACATCATAACTGTATTTAGCAATCAGCTATAGCTTTGTAATGAATGATCACAAAATCTTACTGGCATACTAACTTAGTGGCATTTATGTTGCTCATGGGACTATGGTTCAGCTGGGGAAGCTCTGCTTTATGCTCTTGTTCTGGGGGTTGGCTGGGGTGAATTTCTCCTTGTGGTTCATTTTGGGACCCAAGCTAAGTAGTTAGCCGTTATATAAGACAACTTGGCTCATGGTAATGGCAGAGTCATGCTCAACAATGCAAGCAAATTTCAAGTCTCTGCTTGTGTCATGTGTAGTAATACCCTATTGGTTAAAACAAAGGGGGTTGTAGGATGGGAACTATTCTGCTCCTCTGGGCAAAGTTGACAAATTCCTCTCTCCTGGAGGAAGGACATAGATATGGTTTTCCACGCTAATAATTTTGCTTCAGGTCTTGGGAGGCTATGAAAGAGGACATCAGATGTTTTGCAGTAGTCTCAGGAATTGGTAGTTCCTGTCCTACCTGGAAATGTTTAGGACATCTCCTCTTTGAGTAAGTAAAATCTTCCTAAGCAAGGCCCTTCCAAAGAACTAGAGTCATTAAAACAGAAAAATAATGAAGGCCTGCTTTAGATTGAGAGCACCCTTTGCAAATAGCTCATCAAGCCATTTAATTCTTTTTTTAAAAAAAGTTATTTATTTTTTTAAGTAATCTCTACACCCCATGTGGGACTCAAACTCACAACCCCCTGAGATCAAGAATCTCATGCTCTTCTGACTCAGCCAGCCTCCATTCTACTTTCTGCTTCTATGAGCTTGACTAGATTCCGTGTACAAGTGGGATCATGTTGTATTTTTCCTTCTGTGTCTGGCTGATTTCACTTAGTGTAATAGCCTCCAGGTTCATCCATGTTGCAGCAGACGGCAGGATTTCCTTCCTTTTTAAGGATAAATAATATTGCATTGTATGTATACAGCAAATTTTCTTTTTTTTCTATTTTTTTTTTTTAAGATTTTATTTATCTGAGAGAGAGAATGGGAGAGGGAGCATGAGTGGGGGGAGGGTCAGAGGGAGAAGCAGACTCCCCACTGAGCAGGGAGCCTGATGCGGGACTCGATCCCAGGACTCCAGAACCATGACCTAAGCCGAAGGCAGTTGCTTAACCAACTGAGCCACCCAGGCGCCCTACAGCACATTTTCTTTATTCATTCAACCATCAATGGACATTTAGGTTGCTTCTATATCTTGGCTATTGTGAATAATGCTTCAGTGAACACAAGAGTGCAGATACCTCTTCAAGATAGTGACTTTATTTCCTTTGGATATATACCAGAAGTGGGATTGCTAGATCATATGGTAGCTATTTTTAATTTTTTAAGGAAACTATTCCATAGGTACTATTCTATTTACATTCCCAACAGTGTACAAGGGTTCCCTTTTCTCCATATCCTCACCAGCACATATAAATATTTTTGATAATACCCATCCTAACAGGTGTGAGGTGGTATCTCATTGTCATTTTGATTTGCATTTCCCTGATCATTGATGTTGAGCACCTTTTCATATACTGCCCATTTGTATGTATTCTTTGGAGGAATATATTGGATTTATTTTTGCTATTGAATTGTAGGTATTTTTTATATATTTTGAATACTAACCCTTTATCAGATATATGGTTTACAAGTATTTTCTCCCATTCTGAAGGTTGCCTTTTCATCTTGCTGATTGGTTCCTTTGCTGTACAGAAACGTTTTAGTTTGATGCAATCACACTTGTTTATTTTTGCTTTTGTTGCCTGTCTGCAATATTAGGTGTCTGCAATATCGTGATTTGTAAGAAGTATACATTTGGTCATTCATATGACCAAAATATATATATTTATCATATATGTATTAGTTGATTTTTGTGTATGGCTTAAGTTAAGGGTATAATTTCATTCTTTTGCGTGTGGATATCCAGTTTTCTCAATATCATTTATTGAAGAGACTATTCTTCCATGTGTACTTGGCACCCTTGTCTAAAATCTTTTTTTTTTTAATTTTTTTTTAAGATTTTATTTATTTGATTTATTTGACAGAGAGAGACACAGCGAGAGAGGGAACACAAGCAGGGGGAGTGGGAGAGGGAGAAGCAGGCTTCCCGCTGAACAGGGAGCCTGATGCGGAGCTCGATCCCAGGACCCTGGGATCATGACCTGAGCCGAAGGCAGACGCTTAATGACTGAGCCACCCAGGCGCCCCGACTGAGCCACTCAGGCACCTCTAAAATCTTTTGAACACATATACATGGTTTATTTTTGGGCTTCCTATCCTGTTGTATTGGTTTATGTGGGTTTTTCTGCCTGTACCATACTGTTCTGATTACTGTAGCTTTGAAATATTTTGAAATGAGGAAGTGTGATGTCTTCAGCTTTCTTCTTCTTTTTCAAGATTGCTTTGAATATTTGGGGTCTTTTGTGATTTCATATGAATTTTAGTATTGTGTTTTCTATTTCTGTGAAAAATGCCATTGGGATTTGGATAGAAATTGCATTGAATCTGTAGATTCAATGTGGTTAGTATGGACATTTTAACAATATTAATCTTTTCCCCCAATCCATGAACATGAGATGTCTTTCCATTTATTTGTGTCTGCTTCGAATTCTCTCATTATTTTTTGTATAGTCTTCAGTGTACAGATCTTTCATCTCCTTGGTGAAGTTTATTTGTTTTTGTTTTGTTTTGTTTTTTTAAAGTTTTATTTATTTGACAGAGAGAGATAGCAAGAGCAGGAACACAAGCAGGGGGAGTGGGAGAGGGAGAAGCAGGCTTCCCATGGAGCAGGGAGTCTGATATGGGGCTCAGTCCCAGAATCCTGGGATCATGACCTGAGCTGAAGGCAGACGCTTAATGACTGAGCCACCCAGGCACCCTGGTGAAGTTTATTTGTAAGTATTTTATTCTTAGTGCTATTGTAAATGGGATTGTTTTGTTTTTTTAATTTCCTTTTTGAATAATTAGTTGCTATTATATAGAAATGCAACTGATTTTATATCCTGCAGTTTTGCTGAATTTGTTTATTAGTCCTTGCAGTTTTTTTGTGGACCTTTGATCATTTGAGAGGCAGGCTAGCATTGAGGAAAGAACATGTGCTATAAGTTAGAAAGCCCTGAGTTTGAATCCTACTTTGAATTTACATATGATTCTAGGACCTTGAGTCAGTTAATTAATCTAAGACTTGGTTTCATTATTCATGATATGGGGATGCTCCTTTTATCTACCTTTTTATTACATAGTGTTGTTTTGATTATTACATGAGACAATGAAATTGAAAGCAATAAACCAGGGCCTACTGTTTATAAAGCAGGTGATGTGATCAATAAATGGTATTCCCACCTCCTTTCCTGCTCAGCCTCACCAAAATCTGATTTCCCCTAAAGACTTGGACCATTAATTTATCTTTCCATCTTCTCATTTCCAATTTAGCTCCCAACACTTAACCACTTCTTTGTTAAAAGTGATCTGGACTAAGGGTACCTGGGGGGGAACAGTCAGTTGAGCATCCAACTCCTGGTTTCGGCTCAGGTCATGATATCAGGGTCATGGTATTGAGCCCCGCGTTGGGCTCTACACTCAGTGTGGGGTCTGCTTGAGACTTTCTCTCCCTCTCCTTCTGTCCCTCCCCACCAGGCTCGAGTGCTCCCTCCCTCTCTCTCTTTCTCTCTAAGATAGTCTAGGGAGGCAAGATGGTGGTAGAGTAGGGGACCTTATTTCATCTGGTCCCTTATTTCATCTGGTCCCTTGAGTTTAGCTAGATAACTATCAAACCATTCTGAACACCCATGAATTCAGCCTGAGATGTAAGAAAAAAATATCTGGAACTCTACAAGTAGAAAAGCAGCTGCTTTTTGCAAGGTAGGAGGTGTGGAGACATGAGTCCAAGGGGAGGTATCAGAAGATAAACAGAGGGGGGAGGGAGCCTCCATAAGCCGGCTACCAGTAAGTGATATAGTACTGGAAGGCAAGATTGGAACACTTAGAAATCTGCTCTAGTGAGAGACATCCCTGTCTGAAAGGGACTCAGCAGATGAAAAGGGCAGAATTCTAGGTGGGTCAGTGTGGTCTCAAGATCCCAGGAGTCACAGAACTTAACGGGGGTGCCTGAGCCGGTAGAGTGCCCAAGCAGTGGATGGGGGAAACTGGTTACAGTCAGTGAGCCCAGGAGGGGACTCTCAGCTCAGGTCACCATAAACCGTGAGCTGGGCGGATCTGGTGACTGCTGTCTACCTGAACACCTCGGAAAGGACTGAAACTTGCAGACCATCTGCCATCCCCTGGGAGGGGCGGAACAGGTGGGCCCATGACCTGGCAACAGCTCTCAGAGCGGTGGCCCGTAAAGGACAGTACAGCGACACCCTGGGAGTGATGGAGTGGGACGCGCAAGATCCCGCGACCACTGAGAGTGCCAGGGCACTACAAAGGGCAGTAATGGGGACCCTCAGACTCCGCCCCCCCCCCCGGATTGGTGTGGGCACACACCACAGGAGTCTGTGGGGGTTTGGCACACACAAAAGTGAAGACTGTTTGTCCCACAGGGTTTACTGAAGAAGGGGGACCACGATGTTTCAGCTCTGGGGCTGGAGATAGGAGCATGACCACTTTTATTTTGATCCTCTAAAGAGGCAAGGAAAGCCTTCAGGGAACAAAAGCGACACAGAGGACCTGCTTACACTGAGCCCAGCCCCCTGGCAAGGGGCAGTGCAATTCCACCCAGGCAAAGATACCTGAGAAGCAGCACAGCGGGCCCCTCCCCCAGAAGACCCAACTGGAAGAACAGGTGCACAACTAGTTAATGGAACCCACATGACTGTGAAACTCTAGCACTAGGGGAAAATAGTATATAGAGCTTGAGGATTTTTCTCATGGTTCGTTTATCTTTCAGTCTAAAATTTTCCATTTCCTTTTTTTCTTTTTTCCCTTTTCAACTAGTTTCTTACTGTATCAACCCTTTGTTTTTAAGTCGCTTTTTAACTTTTATTTTTTACATTTACATTTTATACATATATGCTTCATTTTTGGCCTTTTCCCACTCTATTCAGTTTTATTTGTGTGTGTGTGTGTGTGTGTATATATATATATATACACGTAAGTTTCGCTTTCTTTGTGGTTTTGGGATTTAGTGTCTCCTAACACACAGACCAAAATTCACTTAGGAACAAGTGGATCACCCTGCTTTATCCATCTTGTGAGATTATATTCTCTCATCTCCCGCCCCTTTTTGTTTTGTTTTGTTTTGTTTTTGTTTGCTTTTCTGTTTTAGTTTCTGACTGCTTCAGATTTGTCTAGTGTGTATTTTGCTTGGGTCGTGGTTGATATTTTTGATTCTGCTCCCTCGCTCATACATTCTTCTCTGGGCAAAATGACTAGAAGGAGGAATTCACAACAAAAAGAAGAACCAGAGGTCATGTTCTCTGCCACAGATCTAATCAATATGGATATAAGTAAGATGTCAGAGATGGAATTCAGGATAACAATTATAAAGTTAATAGCTGGGCTTGAAAAAAGCATAAAAGACACTAGAGAGTCTCTTAGTGCAGAAATGAGATCTAATCAGGCTGAAATTAAAAGCGCTGTAATTGAGATGCAGTCTAAATTGCATGCTCTAACACCTAGGGTGAATGAGGCAGAAGAGAGAATATGTGATCTAGAAGACAGGCTGATGGAAAGGAAGAAAGTTGAGGAAAAGAGAGAAAAACAACTAATAGCTCATGAAAGAAAGGCTTTGAGAAATCAATGATGCCATGAAACATACCAATGTCAGAATTATTGGGGTGCCTGAGGGCAAAGAGAGAGAGAGAGATTGGGCCAGAAGGTATTTTTGAGCAAATCATAGCTGAGAACTTCCCTGATCTGGGGAAGGAAAGAAGCATTCATGTCTAAGAAGTAGAGACGACCCCTCCCAAAATCAATAAAAACAGATCAACACCCTGACATATAATAGTGAAGCTTGCAAATTTTAGAGAAAAAGAGAAAATCCTGAGAGCAGCTCAAGACAAGAGGCCCCTTACCTACAGAGGGAGGAACATCAGATTAATATCAGACCTATCCACAGAAACCTGGCAGGCCAGAAAGGGCTAGCATGATATATTCAGGGTACTAAAGGAGAAGAAAATGCAGCCAAGAATACTTGTCAAGAATACTTGACAGCAGGGCTCCTGGGCGGCTCAGTCATTAAGTGTCTGCCTTTGGCTCAGGTCATGATCCCAGTGTCCTGGGATCGAGCCCCGCATCGGGCTCCCTGCTCCACAGGAAGCCTGTTTCTCCCTCTCCCACTCCCCCTGCTTGTGTTCCCTCTCTCGCTGTGTCTCTCTCTGTCAAATAAATAAATAAAATCTTGAAAAAAAAAAAAAAAGAATACTTGACAGCAAGGCTGTCATTCAGAATGGAAGGAGAGGTAAAGAGCTTCCAGGACAGATAGAAACTGAAAGAATATGTAACCACCAAGCCAGCCCTGCAAGAAATATTAAGGGGGGATTCTGTAAGGGAAGAGAGAGCCCAAGAGTAACATAGACCAGAAAGAAACAGAGACAATCTACAGAAACAGGGACTTTACAGACAATATAATGGCACTAAATTTATATCTTTCAATAGTTACTCTGAATATAAATGGCTAAATGCCCCAATCAAGACACAGGGTATCAGATTGGATAAAAGACCCATCTATATGCTATCTACAAGAGACTCGTTTTAGACCTAAAGACACCTCCAGACTGAAAGTGAGGGGGTGGAGAACCATTTACCATGCTAATGGACCTAAAAAAAAAAAAAGCTAAGATAGCAATCCTCATATCAGACAAATTAGATTTTAAACCAAAGACTGTAGGAAGAGATGAAGAGGGATACTATATCATATTTAAAGGGTCTGTCCAACAAGAAGATCTAACAATTATAATTACTTATGCCCCCAACATGGGAGCAGCCAATTACATAAACCAATTAGTAACCAAAGTAACGAAACACAATGATAATAATACATTAATAGTAGGGGACTTCAACACCCCACTCACAGCAGTGGACAGATCACCTACGCAGAAGATCAACAAAGAAACAAGGGCTTTGAATGACACTGGATCAGGTGGACTTCATAGATATATACAGAACATTCCATCCTAAAACAAGAGAATACTCATTCTTCTTGAATACACGTGGAGCTTTCTCCAGAATAGATCACATACTGAGTCACAAATCAGGTCTCAACCAGTACCAAAAGATTGGGATTATTCCCTGCATATTTTCAGACTACAGTGTTTTGAAACTAGATCTCAATCACAAGAGGAAATTTGGAAGGAACTCAAACACTTGGGGGTTAGAGAGCATCCTACTAAAGAATGAATGGGTCAACCAAGAAAATAAAGAAGGATTTAAAAAATTCATGGAAATTGGGGCGCCTGGGTAGCTCAGTCATTAAGCGTCTGCCTTCGGCTCAGGTCATGATCCCAGGGTCCTGGGATCGAGCCCCACATCAGGCTTCCTGCTATGCGGGAAGCCTGCTTCTCCCTCTCCCACTCCCCCCTGCTTGTGTTCCCTCTATCGCTGTGTCTCTCTCTATCAAATAAATAAATAAAATCTTTAAAAATAATAATAAAATAAAATAAAAATTCATGAAAACTAATAGGAATGAAAACACATCTGTTCAAAACCTTTGGGATACAGCAAAGGCAATCCTAAGAGGGAAGTATATGCAATACAAGCCTATCTCAAAAAATTAGAAAAATCTCAAATACATAAGCTAACCTTATGCCTAAAGGAGCTGGAGAAAGAACAGCAAATAAAGCCTAAAGCAAGCAGGAGAAGAGAAATAATAAAGATTAGAACAAAAATCAATGACATAGAAACCAGAAGAACAGTAGAACAGATCAATGAAACTAGAAGCTGGTTCTTGGAAAGAATTACTAAGATCAATAAACCTCTGGCCAGACTTCTCAAAAAGAAAAGAGAAAGGACCTAAATTAATGAAATCATGAGTGAAAGGGGAGAGATCACAACCAATACCAAGGAAATACAGATAATTTTAAGAACATACTATGAGCAACTATATGCCAACAAATTAGGCAATCTAGAAGAAATGAATGCATTCCTCGAAACTTATAAACTACCAAAACTGAAACAGGAAGAAATAGAAAATCTGAACAGACCAATAACCAGCAAGGAAATTGAAACAGTAATCAAAAATCTCCTGGGGGCGGAGCAAGATGGCGGAGGAGTAGGAGACCTGGATTTCGTCTCCTCTCAGGAATTCAGCTGGATGGGGATCAAACCATTCTGAACACCTACAAACTCAACAGGAGATCAAAGAAAAGAATAGCAACAACTCTGAACACAAAAGCGACCACTTTCTGGAAGGTAGGACGTGCGGAGAAGTGAATCCGAGGCGATATTCGGAAGGCTAGACGGCAGGGGAGGGGCCTCCGTCGGCCGCTTCTGGCAAGTGATAGAGCCGTGGAGCACAAAATCAGAACTTTTAAAAGTCTGCTCCGCTGAGGGACGTCACTCCAGTGGCTAAGCGGGGGGTGGAAACCTCTGGGACAGTGTGGTCTCAGGACCCTCGGGGTCACAGAAAGACCAGGGGTGCCTGAGTGTGGCAGAGCTCCCAGGTATCGGAGCAGGGAAAGCCGGCTGCAGAGACGGAGCCGAGGCGCGGGCCCTCAGCTCGGGGTTGCCATAAAACGTGATCTGTGGCACAGTCGGGCCACTGCTCCTCCAGCAGGGACCCAACAAGCGGCAGATCCGGGGAGACCCCCCTTCCTCCCCTGGAAGGAGCGGCGTGGGAGCGCACCGCAGGGATCTGCTGGGTTTGGAGACTTCACCCGCGGTCGGGTGCCAGAGATAGAAACGTGCGGTCACAGGCCGGGGGAGCACAGAGTGCGGCCGGAGACCGGGGAGTCGGGAGTGACTGACTGCTTTTCTCTGGGGGCTCACTGAGGAGCAGGGCCCTGAGTTCTCGGCTCCTCTGAGGCGGAGCTTGGGAGGCCACCATTTTCACTCTCCACCTCCAAAGCTGTACGGAAAGTTTGCAGGGAACAAAAGCTCCGGAGAGCAAACCCGAGCAGATTACTTAGCCCGGACCGGGCAAGGGCGGGGCAATTCCGCCTCCGGCAAAGACATTTGGGAACCACGGCAATAGGCCCCTCCCCAGAAGATCAGCGAGAACAACCAGCCAAGACGAAGTTTACCGATCAATGAGAACGGCAGAACTCCAGCGCTAGGGGAATACTACACATAGAATTCATGACTTTTTACCATGATTCTTTAGTCTTTCAAAGTTAATTTTTTTTAACTGTCTTTTTTTCTTTTTTCTTTTTTCTTTTTTTAATTTTTCTTTTTCCCTTTTTCAACCAACATCTTATCAATCCCTTTTTTCAAAAACATTTTTATTTTTCATTTTTAGAGTCATATTCTATCCCTTCATTGTAGTTACCCGTATTTTTGGCATATATATATAAGTTGTTCTCTCTCTAAAATTTTGAGGTAGTTTTTTCTAACAGATCAAAGTATACCCTAAATCTCTAGTATATGGTTTTTTTCTACTACCCTGCCTGATCACATTCTCTCCCTTTTTTTTCTTTTTTCTTTTTATAAATCCTCCTCTTTCTTTTTTCAAACAACTTCTTATCAATTCCTTTTATAAAATTTTTTATAATTTCCATCTTTACAGTCATATTCCATCCCTTCATCATATCAACCCTTATTTTTGTACATATATAAGTTTTTCTTTCTTTAAAATTTTGGGAGGCACTTTCTTCTAAAAGACCAAAATACACCCCAAATCTAGTGTGTGGCACTGATCTATATACCAGCCTGATCATATTTGATCACATTCTGGTTTTTTGTTGTTGTTTTGTTTTGTTCTGTTTTTGTTTATTTTTATCTTTATCTTTTTATTTTTCTTTTTTCTCTCTTTCCCTTTCTTTTCCCACTGCTTCAGGTCTTTTCTGATTTGTTTAGAGTATATTTTCTGGGGACGTTGTTACTCTGCTAGCATTTTGTTCTCTCATTAATCTATTCTCCTCTGCACAAAATGCCAAGATGGAAAAAATCACCTCAACAAAAAGAACAAGAGGTAGTACCGACTGCCAGAGACCTACTCAATACGGACATTAGTACAATGTCAGATCTAGAGTTCAGAATCATCACTTTAAAGATACTAGGTGGGCTTGAGAAAAGCATGGAAGTTATTAGAGAAACCCTTTCTGGAGAAGTAAAAGAACTAAAATCTAACCAAGTTGAAATCAAAAAGGCTATTAATGAGGTGCAATCAAAAATGGGGGCGCTAACTGCTAGGATAAATGAGGCAGAAGAGAGAATCAGTGATATAGAAGACGAAATGATGGAAAATAAAGAAGCTGAGAAAAAGAGAGATAAACAACTACTGGATCACGAGGGCAGAATTCGAGAGAAAAGCGATACCATAAGATGAAACATTAGAATAATTGGGATCCCAGAAGAAGAAGAAAGAGAGAGAGGGGCAGAAGGTATAATGGAGCAAATTATAGCAGAGAACTTCCCTAATTTGGGGAAGGAAACAGGCATGAAAATCCAGGAAGCACAGAGAACTCCTCTCAAAATCAATAAAAATAGGTCAACACCCCGACATCTAATAGTAAAACTTACGAGTCTCATAGACAAAGAGAAAATCCTGAAAGCAGCTCGGGAGAAGAGATATGTAACCTACAAGAGTAGAACCATTAGATTGGCAACAGACCTATCCACAGAGACCTGGCAGGCCAGAAAGGACTGGCAGGATATATTCAGAGCACTAAATGAGAAAAATATGCAGCCAAGAATACTCTATCCAGCTAGGCTGTCATTGAAAATTGAAGGAGAGAGAAAAAGCTTCCAGGACAAACAAAAACTAAAGGAATTTGCAAACACAAAACCAGCCCTACAGGAAATCTTGAAAGGGGTCCTCTAAGCAAAGAGAGAGCCTAAAAGCAACATAGACCAGAAAGGAACACAGACAATACACAGTAACAGTCACCTTACAGGCAATACAATGGCACTAAATTCCTATCTTTCAATAGTTACCCTGAATGTAAATGGACTACATGCCCCAATCAAAAGACACAGGCTATCAGATTGGATTAAAAAACAAGACCCATTGATATGCTGTCTGCAATAGACTCATTTTAGACCCAAAGACACCCCCAGATTGAAAGTGAGGGGGTGGAAAACCATTTACCATGCTAATGGACACCAAAATAAAGCTGGGGTGTCAATCCTTCTATCAGACAAATTAGATTTTAAACCAAAGACTGTAATAAGAGATGAGGAAGGACACTATATCCTACTTAAAGGGTCTATCCAACAAGAAGATCTAACAATTGTAAATATCTATGCCCCTAACATGGGAGTAGCCAATTATATAAGGCAATTAATAACAAAAGCAAAGAAACACATCGACAACAATACAATAATAGTGGGGGACTTTAACACCCCCGTCACTGAAATGGGCAGATCGTCTAAGCAAAAGATCAACAAGGAAATAAAGACTTTAAATGACACACTGGACCAAATGGACTTCACAGACATATTCAGAACATTCCACCCCGAAGCAACAGAATACACATTCTTCTCTAGTGCCCATGGAACATTCTCCAGAATAGATCACATCCTAGGTCATAAATCAGGTCTCAACCGGTACCAAAAGATTGGGATCATTCCCTGCCTATTTTCAGACCACAATGCTTTGAAACTAGAATTCAATCACAAGAGGAAAGTCGGAAAGAACTCAAATACATGGAGGCTAAAGAGCATCCTACTGAAGAATGAATGGGTCAACCAGGAAATTAAAGAATTAAAAAAATACATGGAAACCAATGAAAATGAAAACACAACTATTCAAAATCTTTGGAATGCAGCAAAGGCGGTCCTAAGAGGAAAGTATATAGCAATACAAGCCTTTATCAAGAAACAAGAAAGGTCTCAAGTACACAACCTAGCCCTACACCTAAAGGAGCTGGAGAGAGAACAGCAAATAAAGCCTAAACCCAGCAGGAGAAGAGAAATAATAAAGATCAGAGCAGAAATCAATGAAATAGAAACTAAAAGAACAGTAGAACAGATCAACGAAACTAGGAGCTGGTTCTTTGAAAGAATGAACAAGATGGATAAACCCCTGGCCAGACTTATCAAAAAGAGAAGAGAAATGACCCAAATCAACAAAATCATGAATGAAAGAGGAGAGATCACAACCAACACCAAAGAAATACAAACAATTATAAGAACATATGATGAGCAACTCTATGCCAGTAAATTCGATAACCTGGAAGACATGGATGCATTCCTAGAGATGTATCAACTACCAAAACTGAACCAGGAAGAAATAGAAAACCTGAACAGACCTATAACCACTAAGGAAATGGACCAGTCATCAAAAATCTCCCAAAAAACAAAAGCCCAGGGCCAGATGGCTTCCCAGGGGAATTCTACCAAGCATTTCAAGAAGAATTAATACCTATTCTTCTGAAACTGTTCCAAAAAATAGAAATGGAAGGAAAACTTCCAAACTCGTTTTATGATGCCACCATTACCTTGATCCCAAAACCAGACAAAGACCCCGTCAAAAAGGAGAATTACAGACCAATATCCCTGATGAACATGGATGCATAAATTCTCACCAAAATACTAGCCAATAGGATACAACAGTACATTAAAAAGATTATTCACCACAACCAAGTGGGATTTATCCCTGGGCTGCAAGGTTGGTTCAACATCTGCAAATCAATCAACGTGTTACAATACATTAACAAAAGAAAGAACAAGAATCCTATGATCCTCTCAATAGATGCAGAAAAAGCATTTGACAAAGTACAGCATCCTTTCTTGATCAAAACTCTTCAGAGTATAGTGATAGAGGGTACATACCTCAATATCATAAAAGCCATCTATGAAAAACCTACAGCGAATATCATTCTCAATGGGGAAAAACTGAGAGCTTTCCCCCTAAGGTCAGGAACGTGGCAGGGATGTCCACTATCACCACTGCTATTCAACATAGTATTAGAAGTCCTAGCCACAGCAATCAGACAACAAAAAGAAATCAAAGGCATCCAAATCGGCAAAGAAGAAGTCAAACTCTCACTCTTTGCAGATGATATGATACTTTATGTGGAAAGCCCAAAAGACTCTACCCCAAAACTGCTAGAACTCATACAGGAATTCAGTAAAGTGGCAGGATATAAAATCAATGCACAGAACTCAGTCACATTCCTATACACCAACAACAAGACAGAAGAAAGAGAAGTTAAGGAGTCGATCCCATTTACAATTGCACCCAAAACCAAAAGATACCTAGGAATAAATCTAACCAAAGAGGCAAAGGATCTGTACTCAGAAAACTATAAAATACTCATGAAAGAAATGGAGGAAGACACAAAGAAATGGAAAAACGTTCCATGCTCATGGATTGGAAGAACAAATGTGAAGATGTCAATGCTACCTAGAGCAATCTACACATTCAATGCAATTCCCATCAAAATACCATCCACTTTTTTCAAAGAAACAGAACAAATAATCCTAAAATTTGTATCGAACCAGAAAAGACCCCGAATAGCCAGAGGAGTGTTGAAAAAGAAGAGCAAAGCTGGCAGAATCACAATTCTGGACTTCCAGCTCTATTACAAAGCTGTCATCATCAAGACAGTATGGTACTGGCACAAAAACAGACACATAGATCAATGGAACAGAATAGAGAGCCCAGAAATGGACCCTCAACTCTATGGTCAACTCATCTTTGACAAAGCAGGAAAGAATGTCCAATGGAAAAAAGACAGTCTCTTCAACAAATGGTGTTGCAATAGTTGGACAGCCACATGCAGAAGAATGAAACTGGACCATTTCCTTACACCACACACAAAAATAGACTCCAAATGGTTGAAAGACCTCAATGTGAGACAGGAGTCCATCAAAATCCTAAAGGAGAACACAGGCAGCAACCTCTTCGACCTCAGCCGCAGCAACTTCTTCCTAGAAACATCGCCAAAGGCAAGGGAAGCAAGGGCAAAAATGAACTATTGGGACTTCATCAAGATAAAAAGCTTTTGCAAAGCAAAGCAAACAGTCAACAAAACCAAGACAACCGACAGAATGGAAGATATTTGCAAATGACATATCAGATAAAGGGCTGGTGGGCGCCTGGGTGGCTTAGTTGGTTAAGCGACTGCCTTCAGCTCAGGTCATGATCCTGGAGTCCCGGGATCGAGTCCCACATCGGGCTCCCTGCTCGGCGGGTGGTCTGCTTCTCCCTCTCACCCTCTTCCCTCTCGTGCTCTCTGTCTCTCATTATCTGTCTCTCAAATAAATAAATAAAATCTTAAAAAAAAAAAAAGATAAAGGGCTGGTATCCAAAATCTATAAAGAACTCATCAAACTCAACACCCAATGAACAAAGAATCCAATCAAGAAATGGGCAGAAGACATGAACAGACATTTTTCCAAAGAAGACATCCAAATGGCCAACAGACAGATGAAAAAGTGCTCATTATCGCTTGGCATCAGGGAAATCCAAATCAAAACCTCAATGAGATACCACCTCACACCAGTCAGAATGGCTAAAATTAACAAGTCAGGAAAGGACAGATGTTGGCGGGGATGCGGAGAAAGGGGAACCCTCCTACACTGTTGGTGGGAATGCAAGCTGGTGCAGCCACTCTGGAAAACAGTATGGAGGTTCCTCAAAAAGTTGAAAATAGAGCTACCCTATGATCCAGCAATTGCACTACTGGGTATTTACCCCAAAGATACAAAAGTAGGGATCCGAAAGGGTACATGCACCCCAATGTTTATAGCAGCAATGTCCACAATAGCGAAACTGTGGAAAGAGCCAAGATGTCCATCGACAGATGAATTGATAAAGAAGAGGTGGTATATATATACAAAGGAATATTATGCAGCCATCAAAAGGAATGAGATCTTGCCATTTGCAATGACGTGGATGGAAGTGGAGGGTATTATGTTGAGCAAAATGAGTCAATCAGAGAAAGACATGTATCATATGACCTCACTGATATGAGGAATTCTTAATCGCAGGAAACAAACTGAGGGTTGCTGGAGTGGGGGGTGGGGTGGGAGGGATGGGGTGACTGGGTGATAGACACTGGGGAGGGTATGTGCTCTGGTAAGCACTGTGAATTGTGCAAGACTGTTGAATCTGAGATCTGTACCTCTGAAACAAATAATCCAATATATGTTAAGAAAAAAAAAAAAAAAGAAGGTAGCAGGAGTGGAAGAATGATGGGGGGGAAATCGGAGGGGTAGACGAACCATGAGAGACAATTGACTCTGAAAAACAAACTGAGGGTTCTAGAGGGGAGGTGGGTGGGAGGATGGGTTAGCCTGGTGATGGGTATTGAGGAGGGCACGTTCTGCATGGAGCACTGGGTGTTATGCACAAACAATGAATCATGGAACACTACATCTAAAACTAATGATGTAATGTATGGGGATTAACATAAGAATAAAAAAATTAAAAAAAAAAAATCTCCTAAAAAACAAGAGTCCTGGGCCAGATGGCTTCCCAGGGGAAGTCTACCAGACATTTAAAGAAGAAATATTACCTAGTCTACTGAAGCTGTTTCAAAAAATAGACATGGAAGGAAAAGTTCCAAACTCATTCTATGAGGCCAGCATTACTTTGATCCCAAAGCCATACAAAAACCCCATCAAAAAGGAGAATTACAGACCAATATCCCTGATGAACATGCATGCCAAAATACTCACCAAGATACTAGCCAGTAGGATCCAACAGTACATTAAAAGGATTATTCACCACGACCAAGTGGGATATATTCCTGGGATGCAAGGGTGGTTCAACATTTGCAAATCAATCAACGTGATAGATCACATTAATAAAAGAAAAGACAAGAACGGTATGATCCTCTCGACTGATGCAGAAAAAGCATTTGACAAAATACAGTGTCCTTTCTTGATTAAAACCATTCAAAGTGTAGGGATAGAGGGAACATACCTCAATATCATAAAAGCCATGTATGAAAAGCCCACAGCAAATATCATTCTCAATGGGGAACAACTGAGAACTTTCCCCGTACAGTCAGGAACACGACAGGAATGCCCACTCTGACCACTGTTGTTCAACATAGTACTAAAAGTCCTAGCCTCGGGGCACCTGGGTGGCTCAGTCGTTAAGCATCTGCCTTCGGCTCAGGTCATGATCCCAGGGTCCTTGCATCAAGCCCCGCATCAGGCTCCCTGCTCAGCACAAGCCTGCTTCTCCCTCCCCCATTCCCCCTACTTGTGTTCCTGCTCTTGCTATCTCTCTTTCTCTTTCAAATAAATAAAATCTTAAAAAATAATAATAATAATAAAAATAAAAATAAAAGCCCTAGCCTCAGTAATCAGAAAACAAAAAGAAATAAAATGCATTCAGTTTGGCAAAGAAGTCAAACTCTCATTCTTTGCAAATGGCATGATACTCTATGTGGAAAACACAAAAGACTCCACCCCAGAATTGCTAGAACTCATATAGCAATTCAGCAATGTGGCAGGATACAAAATCAATGCCTCGAAATCAGTTGCATTTCTATACACTAACAATGTGACTGAAGAAAGAGAAATTAAGGAATCGATTCCATTTACAATTGCACCAAAAACCATAAGATACCTAGGAATAAACCTCACCAAAGAGGTAAAGGATCTGTACTCTAAAAACTACAGGACACTTGTAAAAGAAATTGAGGTAGATACAAAGTGATGGAAAAACATTCTATGTTCGTGGATTGGAAGAATAAATATTGTTAAAATGTCTATGCTACCCAGAGAAATCTACACATTCAGTGCAATCCCTATCAAAATACCATCAACATTTTTCACAGAGCTGGAGCAAACAATCTTAAAATTAGTTTGGAACCAGAAAAGGCCTGGAAGAATGTTGAAGAAAAAAAAGCTGGGGGCATCACAATGCCTGACTTCAAGTTATATTACAAAGCTGTGATCATCAAGACAGCATGGTACTGGTACAAAAACAGACACATAGATCAATGAAACAGAATAGAGAGCCCTGAAATGGACCCTCAACTCTATGGTCAACTAATTTTTGACAAATCAGTAAAGAATATCCAATGGAAAAAAGACAGTCTCTTCAATAAATGGTGCTGGGAACATTGGACAGCCACATATAGAAGAATGAAACTGGACCATTCTTTTACACCATACACAAAGATAAGTTCAAAATGGATGAAAGACCTAAATGTGAGACAGATATCCATCAAAATCCTAGAGGAGAACACAGGCAGCAACCTCTTCAACCTCAGCCACGGCAACTTCTTGCAAGAGAAGTCTCTAAAGGCAAGGGAAACAAAAGCAGAAATGAACTATTGGGACTTCATCAAGATAAAAAGCTTCTGCACAGCAAAGGAAACAGTCAACAAAACTAAAAGGCAACGTATGGAATGGGAGATGTATTTGCAAATGACATATTAGATAATGGGCTGGTATCCAAGATCTATAAAGAATTTATCAAACTCAACACCCAAAAAAACAAATACTCCACTTAAGAAATGGGCAGAAGACATGAACAGAGCTACCCTATGACCCAGCAATTGCATTACTGGGTATTTACCCCTAAGATACAGATGTAGTGAAACAAAGGGGCACCTGCACCCCAAGGTTCATAGCAGCAATGTTCACAGTAGCCAAACTGTGGAAGGAGCTGAGATGTCCTTCAACAGATGAATGGATAAAGAAGATGTGGTTTATATATAATGGAATATTACTTAGCCATCAGAAAGAATGAATACCTACCATTTACATCAAGGTGGATGGAACTGAAGGGTATTATGCTAAGTGAAATAAGTCAGTCAGAGAAAGACAATTATATGGTTTCACTCAAATGTGGAATATAAAAAACAGTGCAGAGGATCATAAGGGAAGGGAAGGAAAGCAGAATGGGAAGAAATCAGAGAGGGAGACAAACCATGAGAGGCTCTTGACTCTGGGAAACAAACTGAAGGTTGCAGAAGGCAAGGTGTGTGGGGGGGGTGGGGTAACTGGCTGATGGGCATTAAGGAGGGTAGGTATGGGATTAGCACTGGGTGTTATACCCAACTGATGATTCATTGAACACTACATCTGAAACTAATGATGTAGTACACGTTGCTAATTGAATTTAAATTAAAAAAATACAGATAAAAAATAAATCTTTAAAAAAAAGTGATCTGGACTAAACTAATGCACAACAAATGGAAAATGACATACCTTGTTTGCTAAACTGCTTGTTATGGTTGTTGCATATTCAAATAAGATGCTCGTTAGCCTGATTCTATCTGTAATTGTGATATGGGAAACAAAGGCAGAAGAAAAATTATTAAGTTTCCTTACTACCTAGAGCCCACTGACAAGTCCTTGAAACAGGCAGAGTGACATTCCTTTAGGGACTCAACTGCCTCAATGTTGACACTTTGCTAAGCGCAAAAGGCAATCCTAGCCTCACCCCCCTCCCCCCAGGATCCTGTAAATCTACTTTAACATATAATTCCAATTCTTTTGGAAACTTCCTTTATCTCTAAACCCCCAAGGTACATGTTGGCAATCATCCCCCAAGCATATGACCCACCATTATGCATCCAAAGGGTCTCATGACTCAGGTTTTATTAGATGGTAATAAATGACCTTTTTCCCAACAATAGCTAGCCCCCTCAAGGTCCTGGAAACCTTGCTTCCAAAATTCCTTAGAGACTTTCACTATCCCCTAACTCCCTCCCAACTTGAAAGTATATAATGGGCCACTCCTCATGACCCCGGTGCAGGTCTTTCTGCCCACGGGTCCTGTCCCCGTGCTTTAATAAAATCACCTTTTTGCACCAAGGACATCTCAAGATTTCTTTCTTGGCCGTTGGCTTTGAATCCTAACATCGTCTTTCCTACATCAATTGCAGGTGTAATGTAAATGTCTCTTATAAAATGGTAACTTCTGCTCAGTTTTCAGAGTTTCTTCTTTGTTTGCAATTTCTTAAAAATAACCAGCCTGAAATAATCCTTATGCCAAAGAGACGTATTTTGGGGTGGCAAATTCTGCTCCCCTACAGGTGGTTACTGCAAGGTTAGTAAATAATAGATGGAAATAAAATGAATCTAAAAACATTGGGTAGCTGGATATTTGATGGGAAGTGGAAGCTTGGAGCAAATTCACTGAGAGAGGGAAATGGGTCTCTTATTAGAAGAATAGGATAAGAGTGAGGAGGAGAGAGGAGGCCCATGGCTGCCTCCATTGATCAGGAAAAGTGAAAATGTTTCTGTGAGGATTAGGACGTGATAATGCAGTTGGGAAGGAAAGACTTACCATACTCATGGCTCTGGCATGGCCTTCTTGGCTCCTATTTATCTTTCTGAGACAAAAGCATATGCCTCCTTCGTTAGCTTGTTCTTGGCCTCCAGAGTGTTCAGAGGTCAATTTGCTACCTTTCAGCTCCCTACTTCAAGAAGTCTTTCCTCATAATACAGACAGCTCAAGGGTTACTGGGTCTATATTTTGGAGAGGAAATTTCCCAAATTTCACAGTACTGAGAACCCCTTTCTATCTGGTTTTCAGTACCCCATTTAGGTGAAAATGGATAAAATTAAGCATTTAGCATGCTCTTTTCAGTTGGTAAGAAATGAAAGATGTGCTTTTCTTAGAATCAACCATAATTCAAAATGAAATAATTTTTGTTTCCAAGAAAATGGTGCTATATAGGTGGTCTTATCATTACCAGACCTCATCACTCACAATTGTATAAACATAGAAAATAACAGTGAGCAAAGGGGCAAATGTTAATTTAGAGGAAGATTTTTTGCTTCCATAATGAGCCCTTTCCCTTTGATGGAATTTACTGCAAGCACATCTCTCTGACTGAAAACAAAACAAAACAAATCTGTTGTTTCTTGGTCATCCATTCAGTGATGACTCAGAGTCACCCTTGACAACTTCCAAAATAGGTGATTGACCATAGAGCTCCTGTTCATGGGCCTTTCCATATATACTTTAATTTTCTAAGTCTCAGTAAGAATCCAGACCCAGTGATTTTTTTAAGGTTTCAAGAACAATCACATCTTTGGCTATGTGCTTTATCATCCTGATATGAATTATTCTTTTCTTCAATGATGTGACATTTTATTATTAGTAGTATTAGTACTTACTTCCAGTAATAGTTATAAAATTTAAGGGAACTTTTCACTTTCTTCCATATATAAGGTGAACATGAAGAGGCTGGGGGCCCAACATATTTTTTATTTCTCCATTTTCTTGGAATGTTATCATCTGAAGGTGATTGTACTGAACTCAAATCACTAAATATTAAATTTCTCTGCCAACTATGTGCAGGTTAGTGTGACAGAATTTAGGGAGAGTTTCATAGAAGTGTAGACAATATGTTCTCTGATCTAAGCTAATCAATGTTAGATCAGAAATCCATAAAACAGGATACTAAAATACCAATTTTTCTCTTGAGAAATATGCTTTACTCATTTAAGTTTAACAATAACTTTATGAGGTACAGCTGTTATCATCCCATTTTATAAATGAGAAGCCTTGAGAGGTTAAGCTAGATAATGGCAGAGCTGGGATTTGTTGGGGAGGAAGAATTTCCACTGCCCTTCAAGGTCCTTCTAGCTGGATTTAGTATCAGATTGATCCGAGACATATTAACAGGAGAAAATCAAATGTAATAGCATAATTACAGGAATCCACATAGATATGAAAATTCCAAAGACAGTCAGACAACATGAAGCTTATATGAGCTAAGGAGAGGTGTAGGGACCTGAGGATATATAGAGGAGACCTTTAGCAGGAAGGAGAAAGGAGATGTTTAGAAAACAAAGGTGCCCTATTATGCAGATAAGTTTCTTAGGTGAAGATGAATCTCTGTTAATAGCTCTCTTCTTGGTAAAGAAGGCAGTTAATGGGGTGGTAAGGAGCCTTATCTGAATCTGCTAGGTTTAGATTGCTTTTAACTCAAAATAAGGCTTGTGCCAAAGTGGCCTATCTTGGGGTGAGTTGCCCTTGGCTCCTACAAATTCAAACCCAGGCAGTAGTTAAAAGCTTATTGTGGCAGACCTTATTAGACAATAAGCTTTTAACCATTCTGTAACAGGTTCTCACTAAGAGTCAAAATCCAAAACAACAACGACAACAATGAAGAAGATAGTAACTGAGATGTAATCAGTATTTTGTTCTGGGATGGGCTGAGAATCAGTACACTTTCAAGTGAATCTCATGTTCTATAGAATGTTAATGTAAGGGGAAACCAAAAACATCACCTAGTGTAGTTCTACCACCGCTGGGTGAGTAGTTCAACTTGAAAGCAAATTTGGAACATTGCTTCCACAAGTAAATGGATATTTCTAGTGGTAGACTAAGACTGCTTGCATTTCCTGAGAACAAATTGA
Source organism: Mirounga leonina (assembly GCF_011800145.1). Classification (NCBI taxonomy): domain Eukaryota; kingdom Metazoa; phylum Chordata; class Mammalia; order Carnivora; family Phocidae; genus Mirounga; species Mirounga leonina. The sequence goes on along the minus strand of NW_023270158.1, from coordinate 2,344,789 downwards.
AAATTCATGGAGTCGTTTTCATATAGGGTCAGGGGAAGAACCAACCCTGCTAAGCAAATTTAAAGGGTGAATAAAAAGTTTCTCAACCTCAGCACTACTGACATTCTGTCTTGATCATTCTTTGTTGTGGGGACTATCCTGTGCTTTATAGGGTATTAGCAGCATCCCTGGTCTCTACCCACTAGATGTCAGTAGCACCTCCATTCAGTTGTGACAACTAAAAACGTCTCCACACCTTGCCAAGTGTCCCCTGGGGGGCAAAATTTACTGTTGAGAACCACTGGGCTAATAGGAGACAAAAATAAAATTGCCTCAGGATTATATATTTATTGTTCCTCCTGTTAAAATCCTTGGGAAAACCCTCTCCTCTCTGCCTCCTGGGCTCTTGCTATAAGATGTTCAGCTCCTCTCTTTTAAGACTTTTTTCATCTCTTCTCTGTTCTTCCTTTTCCCAGGCCCCCTACCACCTCCTTTTAAGGGGTATCCAGAAACTCTTGATTTTCTCTTAATTTATTATGCAGAGCAATTCAGCTCTCTGTTTTTTAGAAGTCCAGGAAGTTGGTGTATTATGTGTGGGTGGGTGGGGGATAGTGGGGATAGTGGGGAGGTATATGGGGATGTGTGGATGTGGGGTTGATGTGTCACCTTCAATTCAAAATACAAGTTACCTCTGCACAGAAATCATGCCAATCCTCAAGTAGAAGCCACTATAAATGTTGGAAGATTTTAATAGGAAATCCTCCCCCACCACCTTTTCTTTCACCCTACACATGGGGATAATGGAAAATGGGAGGGTGAATTTCAGAGCCAAGAGCCCATTGGTCTGCTTTTAGAGAAGTTATCTATAAATGCTATATATTATCAATTAAAACTTTCACCTCTTATTGATAAAATGTATATATCAGCTAGACATGAAGGGATGTAAACTTTCTAAAGTACAAATAGATTATAATTACTCAAACAAAATCATATTAAATAACTCTTTAAAAAATATATTTTTGTTTGTTTATTTATTTATTTTTTTATTTTAGAGCAAGTGTGAGAGGGAGTGCAAGCACAAGTGTCCACGAGTGGGGGGAGGGGCAGAGGGGTAGGGAAAGGGAGGACTCTGCCTTGAGCAGGGAGCCCAACGTGAGCCCAATCCCACAAACCTGAGATCATGACCTGAGCTGAAACCAAGTGTTGGATGCTTAACTGACTGAGCCACCCAGGAACCCCTTAAATATACTCCTATATACTGATGTACAGTATACAGGTTTATGATCCCACCTTATTTTGATTTCTGCCAATAAGAACAAAAAGATTTTACAAGTATGTGGCATTAAAATTGACAGGCATTTTTGAGGTTTTTTTAAACCATTTTTTGAGAAATTACTGAGAGATGTTGGTTTTAGGTGCCCTTTATGGTTTTTTGGTTTTTTAAAGATTTTATTTATTTATTTGACAGAGAGACACAGTGAGAGAGGGAATACAAGCAGGGGGAATGGGAGAGAGAGAAGCAGGCTTCCCAGCGAGCAGGGAGCCCGATGCGGGGCTCGATCCCAGGACCCTGGGATCATGACCCGAGCCGAAGGCAGATGCCCAACGACTGAGCCACCCAGGTGCCCCTGCCCTTTTTGTTTTGTTAGAAATTTCTCTGTCAATAGCATAAGCATTGTAGAAAAAACATCTTTGGTCATACTGTGGTCTAAAAACCAGGAAAACATTCTGTTTCTTAAGATTCCATCTAAATAATATTACTAATTTTATCTTACATTCTGATGAATCAACTTGCCTTTAAAATGAACAAACTATCCTCTGTTTTTCATGGACTCTTCCATCCTCTGATTCTTATTTTCATTCTTTGAGTAAAAAAAATACCTCGGGGCGCCTGGGTGGCTCAGTCGTTAAACGTCTGCCTTTGGCTCAGGTCATGATCCCAGGGTCCTGGGATTGAGCCCCACATCGGGCTCCCTGCTCCGCAGGAAGCCTGCTTCTCCCTCTCCCGCTCCCCCTGCTTGTGTTCCCTCTCTCGCTGTGTCTCTCTCTGTCAAATAAATTAATAAAAAATCTCAAAAAAACCAAAAACTCAAAGAAATGGCTTTCAAACTCCAGGCTAGTACACCATGCTGAACTTTACTTTGAATATTTTTAATAAAAATCTTTTTGATTTTAATTACACAACCTGTTCCTTTTCTTTTAACAGTGGATTTCAGCCACCATAATAAGAATGCTATTTGTTTGTTTACTGCCTACCCATTTTTGAATGGTTAACCATAAGGTAAAAAGACACTGCTGTTGGCTGCCTGGATGGCTCAGTTGGTTAAGCAACTGCCTTCAGCAGGTCATGATCCCAGAATCCTGGGATCGAGTCCTGTATCAGGCTCCCTGCTCAGCGGGGAGTCTGCTTCTCCCTTTGACCCTATCCCCTCTTGTGCTCTCTCTCAAATAAATAAAATAAAATCTTTACAAAAAAAAAAAAAGAAGTCACTGGTATTTGTCTATGTGAATATATATGTATGGATGTGTATGTACATTGTTATTTTGTAACTTGTCAGCTTCATTTTGACTTTACCAGTCTCAGGGCAAACAATAATAGTTCAGAGTCTTTCTCAAAGTATAACAATTCGACCCATACCTCCCAGGAAGTCTATTCTGTTCCCTTACCCCCACTCTCAAGTTTTTCAAAGATAAAATTAAAAATTTCTATTTATCAAAAGACACCTTAATTAAAGTTTTTAAAGACAAAATTAAATTGGTTAGATAATTGCTACACATACAGTATATAAAGGATTAGTGTCATATATATATGAAAAATTTCTACAAATCTTTCAGTAAGAAAAAGACAAGTAACTCAGTAGAGAAACTGGTAACTAATGCAAATGGGTATTTTTTAGAAAAAGGAACATGTATGGTCAATAAACAAAGAGATGGCAGCGCCTGGGTGGCTCAGTTGGTTAAGCAGCTGCCTTCAGGTCAGGTCATGATCCCAGGGTCCTGGGATCGAGCCCCGCATCAGATTCCCTGCTCAGTGGGAAGCCTGCTTCTCCCTCTCCCACTCCCACTGCTTGTGTTCCCTCTCGCGCTGTGTCTCTTTCAAATAAATAAATAAAATCTTTAAAAATAATAATAATAAAATAAAGAGATGTTCAACTTCATAACAATGAGACCAAGGAAAAATCAAGGCTGGTTTTCATTACTTTGAACTTTATATATCTCAAATATGTGTGATAAAATAACATAATACACACATTTATAACAAGGCAAAGATAAACATAATATTCAAAATTATATTTTTTAGGAGAAGAGGCAGAATTATGGAATTGGGGACGAATACATAGTTGGATGTAAGTTATAAGTAATGTTCTAGGTTTTTGGCTTGTTGATAGTTTCAGTGTGCTTATTATTTTATTTAAAAAATAGATTATAGCCAGTTAGCCAGCTAGCTAGCAAGCTATACTTGGACTATAGATGTTGGTGAATTATAAGTCAAGGATAATGATTCTAATTCTGAGCAACTGAGGTTCTTTAAAAAGTGACTTGGGTTGGGTAGTAAACCTTTCTTAAAGACATTTCAAAAGCTTGAAGTGGTAGAGGGTTTGCAGCTAAGGGAACTTATGTTAGTCATGATGGGGAAGGTTATACTACAATAACAAATAAACCCCTAATTTGCAAATCCCAGTCATCTACTATAACAAAGGATTATTCCTCATGTCCACAGTTCACTCATTGTACATCTATACTCAGGGACCCAAGCTGGTGGAGGCTCCACCATCTTGTATCTGTACTATCTAAAACACTCACTCTGGGGCGCCTGGGTGGCTCAGTCTTTAAGCATCTGCCTTTGGCTCAGGTCATGATCCCAGGGTCCTGGGATCGAGCCCCACATCAGGCTCCCTGCTCGGCAGGAAGCCTGCTTCTCCCTTTCCCACTCCTCCTGCTTGTGTTCCCGCTCTCACTGTCTCTCTCTCTGTCAAATAAATAAATAAAAATCTTAAAAAATAAAAAATAAAAAATAAATAAAACAGTCATTCCTTGATTGTCACAGTAGGGGGGGAAATGCTGGAAAGTCTCAAACATGTAATTAAATGCTTTAGTTTGAAGGTGGCTCATGTGATGTATGTTCCCAGCTTATGATTACAACTAATGTTAGGACCTTGACCAACTGTCAGAGGGAGAGAAGAAATATATTTATGTAAGCACTAGAAGTCCTTAACAGAGGTTTTCAATAGAGACACAAATGGCAATGCTTTCATATCTATATGACAAAGTATGACTGATTGAGGTAGGAATTTTCAAGTTTGGATGCCCATGCAACATACTTCCATGAATTCCCAGGAATACATGGGCTAAGCATTGAAATGAGGATGAAGATCTTACACTGACCCCTAGAAACAAGTATCAGAGAACTGAGGATTATTATTATTAATGTGAGCACATTTGAATCAGAGGCAAGTAAAACTCAGGGAAACATCTGTTACATTCAGAATATTTCTTTTTTTAAAAAATTATTTTGAGAGAGAGAGAGCACAAGAAGGGGGGAGAGGCAGAGGGAGAGGGAGAAGCAGACTCCCTGCTGAGCCAGGAGCCCAACCTGGGTCTTGATCCCAGGACCCTGAGATTACGATCTGAGCCAAAGGGAGACGCTTAACTGACTGAGCTACCCAGGCGCCCCCAGAATATTTCAACTCATATGGGTTCTAGTGTTTACTTTGGCTCACATTTCTCTCATGTTGCCCCAGGAACAAATGTTAAATTGGAGCTACCTTTGAAGTCACCAGGGTGTGTGTACAATCCTTCAGTCTTTTAGGGGGCTAATTTGAAGGGATGCTGGGAATTTAGTAGAACTCCTTTATCTTGCTCATTTTCCTTTTTCAAGAATCCTCTGACATTTTAGTAATTGTGATACTCCAAATATTCTTAGAGTTGGACATGTTATAAAGTGTGTTCTGGCACTAGGCTCCCACCATCAAACTCTCCTGTGGAAAATATTTATTTGGCTTCTCTCTGGGTGTCCTGCTGAAAAATCTCATTCATCACTTCTCTCCCTGCCTCTTTGGCAACTGGCTCCTGGGCAGAGTATAAGCTATGCTCACATGTGAGCCACCTCAGGACATAGACTATAAAATGGATTCCTCAGTATTGATGACCTCATGTGAGTTCTTCAGCTTAACACCCTAGACTTATCCCAATGCAGGCCAGCCTTTTTTTTCCTCTCTCCCTTCCTACAGATTCTGGGATTCTTTTTTATTGCTGCCACAGCATTTTCTACATTGAGAAGTCTTCAGGGTGGGATGCAGTCTCCCAGGTCTCTTCCAGGAAAACACAATAATGTAATTGACACTTAAAGGCTATATAGCAAATCACTTCAGGAAGAGAGAGCAGGGATAAAGAAAATAAGTACCGGAAAGTTTCAAGAATTGATGTTTTATCAGTCAGTTTTCATTCAGAGAGACAGAACTACTAGGAAATTCTGTATATATAAAATCTCTCTATGTATGTGTCTGTGTATATATATTTTCCTCCTATATATATTTAAGGACTTTATTGCAGAGATTTGACTTGACAATCGTGGAAGCTGGTTAAGCAGTCTTTGTAAGGCTGCTGCTATTCTCAATGTGATGCTAAAGCTTCAAGTGTGCAGGGCAAGCATTTAGGAAGGGAAAATGGATATAAGTTTGGGGAATCACAAGCATAAGCTGGGACCCCACAGGACAGACAGAAACCCATGTCAGTTCTCATTGACCCAGACCTTGATAGTGTGGGTATCCCGTAGAAGCCACAGCCCTTCATCATGGAGCTAAACACACACACCTGGCCCAGAAGTCAGAGAAGCTGAAAGAAGAACCTAGGGGAAGGTGAGCCGCTGTGCCAATGAAGTGTTAGCTGGCTAGAGACAATCCGTGGGAGCTACAGAATGGCTACCGCTTCTCTTCTGTCCTTCAAGTCCTAAGAGTTTCTCCCATGGCTCACTTTACCCAGGAACATGCAGGGAAGGAAAGTCTAGAAATGTAGGTCAGCCTAGCCAGGTTGCTGTATTACAATGACACTACAGATGAATCCCCTGATATGAAATCTCTGGTTTTAGTGATGAAAGATACCAGAAGCAACCCTGTCCTCGGGTTCTCTTGTATTCTCCTTGAAAAACCTCAGAAAACATCCTTGAGCTTCTGGACCACCTAGACTTTTTCTTTTATAGGACTGTACTCTCAAGCATGAAAAGATGGTTAGAACTGCACAATAGGGTCTTCCTATACTTAGAACTGGTGACTTTCTTCTATTTGACTTCTTGCCACACATAAGGAAGACAACCTTTACTTCACATTAGTTCAACTAACATCTTTTGTGCTCAGTTGTGGGCCAGGCACTGTGCTGGGTGGTTCAGGAAACAATGATGGACCAGGCTCTTGAGGAACACACTATCTAGTAGGGGAGATAAACACATAAATAGAAAGTCATGCAATATGGTTAATGCCAAAGTAAAGGAATGCAGGGTATGTTATGGGAATAAGGAGAAAGTACACTCTTGGGCTTGAGATGTGAATCTTAAAGAACGAGTATGAGTTAGCCAGGCAAAGAAAAGTGTAATGTGCATAGCAGGCCAAAAGAGATGTCATAAGCAAAGGCCCCGAGGTTTGAATCAATAGGTATAAGATGGAAATTCTTAGAAATTGAAGTATTATGAGCATAGAGTGGATAATAGGGAGTGGCAGAAGATAAAGCCAGGTAGTGTGATACCTACATCAACTAGTGATATGTTCAACAGAAAATCCTGCTATAATACCATAAACAGAAAAGGAATTGTTAGGAGGTGGAGGAGGGTCTATAAAGTATCCTCCAGAACTGAGACCAAAAACAAAGCAAGTCACTACATACCATTTACACAGAATTGTATTCAGGGTAACTTACTAATAAGAGGGATTGGGCAGGGATCTCTCTGGACCCCTAATGCTTACCTGTACTCTCTTTTTCTTGCTGCACCATATCCTTTACCTTGAAGTAAAAGCCTTACGTGATTTCTCTGTGGAGTTTGATGAGTCCTTTCAAATATCTGAAGTTCTTACCATGGCCAGAAAGCCTCCATGATCTGGCTGCCTTTTACCTCTCTGACTCCATTTCCTTCAACTTCATCTCCCTGTCTCATTCGGTTCTATTCACCTTGGCACTCATTGTACTGAAACATACCCAGCAGGCTCCAGACTTATGTCTTAGTATTTTCTGTTTCTTTTGTCTAAAGCTCTCTAGGTATCTACAGGGCTCCATTCTACCCTTCTGGAAAGTCAGATCTTTCCAGACTGCATGTTCTAAAATGTAATCTTGCCCCTGTTACTTTTGATTCCTTTGCCTCCCCCGCCCCCCCGCCTCCCCAGACTAGAATATAAATTGCACAAGAGAAGAGATTTTGCTTAGAACAGTATCTGGCACATAATAGATGCTTAATAAATGTCTGAGAAGGAATAACCAAATAAAGAGGGAGGTGCAGGTCCAGCTGCGGAAGGAGGGACACACAGCCCCTTTGTTACCTGGGAAAGATTTCAAGATCTTTGCTACCAGAGTTGGGGGAAAGGATATGTGGCATGAGCCAGGAAGGGGAGGAGATAGTTCAAAAGTATGAGGTATTAAACGTCCCTCAGGAGAAAGCTCAAGTCAGTAAACAAAACTTTATGTTGAATGTAAGCTGAGAGGTTGAACCTACTCCTGATTGGAGTTTTCTAGGACTTACCAAACATCTCAGTGTATTTTTAATTAGTCTGAAAATTTCAGTTGCTTATGGTGTGTGTGTGTGTGTGTGTGTGTGTGTTCCATTGACTTTTCTTAGATAGAACATTAGATTTAATTATGAATTTGGGCTTTCCTTTAAAATAACCCCATATCCATGTAGCTTTAAAATTGATTTTGTAATGGAAGTTTGTGCTGGAAATGTGGACGAAGAAACTTAGATCAACACAGATCACTGTGTTTCCTGTTATTCACAAAGGGACTTATCTTATGCTAGGAGGGGTGTGTGTATGTGTGTTTAAGTTCATAGTGAATAAAAACAGAGAGGAGGAATATATTGAGAATGAAGAGAATAAAATATATAAAAGCATATAAGATAAGCATACTCTTGCAGATAAAAGTTACACCTTCATAGAAAGATTTTTTTCTACTTTAAAATATCAGATTCATTTCAACAAGGCAGAATCCATGCATGATTGTAAAATAGTTTATCTCCGGTTTCCCAGAGCTCTTTAAGGTGACCTGATAAGGTCAGATAGGGAATCATAGTAGTCGAAATAATTTCCACCAAATATTAGACATCTCTTGGGATGTTTTGTTCTGTTTTGCTTGGGAATAAATAGGGTTTTTTGTTTGTTTGTTTTTGCTTCTTTGCTTGTTCATTTATACTTATTTGTCTTTAAATTGATAATATATGCACATGATAGAAATTCAAAATGTACAAAATAGTAGAATAATAAAGTAGACTCTTTACCACAATCCTCCCCACTCTCCACCCATACCTAGTTCCCATCCCTGGAGACAACCTTGATTACCCAATATGCATACATTACTGAACTTTGCTTTTTTCACTTAATAATTTATTTTGGAGATAATTCCATATCAGAACATATAGACTTGTGTCCTTCTTTTAAGAATTGCATAGTCAGGGGAAAAAGAATTGTATAGTGGGATTATGAATTTTAATAGGAAAGTTTTTTCTTTCTTCACCTAAGGAAGAGATCAATGCTTAGCTTAATGAAGATATAATCACTGATATGAAGAATTAAGATCTCACAGGGATTTTTAAGTGAGTGAACTTCTTGGGAGCCTTCCAGACTCTTCTAGAAATAGGGTTGCTAGATAAAATCCAGAAAGCCCACCTGGTTAAATTTGGATTTCATATAAACAAAGAATATGTTTTAGTATAAGAAATATGTCATGTGGGGGTGCCTGGGTGGCTCAGCGGTTAAGCGTCTGCTTTTGGCTCAGGTCATGATCCCAGGGTCCTGGGATCGAGCTCCGCATCGGGCTCCCCGCTCGGCGGGAGGCTTGCTTCTGCCTTTCCCTCTCCCCCTGCTTGTGTTCCCTCTCTCGCTGTGTCTCTCTCTGTCAAATAAATAAATAAAATCTTAAAAAAAAAAAAAAGAATATGTCATGTGATATTTGGGAAATACATAAAAAATATTTGTCTAAAATTCAGTGAGATATATAAGCAATGATTCATTGTTTATCTGAAATTCAAATATAACTGGGAGCCATATATTTTGCTAAATATAGCAACCCTATGTAGAAGCCACTCATCTATCCATTTGTGAATAGAACTGATCTTTTTTTAAAAATTGAAATATAATTGATACACAGTGTTACATTAGTTTTCAAGTAAACAACATAGTGACTCAACAATTCTATATGTTATGCTGTGCTTACAAGTGTAGCTACCATCTGTTACCATGAACACAGTTATAATACCATTAACTGTATTCCCAATATATACCTTTTATCCCCATGACTTATTCATTCTGTTACAGTAAGCCTGCATCTCCCACTCCCCTTCACCTATTTTGGCCAATCCCCCACACCTCCCCTCTGGCAAGCATCTTTTTATTTTCTGTATTTATAGGTCTGTTTCTGCCTTTTTTTCCCCTTAAGATTTATTTATCTATTTAAGAGAGAGAGTGTGCACACACGTGTGCTGGGGTAGGGGTGGGGCAGAAGGAGAGGGAGAGAGAATCTCAAGCAGACTCCGCACTGATTGAGGAGCCTGACTTGGGGCTCGATCTAATGACCCTGAGATCTCCACCTGAGCTGAAACCAAGAGTCAGTGCTTAACCGACTGCACCATCCAGGTACCCCTGTTTCTGCTTTTTGTTTGTTTGGTTTCTTAGGTTCCACATATAAGTGAAATCATATAACATTTTTCCTTCTCTGTGTAACTTGTTTCACTGAGCATAATATCCTCTAGGTCCATTCATACTGTCACAAATGGTAAGATCTCACTTCTTTTTATGCCTGTGTAATATTCCATTGTGTATATACACCACATCTTCTTTATCCGTTCATCTGGTGATGGATACTTCAGTTGCTTCCATATCGTGACTATTGTAAATAATGTTGCTATAAACATAGGGGTGCATATATCTTTTTGAATTAGTGTTTTTGTTTTCTTTGAGTAAGTACTCAATAGTGGAATTGGATTGTATGGTATTTCTATTTTTAATTTTTTGAGGAAACTCCACACTGTTTTCCACAGTGGCTGTACCAATTTACAACCCCATCAACAGTGCTTGAGAGTTACTTTTTCTCCATGCCCTCTCCAACACTTGTTACTGTCTTTTTGATACTAGCCATTTTGACATGTGTCAGATAATAGCTCATTGTGGTTTTGATTTGCATTTCCCTGATGATTAGTGATGTTGAGTGTCTTTTCATGCATCTGTTGGCCACCTGGATGTCTTCTTTGTAAAACTGTCTATTCAGGTCCTCTGCCCATTTTTAAATCAGATTATTTGTGGGGTTTTTTGGTGTTGAGTTGTATAAGTTCTTTATATGTTTTGGATATTAACCCCTTATTGGGTATATCATTTGCAAATAACTTCTCCCATTTAGTAGGTTGTCTTTTCATTTTGTTGATGGTTTCCTTTGCTGTGGAAAAGCTTTTCATTTTGGTGTAGTAACAATAGTTTATTTTTGCTTTTGTTTCCCTTGCCAGAGGAGACATATCTAGAAAGCTGTTGCTAAGTGAATAGAGTTGATTTAAACTTCAAACTCCACAACGATGAGTTGGTGTCTGTTAGAGCAGAAAAATATTGCTTAGTAAATATCATGGTTATAAAAACCTTTGTTGTTTTTTCTTTCTTCATTCTTCAGTATTTCTTTTTTATTTTTTTTTAATTTTTAAAAAGATTTTATTTATTTATTTGACAGAGAAGGACACAGTGAGAGAAGGAACACAAGCAGGGGGAGTGGGAGAGGGAAAAGCAGGCTTCCCGTGGAGCAGGGAGGCCAATGTGCGACTGGATCCCAGGACCCTGGGATCATGACCTGAGCTAAAGGCAGATGCCTAACGACTGAGCCACCCAGGTGCCCTTCAGTATTTCTTTTAATTGCTTTCCATAATTCACAAGAAAAGCAATGCCTTCCTCATTTTAGATAATGCTTTGAACTAAGATTGTTTAGCCTGTTGTCTTCAGCATTAAAAAGTTATAATGTATTTAAGATGTACTTCAAATATTATAATCATATACTTGATCCTTGAGATGAATTAAATTTCAGGGGAATTTTACTTGTTTGCTCACATGACATTTTTTCTTTTTTTTTTTAAAGATTTTATTTATTTATTTGACAAAGAGAGACACAGCGAGAGAGAGAACACAAGCAGGGGGAGTGGGAGAGGGAGAAGCAGGCTTCCAGCAGAGCAGGGAGCCCGATGCAGGGCTTGATCCCAGGTGCCCCTTACATGACATTTTTTCAAAATGAAGTATTGCTGTCAAAAAAATTAAATCAGATTGTAATTAAGTCAATTTAAATTTCTTATTGGAAAATTAAACATCGACCTTGTTGAATTCATATTTTGTTTTTTTATAAAGCCCTTTGGGGAACTAAAAATCAGTGCAATGTGATTCAGAATAAACCACATTTAGTTTGTTTTCCTCAGACTCAAATAGATGCACAATCTTCTCTAACGTCACCAGCTTGGATTTCTTACTTTATTGTTGCTCACGGGTGTTCTCCCAAGGCATTCCCCACACTAATGTGCTGTTTTTCTCATCTAAATCTAATAACACCCCGGTGATTCCATCCAACTTGGAAGTAGTGACTGTTCTGCAGCCCAGAAATGCCTTCTGGAATGAATTTGGAGCTTACAGGTATATGCTTGTCCTTGGTTTCTGTGTCTACTAATGGTAATTTATTTCTTGTCATATTAATAAGGATAGTATCCCAAGGATCATGGAAGGTTTTGTCTAACTTTGATAGGCACCACATTTTGTGGTTTTTTTTTTTAAGATTTTATTTATTTATTTATTTGACAGAGAGAGAGACAGAGAGAGAGGGAACACAAGCAGGGGGAGTGGGAGAGGGAGAAGCAGGCTTCCTGCTGAGCAGGGAGCCCAATGTGGGGCTCGATCCCAGGGTCCTGGGATCATGACCTGAGCTGAAGGCAGACGCTTAATGACTGAGCCACCCAGGCGCCCCTGAAAGGCACCACATTTTGAAGAAAAGTAGCCACCTTTAAAAATTTTTATTTACTTTTTAAACAAAAGTGGTGTGAACTACTTGGCCAATCCTAGTCCACAGAGATTGGAGTGTGCTTATTCTCGACATATCAGTGTTTTCTTTTAGCATTAAAATGAAAGGAGTGAGTTAATGACATGCATGCTTAAGTATGGGAGGGAAATGTAATGGTGTCAGTTTCCTCTGAAATGAATCAAAAAAGAAAATAAGATGGATCGATGGGTGGACAGATATGTGTTAAAGTAAATAGAGTACAATATTAATGACAAAATCTGGATGGTGGGTATTCACTGTAATATTGATGTAGCAAAGATGTTAGGGTTTGGAGCCAATGGCCATGAAAGAATTCTTGAGACGTTTTCGTGCGAAAAGGTGGTTTTATTAAAGCCCAGGGACAGGACCTGTGGGCAGAAAGAGCTGCACCAGGGTCATGAGGAGTGGCCCATTATATACTTCGAAGTTGGGAGGGGGTTAGGGATAGCATAAGTCTCTAAGGAATTTTGGAAGAAAGGTTTCCAGGATCTGAGGGGGCTAGCTGTTTTTAGGAAAAGGCATTTATTACAGTCTAATAAAACCTTAAGTGTTGACACCCTTCAGATGTATATCGGTGGGCCATATGCTTGGGGGATTACTGCCAACATATATCTTGGGGGGAAAAGAGAAAAGGAAGTTTCCAAAGGAAATTTTATGTGTTAGACGTAGAAGGTCCTGGGGGTCAGGCTAAGATTGCCTCTTGCCCTTAACAAAGTATTAACATCGAGGCAGCTAAATTCCTAGAAGAATGTCACTCTGCCTCTTTCAAGGACTTGTCCGTGGGCTATAAGTAGTAAGGAAACTTAACTTTTCTTTTGCCTTTGTTTCCCACATCAGTATCCTTTCAACATTTTTCTAAGTTTGAAATTTTTCGTAATTAAATATTGAGGAAAAAAATTCAAGGAGTATGTGCTAAAGTACTAGAGAGACAGGTATACTTGAAGATGTGTTTATACTATAGAGGAGGAAAGATATATTTTCCTCTACCCTTCTAGGTTCTTGGCTGAGACCCCCTCTATAATAAAAGACAGATTAACAGGAGAAAAAGAAATAGAAATTTAATAACTTGTGTAACTCTTGTATACATGGGAGATACCCGGGAAAACACTAACTCCTTGAAATGGCCTAAGCCATTACCTTAAGTACCATCTTCAGCTAAAAACAAAGGGGGGGGGGGGCAGTTGAGGGAGGTAATCAGGCAAAGCACAGGAAACAAGGGTAAGATTGTTATGCAGATTTAAGTCTGTGTCTTCTCCATTGATAAGAATTTCTAGAACTTCAGAGTCTTCTTTTTCTTTTTGGTACAGAGAGGGAGACACCCTTGCAAATGAAAATTTCTCTTATAAATGTAAATGTCTTACAAAAGGATAATTTCTACTGTTTTCAGAGCTTCTCCTGTCTCTGCTGTTTCTTAAAAATAGTAACCTAAAATAATCCTTATGCCTAAGAGGCATATTTTGGGATGGCAAATCTCTCCTTCAATATAAGTCATCTTGGGCCAGCTATTTCACCTCTCTGTGCCTTGGTTTCTTCATCTATAAAAGCCTACTGTATAAGGTCATGGATTCTGTGAGAAAATCTCCATCATAAAATATACCACATAAAATACCACACTGCCAAGTTCTGATGTTCAGCTAAAGTTAGCTGCTATGATGATGATGAAGATGCAAAGGTTGATATATGAGATGCATCATGGCCCAAAAGAAAGATGAAAATGCATCAGGGAAACCTTTCCAAATAAGGTCACTTGACCTTCCTCTCAGAGGATGTGATGAAAATATATTAACGGAGAGAGGTTCAGTATAAGCAGTAAATGGAAAAAAGGGAAATGAAAATAAAGAATGAGAGGACAGAAAACAGAAGCAAGGTGTGCATGATGTCATGGAGGAGGCTGGCCTTGGTTGGTGTTTTGGGGAGGAGGACTAGATTCATTTGGAACTAAAATAGTTCTGTCATATTCCTTTAATATTAGATTCAAATGTTCGAGCTGGGTTTAAAAAAAATAAAAAAGCCCCCAAATGTAACTAGAAACTGCCCTGGTTTTTGAAGCCAAGATGTAGGACTTGAATGAATTCCTTCATTGCTGGTCCTAGGATAAAAAGAAAGAATATAAAAATTAAACATAAGAATAAATATAACAGGTGGAAATCAGTTCCATGATTTATAACCAGTTTGAATACCCAGGTTTTTCCAATTTTTGAAAGTTCCCCCTAAAAAATTATTGGTTTCATGGTTTCATTCCTTGCACTTTGTTCACCAATATCCTTCTCTCCTCCCCCCACCCCCCACTTCTACTTCTCAGTTACTAGGTACTAAAACAAGGCTTCCCTTCTTGTCTAGGGCAGAATGCCCTTTCCTTACGCAGAGAGAAGATTTTTCTTTTTAAAAAAATCTCTGTGAGGTCTTGAAATCATTGGAGATGGGAAGGACTGACAGAGATGCACTTGAGTGCATGACTTTTGGGCACGAAGCCAAGTAGGGTCTTAAAACCCTGTCCTCCCTCTTCCTTAGAGTAGTTCCAGGCTCGGAACGGCAGAAGCTGGCAATGATGGTAGTGCTGTGGTTTGGGGTGGTGGGGTTCGGAGCTGACAGCCCTGAAAGAATTCTTGAGATGCCTTCGATGCAAAAAAGGTGGTCTTATTGAAGCACAGGGACAGAACCCAAGGGCAGAAAGAGATGCTGCCCTGGGATTATGAGGAGCAACTGATGATATAGTTTGGAGTTGGGGGGCGTAAAGACAAAGCGAAGTTTCCAAAAGGACTTTCATATGCTGAAGACTCACAGGATGCTGGAGGCCTAGCTATTGTTAAGCTAAGGGTGTTTTTCCCTCTAGCAAGGCATTAACATTAAGACAGTTTGGAGTTTCCGGGAGGAATGTTATACTCTGCCTGCCTCAAGTATTTGTCAACGAGTGGCAGGTCCTAAGGAAATTTAGTCTTATCTACATTTCCTTCTGCCTTTGTTCCCCACATCAGAAGTGTTGCCTCGACTCCTTGTTGCCCAAGCCAGACGCCATTCACCATTTAAACCACAAGAAGCGATTTGGAAGTTTAATTTCCACTGGAGGCTAATCATATAGAATCCAAAGATTTTAATACATCCTGAAAATAAGATTGATTTCCTATTAAAAAATATACAAGTTGACTTTCTTAGAACCATTAGCAGCTTAGCATACCTCACTAGTTTTCTGTATTTGCTGACCTGTTGTTACAGTGGGAGATTCAGAAGTGTTTCTTCTGTGGCACTCTAGCAAGGTGTTTATTTACCTTGTTAATATAGAGAGCATGTCTCTTTTGGGTCTTTGAGTACTCAGTTTTATAATGAAGTGCAAAGCTTTATATTTTTTTATCCTTTTGATGTGGTTTTGGAATATAGCTGAGGTTTGGTGGGGTGAGATCTGGAGCCAACAACCAAGAAAGAATTCTTAAGACGTCTTTGGTGCAAAATGGTGGTTTTATTAAAGCCCGGGGACGGGACCCGTGGGCAGAAGGAGGGGCACTGGGGTTGTGAGAAGTGACTGATTATATACCATGGGGTTGGGGAGGTAAGGAAAAAGCAAGGTTTTCAAAAGAACGATCATATGCTAAAGAGGACCTACAAGATACCAGAGGCCTTGCCAGTGTCAAGGTTGTTTTTCCCCTCTAGCAAGACATTAACATTAAGACAGTTGGGAGCTTCCTGGAAGAATGTCACACCTGTCCCAGCCAGGAGTGGGGTGAGGGTAGGTTGCAGGGTGTCAGCTCATGCTTCTTCAGCTAGCCTTCTGCTCCCTCATCACTTTGAAGGTTGGTTAACATAACTTTGAACATCTTTTTTTTTTTTTTTTAAGATTTTATTTATTTATTTGACAGAGAGAAAGACCACGAGACGGAACAAAAGCAGGGGGAGTGGGAGGGGGAGAAGCAGGCTTCCCACCGAGCGGGGCTTGGCGATGGGGTGCTCGATGCGGGGCTTTATGCAGGGCTCTGTGTGGGGCTCCATTCGGGGCTCAATGTGGGGCTCGATCCCAGGACCCTGGGATCATTACCTGAGCCGAAGGCAGACACTTAATGACTGAGTCACCCAAGCGCCCCTAACTTGAACTTCCTATACAATAGACATACGCAAAAAAAAAAAAAAAAGTATAAATAAATTGTAAATAAAGAAATGCTTTCTTCTGGTTTATTGAGAGGGCCATTCTGTATAAACATACATATTTGGCCTGGGTTAAGAGTAAGATCTAATGCATCCAGAGAAGGAAGAAAGACTATCATTGTTCCAGAGAATTGAGAAAGAGCTTAGTGCTATGTTCATAATCCTTTCTAGCAGTATCTTTCAAAAAGTCTACATTCCATTATTAAATAGAGGATAAATGGTAAAAATTTACCAAGCTTTCCCATGAAGCATTCCTGAACATACTTGGGGTGAATGGCCCATGGGGATTTGATTTACTAGCGGGCAGTCTTAGGTTCTGAGGGGAAGCAAAATATGCCACCTCAAAATATGCCTCTTTGGCATAAGGCCTATCTTGAGCTGGTTATTTTTAACAGGGGCCACAGGGAAAGTTCTAAAAACTGAATAGATGCTACCTTGTTATAGAAATTTACATTTGTAAGGGAAATTTCTCCATTTGTAAGGGTGTCTTTCTCTCCATACCAGGAAGAGGGAGATGACTCTAAATGTCTAGAAACTCTTATCAATGGAGAAGGCTTGGACTTAAATCTGCATTACAACCTTACCCTTGTTTACTGTGTTTTGCCTGATTACCTCCCATAACTGGCTTAGTTCTTCCTCCCTCCCCTACCCCATGAACATCTTTTGTCTTTAGCTAGAGATGGTTCTAAAGGTGATGGCCTGGGCCATTTCCGTTTGTTAGTCAGTTTTCCCGGGTCTCTTCCGTGTATATAGCAGATATACATGTTATTAAACATCTGCCTGTTTTTCTTCTGTTAATCTGTCTTGTATTATGGGGGCTTTGGGCAAAAATCATTTTTCCTCCAGTATAATTCTTGTAAAGGAGAAATGTAATTTTCCTACTTCCAGCAAATTTTGGGGGGACAAATGAAGTAGAAAGTGTCAAAGTGGAGTAGGTAAAGCAGACAGAGCCTGAAGACAGTACTTCCAATCCCAGTGTTGCCACAAGGGCTGAAGCCCCAAGAGGGAGGGCCTTAGGTCCATCATCATGAGTGTTGTTGGCTTTGCACAAGAAAGAATTCAAGTGCAACTCATTTAGAGAAAGGGACAAAGATTTATTAAGTATGGAAGTAAGAAAGGAGCTACTTCACAAAGTAACACTCTCTTCTCCCAGATGGGAAGAGGATCCCCTTTGCCTCTAATGAAGGGTTTTGTTTTTTTTTTTTTTTTAATTAGCTAACTGTATAGGGAGGGGCTTACTCTTTAACTTTGGGTTTATCATTTACATTGGGTGGCTAGTTTTTCCATTGTGTTAGGGTTGTGAAATTACCCACAGGGAGCAATTTTCAGAATGTCTGGCCTTTGTGGCTTTTCCTGCCAGAGGGAGTGGGATCTGGTGATCTTCCCTGAGTCAGATCCTGTTGATGAGGGAACAGAAGACTAGCTGAAGACAAACTACAACCTGATACCCTGCAACTCCCTCCCCATCCTGGGTGGGATGTGTGACATCATCCCTGAAGCTCCCAACTGTCTTAAATGTTAATGACTTGCTGGAGGGGAAAAACAACCTTAACTTGACAATGGCAAGGCCTCTGGTATCTTTTAGGTCCTCTTTAGCATATGAAAGTTCTTTTGAAAACCTCCCTTTTCCTTACCTTCCCCAACCCCATAGTGTATAATCAGCCACTCCTCACAACCCCAGGTGCAGCAGCTTCTTCTGCCCACGGGTCCTGTCCCTCTGCTTTAATAATAAGCCACCTTTTTTGCACCGAAGACATCTCAAATTCTTTCTTGGTTGTCAGCTCTGGACTCCAACCCACCGAACCTCGCCTATATTCCAAAACGACATCATTCTATTAACTGCTCACTTTTAGGTTAAGGGTCAGTCTCAAACCCTTTACTTTGGTCAATTTGTCTCCCTAGTCTCCTTTCCCTCCTGCCTCACCAGTACCCAAAATGTTAACTGTGGAGGAGTGCCCATCTGAGGTAAGGTCTGCAAATTGGTTGAGACCCCCAGTTGTACAGGGAATCTATGTGGAATCCCACAACTTCCTTCGGGAAGGAGCAAGTTCTTGCTCTGTTGTCTTGCCTCTTTCCAAGAGAACAATAAAGCAAATTAAGGACGTGTCCTTACTGCTTTGCCAATTTTGGAGTTAACTGGGGGGTTATGTAATTAAATATATTTTTATATATCGAAAATGAGAGCTAGTTGAGGTTATAAGACAATCATCAAAAGACAAACTTGAACATTTTTCACTAAATTCTATAGCTGAGCTGAAAAAAAAAATAAACTAATTGTGGTTGGTACATAAAGTCCTTAATTTGCATACACAGCTGAGTATGTAATTATGTACATACATACATGGCTCTGAATTAAAAAAGGGACATGTTACCATAATGTTAGAATATAGTCACTGCAGCAAAGGATAATAAGGTAGTATGAAGAACCAGGGATCAGAGAGATAAGTAAATAAAAAATGCATTCATACTTATTTTAAGAGCCTACTTGTGTGAATGGGGATAATATGTTTAGAGAAGTTTCATTAACTACGGCTTTGAAGTAGCAGAGATATTTAATGAATTTTGGCATACTCAAAATTGATTGAGGAAGTCTTCTCTCATGAAAATTTCTTGGGAAATCATAGTGTATCCTTAACAAATAAATAAAATATCAATGAAAAGAATCATAATGATTGAGATTCTCAGTGCAGTTTATTGAGTAACACCCACATGGGGGCTTTGAGTGAAATGTTACTTCTCTTTGACACCAAATATATCTTGAAAATGAGGTTCTTGCCCTCAGACTACTTCAGCCTTAATGGAAGAAGAGATGAGATGTGTAAATGACCAAAATAATGCTGCAATGATTACATTTAATTTGAAGTTGTTTACACTAATTATAAAAGTGGATTAGAATGAAACCAAGTTTGAATAAAATTAGGGGAAATTTCCTGGAAAACAATGCAGATGTGATCTACTTTTGAATTTTATATCTTTTTTTTAAAGATTTTATTTATTTGAGAGAGAGAGCGTGTGCATGTGCACACACAAACAGTGGGGAGGGTCAGCGGGAGGGGGGAAGCAGGCTCCCCACTGAGCAGGGAGCCCGATGCAGGGCTAGATCCCAGGACCCTGGGATCATGACCCGTGTCGAAGGCAGACGCCCAACCGACTGAGCCACCCAGGCACCCCGAATTTTATATCTTCTTACATAGATTAGTAAATAAGAATAAGACTTTTTGTTTTTTTGATAACCTGAGGGTAAAACCCCCCAAAACTATATACTAAATAAAGATTTTTTAATGAAGAACCAGTACTCATTGTTGTTTAAATGTTTCTTCCAGTTTTAAATCCTGTAGTGTTCCCACATTACATTCAGGATGAAACGTGACTATTTGGCATGGCATATAATACACTGGATTACGGAGCCCTACTTATCCTTCACCATTTCCTCCTTACACTGAAGGTTCTAGCCGCATTGAACATTTAACATTCCCTAAGGGTGCCATGTTCTCTCATTAGTCTTGCATTGATCTGAAGTATTCGTGCTTCCTGGAGTCTTCTGTGCCTCTTCTTCTCTTCATGAACTCTCATCTTTCAAGACTCATCTCACCGTATAGATTTTGATGATTTTGGTTTTGAATTTTCTACTAAATTGTTTTTCTTTGATCCATTTTTTAAATGAATTATTTTTAATTTCCAAGGGGTTGGATATTTTTGATTTGCTTAAACTTTCACTCTTGCTTTCTAATTGTCAAACTTGTAGTCAAAGATGACTTTATGGTTAGTCTAATTATTTCTCTTTTATTTTGGAACTGCCAGGGATGCCTGGGTGGCTCAGTCAGTTAAGTGTCTGACTCTTGATTTTGGCTCAGGTCATGATCTCAGGGTTTTGGCATTGAGCCCTGCTTCCAGCTCTGCACTCAATGGAGAGTCTGCTTGAGATTCTCTCCTCCCTCCGCCCCTCCCCCTTGCTTGTGCATGCTCTCTCTCTAAAATAAATAAATCTTGAAAAAAAAAAGAAACTGCCCACATAATGAACATACTTTATAAAGTATTATAAATTATGCATTTCCTGAAGTTATAATTTACAGCAATATTCTCAGACCAAAAAACCTTAGAGTCATTCTTGACTCTTCTTTTTCTCTCTTATGCCCAGCATATCTGATACCTCTGGAATCCCATTTTCTTGACTTTCAAAATATATCTAGAATCCAACTACTGTCTACTTGAGTCTCAGCCCATAGCAGGCCTTACCTAGATCCTTGGGGTAGCCTCTCAATGACAGTTTCTGCTTTGGTTTTGCTTCTACATAGATCCAATCTCTTTTTCATGTAGTATCTGAATTAGTAAGATGCTAAGTCATCCCTGGATGCCACACTTTTGGCAGTTTCTCATTTCACCCACCATCAAAGCCCAAGCCCTTAAAACTCCTCTTACGGGGCGCCTGGGTGGCTCAGTCAGTTAAGCGTCTGCCTTCAGCTCAGATCATGATCCCAGGGCCCTGGGATTGAGCCCTGCATAGGGCTCTCTGCTCAGCGGAGAGTCTGCTTCTCCCTCTGCCTGCCACTCTGCCTGTCTGTGCTCTCTCTCTTTCTCTGTCAAATAAATAAATAAAATCTTAAAAAAAATAAATAGGGGCACCTGGGTGGCTCACTCATTAAGCATCTGCCTTCGGCTCAGGTCATGATCCCAGGGTCCTGGGATCAAGCCCCACATCAGGCTCCCTGCTTGATGGGAAGCCTGCTTCTCCCTCTCCCACTCCCCCTGCTTGTGTTCCCTCTCTCGCTGTGTGTCTCTCTGTCAAATAAATAAATAAATAAATAAAATCTTTAAAAATTTTTTAAATAAATAAAATAAAATTTCTCTTACACCATGAAAAATCTTGTTAACAGGGGGGAAAAACAGTAAGCTAGCATTTGGCCTTTTTGTTAAAAAAAAAATCCTGTAAATCATTGGCAGGGGTTTTTGTTTTTGTTTTTGTTTTTCTGTGTGCTGTTGTTGATGTAGCATTGGCTGTCAGTTATGGAGACATTTAATTTAATTTAATTTAATCTAATTTAAATTTTTTTTGGAGACATTTAATTTTAGATCATTGATTCTCAGCCATGGGTTATTTAGCCCCTAAGAGACATTAGGCTACTAAACATCCTACAGTACATAGGACAGCCTCTACAATAAAGACTTACCCAGCACAAAATATTAGTAGTGTTGAGGTTGAGAAACCGTATGATCTAGATGGAGAATGGGTTAAAACAAGCACAGAAAGGATTGGCCACTGAAAGAATGCCAACAAGAGAGGTCCTGTTGTTGGGGAGGTGAAATTTTCCCTTACCCCTTTTGGGTTTTTTTGGCTGGTCTAATAATTAAACTGACACAAGACATTGGCAGGAGAAAAAAAAATTAATTTTATATGTACAGAGACCTCATAGATATAGGACCTACAGAATGACTAAAGCAGGTTGTTTATATACCTTTTAGACAAAGAAGCAATAGATTTGTGAAGAACTGAGAAGACAAACTCAGGTTTGGGTACTAATTAGTGAAGAAACTAAACAAAGTTTGTTTACACATCCTTCTTGGCTCTGAATTCTCTATCTCTGGTGATAAGGATGTCTACCTCCTGGTACAGAGAAGGTAACTTTCATGCTGGAGATTTATTTCCTGCTTTCATTAGGACAGAGTGGAGGGTCAGGGCATCCTTCTTGCACTGGCTTTTTCTCAAGTAATTTTAACTCAAAACAATCAATATGCCACTTTTGGCATATTTTAGAGTGGTCTGCTCTGAGCTCCAGCATTATTTTCAAACCATTTTCTGAGCCATGCATCTCATCCTTGCTTTAGCTTTTTAATTTTTTTGCTTAGTGGAAGAATATTTAATCACATCCCAGCTGGGTGTTATAGCTTTGGTACAAAGAAGAAACCCTCAGCTCTAACCTCCGGGCTCAGTTCCACCCAGCAAGAGAAGCTGAATAAATACTTTGTTATCCAAGGGGTTCAGTTTGGCTAGCAGAATTACTCATCACATTGCAATATCATCTCACACATGGATTACTCTTGAGTGCCTGAGCTGTACTGGAGGCTAAGAAAAGCTGCTGATGACCTGAGCAAATACCTACAGAAGTAAAGATCAATCAGTACAGCTATTTAGGCCAGTTTTGCAGGGCTTGTCTCTGAGACAAATGGAGATGGGTGTTGAAGGCATTTTAAGAAGGACTATTTGGGGAGCGGTAACCTAGGCATGTATGGCAGCCCTAGGAGGCAGAGGCTGGATCTCTGCCTCAGTTTTCTCATCCATCCAGATGTCTTCATCTCTTTTTCTGTTTCCACTCCCTTGTCCCCACCAGCTGCAATCTAGTGTTCTTAAATCTGTGATAATAAGGATGCAGTGGGTTTTAAAAATCACTTGCAATTGTTATTAAATAACGTTGAACTTCATTTTTGCCTTTTCATTCATTTTTCATCCACTGTTTATTTTCACAGTATGTTAGAAAGCAACAGGGCTTTAAGTTTATATGGTTTATTTTTATTTTTATATTTTTAAAGATTTATTTATTTTAGAGAGAATTCATGCATATGCATGAGTAGGGGGAGGGGCAGAGGGAGAGAATCTCAAGCTGACTCCCTGCTGAGCGTAGACAGGGCCCATGAGATAGCAGAAACCAAGAGTCTGACATTTAACTGATTGAGCCACCCGAGGCGCACGCATATGGGTGCTTTTTAAATTAGAGTTATATTTTTAGAAACGATTTTATTTATTTATTTATTTATTTATTTATTTATTTATTTATTTGAGAGAGAGAGAGAGCAGAGTCCCTGCTGACATGGAGCCCGACATGGGGCTCTATCCCAGGACCATGAGGTCATGACTTGAGCCGAAGTCATATGTGCTTAACCAACTGAGCCACCCAGGTGCCCCAAAGTTACATTTTTGAAACCTAAATATTCCAGGCTGCTCCAATCTGTGAGGAAGTATACAGTGACATTAACAGTAAGATACAATTTTTTTTTCTGCCCCAAGACCCATTTTCTTTTTCAAAAGCTCTCCAAGTTATGTTGGAGGAGTTTCTGAAGCGTCATTTTACAAAGCTGACCCTGATTGGCTTTGGCCCAATCATAGCTATCTGTGCCTGTTGTAGCCATTATAGTCCTTACATGCCTATATGGCTTCTTAGCTGGGCATAATTGCTATTGCATGATCTCTTGTTTGCTGCTGTTGGGTCCCTGTGCTGAAGTGAAGTGAATGACTCCTCCATCTCTCTTCATTGAACTTGGCTCAGGAATAACCCAGTCATAAAACATTTCATCAACACAACTCTTTTGGTTTATGTGCCCAATTCCCCTCTCCAGTGAGGCTTAAAAGTAACCCATCTGGCTAGGTGTATGATTAGGTAAGAGAGAGTGGAGAGAAAGGGGTAGGGAAAGATATCCCTTTATCTCTTCACTGATTTTCCCCCTCCTCTTCTAGGGGTAATCATAAATTACCACCTTAGCAAACAAAAAAAAAAAAGGAAAAAAAGAAAAAATAAGTACCACCCCCAAAATATATTAATTCTTAGAGTTACTTTGCAGATGGGCATAAATTATCTAAATATTCTTCTTAATAGGATGGCCCCACTTCAGAACTCCTGGGGGTACAGTTTACATCACACTTTATTCAAATGGCCTCCTAAAATTGAATTTTAGGAAGATATATCTTGATTCAAGTCCTTAATTATAATTTAACTATAATCCTAACAGATGTTTCTGTCAGTTCACAACCCTCTCGGGAGCTTCCCAGTCTGAAACCAGCCCCTATAGTCAGAGGGCAGGGAGAGACCAAAGAAAGAGGCAGGCCACCCCAGGTTGGTAGGTGGCAGTTTTAATAAGCAAAGGGAACTTAACATACACAGCTTGTCTTGGGTGGCAGCGAGATGAATGGATCCCTGCATCCACCTACCAAATCTTAAAAGTTTATAAAGAGGCTCTAACTGGGCTGGCTCACCGGTACTGTGCAAGTGTTTTCAACACCACATCATTGTGTCAGTGCTTTGTCCTTGGAGCAGCCTCTGGGAGCTGGAAAGGCAAGGGGAACCCACATTCCAAGGGACAGAGGAGGGTATGTAGAGCCTCCTAGAGCCGGGGTCCAGCTCACCGGTCAATCAGCAGTCATATCTTTTAGATGATGTTCCCCAACAGTATCAAATAGCTCTAGCATTTTTAATTTTTATGCTTTATATGTTGAAGAATTATTCTTCTTAGTGTTAATACTTTGAAGCAGAGAATATGGGATTCTTTTTTTTTTCTTTACAGATTTTATTTATTTATTTTGAGAGAGCGAGAGAGAGAGAGAGCATAAGCCAAGGGAGCGGTAGAGGGAGAGGGAGAAGCAGGCTTCCCACTGAGCAGAGAGCCCGATGTAGGGCTCCATGCCAGGACCTCAAGATCATGACCTGAGCCGAAGGCAGATGCTTAACTGACTGAGTCACCCAGGTGCCAGAATATGGGATTCTGTCCATAATGATATGATCATTGCTGATGATCATATCACTGCATGATCTGCTGACAACCCATAGCTTAATTTCCCCTCCTCAAACCCCTCAGCACTAGACTGTCTAGGGCTCGGTAATGTAACATTTGCTTTGTGTACATTTATGTTGGAATGGACAAATAGAAATTGAAATAACATGCCAGGAGACTGTTGGTAGGTGTCCTGATTCTGGCTCAGTGTTCAATTTAAAATCTATGTAATGACAGAAGTGGAAACTCTGATGGGAAGAGAAGAAACTTGGAATCTCCACAAGAAAGTCAATCAACTAGGTTCTTGACAAGTTGACATGTTACCTTAAATGAAAGCATCATTTATGGATCTTCTAATATTGGATTGAGTTCCCTGACCACAGTCTAATCTCATTTTAGGCCCTAGATGACTTAAGAAAATTTGTGGTGTTAAAAAATATTTGTAGTCTGGATCATATTTTATTACTGACTGAAGTACATATACACAAAAAAATATATAGCAGAAATTGTAAGAAGAAACATCCACAGAGAAATCTCATCATTCCAGTGAAGAATGTTTTCCTGCAGCTGGTAGAGGGGCATGTCAGTCTCTCAAGCTGGTAATCCAACACTGTATATGTGTTGTCCTTTAACAGTATTCATGTATTCAGAGTTTGCCACACTGTTACTCCTATTTTAACCAGAAGTTATCACTCACTTTGGGCGCCTGGGTGGCTCAGTTGGTTAAGCGACTGCCTTCGGCTCAGGTCATGATCCTGGAGTCCCGGGATCGAGTCCCGCATCAGGCTCCCTGCTCGGCGGGGAGTCTGCTTCTCCCTCTGACCCTCCTCCCTGTCATGCTCTCTGTCTCTCATTCTCTCTCTCTCAAATAAATAAATAAAATATTAAAAAAAAAAAAAAGAAGTTATCACTCACTTTAAAGTCTCTGGAGGATGTAAAATATCACATTGACTTTTTTTCTGATATACAGGTGATCACAAAAGCCAATAAAGTCCTTTGGGGATTTTATTTTCTATTTCACTTAATAGTGCTAGGGAGCAGGAATTCCTGTCCCTTTCAAGGTCCTTCTAGCTGGACTAAGAGTCAAATTGACATGAGAAAATCAAATTTAATAGCATATATACAGAGAATCCACACAGATATGGAAATTACAAACAGTTAAAATGAGGTATATATGACGTCCTGAACTAAGGAGAAGGAGGTAGGAGTCTGGGACATCCAAGGGAAGGAATGCAATTCGTGGGACAAAAAGTAGGGCAGATGTTTGCCCTGCAATACAGATGGGTCACTCAGATAAAATTTATCTCTGGTAATAATGCTTATTCTAGGAAAGAACCCCAATTTACATTCTTCTATGTAGTTAAGGGAGGAGCAAACTTTTCCTTTGAGCCCATGATGTCTTGATTGCCTTCATCTCAAAATAATCTTCATGCCAGTGTGGCACATCTTGGGTGGCCTACTCTTAACCCCTGCAATAGCAATAGGCTGAACCATTACTTTCGGTTCCCTGATCCCACCCGTGCTCTGGCTCCCGGAGACCTACATACATGTTATTCCATCTCTTTGGAACACTTTTCTACTTCATCCTTACCCATCACCCCACCATTTCCTGGGCTAACTTCCCTTGAGAAATCTTTCTTGATTCTTTATCACTGGATTGGGAACCTTTCCTGTGATTGCAAAACATCATGGATTAACCCATTTTTAAAGCCTTTGACATTAATTTTTAAAGGTTTATTTCCATTCTGAATCCCTAGATTTCAAACTACTTGAAGGCAGGGGCATCAAGTATCATTCACTCTTGCCTGCCCAGTCCTAGCCTCATGTTGGGAGCATATAAATTATTCAGTAAATGTTTGTTGATTGAAGACTTATATATTGGATTTTCCAGCTATCCACACCTGTATCTTTTTTTTTTAAAGATTTATTTATTTATTTTGAGAGAGCGAGAATGAGAGAGAGAGAGAGAGTACATGAGTGGGGGAGGGTCAGAGGGAGAAGCAGGCTCCTTGCTGAGCAGGGAGCCCGATGCGGGACTCGATCCCAGGACTCCGGGATCATGACCTGAGCCAAAGGCAGTCGCTTAACCAACTGAGCCACCCAGGCGCCCCTCCACACCTGTATCTTTTACCTAATGCTGAATTGCCAATTAAAAATAGAGACCTTTACTTCCATTTTCCTTATCAAGTGGATGTTTGAGAAATTTATCAAATAAACAGGAGTGTAGGAAGATGTCTTTTAGTTTGCCTTATATCAGTAAGGACATGGCCCTTGAAGGAGAGCAGAGTTTGCTGCCCCAAAATATATCACTTTAGTGTAAGGATTATTTTGAGCTAAAGACAATCAAAAACCATAAGATTTATGAAAAGTTCTTTTATCTACCCCTCAAATGCCTAATTTTACATTGGAAAGGGGAGTCTGTTCTAAAAAGATAGCTATTACCAGAGATACCTTTTTACCTAAGAAACCTATCTGCATAACAGGGCAACCTTTGTTTTCCAAACATCTCTCACTTCCTCTGCATGGCCCTCCTCCCTTTTGTATTCCCAAACTCCTACCACTCTTTTTATCTCAGAATGTTATTTAAGCCTCAATTACATAGCTGCCTTGGGTCTCCTGTTTTTATGGGGCTCCTGTACATACAAAATTAACTTTATTTTTTTCCTTTTAATCTGCTTTATATCAATTGAATTATTAGACCAGTTAAAGAACCTAAAAGGGAAGAAGGGAGAAATTTTCTATCTTTACATCCTTAAGCCTGCTTATTCAAAACAACATATACTCAAATTGAATCACTTCTCTTGATCTTGAACCTACAAATAAATGGCAACTATGGTCATGTTATGTGCAGAAAAATATGAGCATGTATTTGAATTTTTTGTTAACCCTAGATCTCATATTAAGAGACACTTGAGGGACACCTGGGTGGCTCGGTTGGTTGAGCGACTGCCTTCGGCTCAGGTCATGATCCCAGAGTCCCGGGATCGAGTCCCATGTCGGGCTCCTGGCTCAGCGGGAAGCCTGCTTCTCCCTCTGACTCTCTACCCTCTCATGCTGTTTCTCTCTCTCTCTCAAATAAATAAAATCTTAAAAAAAAACAAAACAAAACACTTGAGCCCTCTTATAAATAGAAAACATGCTAATAAGTGTATACTTACTAAATTTTCTCTTTCCATTCTATTGACTATATAGTGGAATTATGACTAGTTTAAGCAAATGAGTCATTTTGGCTGTGACAGCACACGAATAGTTTTACCATCTTGGCTAATTTTTGGTATTCTGAATTCTTAATAGTGTAATAAAATAATCATTACACTATGCCTCCACCATTTAAATTGAAAAAAATTAAACCAACATTCTTAGGGTAATGTTATTAAAAAATGAAAGCTGGGAAAAAAATGAAAGATGGCTTGCCATTAGTTAAAAGAAAAAATATGACTTTAAGGAACCAAGAGAGAAAAAGAAATCCTTTTAGGATTCAGTTTATTATTCTCAGTAACAAAATAGATTTCCTTTCAATGTGTTGGAATAAAAATGGGAGTTCTTTCTAAGATCATGACAACTTTTATCTATGGGTATGAAATTTTAAATAGGAAGACTGATAGCAAAAGATAGTTCTTTATCCAGTAACATGGAGATAAATGATGTTCCTAAGGGTTTGGGGATGTTAGAAAATGAATCATTTTTTTAACATGCTTAGGTTTGCAATTCAGGAAGCTTGAGAATGGCGGCTTCCAGAATATTTGTCATAGAAGGTATTTTTACAGTAAAAAATTTTTGTGGACTCTTCTCCACATGGATAATAGTTGTATTTCTATTGTCTGTTGATTAAATAAATCACAATAAAAAAGTTAAGATGATATAAAAAATTACTTGAAAATATGTATTTAATTAATAAGGCATTTTTAATTTTTAATACATCTGAAAGACAGTGGCTCAAAATGTTTGAGACACTGTTTAGCCAGTCTACATAAAATGTTTCACGTGCATATAGGTTCATGAACCCTTTGGAATAATTATTATTCTTTAAATTCTTTTTTTATTTTAAAGGTATTTATTAGAGAGAGAGAGAGCACATGGGGAGAGGGGGTCAGAAGGCCAGAGGGAGAGGGAGAGAAAGTCTTAAGCAGACTCCACATTGAGCATGGAGCCCAACGCATGGGCTTGATCCCATGACCCTGAGATCACAACCTGAGCTGAAACCAAAAGTCTGATGTTTAACCAACTGTGCAGCCCTGGTGCCCCCCCACTTTGGAATAATTCCTAACTCTTGGGGGTCTGTAATTGCAAACTGGGAAGTTTGGACTTCTAAAAAGTGATCTCATTTTCATGAAAATTACCTCCACTGTGCTTGACAAGACACTTTTATCATCCCTTAAGTCTTCTTTTCTGTTGCACAAATATTATGAGATTGTTTATGATCATCTTCAACTCTTTAGTGTTTCAGAAGTTCTAGTTGTTCACTTTTACTGGACTTTAAATGAAGTATTTAAATACCCAGATTTGTGATCCACTGAAGACATATCTTGGCTAGATTGCAGACTCACAGATATAGTGAGAGAGCCCATAGGCAGGAATAACTTGCCTCTTTTTTTTTTTTAATTCATCATATATTGTAATTGTTTCTGAATTCACTGAATTTAAGATGCCTTTAATTGGGGGCACCTGGGTGGCTCAGTTGGTAAAGCATCCAGCTCTAGATTTTGGCTCAGGTTGTGATCTCAGGGTCCTGGAATCGAGCCCAGCTCAGGGAGGAGTGGGCTGGTCTCCCTCCCCTCTGCCTCTCCACCAACTTGCACACACGTGTGCACACACACACACACACTCTATCTCTCTCTCTGAAATAAATAAATACATTTTTTTTTAAAAGATGCCTTTAGGGGTGCCTGGATGGCTCAGTCATTAAGCGTCTGCCTTCGGCTCAGGTGATGGATCGAGCCCCGCATCAGGCTCCCTGCTCCGCGGGAAGCCTGCTTCTCCCTCTCCCACTCCCCCTGCATGTGTTCCCTCTCTCGCTGTGTCTCTCTCTGTCAAACAAATAAATAAAATCTTAAAAAAGAAATAAGAAATAAATAAAAAGATGCCTTTAACTGTAAGAAGTTATTTCATATAACATTTATGATGAAAAAGTGTTTCCTATTAAACTCAGAACATGATACTTTTTTTTTTTTAAGATTTTATTTATTTATTTGACAGAGAGAGACACAGCGAGAGAGGGAACACAAACAGGGGGAGTGGGAGAGGGAGAAGCAGGCTCCTGGCTGAGCAGGGAGCCCGACGTGGCATTCGATCCCAGGACCCCGGGATCATGACCTGACCCGAAGGCAGATGCTTAACGACTGAGCCAACCAGGCGCCCCAGACATGATACTTTAAAGATTATTTAGTTTTTAAATTTTAATCTTATTAAAAGTTGTTTTACATTTATTTAGGCATAGATTTTAATTATATATCACTCGTACATTCATAAAATGAAAAATATGCATGAAATAAATTGGGCATTCCTAAAACCTTTTTTCATTCAGGTTCCAAATTTTCTAAATCATTTGCTATTCAGAGGCATTCATGTCCATTTTTCCCCTCACAGAGTATTGTCCCATCAACAGCATTGTTGCTGAAGCATTTCTTCTAAGTATGCTCCGCTAGTGTCTCTGGATTTTCTCCCAAGCCCCTGACATCCATTCTGCTACCTGTAGGTACTGACAAAGCATTTGCAGACAACTAGGATTCATCTTCTTTTTTCAAATTGTACTTAAATGGTTGTCCACTGAAATGTCAAGAGATTGTTGTGGCCCATCATACCCCTAGGAATAATCACAGGCAATATGGTAGACAGCTTCTAAATTGGCTCCCAATGATCTTCACTTCCTGGTATTCACACCCCTGTATATACAGTGTCCTCCCCTTGAGTATAAGCTAGACCTGGTGACTTGCTTCTAATGAATAGAATTTTGCAAAGTGATGGGATGGCACTGATGAGATTAGGTTTCAAAAGACTGTGACTTCTCTCTGGCTATCTGATTCTCTCTCCCTCTTTCCCTTTCTCCCTCTGTTTCTCTCTCCCTCTTGCTTTCTCACTCTAATGAAAGCAATCTGTCATGTCATGAGCTACCCTGTCAGGAGACTACTAAGCAAAGAATCAACAGAGGTCTCTGGTCCAGCAGCTCATGAGGAACCAGGGCCTCAGTTGAATAGCCTGTGAGGAACTGAATCCAGTCAACAATCACTTAAGTGAGCTTGAAAGCAAATCCAACTCCATTTTAGCCTTAAGATAATCACAACCCCCAAAACACCTTGATTGCAGCCTATGAGAGTACTGGAGCCAGAGGACTCAGCTAAGCTCTGCCTGATTTTCTGATATACAAAAATCTTTCCAATAATAAATGTTGTTATCTTCAGCCATTAAATTTTGTGGTAATTTGTTATGTAGCAATACATAACTAAGGAAGGCAATATATTTTGAATACACAATGGCAACTACATCATGAATGTCACCTGGCTGAGAGCAGTTATAAATTGCCATTGATTGAAAGATGCATCTGAATTTTTATTTTTATTTATTTTATTTATTTTTTTTTTGAAAGATTTTATTTATTTATTTGAGACAGAGAGAATGAGAGAGAGAGAGCACATGAGAGGGAGGAGGGTCAGAGGGAGAAGCAGACTCCCCGCCGAGCAGGGAGCCCGATGCGGGACTCGATCCCGGGACTCCAGGATGACCTGAGCCGAAGGCAGTCGTTTAACCAACTGAGCCACCCAGGTGCCCGCATCTGAATTTTTAAATGATAAATGTGAATAAATAATCTACATTTTAGAATAAATAGAGAAGTAAAGTGGTTTACTTGTTTGTTTTTACCAGTAGCATGAGAGGTCCTTGAATGAGAGAACTGTGTTTTATTCAGCTCTGAGCATCCATGGTGCCCAAAACATAAGAAATGTTTTATAGGTATTGGCTGAACTGAATTATCCACATAATTATACCATTGGACAAAAAGGCCTAACTTGAGGCAAATCTTGAGAAAAAGAACTTGCTTATTGCCAGGGCTTAGAGAGGTATGACTCACATCCAGAATGTTTCTTTAAAAAATTTCAGTCTGCTCTCTTTTAAATTTAACAATGTCACTCATTTCATTCGTTTTTCTAGTACTAAGGCTTAACAATATCCTTTTGGATGTTGAGGATAAAAATGGAAGTTGGAGTTTAATAATATTTCAAATTTAAGTATTATATGATATCATTTCATAATTTTGCTCAGAATTTTATAAGAGCATGTAGAAAATTGCTAGCAAAGGAACATTATCTTAGTTTTTAAAAAGGGAATGGAAGAATAATAAACTTTTAGCTCAGACTGAGCAGATTAAATTCTATACTCAGAAAATCAGGTTGTCCAAATTAATCTAAGACAACAAACTGATTTTTGTGTTTAGACAGAACTGACATTTTTATTGTGTGGGAAAAAATCATCTAGTAATTAAAAGAGTGGTTTGTAAACTTGGTGTCTTGGATTGATTCATTTATGAACAAATACAGGTGGCATGCTTTTTGCTCTTCAATTTAATAATTGCATGCATGCTTATCCCATTAGATCCTGGCTCTTTTTTTTTTTTTATAGATCCTAGGCTCTTAAAGACACGGACCTTGTAATAGTAATCATTACAAAAGACACTATGTTAATCCCTTTATATGTGTGACCTCATTTATTTCTTAAAATCACCCCATAAGCAAGTAATACTTCTAGTTGTATAGATGAGGTAAGTGAGCTTAGAGAGGTTAAGTAACTTGCCAAGCCAATATCATTCATTTATCAAGTGATAGACTCAGGATTTGAACCCAGTGCCATATTTCCAAAGTCCATCCTCTGTGCCACTGCTTTATTGCTCCTTCTCTTAGTTACCATTGTATTCTTTAGCATTTAGCATATTGCCTTGCCCATAGGGTGTGCTCAATAAATATTTGCCAAGTGTGCCTGGGTGGCTCAGTTGTTAAGCGTCTGCCTTCAGCTCGGGTCATGATCCCAGGGTCCTGGGATCGAGCCCCGCATCGGGCTCCCTGCTCCGTGGGAAGCCTGCTTCTCCCTCTCCCCTCCCCCTGCTTGTGTTCCCTCTCTCACTGTGTCTCTCTCTGTCAAATAAATAAATAAAATCTTAAAAAATAAAATAAATTAAAAAAAATAAAATAAATATTTGCCAAATCAAAGTCATTAATATGTATCTATTGGGTTCCCACTATGTACTTTTTTTTTTTTTAAAGATTGTATTTATTTTTGATAGAAAGAGAGAGTGTACAAGCAGGGGGAACGGCAGGCAGAGGGAGAGGGAGAAGCAGGCTCCCTGCTCAGCAGGGAGCCCGATGCAGGGCTTGATCCCAGGACCCCGGGATCATGACCTGAGCCGAAGGCAGATGCTTAACCGTCTTAGCCACCCAGGCACCCCTTTTTTTTTTAATTTATTTTTAATTTTTTAATTTTTTTAAAGATTTTATTTATTTTGACAGAGAGAGACACAGCAAGAGAGGGAACACAAGCAGGTGGAGTGGGAAAGGGAGAAGCAGGCTTCCCGCCACCAAGCAGGGAGCCCAATGCGGGGCTCGATCCCAGCCCACTATGTACTTTCTAAGTGTTGGATTAGCTAATTGCCTAACTAGAAAAGCTATTTAAGAAATTTGTAAGATGGGAGGGGCGCCTGGGTGGCTCAGTCATTAAGTGTCTGCCTTCAGCTCAGGTCATGATCCCAGGGTCCTGGGATCGAGCCCCACATTGGGCTCCCTGCTCAGCGGGAAGCCTGCTTCTCCCTCTCCCACTCCCCCTGCTTGTGTTCCCTCTCTCGCTGTGTCTCTCAAATAAATAAATAAAATCTTTAAAAAAAAAAAGAAATTTTAAGATGGGAGTATTAGTGCTTAATTTGTATCCTCCATACAGCTGGTTCATACAGGAAAGTAAGGGAAGGGGAGGAGGAAATTTTCCTCTGTCCAAGATTCTTGTAGTTGGGCTAAGAATTAAATTGATATGAGACAGATTAACAGGAGAAAAAAACCCAAGGTTTTATTACGTGTGCACAGAGGTCCAATAATTAAATTGAGACCTAAAGAAATGACCAAAGCAGGCAGTTTTTGTACTTTATAGACAGAGACAATAGATATGTGAGGACTTGACAGGACAAAGAAAAACTTAACTTTGGGAACTTCAACTAGTAAGGAATTCTAAACAGAATTTGGGCTGAGGGTAAATTAGTAAAAAGTAACAAGGTTGTTCATACAGATTTCTTGACTTTAAATTCCCTCTCTCTGGTGATAAAGATGTCTTTTTACCTCCTGGTATAGGGAGGGTACCTTTCACATGGGAAATTTATTTCCTGCTTTCAGAGGGGTAGAGGAAGTTCTGAGTGTCTTACATAGGCTCTTTTCTAAGTACCTTTAATTTGAAATAATCAGTATGTCATTGAAATACATTTTGGGACAGCCTACCCCTAGTCCCTACATAAGCAAGACCATACAGATTCTATAAATTCATGTAAGTAATAAAATATGCTTATAGCTATTTGATGTAGTACCTTGAAATTACCAGACTGTGAATTTCTTTTTTTTTTTTAAGATTTATTTATTTATTTTAGAAACAGAGTGTGTAAGTGGGGTGAGGGGCAGACGGAGAGGGAGAGGGGAAGCAGACTCCTTCCTGAGTGTGGAGCCCAACTCGGGGCTCAATCTCATGACCCTGAGATCGTGACCTGAGCCAAAACCAAGAGTCCAGTGCTTAACCAACTGATCCACCCAGGTTCCCCGTGAATTTCTTTATTAAGTATGTTTTCCCCTTGTTTTTCAAATTAGCTAATCTAAGTTGTATTGCCATTTCTAGTTTTGGTTTTGAGATACAGGTATGCTTTTGAATTGTTCAAAGGGAATAATAATGAAATTCACCTGAGAATGTTATCAATGAACTGATATCCTATTTCTATGGTGGATTATGCAATATTTTCAGCTCTTGACTATAACACTTTGTGACAAGTGATCCTTTGGAGACCTTATTGTCCTATTTAATTAGAGATGAATTGGATAATTCACCTATTTTTATTTAAATTTTTAATAAAGTAGAGAATACATTTCATAAGTGATATTTTTCATTGTAAAATAAATAGCTTTGTTCAATTACTTGAAAATGTTATTCAAAAGGAGGCAGAAATAAACTGTGTGGTAATATTCTTTCTACTTTGTAAAAAACAGTTGTACTAACTAAAGGGACCTCTAGCTTTCGTGCAGGGCAAGTTCTAGAGGTGTTTTTGATAAAGGGATTCCAGGGGGCCCTTTTGAGATGCAGAGGGAGGAGACAAAGGGCAGATGGTCCTGTGATAGTGTAAAAGGTTGACTTTCCCTCCAAGGAAGACAATATTAATTCTTCCACCTTCTTTATCCTTATTGTTTCTTTCTTCTTTCTACCAAGATTGGAGGGATACTGGTAGAGTTAAGAGAAGGGACACTGGGCTGAATTATAGGAGACTAGATTTTCCAGGACCAGAATCTGAGGAGTGAAGCCTGTTTTCTTTCTTCCATTTTTCCATTTTTTCTATTCACTAAGTCATTCATTTATTGAAAAAAAAATTCACCGAATGCCAAACTTGTGTCAGAAACTGTGATAGGTGTATTGGATACAGTGGTGAGCAATAGAAAACATTTGTTACCATGAACTAATTATTTCTCAAAACATTTATATGGGGTAATTTGGCTTACAAAGTGTTTCTTACTTTATGAAGTATGTGCCTTCAACGAGCTCATATTCTGTGAAGAAACCAGAAAAGAAAAAGTAAAACAAATAAATAAAGATGGTTTCAACTTTCGATTATTTGTACATAGAAAACAAACAGGATAGTGTATCAAGAGTAACTATGTGCTGTGGCAGGAGCCACTATTATAGGGTGAAGAAGGTCAGGGGAACTCCTTTATGGTCATGTTTGAGCTAAGTTTTAAAAAATGAGAACAAGCTAGTCGTGCAAAGATCTAGGAAAAAGCATTCTAGGAAGAGAACAGGCAATGAAGGAACAGATTGGCATGTCTGAGGCCAATGTGTCTGGAATCTGTTTATAGAGCAATTGTGGAATGAGATTAGGTTGGACATAGAGGTAGGAGTAAGACCAAGAAAGCCATGTTAGGAAAGGAGTTCAGACATTTTTGCAAGTGCTTTGGGGAGTCATTGAAGAATATGATCAAAGGAGGTGACTTGACTTGCTGCATATATGTATTTTTAAGATTTATTTTTAAGTAATCTCTACACTCAACATGGGGCTTGAACCCACAACCCTGAGATCAAGAGTTGCATGCTCCACCGACTAAGCCAGCCAGGCACCCCTTGATGTATATTTTTAAAGAAACTTCTTGCTGTTCTATGAATACAGTGTTGAAGGGGAGCCAGAAAAGAAGAGGACAGGCAATTTAGGGGGACTATTTCCGTTGTTCATGTGGCAGACAATGGCATAGGACATGGCCAAGGAAGGAGATGGACTCGAGACATATTTTGGAGGGAGAACCAATAGGAAATGCCAATGGATTAGATGTTTGTGTCTTGAGCACCTGAATGGATGGTGGGGTCATTAACTGAAATGGGAAAGAATAGGAAGGAGACAGAGTTGAGGGAGAAAAGCAATGGTTCTATTTTGGACAAGTTTTTAAAGTTTGAGATACTTTTCAGTTATTATTGTGAGGATATCCAGTGGGCATTTGGAACAGGAGTTAGGATTTAAGGTGAGAATCTGGAATTGGACACGTACTACAGGAGGGCATTGGCTTTTAGATGGTATTTAAAGCCAGGGTTTTGGATGAGCCTAACTAAGGAAAAAGTAGAAGAAGAAAAGAAGCCTGAGACTGAATCATGAGATATCTAATACTTAGGTTAGAGAAGGAGCTAGCAAAGGAGACTGAGAAGGGGAAGCCAATAAAGTAGGAGGAAAACCAGGAGAGTGTTTCATGGAGGCCAAGAGAAAATTATATATCAATAACCTGAAAATGGTGTCTTACTAAAAATGTCTAAAAACAATATAGAGGTAGTTTTTCATCACTACTGCTAGAGCTTTGAGCAAAAAGGCAGACCTATTCCTTACTCTCCACCTCCTCCCATGCTCCTTTGACACTCTGCCCTCAAAATCAAAGTGGCTTCATTGTTTGCAAAAGCAGGTTACAAAATTTCTTCTCCTTCCTTTTACCCAGACTCAAGCCCTATTCTCTGGAAACTATTTTACCTGGGTGTGGGTCCAATGAAAGCACCTTGGTGGGAATGGCCAACAGGTTCAAACTTAAACTATGCGTGTAATCCTGTAAAATGGAGCCTTAGAAAGCAAAGAAAATTGCTGAAGGAGGCAGTGTGAGCTAGCACTACAGTTTTCAAGCTAAAAATACTGAATAGTTTTTAAGCTTTTTTTTTTTTTAAGATTTTATTTATTTATTTGACAGAGAGAGACACAGTGAGAGAGGGAACACAAGCAGGGGGAGTGGGAGAGGGAGAAGCAGGCTTCCCGCGGAGCAGAGAGCCCAATGCGGGGCTTGATCCTAGGACCCTGGGACCATGACCTGAGCTGAAGGCAGACGCTCAACCATCTGAGCCACCCAGGTGCCCCAAAATACTGAATATTTTTGCATGTGTATTTATTTTAGCAAAATATAAATTTTCCCATTAATTTTATTCTTCATATATTTATTTTGCAAGAGGGAAATTTGAGTCTTTATGTGTTTGAGGAATAGGTTCTGTTTAAATAGTCTCATTAACTGAAGGTTATTTAATTATCTTTTATATTTCATTTAACAAAAAGGAGAGATGTATTTTCATCTTACATTTGTGATAACCAAAAAAGTAAGTCTTCTCTGCGTGTGTGTGTGTGTGTGTGTGTTTTGGGGGGGGACAGGGAGGGGCAGAGGGAGAGGGAAGGAGAGAATCTTTTTTTTTTTTAATTTTTTTAATTCTTATGTTAATCCCCATACATTACATCATTAGTTTTAGATGAAGTGTTCCATGATTCATTGTTTGTGCATAACACCCAGTGCTCCATGCTGAACGTGCCCTCTTTAATACCCATCACCAGGCTAACCCCTCCCCTCCCCTCTAGAACCCTCAGTTTGTTTTTCAGAGTCCATCGTCTCTCATGGTTTGTCTACCCCTCCGATTTCCCCCGCTTCATTCTTCCCCTCCTGCTACCTTCTTCTTCTTTTTTTTTCCTTAACATATATTGCATTATTTGTTTCAGAGGTACAGATCTGAGATTCAACAGTCTTGCACAATTCACAGCGCTTACCAGAGCATGTACCCTCCCCAGTGTCTATCACCCAGTCACCCCATCCCTCCCACCCCACCCCCCACTCCAGCAACCCTCAGTTTGTTTCCTGCAATTAAGAATTCCTCATATCAGTGAGATCATATGATACATGTCTTTCTCTGTTTGACTTATTTCGCTCAACATAATACCCTCCAGTTCCATCCACATCGTTGCAAATGGCAAGATCTCATTCGGGAAGGAGAGAATCTTAAGCAGGCTCCACACCCAGTGCAGAGCCCCATGTAGGGCTGGATCTCATGACCCTGAGATGATGATGAGCTGAAATCAAGAGTCCGTTGTTTAACCAACTGAGCCATTCAGGTGCCCCCTTCTTTGTGTTTTTAAAATAATATTTAGGGGCGCCTGGGTGGCTCAGTCATTAAGTGTCTGCCTTCGGCTCAGGTCATGATCCCAGAGTCCTGGGATCGAGCCCCACATCGGGCTCCCTGCTCCGCAGGAAGCCTGCTTCTCCCTCTCCCATTTCCCCTGCGTGTGTTCCGTCTCTCGCTGTGTCTCTCTTTGTCAAATAAATAAATAAAATCTTTAAAAATAAATAAATAAATAAATATTTAAATTCTAACAGAACATTTTCTTCATTGTTATGAAAATACAAAGCCACGGTACCAGTAATACTTCATATATATGTTAAAGATCTCTCCTTTCCTTACAGTTCTTGATAGTTCTACCTTTATTGTTTTAGGAACTTCTACAAAAGAAGTCCTTGTTTTGATGTTACATTTCTAAAAATCATCTGTGGAACACAATAGAAGGAAGTAAATTTGCCAACAGAAGAGATGATACAATCTTGAAAAATCAGAGGAGGCCAATGGCTAGAGTAAAACCCCTCATCCTTCTTCTATCAGGCATAAAATAAGCATCAGAGACCAAATAAAATAAAACATGTAAAGGACCAGGACAGAGCATTTTTTTCATAGTATTCCACTGGCTAGATGTCTGCTGACTTGTGCTATCTGAGCAAAATGACTCCTTCAGTTTTTAAACCACAGTAAAATTTTATTTAACCAGAACCAATGATCCAGAATTCTCATCATATCTAGTTTCATTTTGCATCTCAGAGAAAGAGTGAAAGGTTAAAAGAAAAGGCTCCTCAAATTTGTGTGGAAAAGTTCAAGTTCTTTCAAGTTCTACTTTAAAAGTGTTAGTTTCTGTCTTTTTTTTTTTTTTAGTAACTAAGAGCTAAGTGAAAATTTAAAGGCATTTACTTGTTCACAGAGCATTAATTTTACTATGCTTTTCAGAATACACTGCCAGGAACCAGGGCTGGCTGAAGCAAACAATACTTTGTAACACACCATAGAAAATATGTTCTCACCTCTATTTTTTGATTCTGAATCACTTTCTCAAAATCCACAATAACTTTAAGCAATAACTTTCCTTCAGAAGACAAAGCAGCTTCAGAACATTTGTAGATTTTTTGGGTTGTGGAAGATAAAGGAAGTTGGAATTCCAGAAGGGCTGCATGAGGATTACTGTTTGTAGATTAAGGGATTTTTGTTTGTTTGTTCTGTTTTAACTGGTCGATTCAGTTCAGCATTACTTCCTTAAGGCAAAAATTACTTTTCTTTAGTTGTCCTATTCAAAAAGGTTTGATTTTTTTTTTTTAAGATTTTATTTGTTTATTTGACAGAGAGAGAGAGCAAGCTTGCACAAGCAGGGGGAGCGGCAGGCAGAGGGAGAGGGAGAAGCAGGCTCCCCACTGAGCAGAAAGACCGATGTGGGACTTGATTACAGGACCCTGGGATCATGACCTGAGCCATCGGCAGACGCTTAAGTAACTGTGCCGCCCAGGTGCCCTGATTTTTTTTTTTATAGTCATAATGCATTTGTTTGTTTTGGACACACCTCAGCATTTTTAGGATATAATTACTAAAACATTTGTCAAAACCAAGAGCCTAATTATCTTCAAAATACAAGTATGGCACAAACCTAGAAAATTATATTTCTGACTTTATCTTGCCCCAGTAAAATGCATAGTACATTTCAAATTTTACTAAAATAGAATGGTATATGAAATATTCAGTTATACTCACTTGAAACCTTTTTACCGATTATTTGCCATGTGTAAGAAAAACTATGCTAGGCACCATGGGGGTGGAGAAGCACAAAGATAAATGATAAACAGCCTTTCCATTACAAAGAGTTTAACCTAATTAGTGAGATTAAGACTTCAGTCCAGTTCTGCAAACTGTCATCCACAGAACCCTCACCTTGGACCTGGCTATTAAATTTATAGCCCATCTTGCCGTGCACACAGAAAGATGCCTAGCCAAGTCTCTCATAGTGTACTGTTTGCCAGGGAAAGGTGAGTATGTTCTTAGATCCTCAGAACATACTTTATTACCTAGTGCCTGACATATAGTATGCATTCAATGAGTATTTGTTGAATGAATGTATGCGGTAAAAACTAAGTGATTTAAAGTGGCTTCTAACTAATCCCAGGCAGTTATATATACTGAGAGATATAGCTCTTTATATATTGTCCTTAAATGGTAGGTAGACATGTGTTTCCCATATGGGTTGCTAGAGATATCTTGTTATGCCTGATTGCCCAGGTGGTTTTTTAAATTATTTTAGAATCTTTGGAAAGTGAAGTTTTTCTGACATTTTAAAGTTGGTATCCGTAAGAATCACTTAGGTAGATTCTCAGATCCTCATCCTTTGAAATTCCTGTTCAAGAGCCTGGACTGTAAGGAAGCATTCCAGGTGATTCTGATCCAGGTACCTGTAGATCAGATTCTAAGAGACTCTATTTTTTTTTAAGATTTTATTTATTTATTTGACAGAGAGAGAGACAGCCAGAGAGCGAACACGAGCAGGGGGAGTGGGAGAGGGAGAAGCAGGCTTCCTGCTGAGCAGGGAGCCGGATGTGGGGATCGATCCCAGGACATGACCTGAGCCGAAGGCAGATGCTTAACGACTGAGCCACCCAGGCGCCCCAAGAGACTCTGTTTTTTTTTTTTTAAAGATTTTATTTATTTATTTGACAGAGAGAGATACAGCGAGAGAGGGAACACAAGCAGGGGGAGTGGCAGAGGGAGAAGCAGGCTCCCCGCAGAGCAGGGAGCCCAACGCAGGGCTCGATCCCAGGACCCTGGGATCATGACCTGAGCCGAAGGCAGACGCCTAACGACTAAGCCACCCAGGCGCCCCAAGAGACTATTTTTGAGTATAGATAGGCACATTGATCTTTAGGGTTTCACCAAAGTCATTATAAATAAAACTCTAAATTAAAAATACATACCATTGGTTTTAGAATAATTTTAAAAATAGAAAATAAGATTTCAAAAGCACAAATCATCATTTATGCAAAGCAGCTTTGCAGTTATCAGAAGCTGTGATAAGCAGGGCTACTACAATATGTGACACAACATAAAGTTAATGGTGATTAATAAAGATTTAAGAAAGGCTGAAATTAGTAGGTCAGTTATAATTATTATTCTAGTCATTGTTACTGAGTTAGCATATGATTTACTGTTACTAGATCAATAAGGTTGAGTGGAGTCTTTTTTTTTTTTTTTAAAGATTTTATTTATTTATTTGACAGAGAGAGAGAGGGAACACAAACGGGGAGTGGGAGAGTGAGAAGCAGCTTCCCGCAGAGCAGGGAGCCCGATGTGGGGCTCGATCCCAGGACCCTGAGATCACGACCCGAGCCGAAGGCAGTTGCTTACGCGACTGAGCCACCCAGGCGCCCCAGGTTGAATGGAGTCTTAAAACATTTAGGCAAATGTGTATGTGAAAAGAGGCTAAAACATAGGACCAGCTAAAGAAAAATTTCAATAGAAATCATTTATTCAAGGACAGTATTTTCTCAGAGATTGTACTGGGTTGCTGTTACACAAATGGTCTTGAAAGCAACAAGTTATAACCCAAAAGCAAACTTAAAGCTCCTCACTTGTTAATATAATGCATACCTATATTTGTAAATGCATTTTATGAGTAGGATTAACACTTGGTGAGTAATAAATTTGTTAAAAAATCTGAAACCCACTTTGGTGATCTGAATTGAAGGGATCTGTTTTATATGATATAACACAGACTCAGTGAAGACAACAAGTTAGAACACTTTGAAAGAATGGGCAAGATTGGCATGAGAAACTACAATCTCTGTTCTAGAATCTTTTATAGCTTTAAAAAGTTTTCATATTGACTATTTTAGAGAATAAGTGGTGAGAAGTTAAATAATTATGTTAAAGCAAATTATTTAAAGGCAGAATCTAAGGAGCTTATTCAGGAATAGTTGTTTTTTGATTTTTTTATTTTTTAAAAGACATTATTTATTTGAGAGAGAAAAAAAAACACAAGAGGGGAAGGGGCAGAGGGAGAAGCAAACTCCTCGCTGAGCAGGAAGCCCGATGTGGGGGGTGCAGATCCCAGCACCCGAGATCATGACCTGACCTGAAGGCAGACGCTAACCAACTGAGCCACCCAGGTGCCCCGGGGAATAGTTGTTCTAAAAAGCTAACAGTAGCAAGCTGAAGTGCAGTCTTAGAACCTCAAGAAGCAAAAGAGGAGTGCCTTTTATTTGTTTTCACATCTAGAACACTGTAGATGATTAACTATTTATAACAGATAGGAGATAATATTTGAGAAGAAACTGTAGCTTTAGATATTTCACATTTGGGTGCTTGCATTACAAATTAAGTCCTCTTACTTGAACTGATCTGAATGATCTGTAAACTGAATAAAGTAAGGAATCATAAAACATACATATTATAAACATGACTTTCACTTGCCAATCCTTTGCTGCAGGAGTTAAGCCCTCTTCCTATAGTGTAAGTCTGATGGGTGTTCCAAGTTGTCTTACTAATGTAAAGAGATGATGTTGTTAGGTGTTGAGTGGAATTTTCTCTAGTTTTGTTTTATTTAGGCCTTGAAAATTAATTCCCATAGCTGAAAACAAAAGGGATTAAAGTAGGGCACACCTTAAATTTACAAAAACAGCCATGACTGCGACTAGCCATCTGCCCCCAGGACTGCAGAGAGGAGCAAGCAGAACTAGCTTTTATTTACTTATTCCTTTGCCCCATTCCATGCAAGTAGAAGACTGGGAAGGAGAGAGGGGGAACTCTGGGGGAAGAATATTGTTCAAGAAGAGAGGTACACTCCTCTTCTCCCTGTGAGGGGAGGCTACACCCTGAACAATTGGAGAATATTTGCAGGAAAGAAAGCCGACATCACATTCCTGAGTTGGATGTCTGTTTAGCTTACTGACCTGCCTTGCTGATAACTAGGTGAGAGAAGGAGCATTAGGAAATGATCATAAGGGCCACTCTCTTGAGTTCCCCATGAACAGTGGGGGATGGATATTGGCTATTCGTAAAGGAGCTGTCTGGATTGAGATCCCACTGAAGGGGAGAATTTGTCACCCCAAAATATGCCTGTTTGGCATAAGGATTATTTTAGGCTGATTATTTTTAAGAAACAGCAAACACAGGCTCTGAAAACCCAGATAGAAGTTACCCTTTTGTAAGAGAGACATACATTTATAAGGGAAATCTCCCTTTGCAAGGGTGTATTCTTCTCTGTACCAGGAAGAGGATAACCACATCTCTAGAAACTCTTGGCTTGGGCCATTTTGGGGAGTTACTTAGTTTTACTGGGTTTCTCCCATATATACAGGAAGTATACATGTTATTAAACTTCTGTTTGTTTTTCTCTTGTTAATCTGTTTTTTATTCCAGGGGAGCCTCAGCTGAGAACTTAGAGGGAAAGTTATTTTTCCTCCCCTACACTATTTAGTAAGATCTTTTGAGATCCTCACTCGTCCACATCTGTTCATGCTCAGCCTTTAAAGACTTAGTTACATCAGTAATTATGACCAACCAAGGTGAGCAGAATGGGTAGACAATGTCTATTTCTCCGCTCCTCTCCATCCTCATGCCAGAGAGAAAACTGGGGAGAGAAGCAGGGGAATCTGAGAGCCACAAGAGATTAAAGAGGACAGTTTTTTTTTTTTTTTCAAAGATTTTATTTATTTATTTGACAGAGAGAGACACAGCGAGAGAGGGAACACAAGCAGGGGGAATGGGAGACGGAGAAGCAGGCTTCCCGCAGAGCAGGGAGCCCGATGTGGGGCTCCATCCCAGGACCCTGGGATCATGACCTGAGCCGAAGGCAGATGCTTAACGACTGAGCCAC
Organism: Mirounga leonina; assembly: GCF_011800145.1. Classification (NCBI taxonomy): domain Eukaryota; kingdom Metazoa; phylum Chordata; class Mammalia; order Carnivora; family Phocidae; genus Mirounga; species Mirounga leonina. Next base: position 2,300,502 of record NW_023270158.1, on the reverse strand, counting down.
CCAGGCGCCCAAAGAGGACAGTTTTAAAACAAGTAAAAGATTGAAGTTGTAGGAAGACTGCCTTAAAAACTGGAATGAGATAGTTCTAATAGCTAAACATGATTAAGACATTTTACCATAAAAATGAGACTCCTGAGGAGGTTGCTAGAGCACGGTTGGTGGCAGTTACTCCAAAATGAAAACTATTTCACATTTGTATCTGACATGTTGAAATTTTCATTAAAAAAAATCATGCTTGAATAATCTATTCCCTTAATGCATAGTCTATTATTTCCTGTGGTGTTTTTTTTTTTCCCCCCTTAAGTGAGAACTTAGACACCAGGGAAGCAATCTCACTAAAGCACCCTTTAAGATGCTCCACTCACTTTATCTTTTACTTTTATTTTTCTTCCACCCATGTCTAATTTAGCAGCAATTCTTAAAGCAATTTGCATGTATTGAGTCTTTCCAAAGGGATTCACGTTATCATAATAACAATGTTCTTTTTATACTAACTCCATTGGTTTATGTAATATTTAGTTCAATCACAGAATCAAAAAAAGTAAAAATGGCAAAAAACAAGTTTGGAAGCCCCAAAAAACTGATTCTTGGGAGATCTACGACTTGAATGGTGCATGCAGAAGTGACAGGCATATTAGAGATGCCTCTTACCCAACTTCTGTCTAGCAAGGCTGCTTGCTTACCTTTCCACATCAGACTGACTAGCCCACAGCACAAAGGGTGCTCACAGTTATTAGGATTCTCACAGATATTTTAAAGCTGTGAGAGAAAACATTTTGACCCTCACCGAGGGCATCTAGGGTTAACTTGGGTAAATGTAAATTATTTTTATCTATTTATTAAGTATCAGTGCTATACCTGCTTGAGAAGAATGTTTATTTGATATGAAATTACTCACTTCTGATGATCGTCAAAGTAAAATGAATAAAATCTCCCTGAATGCAAGCAGCGGGGAATAACACCATCCGTTTCTGAGCAGTAGAAAAGAATACCGCCCCTCTCTAGAGAGCCTCAAACATCATCTAACTGTTTTCAGTTGCATTTTCTACAGATTTCAAGCCCCAATTTGATCAACCATATGCAGTATGCAGTAATATGTTAATGTCTAATTTTGTCTGCATTGATCTCTCTAGTAACGAAAGCTGAATTTAAGAGAATATACTTAGATGCATGCCTATTATTTCTAGTCCCCATTCAGGAGTTTCTCCGTTAGAGCTATTATCCTAATTTCACCTAGAATAGCTGTTCATTGTCTCGAGGAATCTGTTTTTTTTCCCCAGATTCCATTCTATGAGAGTGACAGAAATCTAATCTCAATTCAAGAATTTCCTCCAAAGCACACTTTTTAAGACTGAAGGTTCTTAAATATTACCAAGGAGTTAGAAATGGGAAAAATCTGATCCTGTAATTTCTCCGTCTTGACTCTTTCTCATCCAGCAGATGTGTTACCGGTGGCTCAGTGTTTAGGACATGGGAATGATTTCGCTCCCTTCTTATTCCACTGGGACACAGGCATGGCATCTCCCCCCTGAGGTTGTTGGGGCGATGCCTGCCTGGACTCAGCATGAATGCATTTCCTGCCCACACCAGGACTGGTTTTGTCAGCATCCACCAATGCCTATACTCTTCAACTTCTCTTCTGCCTCTCTTTCCCACAATGTAGATGAATCCTTTTAAGTCTCTGCTGGAAGTCTCATTCCCCTTAAATCTCCACTTCTCACCAATGATGTTCTCAAATACTTTTATTTTATGTCTTGAGAGTGTATGCTTTTGAAACGGAAAAGCCGGAAAGAAATTTGTAGATCAAAAAAAAAAAAAAAATTGTCCCTTGCCTTACCTCTTTCCTGAGAATAAGCAGAGACCAGCTATCTCCCTAAATGAAGTCAAGAGTGTAAACGAGGGTGAGAAAGGGGAAATAGCTGGAGGATAAAGAACATGGGCTAATATCTCAAAATAACTATCACAATAACTTTCCCATTCATCTTGCTGGCAAACTAAGCACAACCATTCTGTCCCCTCCCTAGAGGGGTTGCAGGGGAGGAAAAATACTTTTCTCTCTATGCTTCTAAGTTCTCTGCTGAGACTTCCCTGAAATAAAAGACAGATTAAGGAGAAAAACAAACAGAAGTTTAAAACATTTATACCTCCTGTATACATGGGAAAGACGCAGGAAAACTGAGTAACTCCTCAAAATGGCCCAAGCCACACCTTAAATACCCTCTCCAGCTAAAGACAAAAGAAGATGTTGGGGATGGAGAGTCAGTTATGGGAGGTTACCAGGAAAGACACAGGAAACAAGGGTAAGGTTTTTATGCAGATTTGAGTCAGTGCCTTCTCCATTGATAAGTATTTCTACAAATTCAGAGTTATTCTTCCATTTCTGGTACAGGGAGGGAGACACACAAATGAAGATTTCCCTTATACATGTTAATGTCTTTTACAGAAAAGTAGTTCTATTCCAGTTTTCAGAGCTTCTCCTGTGTTTGCTGTTTCTTAAAAATAATCAGCCTAAAATAATCCTTATGCCAAAGAGGCATATTTTGGGATGACAAATTCTTCTCCCCTTCAGGGTTTCAGACCAGTTTGTAATTTTGGGTCCTGTTAATGGCAAATACTTTCATAGGCTTAGTTCCACCAACCCCCTATATTGCCCAACTGGGGCAATGGAACTTTAATATCAAGGTCATCCAGGGATAACTTATCTGCCTCCAAGTTGTTTCCGGAACCACCCATCAATTATTTTCTCCATGTTTTTTTCTTTTTTGAAATGTATCTTAACCCAAATTTCCAAACTCTAGGATTTTCACTATGTGTTCTATTTTATCAAACTGGACTTCTGCCTTTGTCCTCATTCCAAGTCCTTATTCCAGAAATTTGCCTTTTTCTCTCTTGTAGGCTAAATAATGACCCCCCCAAACATGTCTACGTTTCAATCCTATAACATATATTATGTTAATAGAATTAAAGTTGCAACACAGTCCGTCTTAAAATAGGGAGATTATCTTGAGTTATCCAGGTGGGACCAGTGTAATGACAAGGGTCTTTAAGTTGGAAGAGGAAGGCAGAAAAGAACATTAGAGTGATATGACGTGGTTAAGAACTCAACCTGCTCTTGCTGGCTTTGAGGGTGAAGGAAGAGGGCCACAAACTGAGGAATGTAGGCAGCCTCTAGAAGCTGGAAAGTGCAAGGAAATTGATTCTCCCTTAGAGCCTCCAAAAAGAATGCAACCCTGCTGACACCTTGATCTTAACCCAGTGAGATGCATTTCAGACTTTTGACTTCCAGAGCTGTGAGATAATAAATTTATGTTGTTTTAAGCCACTAAGTCTGTGGTAATTTGTTACAGTAGCTATAGGAAATGAATACAATTTCCATCATTGGATACAGAGACTTGGTCTTGAAAATCCTTAAAAGTGTGAGTTTGGATCCTGCTAGGGCTCAACCCAAAGATGTTTTTTTCAGGCATCTCCCTCTTTCTTCCTGTGTGATGTGTCCTCACACTCTTTACCCTTTGGGATACCCTATTACCTGTAGACTCACATTTGCTGCCCTCTTGCCTGTTTTTTTCCTAAACACTTCCAGAAGCTGTAGACACCTTTCCCTGAAACATCCTCAACAATTCTGAGATGTGGCATAATCTGTTTGTTATCTTGGCATCTAACATATCTGGTCTGTATCCACTTGACATTATAAATAAGCTATAGAATATCAGTCTATCCAGTTAATAGCCTTGGTTATCCTTTTAGAATACAATTACCTAGCACTTCTCTCTCCCTTAATTCCATGAGTTGCTAATACCTTGTTTTCATTTGTGTGATTATTCTCTAGGATTTTATGTTGGAGATCATGGTAGAGAAACACAGGGAAATCAAACAGTTCCCTTCCTCTGGACATCTAAACTGCTCATCTAAGAATGATGCTTTTATTTTTTATTTTCCCCAAACTACCTTTTCTTTGATTACATTCTCCCTCAATTGCATTTGTTACTGACTTTTTCTCAAGGAAATACAACTACAGACTTTCATTTTTTGTACAACATGGACAGATCCTGGACTTACTGCTAATTTGTGCTTCCATATTGTTCTAGAGGTTGTCATTTCCAATTTCACGTGATTTTTCTTATAGCTGTAGAACTTTGTTTCGGGTCTGTAAGATATTTAGTGAATTCTATAACGGTAGCAAAGAACAATGCTTCCTATGCTTCTTCATCAATTACTAACACTTCCTTGTTCTGGCTTTCTGAAAAGGGCTCCCATTATTTAAATAAAAATTTTTGGAGAGATTATTGTGGCTTCAATGATACTGAAAACACAGGGACTGTTAAATAGCATTTTCCATCATTTAGTTCTTGTTTATTGTCAGAAATAACTAGCTAACTGGTAGTTTGACACTTAAATCACTCAAAGAAACTATCATTAATTGATGGCATCATTTTAGTTCATTTAATGCGTGCTTCATGGCTTCTGTTGCTATTTGCATTTCTGACTCAGTAGAAGACCTACTTGGATATGATGCACTCTTGAAAAATGGGTTCAGAAACCTGTTTCTTTCAGAAGCCACTATCTCTAGTCTCACTCTTACCTGATTGTTTTGTCTTCTAATCCATTGAAAAATAGAAGAAGCTGACTGTTCTAGTGAGATAAAGGATGGAAAGTGTCCCAACTGATTTGGCCATTAGGAGATCCTTGGTCACTTTATATAATGCAGTTTTGTAGAGACAGAAGTCAGATTGCTGTGGGTTGAGACATGAATGGTGTTGGGGAGGAAGAATTTCCTATGTCCTTTAAGGTCCTTCCAGCTGGACTAAGAATCAAATTGACATGAGACAGATTAACAGGAGAAAATCAAATTTAGTTTTCACACAGACATGAAATTTCAAAGGCAGTGAGGTACCATGAGACTTATATGAGCTCAGGCAAGGGGTAGGGGTCTAAGGATACAAAGGGGGAAAAGACCATTAGGAGGAAGATGAGAGGAAATGTTTGTAAAACAAAGGTTGCCCTATTACACAACTACATTTCTTAGGTAAAGAGGAATTTCTGTTAATAGCTTTCTTCCTGGTACAAGCATGCATTTGAGTGGGAGATGAAGAGTTTTTCCTGAATCTCCTGGGTTTTGATTGCCTTTAACTCAAAATAATGCTCATGCCAAAGTGGTCCATCTTGGGGTGGCCTGTTCCTGGCCCCTATATGGGAAGTAAGTCATGTAAATAGCCAGTGGGAAAGATGAGAGGCAGAAGCGAGAGAGACTGGATGATAAATAGAAGGGACAAATGTTCAGAGAGGGATTTTAGGACGAGAGAGACTTTAGGATAGAAGAAGCCAGCAGAAAAATCTTAAAAAAAAAAAATAAAGATCTTATTTATTTATTTGACAGAGAGACAGACCCAGCGAGAGAGGGAACACAAGCAGGGGGAGTGGGAGAGGGAGAAGCAGGCTTCCTGCCAAGCAGGGAGCCCAATGTGGGGCTCGATCCCAGGACCCCAGGATCATACCTCAGCCGAAAGCAGATGCTTAATGACTGAGCCACCCATACACCCCAGTACCCCATCATTTTTATCCATTCATTTGTTGCTGGGAAGCAGCACTTTCTAAGCCTGGAGGAGAGAGGTTAAGGATGGGCATGACTAAGGGTATGTTTAGAGGGAGGCTGAGCTGAAAGTTAAAGGAAGTCATGCCTGATGGCCTCACTCAGTCTCCATAAAGAAAGCAGCTTTGTTATCTGCTGAAAGTGAGCAATTGCTTGAGGAGAATGGTGAAGATTTATGATGTTCACTGAGAAGAATATGAGAGGAATACAAGAAAGAACAATGACATGGTTAAGGGATGGTACTGTGGACCTAATTGAGATTGAACTTGTGAGTAGGTAGTAGTGCCTAGCTATGGTTATGTGATTTCTGCCAACAGTGTTCACCTTCTGAGTGTATAAACAGAAAATACAAATTATGGTATTAATCCAGAGGTTTTTAAAAATTTCTGGATAGGAATAATTATAAGAGGGGTATATGAGGGAATCTGAGGTACTGGTCTAGTTTGGATAGAGAAGGGAGACCAGCAGTGGGATGACCACTGGCAGCTAAGGGAAAGACAAAAATCATCCTTATCTGATGCTAATAACAACCCTTCAGATAAATAGTTTAACCAGCCTAACTTTGAAGAAGAAGAAACAGGCTCTGAGATTTGAAGTGACCTATTTGGTGAGGTACTTAAGAAGTTACCAAGGTGAGCCACACCCTTCCTACTCCACTATGTCTAACCTTTTCAGATTCCACAGTCTCAGCTCTGTTTCTCTCTCCGAACCCAAGAGTGTATATGGGAATATCTTTGCATATTCAAATTTAACTCGAATAACCTTTGGCTTCACCAGTCTGTACCTACATAAATGAACTCATCACAACCCATAGTTTATTTGCTCATTGCTTCTACCTTTGTAATATAGCACTTCCCTTCCAGGCAAAGCCTCCCTGTTCCAAGTATATTTTGAAATCCCTGGGGGCATGTCACATGTCCACTCCCATTGGGCACTCTGCTGCATTGCTAGGTGATAGTTCAGGCCAGGGCCTGGTAAGTGCCCTCATGGTATCAAGCAGTGGTCTGTGACTTAGAAAGTTCCTTACAGATAAGGAAACTGAGGCACAGAGACATTAGTCCCTTATCTATGATAACAAATCCAGAAAGTAGCAAAGGCAAAATTCAAACTCAGGAAGTCTGTTTGTATTGCAACCCTTTTCAGATTTTTGGTGCTGATGTTATACTTGTCATACTTCCTTCATTAAAAAAAGAGAGAAATCTTCTCTTTCTAAGCTTTGGATTGGTACAAACATCACTGGAATAGTCTTTTCTTCCAGGCGTTTGTAGAAATCCCCTGTGAAGCTAGTGGAATTTGAAAGTCATTGACAACTTTCGTTGGTCTAGGAAAATCAATCTATTTAAACTTCCTGTCTCTTCTGGGGTCAGTTTTTGGTAAATTAAATTTTTGTAAAATATTAGGGTTTTTTAGGTTTTCAAATTTATTTGCAAGGTGTTTGGCAAAGCAGTCTCTTAATCTCTTTCTTTTCCTAATCCTTGTTTGGCTGTTGATAATTTGTCAGTTCTTATTTTATGGATGTGTGATTTTTTTCTGATTTGTCTTAGGTTAGCTTCTTGTTCACTCATTTTAATCTTTTTTTTAATAAAAATATTTTTGGGTGATTTATTTGTTAATAATACTGGTTTTATTTTGGTTCTGGCTTTATTTTAAAAATTTTCTCTGTCACTTCCTTTTATTTAGTTGGATGCTTAATTAAATTTTATTATTTTCTATATAATTATTTATGAATTTTACTCTGAGCACTGATTTAACTTTAACATCTAGATGCTGGTATGTAGTGTTTTATCACTTTTGTTTGCTAGAAATTCTACAAAATTTAGTTTTAAGAATGAAGGGTTTGATGAATCACACACTTATACCCCTGAAACAAATAATACATTATATGTTAATAATTTTTAAAAAATGAAAAAAAAAAAAAGAATGGTTTTTTGTTTTTTTTTTTAAGTGAAAAAGCCTTTTTAAAAAATATTTATTAACTTCAGGTTTTATTGCAATGTGTTCAGAAAATGTTTTCTGTACCAGTTCTGTGTTTTGGAAGATACTGAGTTTTTCTGGTGGCCTAATATGTAGTCAATTTCTCCAACAATTCCTTGGATACTCGAAGATATATATTCTCTATTTTCAGTGTGCACAGTTTAATATATTTTCATGTATATCATATTACATAGTTTGGGTCTCTTGTAGCATTACTTGGTGCTATAGACTGAATGTTTATGTTCCCCCAAAATTCATATGCTGAAATTCTAACCCACAGTGTGATGGTATTTGGAGGTGGGGCCCTTGGTAGGTGATTCGGTCATTGAGGACAGAGCCCTCAGGAATGGGATTAGCACCTTTACAAGAGAGAACCAAGCAAGCTCTTTCTGCTCTCCATCATGTGTGGATAAAACAAGAAGTGGGCAGTCAGTGACCTGAAAGAGGATTCTTACCAAAACCCAACCATGCTGGTACCCTGATCTTAGACTTCCAACCTGTGAAAAAAAATGTTCTGTTGTTTATAAGCCATCTAGTCTATGGCATTCTTGTTATAACAGCCTGACCTAAGACAGGCTTAGTTTGAGTTTTGAGTTTTGGTCATCTTGCTCTGTCTTGGATTATCTTGAATAGAACATTATCTTGAATTAGAGTTGTCACCTGATCTGAGGATGTTTCTATTTTTTCTTTAAAAGGTGAATTAAGCCCATTTATGTGTATTTATATGACAGATATATTTGTTCTTCAATTTCCCATTTCGGTGTTAATACATTCTGGTTTTATATCGATAGATTTATAAACTTATATGTCATTTTATTTGCTCTCATATTTTTTTTTTTAAAGATTTTTTATTTATTTATTTGAGAGAGAGAATGAGATAGAGAGCATGAGGGGGGGAGGGTCAGAGAGAGAAGCAGACTCCCTGATGAGCAGGGAGCCCGAAGTGGGACTCCGTGGGACTCGATCCCGGGACTCCAGGATCATGACCTGAGCCGAAGGCAGTCACTTAACCAACTGAGCCACCCAGGTGCCCTGCTCTCATATTTCTTTTGGTATTTAACACAGTTGGTATTTTTGTTTCATTCATTATATCTGTTATTATTATCTTTAAATAATATTTCTAATAGTCTCTTTCTTTAAAAAGTATGTATCATGGTTCCCATAAAGAGCAGCAATAAAGTGTTTTGCATCCCCTTCCTCTCATATGCCTCTTCTCAATGCTAAGTTTATATTCTTCCTCTGCCACTCTATAAAGCATGTTTCTAAGGAATTATCATGTGAGGAAGTTAATAAAAGTGATTAAAAACCACTAAGCAATTAATAGATTAAAATGTATCTTGAGCACTTTGTAAGTGTCAAGGCTGCTGTTGATATGCACAAATTAACAGGGCAGGTCTTCACCCTCAGGGAACTCACAAAGCAGATAACCAGGTAGATAATTGAGAACTGGGTAAGAATGCCTGTTGATTATATTTCTCAGCAAGAACTCCACATTTCTTACAATTTGAGTTTCTTTACCTGAGGATTTCAAGACATTTTGAGAAAATAATCTGTCTAGTTACTTAAGAGCTTTATATAATTAACTCTGTTAGGACATTTTCATAACAAGGCACTATTACTATAATTAGCCAGTAAATTGCTGCTGAAATTTAACTGAGAAAAAGCATACTTAGGGGCGCCTGGGTGGCTCAGCCATTAAACGTCTGCCTTCGGCTCAGGTCCTGATCCCAGGGTCCTGGGATCAAGCCCCGCATCGGGCTCCCTGCTCCGCGGGAAGCCTGCTTCTCCCTCTCCCACTCCCTCTGCTTGTGTTCCCTCTCTCGCTGTGTCTCTGTCTGTCAAATAAATAAATAAAATCTTTAAAAAAAAAAAAAAGCATACTTATTCTTTTTTTCTCTGGCCCAAACTTTTCTGGATTGTTTTGGGCCAACTAGCTAAAAAAAAAAAAAACTGGTATTGAAGCACTTATATAAGGCAATAGTTTATTTTTTTAAGGGAGAGACAGTTTTGTTTTAGATTTTATTTTTGATGTAATTTATAACAAATTTAATGGATATTTATCTTAGGGAAAGTCATGGTAGTGTACATTTAACAGATACGGAATTTACAATAGTGACAATGTAGACAAATGAGTCTGGAGTGATACTCTTTAAATGGGTAGCATGTAGTAGAACTAACTAGCCCAGGCTGGGAATCAAAATGCCCACAATCTTCCTAGCCCCCACTCTAAAACTTACTAATTATAATATTGGGTGACCACTCCTCTGCATCTGTGAAGTGGAAACAATACTTCAATGACCACTGTAGAGAATGAATTTAGAAGTGTGCTGACTGGACTACTATTGTAGAAGCACAGATAACTGCTTAATTTCCCACCATGTTTTTATGTGTACCTTTATATGCACCTACAAACGTGCCTTCTTTCCTTCACCCCACAATGAATAAACCTCCTTAAGCCTAAGACCAAACTATCCATGTGCACTGTATCCCAGGCCTTCTTGCCTTCTCTGCCAAAATTCTCCCCGTTTCTCTTATATAATTTCTTTTTCCTCTTTTTTATTTTAATATTTATTTATTTGAGAGAGACTGAGAGAGATCACAGAGGGAGAGGAAGAGGGAAACACAGACTTGCCGCTGAGCAGGGAGCCCAATGTAGAGCTTGATCCCAGGACCCTGAGATCATGACCTGAGCCAAAGGCAGACCTTAACAACTGAGCCTCCCAGGCATCCCCATTTCTTTTTCCTCTTGCTGGTTTGTTCCCATCAGTATATAAATTTATAGATGTTATTTCCAATCTTCAAAATGAGAACCTCTCTGGATCCTATAATCCTTATTAGCAGTCCATTCATTTCTCGTATTGAAGGAGAGCAAAACTCCTTGAAAGAGTTTCTTCCACTTCTTCAGCTAGCATGCTTTCCTCAACCTCCTTCAGTAAGGCTTCCTTCTCCAACATTCCGCTGAAGCAATTTTTCTTAGCATCATCAGTGATTCTCATATTGGCATATCCCAGAGTTTCTCAGCCTTGGCCTTTTCTGACATTGGGGCCAGATAATTCTTTGCTTTGGGGAACTGTCCTATGCATTGTACAATGTTTAGTAGCATCCCTGGCCTTTACCTACTAGATGGCATTATCATCCTCCAAGTTGTGATAACCAGAAATATCTCCAAATGTCCCCATGGGAGCAAAATCACCCCAGATTGAGAACCACTGCTATCCTACAGTCAGTTCTCAATACTCATCTTAGTTGCTCTCAGCATATTTTCTACAGCTGATCACTCACTCCCCCTTTTTTTATTGTGGCAAATATGCATGACATAAAATTTGTGGTTTTGAGCATTTTTAAATGTGCAATTCAGTGGCATTAAGTACACTCACCCTCATTCCCTTTTAAAACACTTCCCTCACTTGACTTCTGGGACATCACACTGGCCTGGTTTTCCTCCTGCTGCACCAGATGCTCCTTGTCAGTGTCCTGTGTTTGATTTGCTGTGGTTTTCAAACAATGAATATTGAGCATCCCCAGGACTCAGTTCTCAAGCTTCTTTTCTGCATATCCTTACTTCTTAGGCAGTCCTATTATTTAATACCATTTAAACTTATGACTCCCAAATTTATGTCTCCATCCTTGCAAGTGTCCCCTGAGCTCTGGACATATACAACCAACAGCCTACTCAACATCTCCACTTGTTCTTTTTTTTTTTTTCTTTTTATTTTTTTTTTATTTATTTGCGAGAGAGAGAATGAGAGACAGAGAGCATGAGAGGGAGGAGGGTCAGAGGGAGAAGCAGACTCCCTGCTGAGCAGGGAGCCCGATGTGGGACTCGATCCCGGGACTCCAGGATCATGACCCGAGCCGAAGGCAGTCGCTTAACCAACTGAGCCACCCAGGCGCCCTCAACATCTCCACTTGTTCTTAAGTGACTAATAGGTATGTCACACCCATCATGTCCAAACTCCCAACAATCCTACCTCCCATCGAATCCACTCTTCCTTGGGCATTCTCCCTCTTAGTTAATGCCATACCACTTACACAGTTACTCAGGGCAAAAATCTAGAAGTCATCCTTAACTCCCCTCTTTCCTTATATCCCATATCCAAATACAATCTGAATCTGACCATTTCTGTTCACCCCACCACTACCTGGCTCATCCAAACTATCATCTTTAGACTAAGCTATTGAAAACAGCTGGTTAACAGATCACCCTGTATCCACTCTTGTTCAGCTACAGTATTCTCCACACAGCACCCAGAATATCATAGACACACACATACACACAGTCCTGCTACCCTGCTCAAAACATTCCAGTTTCCTCTCTCACTTGGGATAGAATTCAAACTTCTTTTTTTTTTTTTTAGAATTCAAACTTCTTACCTTGGCTAAAAGGCCCTACATTAGCTGGCCTCTGCTGGTCTCTCTGACCTGATACCCAGCCTATTTCTATCTCACTCATTCTGCTCTTGCTCCACCATTTTTCTTACCATTCCTCAAATATAAGTTTGTTTCTACCTCAGAGCCTTTGCACCTGCTATTTCCTCAGGCTGGAATGCCTTTCCTCAGAATGTCTCATGGTGCCTTTCCTCCATTTATTCAAGTCTCTATTCAAATGTCATCTGGCCTCCCCTGGTCACCCTATCTAGCCTCCCTCCAACCCCATCCTCTACGTAGGTAAGTTTCTATCTCTCCACCCTGCTTTTTAAAAATACTTGCTTTTTAAATTTTATAAATAAATATATATTGATATATTTATTGTACATTTATTTGTTTATTGTAGGTTATTGGAGAATATAAACTCCAAAGATGAAAGTGCCTTGTTCACTGCCATATCCATAGTTTCTGAAGAGTTGGCACTCAATAAATTCATGTTTAATGAATAGTGAATGTTGTAAATATATTTTCCATAGAGGGAAAGGGGAGCAAACAAACAAACAACAATAAAATTTCCAGGTGCTTCTTGGTCAGGGCTGAAAACCACTATTCTAAGAGATGGACAGACAGAAAGAAATAGATAATAGATAGAAAAAAATAGAAAGATGATAGGTGGATAGATATTTTGAATTCTAATTTCCATTGCACAGAAAGTTTCATTTGGCACAAGAAGTTTATTTCACCTCATGAAATAAAAATGTATATTTTGTCATGGCTAAGTCTTTATTATTTATTTATGTATTTGAGAGAGAGAGAGCACACATACACAGATGGCTGAGAGAGGGGCAGAGAGAATCTCCGGCAGACTCCTCGCTGAGTGAGGAGCCTGATGTGGGGCTTGATCACACGACCCTGAGATCGTGACCTAAGCCGAAATCAGGAGTTGTACGCTTAACTAACTAAGCCACCCCTCTTTAAATAAAAAGGCAAAATTAACTTTTCAGTGGAGCAAATAATTACCGTGGGAGAAACAAGGAAGGCAACTAAGTAATTCTCTTCATTGGTGTTGGTGGGGGAGATGAGATGCCCAGCCTAAATTTGAACTTACTATGATCAGTTTTCTTCTTTAAAAAATTATTTTTCTTATTATGAAAAGAACTCATGCCCATTATTAAAATTTTGGAAAACACTAACTTTATTGGGAAATATAAAAGCATTACAATTAATATTGCTATGTATTATATGTATGCCATGTACAATTTTTGTTTACTAAGCATAATTTTTGTTTGAGTTTTATGATATTCCTAGGGGGAACAAGAAGATTAGAGATGAAATTTTTCCAACACATTGTAAACTCTGTGCTAGCTACTAAGCTATTGTCTCTCATAAAGGCCAATCCTGGATTTCTAATATGACATCATTTTCTAGGGCACCAATTACCCTTCAGGTTGATTACTTTGGTTTCCTTCCAAGATAAAGGGACATGATTTGTTCTTATTGGAATAGATGTATCTTCTGGATATGGGTTTGCTTTTCCTGCCTACCAGTTCAATAGTCAGTGGACTTAAGACTTTATCCACTATCAAGGTATTCACTGGCCAGAGAACTCATTTCACAGTAAAAAGAAGTGCAGCATTTACTTTATACCTATAGAGTACACTCATAAGAGCCCATCACCCAGAAGTAGTGGCCTGTTAGAAAAGTACAAGATCCCACTGAAGACTGTTGTGGCACCAATTGGGAGACAAAATCCTGAAAGACTGGGATTATGCCTTAGCGGTACATGCTTCATCTCTGCAATGATTCTATAATACTTTTTCTCTCAGAAGCATAACAATGGTCCAAGTCCAGGAATCAAGGAGTGGCATGGTGGTGTCTCTTCTTTTATTACACCAGCTATTTCACTGACTCTTTGGTTTTTGATCCCATGGCTTGGACTCTGCAGGTTTGGTTGTCATGAGCACAAGGTAGCTACAGAACCTCAGCCATCACATATAAGAATAAGAAAGAAGACCAAAAGGCAAAAGACACAACTCATCCAGAGTTTGTCCCATTTTGTCAAGAAGACAGTAGCTTTCCTAGAATCCCCACTTGGTAGCATAATTGCTTTTCTCTTCTCTTGGTAGACAGAATGGAGTTTCGTAGCCACCCTTAACAGCAAAGGAATCTGTGAAAGTTGTAGTGTTAGCTAGGTGTATTGTCTCCTTCAACAATTTTGAAGCTCTATTTATAAGGCCAAAGGTGAACATATTTTGAGTAGACAGCTAGCTCTATCTGCCTCACCTATAGACTTCGAAATGAATTTCCGAAGACTGAGGAGTGTCCATTTCTTCAGTTGTAGGAATAGATAAAAGTATCATTACGTAAAATTTAGGGGTGTGTTTTAATTTAAGAAATGATAATATGAACTGTATTAACTATAGTGCATTACAGAAGTGCTGAGAAGCTGAATTCAAGTATGTTAGTATGTTAGGTTAGACTGTGTCATGTTATAGTAATAAGTGAACTCCCAAGTTGCAGTGGCTTATATCAACAAAAGTAGTTCTCATTCATGCTACATGTCCATTATATGTTATCTCTGGCTCTGCTCCATACTGTCTTCACTTTGGAAGCCAAACTGATGAAGAAATTATTGATAGGAAAATTACCATTAGACATAGCTCCTGGTAGCAAAAACGAAAAATTATGGTACATCATATGCTTTCTTTTAAAGCTTCCACTTGGATGTGACTCATGTAATTTCCACCCACATTTTGTTGGCCAACGCAAGCCTTATGCCCTCTCTGAAATCACTAGAGTGGGGATGTATAATTCCTCCCACTAGGAGGGGCACTGGAGGAAGGGAAACCAAATACAATCAAGCACAATTAGTTTTTCTCCTTGGTGTAGGTAACACTTTATAATGAATTGTATTCATTCTATTTCATAGATTCTCCCCACTAAAAAATATTGACTACAAGAATGTAGCAATAATTTAAAAGCCATTCAGAAAAAAAGAATACCACAATATACCACTTTAATCACTCATTCAACAGGTATTTATCGATTTCCTTCCATGTTTTAGGTACTTTGCTAGTTCCAAGGAATTCTTTGAAAGAGCTGAAGGAAAAGTCAGAAAAACTATCACTTAGAATAGAGTGTGAATAAGTACAGTGTTAGTGGAATGCATAGGCCGAGAAGGGGAATCTAACTCAGACTGGATGCATCAGGGAAATATTCCCAAGTGAGATGACATTTAAGGGGAAAAAAGGGAGGAAAACAGCAAGCAACACTTAATGGTGAAACATTAAAAGCTTTTTCATGTCAATTATTTCTCAATAAAATGAGGGGGGGAGCTTTTTCATTGTGATTGGGGAAAAAAAGACCAGTATGCCAGCTATCACCATTTCTATTCAACATCGTACAGGGCAATAAGGCAAAATAAGAAATAAAAGGTATGAGGTTTAAAAAAGGAGAAATAAAACTGTTTTGTAGATGATATAATCATTTGTAAATGATATGATTGTATACATAGCTAATCCAAAAGAATATACAAATAAGTTATTAGAATTTTATAAGTAAATTTAGCAATATTTCCATATAAAATTAACATATAAAATACATTGAATTTCTATGTACCAGCAACAAACTCCTAGCAAATAAAATATATATTTTTTAAAGATTTTATTTATTTATTTGAGAGAGAGAGAATGAGAGACAGAGAGCACGAGAGGGAAGAGGGCAGAGGGAGAAGCAGACCCCCTGCTGAGCAGGGAGCCTGATGTGGGACTTGATCCCGGGACTCCAGGATCATGACCTGAGCTGAAGGCAGTCGCCCAACCAACTGAGCCACCCAGGCGCCCGCAAATAAAATATTTTTAAAATGATACCATATATGATAGGATGAAAACGTAAAGTACCTGAGAATAAATCCAACTAGAGAGAAGATGTTCAATTCCACAGGAAAAATAGAAAACCTCTATAGAAACATTAAAAAAGCTTAAAGAGATGGATAGATATATCTTGTTTAAGTGTTGGAAGATTCAATATTATAATTTCTTTTCTTCTCAAATTGCTATAGAGATTCAAAGTAATCTCAATAAAAACCCAATTGTGTTGTTTTTTTTTTTCTGAGAACATGCCAAGGTGATTGTAAATTTTTGTGAGAACCTAAAGGATCAAGAATAGACAGACACTGTCAAAGGAGATCAAAGGAGGATATAAATTTCTTACCTAGCCAATGGTCATTAGTATCAAACAACACTATGAAGATAACTGAGGTGACACATACTCATGGGATACCGCATTACTAATGCCATCAGTGGTCACAATGAGAGTACTTTATTTGCTTAGTGAAGATGGACATAAAAAGAGGTGGGTTGAGAAGTAAAGGAGTGATTTGAAAGTAGAGAGAAGGAGCACACTACAGTATTTTAAGAAGTGTAGCTCTTAAAGGAGGGAAAGACAGACATTGGGAAGGATGGATTAAAGTTTTGTGGGGTTTTTTTTAAAGATTTTATTTATTTATTTGAGAGAGAGAGCATGAGCGGGGTGAAGGGCATAAGGAGAAGCAGACTTCCCACTGAGCAGGGAGCCCAATGCAGGACTCGATCTTGGGACCCCGGGATCATGACCTGAGCCGAAGGCAGACTCTTAACTGACTGAGCCACCCGGGTGCCCTAAAGTTTTTGTTTTTTTATAGGATGGGTTCATTTTACCACATATGCTTGATAAAAAATGATTGTGTAGAGGAAGCTGTTGATAGAAACAGAGAAAGGCAAATTTTGGGTAATAATCTTTGAGAAGATGGAAATGTATGGGATTCAGTATATAAACATGAAATTGTCCTTCTATAGGAAAAGGAGATTCATTTCTTCTGACACAGAGAATGAGAGTAGTGTTGGGGAAGGCAGCTGGTGTGGATTAAAAGCTGATTGAATCCACTTGATGCCCTCATTTTGTCACTAAGTAGGAGGAACTGACACCTAATAAGAGGAAAGGTAGAAAAAGGTAATGTATTGGACCTTGGGGACTCCATTTGGGGAATTGAAGTAGGAGGAAACTTGAAGAATCATAAAGGTGTTTTCTGAGCATCATGGAGAGCCCCACTGTATTTGAAGACCTAGATTTGTAAGCTGGGGCTTTATGTTTGAAAATTGGTGTTTAATAAGAAGAATTAATGTAGGAATAGGGCTTACAATGTGCCAGTCACTATTCTTGATATTATATTAACCTTCACAACAACGCAAAAGGTATGTACTATTATTATCTTCATATTACTAGAACAAGGAAATGTGACCTGCCCAAGGCCACATAGCTAATAAATGGTGGAGCTGGGATTCCATTCCTAGACAGCTTGGATCCAGAGCCCATGATTCTTTTTTTTTTTTAAGATTTTATTCATTTAGGGCGCCTGGGTGGCTCAGTTGGTTAAGTGACTGCCTTCGGCTCAGGTCATGATCCTGGAGTCCCAGGATTGAGTCCCGCATCGGGCTCCCTGCTCGGCAGGGAGTCTGCTTCTCCCTCTGACCCTCCTCCCTCTCATGCTCTCTGTCTCTCATTCTCTCTCTCTCAAATAAATAAAATAAAATATTAAAAAAAAAAAAAGATTTTATTCATTTATTTGAGAGAGAGAGCATGAGTGGTGGGGAGGGGCAGAGGGAGAGAGAGAAGCAGGCCCTCCACTGAGCAAGGAGCCCGATGCAGGGCTCCATCATCCCAGGATCCCAGGATCACAACCCAAGCCGAAGGCAGACGCCCAACTGACTGAGCCACCCAGGTGCTCCCAGAGCCCACGATTCTTAAACACTACACTATGCTACAATGGTTGGAAATGTTGTCCTATGACCTCACCCTTTGGTGATTTCTGTAAAGGGACTGTTGGGTGGTACAAATCTATTCTGTGTTGACAAGAGACATCAAGGTATAGTTTTTGTTTGTTTTTTTCCATTTGCCTATATTGAGATCAAATAAATTAAGACTTTCTGGGTGCCTGGGTGGCTCAATCAGTTAAGTGTCTGACTCTTGATTTTGGCTCAGGTTATGATCTCATGGGTTGTGGGATTGAGCCCCACATCAGGCTCTGAGCTCAGTGGGGAATCTGCTTGAAGATTCTCTCCCTCTGCCCCTCCCCCCCACTCACACACATTCTCTCACTTTCTCTTTCTAAAATAAATAAATATTTTTTAAAAATTAAGAATTTCATGCCCTTTGAAAAGAATAGCTCTTTGGTGTGTAGACCAGTGAAGTTTTGTGTTTCTGTATACCCTTAATTCATGGCTACAATTTTATTTATTTATTTATTTATTTTTAAAGATTTTATTTATTTATTGTACAGAGAGAGAGAACACAAGTAGGCAGAGCAGCAGGCAGAGAGAGAGGGAGAAGCAGGCTCCCCACAGAGCAGGGAGCCCAACGCGGGGCTCTATCCCAGGACCCTGGGATCATGACCTGAGCCGAAGGCAGACGCTTAACCAACTGAGCCACCCAGGCGCCCCTCATGGCTACAGTTTTAGAATTGAAGCTATAAGCTCTCTATATGTCTGCCTATGTGTCTAGAATTCAGGAAGGTCTTTACTTCTTTTTGTTTGAGTGTTCAATTGTTTCCTATCTCTGGAGCATGCTAATCAATTAGATTTTAAAGTATCTCCAAATTAAAGGAGTTCTATTTTGAGCTCCTTAAGCTTTCAATCTGTATTCGCTTATAGATATAAATAAGTACATGTAAAAATTTAATATTCCCCAAATTTCAGAAAATAAGGAAATTGAACTTCTAATACTTTAAATGTGCTAAGAAGTTTTTAGAAAAATTAACTAAAAAATGTTTGAGAATTCGGGGTGCCTGGGTGGCTCAGTTGTTAAGCATCTGCCTTTGGCTCAGGTCATGATCCCAGGGTCCTGGGATCAAGCCCTGCATCGGGCTCCCTGCTCCGCAGGAAGCCTGCTTCTCCCTCCCCTACTCCCCTGCTTGTGTTCCCTCTCTCGCTGTCTCTTTCTCTGTCAAAAAATAAATTAAAAATCTTGAAAAAGAAGTTTGAGAATCTAAGTTCACATAATTTTGGCAGATGACACTAGTTGAATCATTTTGGTTTAATAAAAACATCTATGTCTTCTCTGATTTATCAGTGTTAAATACATTTTTATTCTACTTGTATGTTTTTCCTAAATGTATACAGATCAAATAAGCTAACATTACTCCTACTTAATGTCTAAGATTATGAAAAATATAAATTTGTGTTAACTAAATTGAGTCATTATTCTGAAAATCTTTTTATTTTAGCAACAATTATGTTTTGAAGTATGTCAGTTTAAAAATAATTTCCAAGATCTTAAGGTAGCTCAGAATTTTGGGTTGATATTAGATGGAGTTCATTAATGACTCACCATTGGATACCTAGGTCATATAATTACCAAGTGTAATTTTATGTTTACGAAGTCTTGCTCTTACTTTATGTGTGCCACAGAGAGGGTGTATCCTTGGGCCATGTCAATGAATGTGTTCATTTTTGCCACTTTGAGAACGAATGAAAAGGAAGTGTGTGGCTGGAGAAAGTTGTATATGAGTTTTGCCTGTCTGTTAAAATGTTTGTGCAAGACAAAAGGTCTTAGTTACCTACCTCATCCCTCTTTTCTTCATGAAATGAAAGTTAGTTAACTTTTTCTTAAGGTTATAATTAATATAAGTAGTTGAAACTACACTGGGAGAAATAGTGATAGAAAAACACAGTTGTGTGTGTGCCTTTGTTTTTCAAGGAAAAAAGAGCATTTTTGTCGTAATGCAGTAGTATTCAGTCTCTTTCTTTGTTGCTGTCTGAACCCCTTTATAGTCTTAGGGCTTTATTGAGGATCCCAAAGAACTCTTATCTATGTGGATTAACTATTACTTATTGCATTAGAAATAAAAACGAAATTTTAGAACACTTATTTGTTGATTCATTTAAAGGTAGCAATGATGAACATATTGTATCTTTTTTTTTTTAAAGATTTTATTTATTTATTTGAGACAGAGAGAATGAGAGAGAGAGCGAGCACATGAGAGGGGGGAGGGGCAGAGGGAGAAGCAGACTCCCTGCCGAGCAGGGAGCCTGATGCGGGACTCGATGCGGGACTCGATCCAGGGACTCCAGGATCATGACCTGAGCTGAAGGCAGTTGCTTAACCAACTGAGCCACCCAGGCGCCCCAGAACATATTGTATCTTAATAACATCTTAATAGTATAATGAAATTATTGCTGATCTTGCAGAGCCCCTGAGATCTGTCTTGAAGTGTCACTTTGTTCCAGAATATGAAAGAGCTAATAAGGACAAAACTTGGAAAGTGAATTTTATTTGCCCTGGTTTATAACACCTGAGTTTGAAAAAAAGTTATAAAGTATGCGAAAATCCTAGCAAAGTGCCCAATTTTGATGGCATGATTTCCTTTTTTATTGCTTATTGTCTTTGCCTACAATATAAAGGGTTATATTATATTATATTATATTTTACTTTCTTGATAGCAGAGATTTTGTGTCTAATCAGAATAATTTCCTATGCTTTATATTATATTCTTGACTAAGGAAAAAAAAAAGTTTCTCATTCCTCACTTGTAAAAGAACTGAGATTCTTTACAATTGTGTTACCTTTTTTTAAATTTTAAAATGTCTATTAACACTTTGATTAAATATATAACCAAATGTTCTCAGGCACCAATAATTTTTTTTTCCTTTTTTTTTTTTTATGTATAATTGACATACAGTGTTATATTAGTTTCAGGTGTACAACATAATGATTCCACAATTCTATACATTACTCACTGCTCACTGTAAGTGTAGTCACCCTCTGTCAACCAAAAATTGTTATTACAATATTATTGACTATATTCCCTATGCTGTACTTTTCATCTCTGTGACTTATTTATTTTATAACTGGAAGCTTATACCTCTTAATCCTCTTTATCTATTTCACCAATGGTCCCATCCACCTTACTTCTGGCAACCACCAATTTGTTCTCTGTATTTAAGATCTGTTTTTGATTGTTTCTTTGCTTTGTTTTTTTATATTTCACATATAAATGAAATCATACAGTATTTATCTTTCTCTGACTTATGTCAATTAGCATTATACCCCTAGGTCCAACCATGTTGTTGCAAATGGCAAGATCTCATTCTTTTCTATGGCTGAGTAACATTCCATTGTGTGTATATACCACATGTTCTTTATCCATTCAGCTATGGATAGGCAGTTGGGTTGCTTTCATATCTTGGCTATTGTAAATGATACTGGAGTAAACATAGGAGTGCATATATCTTTTCAATTTAGTGTTTTTATTTTCTTTAGGTAAATACCCATTAGTGGCATTACTGGATCATATGATATTTCTATTTTTAATTTTTTGAGGCACCTCCATGCTGTTTTCTACAGTGGTTACACCAGTTTGCATTCCCACCAACAGTGCACAAGGGTTCCTTTTTCACTACATCCTTGCCAACACTTGTTGTTTCTTGTGTTTTTAATTTTAGCCATTCTGACAGGTGTGAGGTGATATCTCATTGGGGTTTTAATTTGCATTTCCCTGATGATTAGTGGTGTTGAGCATCTTTTCATGTACTTATTTCATGTATGTGTTCTTTGGAAAAAAGGTCTATCCAGGTCCTCTGCTCACTTTTAATCAAATAATTTGGAGTTTTTTTGGTGTGGTATTGTATAAGTTCTTTGTATATTTTGGATATTAACCCTTTATTGTATATTCCATTTGTAAATATCTTCTCCCATTGAGTAGGTTGCGTTTTCATTTTGTTGATGGTTTCCTTCATCATGCAAAAGGCTTTTAGTTTGATGTAGCCCCAATAGTTTATTTTTGCTTTCATATCCTTTGTTGGGCACCCATAATCTTAAGTGTTCACATCTCATGTGACAACTTCTTTGATTTACAAGCTAGTTGCACAAAGTATGGTGCGAGGACTAGCAGCATCAGCATCAGCTGGAAACTTGTTAGAAATGCAGACTATGAGGCCCCACCCCAGATCTACTGAGTCAGAATCCGCATTTTAACAAGATGTTTAGGTGATTCATATGCACTTTAAAGGTTGAGATGTCCTGACAGAACACAGGTCAACATACTACATAAATAAGTGAGACAACAATTAAGTATTAATTGTGTGATGCTTATTAATTAATGGTTCCCAGTTGATGGGTGGTGGGACACATTAAAATCATCTGGAGAACTTTAAAATGCAGACCCAGCCCCAGAGATTGTGAATTTCAAGTGGGGCCAAGAAAAAAATTTTATTTTCAGGGAGCCCCCAGGTAATCATAGTTCACACCCAGGTTTGGAAGTCACTGCAGAATCTGAGAAGTGAGACTTCCAAGAAGAGGATGTAATGGCCCGAGGAGTAGGTCTTGAATTGAACCTTAAAATATGGGTTCAGTTTTTGCAGAATGAGGGCAATGTATTTGTGTGTGTGTGTATGTGTGTGTGTATGTATAAACAGGACTATAAGACAATGTTATTATAACTTTTCTTCCAGAGTGAGAAACAGAAATGCAAAGTAAAGGAAATATTTTCTCTGAGGAGTTTTGGCAGGATTTTAAAACAAGAACATTTCTCTGTTAGAAACTAGGATGATATGCTGCTCATAATATCTTGGGAGCCAATGTCACATTTGATTTATGTTTAGAAACAATTTGAATGGATAGAATATTATTCTTCTCAGTTCCCACTTGGGGTTAATATATACATTGTTTTTCTCACATAAAGTCCATTTTAAGGTCTTGCTCTACGTTGAATAGAAATAATCTAAGCTTAGATTCATTCATTTTAAGAAAATGGAAAATATTTTCATGCATTGGCACAATAGTTTGACTTTACTGGGTCATTAAAAATCAAATGAGATGATAGATACAATTATAATTTGAAATGTGGGAAATACTATACAAATGTCAGTTCATGGTTTGGATCCTTACTGCCTCTCCCATTCATACCTGCTTTACTCTGACTTGCATACAACGTTGTTATTCACCATGCAAGTGAATAGCATTTACTTGACTCCCATTCAGATCAGATGTCCTCCCTCCAAAACTTTCTTGATTTTTTTTTTTTTTGGTCAACCCTATACCTTGATTATATGTCCAATGTTGAATTTTATAATCTTGTGTTATAAGTTATTTGTTTATATGTAGACTTCCTCTTTTAGGCTTTGAACTCTTTGAGGCAAGTGATGATTTTTAAAATTCATACTTGAATAGCTAGTGCTGGAGTTTCACTTCCTATGTGGTAGCATAAACTCCTAACAGACCTAATTTCTTTTTTTTTTTTTTAAGATTTTATTTATTTGACAGAGAAAGAGATAGCGAGAGCAGGAACACAAGCAGGGGGAGTGGGAGAGGGAGAAGCAGGCCTCCTGCTTCTCCATGTGTATGATGCGGGGCTGGATCCCAGGACCCTGGGATCATGACCTGAGCCGAAGGCAGACGCTTAATGACTGAGCCACCCAGGCGCCCCTAACAGACCTAATTTCTTATGGATAACAACTATAAATTCTGGTCAAATTATAAAAAACAACTACATGGACACTCTAGAGAATAAACCAAGGTAGGCAGATTTTGCAGGGAAGTTCAAATTTGGAAGAAATGACTGTCACAATGTAACTTAGCAGTTTTTGCAGCTTTGGCACTATGGCAGGCTGTGATCACAGCATGGTGCTGTCTTGACCTGCTTTTTTTCTGGCCTGGGCAACCCAAGGACAGAACTCAAGGAGAACAGGGCTACTGGAAAGTGCAGGGAGGCCCAGGAAGGAGATGGCCAGGGCAGGTAAACTTCAAATTCTACATTTAAACCCTACTCACAATGTGACTCCGTGCATCATACACATGGTGAAGACTTAAAGACGCTTGCAGCTGAGGTTAATGAAACTGAACTGAGATAAGAGTTTACCACAGGCAGAACAGAATTTTCAGTTAAATGACTTCAAAAAAAATCATCCATGGTATTTGGAGGAATTTAACAAAATTCAGAGTCTCTAGAACATAACTTTCAATTATTATCCAAAAATCACTCAACATACAAAATGTTCGGAAAATATGACTGATTCCTTTTTTTATTAAATTTTAGGTAGTTAAGATACAATGCAATATTGGTTTCTGGAGTAGAATTCAGTGATTCATCACTTACATACAACACCCAGTGCTCATCATAACAAGTGCCCCTCATCCCACTTCCCTCCATCAACTCTCTTTGTTCTCTATTGTTAAGTCCCTTATGGCTTGTTTCCCTCTCTCTTTTTTTTCTTTTCCCCCTTCCCATATGTTCATCTGTTTTGTTTCTTAAATTCCACATGAGTGAGATCATATGTTATTTGTGTTTCTCTAACTGACTTATTTCACTTAGCATAATACACTCTAGCTCCATCCATGTCATTGTAGATGGCAAGATTTCATTCTTTTTGATGGCTGAGTAATATTCCATTGTGTGTATATGTGTGTATGTGTGTGTGTGTATACTACATTTTCTTTATCCATTCATCAGTCAAGGGACATTTGGACTCTCTCCATAGTTTGGCTATTGATGATAATGCTGATATAAACATTGGGGTGCATGTATCCCTTGAATCTGTATTTTTGTATCCTTTGGGTAAATGCCTCATAGTGCAATTGCTAGATAGTAGGGTAGTTCTATTTTTAACATTTTGAGGAACCTCCATACTGTTCTCCAGGGTGGCTGCACCAGTTTGCATTCCCCCCAACAGTGTAAGAGGTTTCCCCTTTCTCTGTATCCTTGCCAACACCTGTTGTTTCTTGTGTTGTTAATTTTAGCCATCCTGACAGGTGCGAGGTGGTATCTCATTGTGGTTTTGACTTTTATTTCCCTGATGATGAGTGATGTTGAGCATCTTTTCATGTGTCTGTTAACCATCTGGATGTCTTTTTTGGAGAAGTGTCTATTCATGTCTTCTGCCCATTTCTTAACCAGATTATTTGATTTTTGGGTGTTGAATGTGACTCATTCTTAAATGAAAAGGCAATCAATAGATGCCAGTCCTCTTATAATTGAGATGTTGGAATTATCAGATGAGACCTTGAATGCAGCTTTATAATCAATCTCAATAAGGTAAAGAAAAATATAATCACAATTAATTAAATGATAGGAAATCTCAGCAGAGATATAGGCATTTCCTTTTGGTTTTTCATTATATTGATTTTTAGTATATGTGATGCCGAAGCAATTAAGTAGCCTCTAGAGTTAGCCTCTAGAGTTAGCCAACTATCCTAGCCTATTCTTGCTTTTCTTCCTACTACCTGCTTTGATTTTTAGTATATGTGATGCCGAAGCAATTATGTAGCCTCTAGAGTTAGCCTACTATCCTAGCCTATTCTTGCTTTTCTTCCTACTACCTGCTTTGTACCTCAAATTAATATTTCACAAAATGTATACATTTACTCTAGTAGTACAATAATATCTCACAATCTATGACTGATACTTCTTTCAGACATACCTTCATTGAATGACTAGCTCACACATGATGAAACGTTACAGTATGGTCAGGCTGTCAGTGAATCACTCAGCCAAATAGGCTTTGGTCTGTGCCCAGACATCTTTATTAAATCTGGTTTGGACATTATTGTCATAGAGTGTATCATTTCTATCTAAACAAACTCCTAGAAAAGAATGTGTTTCTCCTATAGACAAGCCAAAGTTACACCCAAAAGTGTAATATATTGGGAAATTAATTTATTAATATCAGCTAATATTAATGCCTAGTTAAAGCAGTTAAATCCCAGAAAACTTTCTTTAACCATTCTTTGACTTTAGGAAATAAATACAGCAATTTATTTTTTATTTTTAATTATTTTTAAATACAGCATTTATAAATAACACTCCCTCTCACGATTTTTATGTTGATATGAAATTAAGCTTGGACATAATTTGGATGGAAATAGAGGCAGAAGCTATTAGTAATCTTTCCATGACCACAATCATGGCAATTCTTAAGATAAAGTTGAATGGACTAACAGAAGGACACTCAGTCCTTACTGATATCATGGGGCCACTTGATCTAACTCTAGACTGTGCAGTCATATAATCCAATAAATTTTCTTTGGTATTTGAGCCAGTTTGGATTCAGTTTCCTATTACTCATAGTTTCAAGTAACCCAACTGATATAAAAAGGTGCGAGTTGTGGAGTTAGTTATGACATAATATCTTGCTTGAGTATATGCTTCAACTGTCATGAAAAATAATTTAATACTGGAATTTTAAAATCTTATTACATTCTTTTTTTGAAGTTTTTATTTAAATTCTGGTTAGTTAACATATAGTGTAATATTGGTTTCAGGAGTAGAATTTAGTGATTCATCAAAATCTCATTACTTTTTTTTTTTTAAAGATTTTATTTATTGGGCGCCTGGGTGGCTCAGTTGGTTGAGCGACTGCCTTCGGCTCAGGTCATGATCCCAGAGTCCTGGGATCGAGTCCCACATCGGGCTCCCAGCTCAGCGGGGAGCCTGCTTCTCCCTCTGACCCTCTCCTCTCTCATGCTGTTTCTCTCTCGCTCACTCTCTAATAAATAAATAAATAAATAAAATCTTTAAAAAAAAAAGATTTTATTTATTTATTTGACAGAGAGAGACACAGCGAGAAAGG